>NC_045638.1:64182928-65382928 GCF_009829145.1 Chiroxiphia lanceolata | reverse complement strand
TGCACCAGATTTTTTATCAGTTCAGGTGGGGAAAGGGCCAGAACACGGGGTGGAGCATGAGACAGACAAACAGGGGAACAAATCAGGATAGGGGCACAAGCAAAAGGGGGAGCAACGTGGAAGGGGCAAATAGTAGCTGTCTCCTCTCTGCAGCTTCTTCAGCCAATCAGAGAAGGGAGCAGGGAATCAGGGAGCAGGCAAACTCATGGCAAGCCCAGGCAAGTCCAGGCTGTGCACTGTGTAATGTGAATACAATGAAACCACATAATAACAGTAAAGTCCATATAATAAAGTCCTGTCAATTGCTGTATGTCTTTCTCCATGCCTGGAACCTCTCCCGTCCTGAATCTTGCTCCTTCACATACCAGTTCAGAGTAAATGTATGCTTAGGGAGAGAAAATGCTACAGGACAAGGTGATGACAACCAAAAAGAGAAAGAGCAAGAAAAGAGTCTTTGCATATGCCAAAACTGAGTTCTAAGAGCAAAAATACAGACTGACCTCCAGTGTAACTCAAAGATATGCATTTGTTTATAAGTTCTTTTATGTCTACTCTGTTCTTACTCTGAATTTGCTCTGATATCTTACTTTTTTTTTAAATAAAAAAAATAGTAGATTTTCTTGTTTCAGAATTTGTGCGTGTGTGTATGTGAGGTGAACTCTATAAGGAAAAGGTACAAAAAGGTCTACTTAACAATATGACCAATTCAGATTTAATTTAATAATGAAACTTTTATTATTTACTCACTCACAATTGGTTTGTTCATGATATTCATGGACTTCAGAAACTTTAAAGTCTTTGCAACTTTGCAAAAAATATGCTCGTCAAATATGCCAGAAAAAAAATAAAGAGCAGTAGGCAGTCGGATGCTGATCAAACTCAGTCATTAACATATAGATGTAATAATCTGTAGAACAGATGAACTAAAATAGTCCTCATTCAGGTGTCACTATTTGCTAAAATACTCCTTCTGTATATCTGATCTACTTTAGTACAGGGATGTACTGCAGTATATTTACAAACCCAGATCTTTTCTTTGGTGATTTCCTCAACTCACCTTACGCAGTACTCTAAAATACAGCTGCAGGTAACGAATGTTATTAGGCTACTCTGTGCATAGGTGTGCACTTGGATATTATCATTCTAGCTTACCATCCCAGAGCACTCTTGTAGATAGACATCACTTACAGTTCTGTCTTTTTGTTCCCCTATCAGAGCCCTGCTAATGTTTACTGAAAACAGTGCACATCCACCTCAGTGCCAGTGCCTTGGTCTGCTAAAACAAAAGGATAAATAGCTGAGATCTTCACCGGTTATTCAGGAATAATAACAGTCTTTCAAAGAGGAGTGTTAACTCTAGTGTTAGTCTCATTATTTTAGTGGTTCATTGATTTATTTTTATTACTTTTTTTCAGAGAAATCAATATTACTTCTTAAAACTAATTTAAAAAAAGGATACCCCCATTTATTTTTAAGCCATCTGCCCACTCACTGTTCATTTCCCTGGGTTCTCATGCTTCTGTCACTCATTTGTCACTTATTTGCTAACTCTTTAAAAATCACTGTCTACTACTTGAGTTTCTCTTCTTTAATACAGATTCGTGGGTTGTTAATGCAGCTGCTGTCTTCAAGGCTATGAATATTCATATACAGCTCTGGAATCTCAAGGAGATAAATGTAGTTTAGTAAAAATCAAATTTCAACTTTGCTGTGACCTCATCTGTATGTTGGAGTTATCACTGAATAACTTAACCTGGCACCCCTGGATTTAGTTGGGCAATTCTGTTATAGTGTTAAAGCTCCAACTGAGATCACTATGTGATGCTGTAATACAATTTGTGATCTGTTCCTGAGTTGTGTCTCTGTTTGATTACTAAAAAAATTATTGCTAAGTGCTGAAAAAGCAAGACTGAAAAAGAATAAACTAGACTAGTGTTTGGTCAACTAGTTATGAAGTTCCTATAGCTGCCACAGACAAAATTGTCAATTTATATTTCCCTCTTAAGACATTCAGAAATATTTTTTGAAATATCTAACTGGCTTGCATTATTACCCTGTTATTGACTATTGTAAAATCATCAAGGAATTAAAACACGACCAAGCTGCGTGGGAAGATGTGTGACATAAGATAACAAGGTGCTTTAAAGTAAAATGGAAAATTTTAATTGAGGATAGAAGGCCACAGCAAGATTATAGAACCATATGAAATGCAGTAGTGTTACAATGAATCAGATATTAAGATAGTTTAAGAAGAATGTAAAGGTCCTTGAATGAGTCCAGGGAAGACAAAAAAAAACCAATGAAAGGGCTGGAAGGAATGTCCCATGAGGAGCAGCTGAGGGCTTGTCTAGTTTGGAGAAAAGGAGGCTAAGTGGCAACTTCATTGCTCCCTACATCTTCCTGAGGAGGGGGAGCGGAGGAGGAGATCCTTTCTCCCTGGCATCCAGTATTAAGACGTGTGGGAATTGTTCAGAACTGCACCAGGGAAGGTGCAGACTCAGCATTGGGAAGCATTTCCTTACCAAGAGGGTGGTCAAACTGTTTAACAGGCTTCCTAGAGAGGCAGTTGATGTCCCAAGCAAATTTATGAAAAATAACATGACACAGGCTTGTCTATCATGTATTGAGACACACTGAATTATTAAACAATTCAGTAGTGATAGAAGAAAATTAATATGTAAAGAAAATGCGTGTTGTGTTATATTTTGAAAACCAAATATTCAGAAAAAATGCTATATACACTATGAAAGACGATGCTGAAATAAAAAAGATATGAGGAGGCAAATGTGAAAGAAAATATAAATGTAAGAAAATAATTTTATCTTGGAATATCTTGAAATGAAAGAGAAAAACCAAACAAATTTGGAGGAAATATTTTACTTGGGCATATTTTGTTTTTTCTTTCATTCTTTTGAGGTAATCTGAATGTGGGGGTAATTTGTTTTGTTTTCTAAAAGAATGGTAATATTTGATTTCTCAACCAAACTCTTTGTTCAGGGAAATATTTTCATATTTTCATTATGCCCAATCTGTGTTAGGTGATTTTTTTTTTTCTGAAGGAATGTTGCTTCAATAAATTGAGACAGATTGAACAACAAACCTAACATTCATTCATTAGAAAAATAAGTATGTTGTTTTCAATGTGGGCTGTTTTGTACAGTGAAATTTTTATTCCATTCCCTTAAGTCAACTGAAACTTAAGTCAATAATTACATTACCTCCAATGTATTAGAACAATTTCAGGGCATTTTAAGTTAACCTTCTGATACATTTAGAGGCTATAAGATATTCTCTAAATCTGATTCTCCTAAACAGACAGATTTGATACAAATTCACGAGTTTTAATGCAGTACATTGAAAAACCTGAGATGAAATATGATATATTTCCAAATATTAAATGGAAACATTAATTACGAGTCATAATTAAATTTACAGGGAAGAAAAATATTTGTTTTCTATAATTTTTCTTCTTTAGTATGATTTTTAGGCTGATAATACTTCTAAATGTTTCAGCAAAAGCTTTTACAACCAATAGTAAAAGTTGACATTATATTTGTATTTCTTATGAAGAAACTGTTGTTCTGTTTTCCACTAAATGAGGGGAAAAGATTCTGAAGTATAACATCTTTTTCTAAAATTTTGATAATACCAAAATAGGTCCACTCCTAAAAATATATGGGTTATATTAAGTCACTTTAAGTTCCACATAATTTTGACCATAATCAAGTTTGATTTACCATGTGAAACAAATATTAGGTACAAAGAATTTTATAAAATATGTATTGAAAATTGATTATTACATTTTTGAAATTTTGTTGGGCTATGTTTGTACATAACATGTTTTAGAGATCTGGAGAACATCTTTATTTTTCAGCAAAGTCTTTAAGATTAGGGCTACACATACCATTTTTCTGATTGAATTTTGCTTTCAATATAAAGTTTCTTCATGTTTATTTACACTCAAAGACCATATTCCAAAATACTGTTGGAAAGACTAAAAATACATTTTAGTATCAAGTGCAAAGGGAAAAAAATTATAAAGTTAACTGCAAACTTCTCAGTAAGAGAATTGCTCGTTTATGCTGCAGCCCTTGCTGATCTGAAGTTCAGTATTCTGAAACATGCCAAGTCACCAGTAATTAGAGCAACACACAATAACCCAAAACTTAATACTGGAAATCAGCTGACAGAAGTCAGAAGTTTTGATGTGCAAAATGACTACTTTCAGCCAACAGGTGTTTGGCTCTGCCAAATACAAAGAACAGGTGACAAAATAAAGAGGGTTAGGAAGTCTTCTGAAGGAAACTTTGATGCAGGTTAAATTGACAATAACCAGAATGTTTATTTGGCTTGTCTAAGAATTTTTTGACTCTTATTCTTCACCAAATCTTTATTTTATGGTCTCTCCTTTCTTATTTTTCATGAAGGCCTGCAAGCATGATTATTGGTTGAATAATACAATGATATTAAGGTTTTCTGTATTCCACTCAAGTGTGAAAGCATGTCACGCTTCACACAAGACTGTATTGCAAATGATAGTGGCAAGAAACTATAGTGGAATCTATGAGACTTTTATAATTAACTTCTAGATCATTTATCAGAAATCAGAGCTACTTTAGTGTTTCTGTCTCTGGACGTCAGTGAGACAAGATTTTTCAGCTAGGCCACCCCCCACAGTTCCTACAAAGAGATTCTTGAATCAGAGTTTATTTATTAGTGATCACTGGGCTGACCAGAAAGCCGGGACCCTGGAATGCACTGTATTGTGCAGATAAGTTTTAAAGTAGATGAGGAGACTTAGAAGTCTACTGAAAGTCTTAGTATTTTAATCTTCTAACAACTTAGGCATTTTTAAAATTCTATTCATATGGCTTTACAATACTTTGACTGTACTAAATGGATAAAAGTAATACATACACATAATAGTAGAACCTGTATTTGTGTAAAAGCACTAATTCCTGTCATAACTAGACTTTATCCTGAACTGGGTAACACCTCTGTCTACTTGATCCTTCAATGAGTCATGTAAGATTTTGTAAAAATGCAGAATCTGTCATGAAATAGTAAACAAACTTGTAGCCCTGGAGATTTAGTTTATTTGTTTTACTGTCTTATGGGGAACACATAGAATAATTCCAAACTCTTGCTATTAATAAAAAGTTGAATTGGCATTTTGATTTAATGCATCATTATATATATTCTGTCTTTACTTTTATTATTTCAATATATTATGCGTTTTTTCATTTTTTTCATAATTTTTCATTCAAAATTTTTCATTAAACAACATTCAAGTCTTCTAACTTAATTTATTTTCTCTGCTATATTTCTGTGTGACACCACATTTAATACTCTTCAGTAAACTCAATGTTTGATTATTTTTTCAAAGTTGCTTGAATAATAAACTTTTAAAAAATGTTCCCAGTTGCACATAGGTGAAATTGATAAATGTTAGCACTCCATTCTGTGGCCCAAAAATTGAAGTACCACAAAAAGTTCAGTAACTGACAATCTTTCCTTGCAATGGAATGTCACATAATGATCACGTTCTGAAACTATTTCTGTGCATAAAAATGCAACATGTTTTCTGGAATATAAAACAAATAAAACAAAATTAATAAATTTTTTGTTTCTTTGTGCAAAGTACTTATGCTTTATTTCCATGGCAACAATTCGGCATTTTTAAAGCAAATACTGTAAACAAAGTATGTCAAGTGAAGTACTCAAGAATATTACTGCTCATTTACAGTCAACCTCAAATTACAATCATTCAGCATCCTTCTCATTCAAATGAAAGTTAACTCTAAAG
Organism: Chiroxiphia lanceolata; assembly: GCF_009829145.1. Classification (NCBI taxonomy): domain Eukaryota; kingdom Metazoa; phylum Chordata; class Aves; order Passeriformes; family Pipridae; genus Chiroxiphia; species Chiroxiphia lanceolata. Next base: position 65,377,122 of record NC_045638.1, on the reverse strand, counting down.
CAGATATTTCCCCATTGTTACATTGCTGAAATGTATATGATGTAAAACTTCTAACTGCCAACCTGTTTGAGTCTTTTACTTTATGTGACTCACTTGTGGCTTGTCAAACTCATAAGGAAGTTTCTTTTTTATTAAAGTTTTTGATGCTCTTCTCCCACAACATTCTCCTAGAAAAACTGGCTGCTCATGGCTTGGGTGGGTACATTGTTCTCTGGATAAAAAAATGGTGGTATATCTAGGCCCAAAGAGTGTTAGTGAGTGAAATTACAGTTGGTGACTGGTGAGAAATGGTGTTCCCCAGGGCTCAATATTGGAGCCAGTCCTGCTTAATATCTTTATAAATGATCAGGACAAGAGGATTGAGTGCACCCTCAGTAAGTTTGCAGGCAACACCAAATTGGGGGGGAGTGTTGATCTACAGAGAGATCCGGACAGACTGAATCAATGGACCAAGGCCAGCTGCATGAGGTTCTAGAAGGTGGAGTGCTGAGTCCTGCACTTGGGTCACAACAACCCCGTGCAGCACTAACAGCTTGGTGGAAAAGGACCTGGTGGTCGACAACTGGTTGAACATGAGTCAGCAGTGGCCAGGAATGCCAATGACATCTTGGTTTATATCAGAAATAGTATGGTCAGCAGGACTAGGGAAGTGATTGTCCACCTATACTCAACATTGTTGAGGCCACACCTCAAGTTCTGTGTTGAGTTCTGGGCCCCTCTCTACCAGAAGGACACTGAAGTGATGCAATATGTCCAGAAAAGGGCACAAAGCTGTTGAAGGGACTGGAGCACAAACGTTACAAGGAGCAGCTGGGGAAAAGGAGGCCCAGGGGGGACCACTCAATACCTGGTTTGCTCTCTACAATTACCTGAAAGGAGGTTGTAACCAGGTGGATGTGACACATTGTCAATGTCACATGTACTGTAATTTGCCATGGAATCTTTTCTCCTGTGTTTCGCAGGGAGAACGAGAAGTATAAAATTATTATTTAAAAATAATGTACATTATATTCTTGGGTGATATATCAGATGATAAGCATTTAAGGAATTAAGTAATAACACTAAGTAATTTCAAACAATTTTTGCATAAAGGCTTAATACTTCTTCTGCTGTGATCAATGCAAAAGTAACAATTCATTTCAGAAAGAATGTGATTAATCTAATATTTGTATTACCAGAAGAGAAAATGCTTCTGTATCAGCAGTTAGGACATTATATTATCCATCATTCGAAAGTTCAATAATATTTTTTGCAAAATCATTTATAATTGCCCTGCATTATTGCACTATCCTATATATTACAGTATTTAAGACTGTCATCCTCTTCAAATTCTGTTAAAAAATGAGAAAAAGAGTAAAATCAGACATTCAGCAGAAACTGAAATGCAAGCATTGATAGAAATTTGCATAAAATTGACTCCGTTTCATAAATAACTAAATACTGGAAGTGTGAATACAAACATAGTCTGTCTTTCATTACTACATAAACTCTTACTAGCTTTACATGTAAGAATTATTCTTTGTTGAATGCTTTGCCATGTGTGCGACATGTAACACATTTCTTCATGCATTTTTAATTTCAGGAGCTATAAAGAGATTATAGGCCCCAGTAACCAACACATTACATGAATTCTTTCTTTTCTCACTAAAAAAGATATTTCAATTGCAAATAAGAGATAGAAAAGCAATATGATTTAAAAGATTTTTTTTTAATCTCACATTGTTTTATATTTCCTTAAGGAATATGCTTATATAAGTGTGGGAAACCAGATTTAAACAAACAAAACATATAATTCACACTTTAAATGTAGTGGAAGGTAAAGTCACAAATACCCTGTAATTCTTGGCATTAAATTCTCCTCAGAAAACCATGGGGATCATTACAGATACAATAACTCCAGTATGTGCCTTGTTAAGTGGAAAGCTTAATTGGCTCCGAGTAAAGAAGAACCTGGAAGGATATGAAGATGAAAACATATGGGGGGCGCACGTTGAAACAGACTCTTGCATCTCTCAGTTGGAGATAAAAGGAAACAATTGTTTCTTCATAGTCTTGCGTCAATAAATACTTGGCTCCAAGGTGCCTGTTTCCTATGGCTTCTTTATATTCCTTTTTTTCTGATGATAATGAAAATTTATGGGGTTTTTTTTTTGCGTATATTTATAACTCAGAGATAATTTTTAATCATAGAATCATGGAATATATCAATTTAAAAGGGACCTGTAAGGACCACTAGTTCTAAATCCCTGCTTCTCACAGGACTACGTAACACTAAACCACATGACTAAAGTCCAGATACTCCTTGAACATTGACAGGCTTGGTGCCATGACTACTTGCCTGGGGAACCTGTACCAGTAACTTTAGTTGTTGATGAAGCTCGGTGTCCTAAGAGAATACAATTTTAAGTTCAGACAAATGATTTCCTATTTTTTTAAAAATCAGTTCTCTTCCAGGAACTGCATTTTCCTTGTTATGTCTTTGTCTGACAAATCTAACAAACAAACCAACCAAGTAAGCAACCAACCAACCTCTCAGCTACATCTATAGTTACAATGAAGACACATCTTGGTATTACCTTGAGTTATCTCCATAAATAAACCTCTCTAGGCACTTCTTTGTACAGATGATGTTCAAGGATTTTAACAGTTCTTGGATTTCCTCTCTGAACTTTTCTCTTTTTTTCCAGTGTCTAAAATCACTTCTGAGGGGACATTCTCATTCCTCATCTCTGACCTATATTTTGACTCTCATACAGTTAAAATGGTATTGTAAATTTGGCTCTCTTCTATAGTGAGGACAATAAGCCCAAGTCAAAGACTGAGTCTGAGAAAAGTTTTTAGCAGTTCCTAGCAACTTCCTGTAGCCTTAATTCAGAATGAAAGGAGACTGAGGTTGTTGAACATTTCAGAAAATCTTGCTCCTTTTCTTTTAAATATTAAATTCTTATAGGATATCAATAGTCTTACAGCTACATCAAATGCAAAAGGTACTGTAAGAACTGTTTCTTCATGTGCTTCTACAAATCTTTCAGGAATTCAAGAGATTTCCCTGACTTATACTACTTTAAGTCTCTGGATAAAATATCAAATAAAATATGAAGATACAGTTTATGAAAGATTGAGAAGGGTTATAAAATTTGATTTACTGTAAATAATTCATGATGCCTTTTACAGCACTGTGAAATCCTTTTTAGCAGTTCCAGTTTTGGTTATAAATACACACGCAATGAATACAGAACAGGATTATTTTACACAGACAACAAGTTTTCTGATTGTACATGTGTACCAGTGATATGTGTGTATTAAGAGATGAAGCAAACATTCTACTTGAATGCATTTAAATGAAGTAACAACAAATTTGGGATGAAATTGAAAATAGTGTCATATTAAGTTCTGCGAAATATTTCAATTATGAATCAATTGCAGAGTATCTTAGTTCTGAAAATTCTCACCTATTTTAATTATATGTATTTGAAAGATTTTTTACTTTGCAAATATGATTTGTGCCTACCTATAATATTATATATCTACTATAATATTTGCATATTTTTTAAAAAAAAGACTTTATAAATAAATGAAAAAAGTCTAAAGTTTATTTTTGGTCTTCTAGACATTGTTTAGCTACTGAAAAACAAAAAATTGTTGTGAAAATTCAGAAATAATATCTTGCTTTTGGAATATATCTATCATATTTTTATACTTCATGATACTTCTTAAAAATTAATACTTATGGACTCTGTCTTGTTCCTTGTGACTCAATTGTATTGTTGCAAAAAACCCCACGCAAAACAAAACATAGAAAAACAAACAAACAAACAAAGAGAAGTCTATCTTTTCCCTCTTCACTTATCCATCAAAATTAAACAAAATTGGGAATTAAAAATGCAAAATATGTGAACAACAATGTCTAAAAACCCCAACAACTTGGAGACATATTACAATACTAAAAATAGGACTGCTAGCTCCATTGCCTTCTATGGTGTTAATGTCTGATGCTATTTCTTACAGGAGTGTTATGAATGAGCAGGGATCATATAAGGGAACATATGACCAATAAAAATAAAGGAGATTAGTGAACATGTGATAAGATTAGAATGGTTGGAAGAGAAAAGCCCTAGAAATCTGAACAAAGGTTTTAAATACCTTAGGGTATATGAAGACACGAATGTGAAGAATGTACTGCAGCATCAAAATGTGCACTATATATACATATAAATGTATGTACAATATGTATAACAACAATATGAGTTACAGTGTCAAAAAAAGGAAACTTGCACTAAAACTGTTACCAGTACTTGAATTAAGCTATGTGAATCCTATTTTCCCCTTTCCTTAATCTTCTGGAATCTGAGGAAAGTGAAGAGTGACTTTCATTCTCAGCACATTGGTCCTCTTGGGAAATATCTTAGTAATACAATATATTGACATGCTGCAAGTAAAAAATTTCAATGTAGTATTTAAAATACTTTTTCAAACAATACCAACGTTTAGCTGCCAGCTGAAACAGCACTGGAAGAAGCATGTGAAACAGTGTTAGACCTGATGGAGAAATATTGCCATGTATACACTCTAGACCCTTAATGAGATACATGGTTGTCAGAAATTTAGATCTGTCAGACAGAATGGAGCTTCACACATAAAAATCTATCATTGGCATAATATAGAATTTTAGTTCTTGCATAAGGACTTGTGACTAGAAAACAATGAATCGTCTCATTCAGATTCAATTTTCTGTTTATAATAGCCATATTCTGCCTCTGTGTTGCTTGTGGTATTTGAAAGGAAGCAAATAAAAAAAAAATCACACTTCATATCTGCAAGGAAAAATGTCTCTAAACAGAAAGAAATTATGATGCTGAAATAAATACGGGTCTTCATGAATAAGTAAATTTTCTAAACTTAAAATGAGCTGTTTATTATTTTTTTCATGCATGGATGTGGTGACTGTGAAGGAAAGCAATGGCAAAGTTATTAACACAGTGCTGGATTCACTTGTCATTTCTAGTATTAAATAAAAGGGGGTAACTCAACTGACATGAGAGAAAAATGTGGATGAGTTATGTGATTATAAATATATGTTCAATTGGATTAATATACCACATGCCAGATTTACTTGTAGAATCTACATAACTACAGCTGATGTCTACAAAATCCCCTTCCCTTTTAGCCTTCTTCATCCCTCTGCAAATCCAAGAAAGGTATCTAAGAATATTTACTGCAGTTGTTGAATCTCAGACTAAGGTAAGATAATAAAAGAGCAAAATGCATGGTCTAATCTGAATCTGAACATCTGAAGTTGCTAGGCAGATGCTAGGCAGCTCAAGTCTGCTGCTTTACAGTCAGTAGAACTTCCATTCAAAACATGAAAAATATTGAAAACCTGAATTTATATTTAGTAAGTGCTAATTTAGGCAGATATTCTGAATCATACTCTAGAGGAGCCTATCATACTCTGGTATCTAAGTTGTGTGTCTGCTGTTTAGTTACGATTTTTGTTTGAAATCTCAGATATGTGACAACAGTAGGAAAGCTGTTGATATGAATGAAAAATGAGGACCCTGCTGTGCTAAATTTTTACATGGTGTTTCCTTCACCTGCTGTGGTTTAGAAATGGTATTGTCCAAGTGAGTGCTCCCATCGAAACCACGTGGGCACTGGCTTCCCTTCCCCTTCCAGGTGGAAGTACAAAAGGCAAAGATCATGGGTTGAGATAAGAAAAATCTGCTGAAAACAGCAATGAGATAAGAAAATGAACAGTAACAGCAGTAATGCTACTAACAGAAGTGTGCGAAGAGAGGGTGATTTACATGCAAAATGCTCACCAAGCCCAGAATGATGAAAAACAATGGTGGAAAGACTCTCTGCCCACCACGCTTTCCCACAACCAGAAAGAAATGCCCTTCCTCCTGGAAGCAAGAAGTTTAATGTCTTATATCAAGTTCTGCCAGCAGAGTCTCTTTGCACCTGACTAGTTAGGCCCCAACAAACTGAACCAGAAGAAGAGAGGTAACATTTCAATGAAGTAGAAATGTCAGGTTTATGGGACTGAAGGAGAATATGAAAGAGGTTGTAGTTTTTGGTGGCATGGGATTTATTTATTTATTTATTTAAATCTTTTTTGTAACCAGTCCCCCTTAATATCAGAAGAAAGAAAGAAAAATAGGCAAAGAGAGAAGATATTGGGTAAGGACTAGGACTGAATATTCTTTATAGACAATAGTCAGAGTAAGGACCTTCTTTTCCCTTCTTCCCATGTCTTTCTAGAAATGTTTGCAGTTTCTAAACCCCTAAAAATTTAAAGATGAGCACAGAAGCCTTATATAATGCACAAGAAAGTTTCTGCCATAAGAAGAGAATAATTGGAGTTTTACCTATCTGGTTGTAATTTCATATTTTAAAAGTAGTATAATTGAGGTTGTATACAAAAGATACCTATTTCTAGACCTTGTACAGAATTCAGATTTATGTAACTATAAATACTTTTCCTTTCTTTTATAAGAAAGAAGTCTGTGTGAAGGTGAAATTACTTTTTTTCTCAGTATTTTTAACTTTTTTTTCAAATACAATGCATTTCTGATGCAGAACTGTCACATATAGTACAGTGAAAAAGTAATATGAAATTATGTAATTTCAGCTTCAACTAGACAGCTGAATGCAGAGTATTTTTCACAAGTGTCATACAAAATGCTTTTAAAATAATAAAAATAATAAAAATAGTTAAAAATGCACTTGATGGGAGGAAAATATATTTTTATTGTCAAATTCAATCCTTGTCCTTTAAATTTAATAATGTTGGTTGTTTCCAAGTATAAAGCTTTGTACATTATGTGCAAATAATGTTCAGTTTCTTCATAAAATAAACAATGATTTCTGAAATCTTAGTTTTATATTTGTCATCATCAGAAAACCAAGATAAGATTAGCAAATGAAAAGGTTTTGTAATGTCTTATCTTGTCAGAAAACTACAAAAAATATCCCAGAGAAATCAAAATAATAAGACAGCTAATAAAAGAATCATTAAAAAATGGGTCTTTCACTTAAAATTAGAAATAAAAGTACCCAAAACTCTTACTTTAAACTTCTGTCAAATCACAATGACTTTTTAATCACAAAAAAAATGTTAATTTTAAAGTTGATTTTCTTTCTGATTTCAGTTACTAAATGAAATAATCCTTTTAAATTAATCAAATGGTGTGGCAGTTTGACTATGGCTGGGTGCCAGGTGCCCACCAAAGCTTCTCTATCACTCCCCTTCTCAACTGGACAGGGGAGAGAAAATGTAATGAAAGGCTCATGAGTTAAGGACAGGGAGAGATCACTCACCAGTTACTATCACAGGCAAAACACATTAGATTCGAGGAAATTAGTTGAATTTAACCAATTCAGATCAGAACAGGATAATGACAAGTAAACCAAATCCTAAAAATACCTTCCCCCCCACCCCTGCCTCCTTCTCAGGCTAACTTTATTCCCAATTCTCTACCTCCTGCCCTCCAGCATCTCAGGGAGACAGGGAATGGGGGTTAGGGTCAGTTCATCACATATTATTTCTGTTGCTGCTCCCTCCTCAGAGAGAGGAGTCCTTTCCCTGTTCCAGTGTGGAGGAGATAGTCCTCCACAGACTTCTCCAACATGAGTCCTTTTCACAGGCTGCAGTTTTTCACAAACTGCTCCAGCATAGGTTACTCCCATGGATAGCAGTCCTTCCGGAAGAGTGCTCCAGTGTGAGTCCCCCACAGGGTCAGAAGTCCTTGAAGCAAACCTGCTCCAGCATAGGCTCCTCTCTCCATGGGGCCACAGGTTCCTACCAGGACCCTGCTCCAGCACGGGCCTCTGACAGGATCACAGTCTGCTTTCTTGCATCCACATGCTCTGGTGTGGGGCACCTACACGGGCTGCAGGTGAATCTCTACTCCTCGTGAATCTCCAAGGGCTGAGGGAGGACAGCCTGTTTTATCTTGGTCTGCACCATGGGCTACAGGGGAACCTCAGCTCTGGCGCTCAGAGCACCTCCTCCCCCTCCTTCTCACTGACCTTAGGGTCTGCATAGTTCTTTGTCTCATATATTCTCACTTCTCTCTTCTCTGTCTGCAGTTACTTCTGTGCAATAACTTCTTTATTTTTCCTTCCTAAATATGTTATCACAGAGGTGATACTACCATCCCTGATTAGCTCAGCCTTGGCCAGTGCCTGGTCTGTCTTGGAGCTGGCTGGCATTGGCTCTGTTGGCTGTACGTGAAGCTTCCAGCAGCTTCTCAGAGAAGCCACCCCTATAGCCTCCCTCCTACCGGAACCTGGCCACACAAATCCAATACAAGTGGTTCTTAAAATAACAAAATTAGATCAGATTCTAATCCTTGAAGTTTCAGGGTATCTCTGGTTCATGGAAGAACCAATGTTTATCTTTCCAGTAAAAGCATTTCTCTTTCATATTTAATTCTGCTTCTTTAATAATACTGCATATTTATTTATTTTTTTTAATAGTTAGCAATCCACTACCATCTAGGGATTTTAAGTCTAATTAATTAGTCTTCATCTTTCAATTCAAATTAGGACATTTTTTTAAATTTAATTAATAAATAAAAGCCAGGCACCTGAGAGGGAATAACCCCATGCAACAGTAAAAGCTGGGTCAAATGATTGTGAAGGACCCCTTGTGGCACAGAAGTCCATCAGTCTCCTGGGTTGCATTAGGAAGAGTGTTGCCAGCAACTCAAGGGAAGTGATCTTTCACCTGTGCTCAGCACTGCTGAGGCTACATCTGGTGTACTGTGCCAAATTTTGGGCTTTTCGGTCCAAGGCAAACATGGAAAAATTGGAGACAACCCAGAGTAGGGCAGCAGAGATGATTTGGACACTGGAGTTTCTGACATACAGAAAGAGGCTCAGAGAGCTGGGTCTCACAACTGGAGAGTCAACTACAGGAGTTCATCCCAGACAAGAGAGGGTGCATGGAAATTTTGTCATTGTGAATGGGAGGGAATGAAGAAAATGAAACCAGACTCTTCTCAGGTGGTCAAACACTTACACAGGTTGTACTGAGAGGCTGTGGAATCTTCAACCTTGGAGATATTCCAAACCTGACTGGATATTTTCCTTGAAAACCTGTTCTAACTGACCTTGCTTTGTATAGGAGCAGGTTAGACTAGACAAACTCTAGTTTGTCTAGAGTTTTGTGATTTTGTGTTTCTCTGTGGTTTCGTGGTCCTGTGATTTTGTGAAAAAAATTTAAATTAATGCTGATCTGAAGAGAAATCAGACTTTTAAAAAAAACCTCCAAAACTTTTTTACATAAGAATCATCCAGTTCTTTAGGAAAATTCCCTGTCCAACCATCCAGGAGCTACTCCAGCAGTCAGTCTCACACCACCTGAGCTCAGACTGAAACCCCTTCATATCTACACACACCACACTCACACAGTAGACACAGGTTTCCTCACTGGCTTGATTCTGGTTTACCATAGAAGAGTGTCAGACTTCCAGATACTTACAATAATTTAATCATGATGTAATAAATGAATAACAAAATAACAGCTTGAGCTGGTGTCTCCAAGAAGAGACTCTGAACAAAGAAACCCCTGGACTTTTACTATGCTCCCAGTCTAAGCCCAAGAAAGTCTACTGTGTCTCTGTGTGTCTGATCACCTGGCTGTGCCACAGGTCCCCAAGCCCATTGTTATGCAAAGGTCTGTAATTCAGGATCTCTTACCTTTTTGCTCCAACTCCTGCTCCCTAAGAGCTCACATTGCAGCTCACACTGTGACAAAAAATCATCGGAAAGAAATGAAACCCTTCAACACTACCTTTTAACAGTTAGTGAGCTAGGCATTATTTTGTTCTGGCCAGAGATACGTAGTTAATCATTTCATCTCTATGTGTCCCTTTCAAGACTTTTCACGGATTTATACATTGTTAACAAACAAAGAAGTTAATGTTTATTGGTTCTAAGTTACCCAATTCTCTTCATTTATTAATATTCTATCTTGTATTGGTTATTGATCTCTTGCCCTTAATACTAGTTTGGTCTGCATTCTTTGATACTCTTATCATTCTTCCTCAGACAGAGAGTCTCCAACTTTCAGGGTAATATCTTTGTTAATCTCCTCTGTATCTTCTGGTTACTCTCAATATGTAAATTTAGGATCCCAGATATCCAACCTTCAACTCCCTCAGGATTTGTTTATTGAAGCTGATCAGGTCTAGTGCAGAGAAACCCAAAGCCTTGATGATGTAAATATCAAACTAACAAAAGTCTGTGAAGAGAAACCTAGCCACCCACTGGTAAATGTGGACAAATCCATGACCATCTAAAATAATAAATTTAAAAGTTACTTAAAACTATTAAAAAGAAAAAAAGTAGGAAAGTTATATCATTTCCAACAACACAGACGCTTGCACACTGAGCCACCTGCACAAAAGTATTCCTCAACAGTCATAAATGATCAAATACATTTTTTCCTATTGCATTTATTAAAGTATATGATATTACATAGTTTTGTTTCCATAATCCTTATTTTAGAATAGTGTGTGTGTTGTGGTTTCTGTTTAAATGCTCTTGTTTCTTATTGCATTACAAGAAGAACTAAATGTTTTCTGGCACATACCACACATTTGACTACATGTCTACCTTCCATATATGAATGTGAAATTCTTGACGTGCAAGATCAAAGTATCCTTGTAAAGTGTCTTTGGATTATTTGTCTAGAATCCCAGAGAATCCATGATCTATTCCTCTCAACAGTCCATTCCTCCGAAGGTTAAAGAAACAGAGGTGATGGATCCTGGTTTTACCTCAAAGAAAAGAACAAAATTCTCCACCCAGCAGAAGTATGGTATCCATCAATCGTGAGGAAATTTTCACAGGATCCATTCAATATGACAGGTGAGAGTCAAGCTCTCAAAGCAAATATACCCAGAGTATGAGTCTTGCTATGGCTATGGCTTTGATCTTGGAGACTAAGGAAGTAAAAAAATGGTTCTTCAAATTAGCTTGTTCTTCAATCATTTTTTTTTCAATGTCCAAGGCCCTGCAGCTCATTTGCACATGTAAATACGCATTTACATATGCACAGTATATAGGATTCACTGAATATCGAAGTCTAAACTACAGCGTAGGAATACCAATATATCACTGTGAGAGCTCATAGCTCTCTCTGAACTGCAGTTCAGAACTGATTGATGAGCAAGTAACATAATGCCAAAGTAGTAGATTTAAGTAAGAAATGCCTAAGAGAGTACTCTAAGACAGATGGATGACCTTTAGCTTAAAGAAACACACATATATATTTTTTTACCTGTTTCAGAAGTCCGAACAGCTGTCTTATTTCTTTACATCAGCTAAATAGATGTTTGTATTCAAATACTATACCAGTCTGTGAGTAGAACTTATTTCCCTAGAAGACTATGGAAGATAATATTTTCCTCTTAGGTGATAGAAAAAACCCACAGATTTTGCTACCCAATCTGATCAGTAAGGCAAGGTGAAAACTCATGTATCTGAATTATACAGCATGCATTTTCCGTATTCTCCCATTTCCCTTTAATTTCAGTAGAATCATTAGTTCATCATCTTATCTTTAGTTCCAACACACTTCCCCATTTGGAGCACAAAATACTCTTTGGACTTGAAACAGTACCCTATATGCCCCCAGTATGGCATATTTCAGGCATTCTGTTCACTTGCATTGCTTTTATATCCATTTCATGGAAGATATGGTACCTGGCTCTAAAACTGCAGAATGACCAGTCTATTGCATTCAGGGTTGAATGATTAGAGAAATGCGTACAACACTTCCCATTAGTGACATGAGATTTCGGATTAAAGGGGATTATTAATTATTTGTAGAATGAGACAAGGATGACAAGTAACTCGAGGTGGGAGGAGCAGGTGAAGCCAACAACCAAATCAAATCAGAACAAAAGAACAAAGATCAAGTTGAAAAATACAAGTTAAAAATTAAATTTTTAATAAAGAAGTTGAAATGGAAGAATCTACCAACACTGGTGAACACCTTGGATGAACCTCTTTCATTCTAGAAAGACTGCGTTATGTAGTGAGGGTGAGTCATCGGAAACAGGGCAATCAGTCGATCAGAATTTATCTCAGAAGGAACTCAGAGAACTAGCTCACTGCTCTGGAAAATCAAACAAACAAACAAACAAAGTAAAATCTCTCTTACCTGTTGTAGAAGTCTAGAAGATAAGGGGGCTGATGTGTATAGCTCAAACACTGATAGGTGGATAGCTGTGGAGCCAACAAAGGATTGTTGGCCATAACATGCTGTCAGAAAGAAAGGATGTGACTGGAGAAGGGGGTCATATGGAGGCAGGAAGCACTTTTCTGGAAAAATGTCCTTGTTCTGGCTCCTGGAGATAAGCACTACACATTACAGTGCAAATGCAGAAATGAGATTGAGAAGCAGACATGGACAGTGAGGGGGGGAGTCAAGACCATCAAAGATCCATGCTGCCCTCCAACTCATTTCTAGAAAGGTCTAAAAGAACGGACTGCACATGAAAACAATTTGTATAGAAAACAAGAAGTTTATCTATAAAGAGGTACCCCCACAAAGCCCAGAGGCACATGGATACCCCACCTGGTGGATCAATGCTGGAGCCAGGATTGGTGATCCCTCTTTCTTCCTTTCTTCCTTACTTTCTCCTATGTTTAATCCATCTCCCTCTCTCTTTTCCCTTTCACCCTACCCCTTTATCCAAAACCCACTGTTCTGTGCTCATATAAGGAGATAAAAGAGTCATATATCAATTTTCATGTCAGCTGTACAATTTATCAATAAAGCTTTATAAGCTTTTGCAGATCCTCTGACTTTTGTCATTCCTTTTGACCATGAGCACCTACGGGTCTTTGGTGCTTCCTTCCTTCCTCTTCAGGGTGAGACACCACACCTGATTTAAAATATTTTTAGTCCAATAAGATATTTAGGACCAGTTAAAATAGAGATTGCAAGAGGTAATGTAAATGAGAGCAATTTGTGCAAAAGAGCACATTTGTGATAAATGCAAAAGATCAATTTGTGACAAATTAGATCACAATTTCAGTGTGGGAAAACCTTGAAATTTTAAGTTGCTTTGAAAGAATTGGTGATCTATTCTGTTATCCAGACGTCATTGAAGACCTGTCTTTAAATAAAGCAAAAAATCACATCCCAGGATTAGTAGCAAAGTTGTAAATAGACTGGAAGTTCCATGAGACCTTTAACTGCATTTTTCTCTTCCAAAGAGCTCAGTCACTTATAAATTTGCTTTAAAAACTGTGAAAAGGTGACAAATATACCTTAAAGTCTTGAACTGAGAATAAATGAACTATTTCCTTTTTCCTCTCCCTTTGATTTTCACCTCTAGGCTAGAACTGCTGCAGATAAGTGCTTCAGTGCAGGTAATCTCTTAATTGCTGTAATTAAGCTAAGTCAAAAATGTTAACAGCCTAATAAATTCTTGTTAGTTTTATATATAGAAAGGACAGGTTCTCACTGCCATTTAGTTCTTTAATATATACAAGGTCCTACTTTGGTTATCAAGGTTTAAAATAAAGCAGAAATGTCTATTGTCTACAGCTGATTTTAAATTCACAGAAACAGAATCACAGAATCGTTAGAACCTCTGGAGTCTGTCTAGTCCATCTTGCTCCTGTACAAAGCAGGTTCAGCTAGAATAGGTCTTCAAGGGAAATATCCAGTCAGATTTGGAATATCTTCAAGGTTGAAGATTCCACAGCCTCTCTGTGCAACCTGTGCAAATGTTTGATCACCCTCACAGTAAAAGAAAAGAAAAAAAACCCAAACCAAATAAAAAAAAAACCAGAAACAAGCAAACAAACAAACAAAACACACTGTATTTTCTTATATTTAAATGGAATTTCATGTGTTTTAATTTGTACCCATTGCTGTGTGTCCTGTCAGTGGGTACCACTGAGAAGAGTTCAGTTTTATCTTCTTGATTCCTTCCTATCAGATATTTATCCCCATTAACAAGATCCCCCTGATTCAGCCCAGTCCTCTGGGATGAACTCCTGTAGCTGACTCTCCAGCTGTGAGACCCGGCTCTCTGAGCCTCTTTCTGTATGTCAGAAACTCCAGTGTCTGAATCATCGCTGCTGCCCTACTCTGGGCTGTCTCCAATTTTTCCATGTTTGTCTTGAGCTGAAGAGCCCAGAACTGAGCTGGGGAGTTCCAGTTCCAGTGCTGAACACAGGTGGCAAATCACTTCCCTTGATTTGCTGACAACACTCGTAATGCAACCCAGAAGGCTGATGGACTTCTGTGCCATATGCCATAAAAAAAGTCCATAATAATCCTATTCAGGAAGGTGGTGTGTGACTTCATATTTTAATAGATAGACAGGATCATGAGTATGTTTTATTTCTCTTTGCATACCTTTCTTGGTGCTGGCCAATGAATTACTTATTTCAGTTCATAAAGATATTGGGGGAGATATATTTTTCTTTGTAACTGATTTTGGTTTTGGTGGGTTTTTTTCTTTACTATTTGGTTTCTATGTAAAAGCAGTTAAGCTCCATTTAAAGAGGTTAGGTTAGTGATTATAGAAGAGGTCATAAGACAACATAAGAGATCATGAACAAACTATTCTTTTAGTTTTCTTTATCTACAGAACAACATTGAAATGAAAAAAATCAGATTCAAACTCTGTAGGAATAAAAGGTACATTTCAGACTAGAAGTTCTGAAAATTGACCATATTGAAAACATATAAACAGGTGAATTTTGAGTTATTCAACTAAATCAAAGGATAAATGAAAAGCGGACTTCCAGCTCTTGTATTATTCTCATATATGGGTGTATTTTTACAGAGTCAGAGCTTCCACCACCCTTTTTGCACTGTGAGTGCAAAGAACAAATCAAGACTTCCAGAGAGCAATCAGGGCAAAGCTCTCTGTTGATCTTTAATTATCTTAAGAGCTCTTGTGAAGCCAAGCAGCACAATGTGCATCTGACAAAAAGTTAAGGAGCACAGGCTGGTCGTTCTTTAGCTCTAGTACATCATCTCTAAACTGGATTCATCATGCAAAATTGGAGTATTTAAATAAAACTGTGTGTGACAACATATCAGTGCACTGATCTTCCAGTAAAACATTTTCTGATATAAACTCATTTGCTAACTTACTTGAAACTTAGGCATAGGGTACATGCTTGACAAAAAATGGTCTTTAAGTAGTTTTTTCAAGTACTAATTCAACTACTGAAATGACTGCCAATGTAAAATAAAAACTGGAATGAAGAACTAAAAAAATTGGATGGAAAATATGACATGAAATATTTCTGAGGTAGGGCTTAGAATATTTTCTAGTCAACTTGTAACAATACTTCAACGCCTAAGCTACTGAAATAATACTGATAAACAAGTAAAGAGTAATATCAATGTGTATTGAGAACTGGGTATATACTTCAGCATTCTTGTCTGTTCATTTGTTCTCAGAGTATGAATTGCAACTTTGTTTGAAAAACAAGGTTGAAAATGTATAATCACATGCAACATTTTGGCTATTCACTTGGGAAATATACTTAAAACATTATAATTTCAATAAAAGTCTTGGCAAGAAATGGAATGTACTTTGTTTTTTGTCCTAGCCTCAATTGGTAAAAACCACTATCCCTATTTAAGTCTATAAAGATTTCTGATTTACATCAGGTATGTACCTAGTGTTGGAGTCCAAAATTTGGATACCAACAGAAAAAGAACTGCTAGGATTAAGTGGTAAACCTCGGGCAGCAGAGGCTGAGAGAAATCCCTTAATCTGAAGGACTGGACCTTCCTCACAAGACCTGTTGATGCACAATCATGTAGATTAACCTGGCTCCTTCAGCAGGATAAGGAAGGACTTTGAGATGAAGTTATCAAACCGTGTTGAAATCCCTTTGTTTTCTTCCCCCACATGTAATCCTGGTTAAGGGAAATATTAATCAATTGTGTAACTGTAGCAGAAACCTGTGTAATCCTCTAGTTAACACAAAACCATCCCCTAATTAACATAACTCATCCTCCTCATTAACATGTCCAGCCCCTAAGACCCGTAAATAGCATTCATGTGTTCAATAAAGTATTCCAGTTTCTACCTCCATATCTCAGATTGTCTTAGTTTTCTGGACCCTTATAACCTAGTGTTTGAAATACCTTACATACTAGTACAATTGTAGTAGTAAATTATACAATTCAGTACTGGTTAATGTCTAATTTCCTGAGAAGTTGACACAGTAATAATAACATAATGCTATTATATAATATGAATTGAGAAGATTAAATCATATAAAGCAAAAGCAAGAACCTTTGGGACATGATGTGGATGTATTTTAAGGTACTAAAATTAGATGTTCCTCAAGGTGTTAAAATATTAAATACTACAGCAAATCACTGCAATTCTTAATAGACACACTCCTGAAGAGCAGCACCCATCTTTGCAGCAAAAGACGATAGTTCTACAGTAGCTTAATGCAACAACAAAATTATAGAGCAATTCACATATTCACCTTTGGCATAGGTACTTATTTTACGCTACTGTTTTCTAGCACCAAAGGCTCTTTCTGAAGCTCATCCTAAAAAAAAAAGAAGGAAGGCCTCATAACTCTAATACATGAGTTTTATTGCCTCTTTCCAACTCTGAGGGGGACTCATGAACTAAATCAAGAGACCACATCTTATCATACAGACTTTTTTTTCTACCTCCTTTATGAAACCACAAGAAGTTGTTTTCTCTTCTTAATCTTTTTCAGGGATTTCATAGAGCATACAAACTGTCTTCAGCTCTTTGACAGGCTTTAGCAGACTGTCATCTGGTGCTGCAGAAGGCTGGCAGCATGTAGGCTACTTTATAAAAAATAAAAGAAACAGGTAACGGCTCTGTGCAGTTAATAGCTTAATGTATACAGTCAAAAAAACCTTGCTGTAAGGGTTTTAGGCAAAAAGCATAAGATATTACCTCCTCTTTAAATATTATCTCTCCTTCTCAGAACTCCTCAGTAAACAGTATTTCACCCAACTTTACTTCAGCATTCAACCTAGTTTACTTAGAGGATATGAGGTTGATGTTCATTTGTCAAAAAAAAAAAAAAGCTATTTTTTTCTAGGTAGGAGTTGATCATATGTCAGAGATTTCTGTTTGTAATACAAATTATCACAGTGTTTTTCCCTTCTGTATAAATGTTGACAACACCAGGGATATGATATATTTCTAAGAGACAGGAGATCTAGGTGGAGGCTGTAGAAAGGAAAGAATTTCGGAGAGAATTAAAGGGACTGTAATGGCAACAAGGAAAAGGTCAAGGAATTGAATAAGAAAATCTGATAACAATAGAGATAAAGGGAAAGGAAAAAATCCACATCTGTTAACTGTGTTCTGTGAAATAAATGTGAGAAATATCAAGAAGCTTAGTTATATGTAATTCAGTGACATTCTTTGCTGCTTTTTCTTATTATACACAGGTTTACAAAACCATAAACAAGCATTTATAGTCTGTGATGCTTGCATATTGATAATTTGGTGTTCAATATGCTAATTACTAAATTTTTAATGCAACCTCATTAAAAACCCCAAACCAAACCAAAACAAAAAAAACCACCAAAGGAAACACCTCCCAACTTACATGTACTTGACCTTTGTCAGACTGAGCTTCCAGGTATCAAGTTGAAAAGCAGCAGCTCTCGGGTTTCTGGAAATTGCAGAACAATGCTTAAAAGCCCTCATTTCTTATGTATTTATTGCAGCTTTGCCTTGTAAAAAATATGCACATATAATAATGCATCACAAGACAAGAGAGAAAATGTTTATTTGAAAATTTTAACAGAAAGGTTGACAGGTCAGTCACTATTCAGGAGAGAAAGCAGTATTTCTAATTAGAAGTAATACTTCAGTTCAGTCTAAACACGGGATATTCTGGTCAGGTTAAAGGATTCCAAATGAACTGAGGAATACAAAACAAATTATGCTAGCTTAAAGGTTTTAAAATTAACTATTTTTGCTGGGTATGGAGAAAATGCAGATATTGTTATCATCCATCTACAGTAACAAATGTTCAGGAAATGACCAGGTGATAGATCCTCAAAACAAAATCAACAAATACTTTATATTATATATTCTTTAACATGAATATGTCATAAAACTAAGAGTTTTGCACATTTGTATCTTTTCAGAAGAAGAGTAAGTCATAGAATCATAGAATGAGTTGGGTTGGAAAGGGACTTTGAAGATCAGCTGGTTCCAAACACCCTGCTGTGGACAGGGACACCTTCAATTAGTCCAGGTTGCTCAGAGCTGCATTCAACCTGGCCTTGAACACCTCCAGGAATGGGGCATTCACAACTTCTCTGGGCAACCTGTTCCAGTGCTTCACCCTCCTCACAGTAAAGAATTGTTTCCTAATATCTTATCTACACCTACTCTCTTTACATTTAAACCCATTCCCCCTTGTCCTGTCATTATAAGCCTTGTAAATAGTCTCCCTCCATCTTTCCTGTAAGTTCCCTTCAGGTACCGAAAGACCACAATTAGGTCACCCCAAGCCTTCTCTTCTCCAGGTTGAACAATCTTAGTTCTCTCAGCCTTTCCTCATAGGAGGGGTGCTTCACCCCTCTGATCATCTTGGAGGCTGTCCTCTGGACTCATTCCAACAGGTCGATGTCCTTTCTGTGCTGGAGATCCCAGAGCTGGATGCAGTACTCTAGGTGGAGTCTCACCAGAGCACAGTAGAGAGGCAGAATCACCTCCCTTGACCTGCTGGTCACACTCCTTTTGATGTAGCCCAGGATACAATTGGCTTTCTGGGCTGTGAGCACATATTGCTGGCTCATGTCCAGACTCTCATCCACCAGGAACCCCCAGTCCTTCTCGGCATGGCTGTTCTCAATCTCTTCATCCCCCAGCCTGCATTGATATTGGGAGTTGCCCTGACCCCAGTGCAGCACCTTGCTCTTAGTCTTGCTAAACCATATGAGATTCCCATTGGCCCACTTCTCAAGACTGTCCAGGTCCCCCATGTATGACATCCCATCCTTCAGGTGTGTCAACCCCACCGCTCATCTTGGTATCATCTGCAAATTTGCTGAGAGCGCACTCGATCCCTCTCTGTCATTAATGAAGATATTAAATAACACTGGTCCAAATACAGACCCTTAGGGAACATCACTCATCACTGTGCCCATTGGGACTCTGACCCATTGACTACTACCCTCTGGGTGTCACCATCTAATCAGCTCCTAATCCACCTAACAGTCCATCATCAAATCCATCGTTCTTGTCAAATTCATCATTCTCCAATTAGAAGAGATAGATGTTGCAGGGAACTATGTCAAAGGCTTTACAGAAGTCCAGACAGATGACATTTAAAACCCTTCCCTTGTCCACTGATGTAGTCACTCCACTGTGGAATGCCACTGGGTTGGTCAGTCAGGACCTGCCCTTAGTGAAGCCATGATGGCTGTCTCAAATCACGTCCCTGTGTGATGTGCCTTAGCACAGCTTCTAGAAAAATCTGTTCAATGATCCTCCCAGACACAAAGGTGAGGTTGACAGGTCAGTAGTTCTCAGGGTCCTCCTTTAAACCCTTTTTAAAGGTGGGTACAGTGTTTCTCTTTTTCCAGTTTTCTGGGACTTCCCCTGGCTGCCATTACTTTTCAAATATCATGAGGAGGGGATTGGTAACTGCATCAGCCAATTCCCTAAGGATGCTGGGGTGCATGTCATTTGGTCCCCAGGAATTAGTTCAGGTTCCTCAGGTTGGTTTTTGGGTTTTGTTTGGTTTTTTACTTTTGTTGCTATGAAGGTACAACATGTTTTAAATGTCTTTCTTTGTTGGCAGTTACAGTTGTAAGCAACAAAGGTAGTACTACACCAAATAGAAATTACTGTGCTTCAGTAACCCTTCCCTAACTCTGTAAGTTCGAGTTGTGGACTAGTTGCAGGTTTTTATCACGAAGAAATTGGCATGCATCCGTGAACAGGAAAAAACAGAAATTACAAGGTTTTTTAGTTCCATCTAGTGGTAGGAGGAGGTATATATTTCAAAACACCAGTAATAAAAGTTATGGAAAGGTTAATAAAAATAATACAAATGAAAGTGCTGTAAAACGTATAAGGTAGGAATAAAAAGTTGCAATAATAAAGAAGTACACCTCTTCTTTTCTGCTTATTATTTTCCATATGAGAGAAAATACATTTTGATACCTAAGACCCTAATTATTTTACAGGTGTGAAATAGCAGCATTTAAAAGCTTGGTGAGCAGGTACATTGTCTGTTGTAGTCATGCTGCATGTTTGTTTAAAACTTATTTTCTGATAATAACTAACCAAACAAAAAGAATGTATAGCATTTGCAGTGAAATTTTTTTTGTTGTTTTGATTCCTGTAACATTTACCTAAGGAGAATAATTTAACTTATCTGTAAAGGCATCGTGTTGTTATTAGTATTCATTGTTTTCACCCTCTGAAATTAAAAGCAAACAGATCAAGAAAAATGTTAGCCATTGTGTTTGCTTCATGGCTGAGATAAGAACAACATAGGGAGCATGTGACAGCATCAATCATGAGAACAAGCAGAGACATAAAGTGATCAGGTACTGCCAAACTTAATTAAAAGCTGAGACTGCATTGGGCAAAACCACAATATCCTTCAAGAACAATGAAGAACAGACTATTCCTTTCTTGGGTGATCTGACAAATTCACAGATTTATCTGTTTTCTGTCTGTCTTGATGAACTAACTTCCCACATAAAAATAAAATTATTAAATCATTAACCAGATCATGATACTAAGTAGCTTTACAGATGTAGTTTTTACAAATAAAGAGTATACATATTTTTTTTTTCTGCAGTAGTAGGCTGCATTGGGATGGACAAACCAGGGAAAGGGGCAACAACAAAATACCCTAACAAAAACAAGTCTGGAAACATGACATGGAACAAAATAGATGAGTTCTAATCTTTTGCTACCAGTTGAGAACCTGTTTTCAAAAGCTGTCTTCAGCTAGCAGTAACCTTTTTTCTATAAACATCATCATATGTAGAGATAAGCTCTTTCAAAGATACAAAGTCGCTTACAGGAGCAGATGACTTCTGAAAAAAAGAAAGAAATATATAGTCATGGACATACCGGACAGGTTCAACAAAGGGCCACAAACATGATTAAGAATCTGGAACATCTCTCCTGTGAGGAAAAGCTGAGACAGGTGGGGCTTTTTAGCCTTGAAAATTAAAGGCTAAGGGGATCTTATTAATATATTTAAATTCCTGAAGGGAAAGTGCAAAGAAGACAGAGCCAGTCTTTCCTCAGTGGTGTCCTTTGACAGGACCGGGGCAATGGTCACAAGTGGAACCACAGGAGGCTCCATCTGAATATCCGGAAACACTTTTACTGTGGGGATGACAGAGCTGTAGTACAATCTGCTGAGGAAGGTTGTGTAGTTATGTCGGAAAGCTCTCTGGGCGTGGTTCTGAGCAACCACCTCTAGGTGGCCATGCTTGAGCAAGGAAGGTGGACCAGGTGATGACCTTCAGAGATCCCTTGCAACCTCAGTCATTCTGTGATTCTGTGAAAGTGAGCTTCCAGTCTTTGTCTTATTTAAAAACAGCCTGCAAAAAATATTTGAGGTGGAAAAATGATGGAGAATAAAACTCATCTATTAACATCATTGCTTGATTTTTATTTGCCATTTTTTATACCCATGTTCTGTGAAACATGAATTCCAGAATGCAGCACCTAAAACCAATGGTATAGAATGATAACCTCAGAAAAGTTTTGTATCAGGCACTTTCATCCGCATTTCCTCAGAATTATTATTTTTGGAGAAATCATGAAGAATGTTGGGAAGCTGGTCAGACACAACAGCAAATAAAATGATGAGGATTAATCTATTTGGAAATTAGATATCACTTCATGGGGACTACAGAAGCAGAAGGCTATGAAATTGTGTAGTAGTAAACAAGAAACCAGTGTAATGCATGCAATATTTCATTCCACTTATGAAAGTTGAATTTTCCACCAGCTATAATTTTCAAGTGAATTTTGAGTGGATATCTCCAGGTTATTAATATAATAAGTGAATAAACCATATGGACCTGGCTAGCTGGTTGGGGGTTCAGCAACCAAATCCTCTTTATTTAAATGAGACAACAGCTTATATATGGGTTCGAATAGTGACACATGACTCCCTTGACCTTAACAACCAAACACCATGGGTATCTCACTGCCCACGTGTGGGAGTACTTCAGGACTTCATTTCCCAGGATGCCTCATCCAGCATCTTTCCTAAAACCCAATCCCTACAGATCTCAAATATTCTATGCTGAAGTTACTACTAAAGTGCAAGCACACATTTGGAAAAATGAATCAAAACATAATTCTAGAATAACTTCAGATTAAAATTATATATTTTGTGACAGACTGTTGAACCTCTATCTTCCCATTGTCAGAAGTTAGTGGTATTAAAACATCTAAATATTGTAATTATACACTTATTTTTTTGTTTAATAAAGCAATTGTATAGATCTTTACTTTTACTCAGGTTATTTAATTTTCTTTCAGTAATCAATTCATCTACCCTTCCGAAAACCTTTTCAGTTATTCTATGAATTCTTTCCAACTTACCTTCATTTCCCCCTGATAGTGAGATATTTGGAAATTTATAAAGTAAGCCTAATTTTCTTCTCTTTTGAGTGGCAGTTTGGTTTCCTTCCTCATTGTTCTCATTAGTTGAGGATATAGAACAGTTTGTCTCAGTTCTGTAGATACAAACCCTCCAGAGGTACCCGACTGTATTTTGTTCTGTCTGTATTTTCATCTGCCTTGATAAAAGAAAACAGGTAATGGAGTTGCTGCTGCCATGGTAGAGCTGTACATACCTGTATTTATACAGCCTATGATTTTTTTTCCTGGACAATAGAACCAGTTTGTTATGGTCCTTCAGCCATTTCGGAGAGACATTAAGGCTCATAATTGCAAATGTTTGAAAACCAGCATCAAATCCAATATCTGAGTGTTACCCTTTCTCAAGTGACAAACATACTTGTTAAGTCATTATATAGGAACAAAAGATGCACTGAAAATGTTTGAATATTTATACATACTTGTATGGTGGTTATGTATACTTAAAGACTGAATGCAGCATTAAGGGAAAAAATGAAAGATAAAAGAATGATAGATCTGGTACAGTTCAGAAACTATGCTTCTGTACACATGCATTGAACAGATCTAGACATGCAATGCTATCATTGGCTCTATCATGTCAGAGTAAACAAGTGCTATTAAGGCTTTCTCAAGCTTCTTACAGATATTTATATCACTCTTTGCAATCCTTAACTTCTGCTCCTAAGCTGTCAGTAACATTCAAGAACATTAGAGTAACTGTCAGTAAGACTTTGGACATTCTTGTTTAAAAAAATATTTGTTTTTCAAAACTTTCTGGCCAAATACGAGAGAAAATCAAGCATTTAAACAAATACTATCTTAAATTTTAAATGCTTTTTTTGTTGTCTCTTAATTTTCTAGTTTTACTTGACAAGAATATTAGTTAACAATTCATAAACTTTAAATTATCCTTGAAAAGCCAGATTTTCAAAGATATGTAAGTCAATTTTTTTTCAACTACATGGAGTGTTAATCTTTTCAGAGGAGTTCAGTGATCTGAGGCAGTTGATCTCGTTGTGGCACACATATGCTGAATATATACTTTGTTATAACTGCTTTAATAGGGTCATGGTCTGCTAAATGTCCAGGAACTGCAAATAGTGGGTGCCTCGAGAAGTCTTGTCTATGATTCTTTTCATGCTGATGTTTATATGTTAATCTTTCCCGAGTGCTGTCTGTGCTATCTCCAGGCTTCATTGTAAAAAAATTTCACCATACTCCTAATCATACCAACATTTTTCTTTTAGCTTTCCTGCTGAAGAGAGATTATTCAAGAAAAATTAAAAGTATCAGCATCCAGATAATTTTTCATTTAGTATTACTTTCAGCACCTTTATTTATTAACTGACCTATTTTCTTTCTGTTACTTCTTTTCTCTCTGAGGTATTTCTTTGCTCCTGTTGTTGTGTTATCTAACATGAATTTTTTCTTTCTTTTCTTTGAATTAGAACCAGACAAAAAGTTCTTCCTGAAAGTCTTTGTTTTCTTCTCTATCACTGCATATATTTTTCTTCAGAGTTAGAAACTATTTTTTATGACATCCTGATAATTTTTCTATAGGGTTAGTATGCATGAGAATTCCCTTGTTCTGCATCGTTTATTACTTGCTCTTAATTAGAGACCAACAGCTCCACGAAGACTGCTCTGTAATTGAAGTTTAACAATGGCTTGTAGATTTAGTATTTTGTGGGGCTGGGGGTGGGGGTGTGGATATCCAAGAAAGATGCAGATGAGCCTGTTTAGTGGTGAAAATGTCTGGAACACACTAAAACTCATCTATTGGTCTCTGAATGTAAATGAAGCAGACTCAATAATTTACTACATGAGAAAAAAAAATCAAAACTCTAATCTATTTTTGTGGTAAAGAGTACAATCATATCATAGATGTATTTTTTTAATTTCTCTATTTCTAGTCCACTTCCAAAATCAGAATACAGAGCATCTACTACAGAACTGGATGGGAGAGAGAACTGGTGACCTTAAAACTACTTGTACTCCAGCCACTAAGGACAAACAAATCTTTCTGAACGGAAATTCCTGGTTATTCCAATAGCAGATTTGATACGAGGTTATAAAATTTCTAGAGGTATTACAGAAGCAGACACCCAGTGCGTAATAGTTGAGATTTTCAGAATCACTTTGTCCTGGAACAGTGTTTATACAGAAGTCAATGCCAAAAGGCTCAGACACTAAATTCTAGGATTTTTCTCTCATTTTGAGCTGTGAAACTGCATGGGTAAAGCTGAGCTGAATAAGGACAAGAATATACTCTTACCAATTCTCATGAACACCCCATCCACTAATAGATAACAAATGCTGGTAAGCCTAATAGCAGATGACCAATGCAATGACAGTGTGAGTGGAAGAGTTTTGGAATTTCTATTACTTCAGTGTGCTCAGATAAGGCCTCTAAAGATGCCAGTGAGGCAGATAACAGGTGCTGAATGCCTGATCAGCCCCTTCGTCCTCTCTTAGATTCCTTGCAGCTATATCATCCAGATGCAAGACATAGACTCTCCTTACTCTCCAGTACGAAAACAATCTGCACCCAAGTATCTCCAGGGTTTTTCTGACTATTTAGTGACCAAGGAAGGGGCATACCTTGTGAAAAGGAACAACCACAGGCAAGATCTGAAAGCAATCATACTATATCCTTCCCAAAATTATATTCTTTTTGATGCAGAGAGCAATTATTTACTGCTATTTTCTGTGGTTAACCACTTTTAAAGGGTTGCAACAAGGCAACAAGACAAGTGGACATGGTGAAATTTTATGTTACATCTTATCCCATATATGCCATAGCTCTCCTTCTCTTCCAGTATGCTCTGACAAACCTCATTCTTGCAATAAAGCGTGCTAATTTTACAACCTCTTCCTTGTAAGGGTGGCTTTAACTGTAAGCAATTACATATGCCAGCATTTAAAATTATACTTTTGTATATGTTTGTACTAGCAGCTTTACTTTTGTTTTAATGCAGTGGTTCTTTTTATAACCATATTGAATATGTTTGATGAAATACAATACTATGACCTAACATGTTTTATTCTATTTATTTTAAAAGTAACAGAATTTTTATAGGTAGACTATTAGCATGGAAATATAATTACTGTAACAAACAAAATACATAATATACAGCAGCAAACCCTCTAATTTACTGTCCCATAGCTTTCTGTGCAAAAAATACATGCAGAAACAGAAGGAAAGTAAAATATAAAATAAAGAAATTATTAAAAATGGAGCCAAAATATCAGATTTCCCATTTGAATACCGTCCCCTGGCAAAGGCATATACAGCGTTTTTAACTATGAGCATTATCTAACGTTCTTTCAGAATATTTATTTTCAGAATATTTAGGTTTCTCGTATATTCATTTTGCTTTATTTCCAGTGTATTTCATAAGTTTTGAAACTTTGTCTTTTTTATAATTAGCTCTGAATATATGTTTCCCACAAAATAAAAACACTAAGAAAAGAAAGCAATAAAACAGTTTTCAGAGATTTTCTTTGTACTGCTTTTGTTTTAGCACCAGTACATTACTTAAAATATTAATGCATTTTTAATACCATCTGTGCGTTGCGAGTTTTACTATTTAGATGTATGTCTTCTTAGTAAAATACTAGCATATGATATCTGAAGCCCCTCAAAATCTGCAAGAATTGCATCCAGGGATGCACAGTCCTGAGATGTCAGAGCTGCACAGCCACCAGGCCTCCACTACTCCTATCATGTGGAGCATGCTTTACTCACTATAGTGTATTAATAAGGTTGTTTTAAACCTCTGTTACACTGTTTTCTATCCTTCTTTCATCTATGCCTCTAAACAAGCTTCTGTATTTTCATATTGTCTACAGACACTACAGTTTCATGCTATAATGAGAATGTTTTCCTCATACATTAGTCAAAAAGAGGAACTACAGAACATCTATGAGAAATAAATAATATAGTGTACCAAAGATATTTAATTCAAAATAAATAGTGTTACAGTACTCTACTTAAGTAATCTTATTTCCATTGAGATAATTAATCAATAGAGAGGATATCAATTTTTGCAGAATAATAGAAAACAAATAAATAATTTCTTGCTATAGTATGCCCAGAATTAATTCAGGAAGAACTATTACAGTTTAACCGGACTAAGATACTTGAGAAATAAAAAGAGTTGTATACATATGTTAACAAATATTGGCTGCTCATAGTGATTTGCCCTTCTCTGTGTCTAAGAGTGGAATTAGACAGAGGGATCTATCTCACCAACTTTAGGATCTCTAACATGCTCCATTGCAACAGCCGAAGAGAAGCTAACATTAGCTGGGAATAGCTGACTTGGACATCTACTTCAGGGTATAATAAATCACATATTAAAAGTACCTATTTCGCTACAGCAGCTCCAAAGTCTAAATTATTTGGAGTTTGCCATATCAATACACAAAATTAATAAAAGTTAATTCCTTTGAGTAGATTTTTTGCTTTCTTTTGTCAAGAAACCTACAGATAATTGAAATTCTTATGACGAGGAATATGTTCACAGTCCTATAAATGTATGTCCGTCCTAAAGCCGAGTCTGCTAGCCAGATTAACTCTTTGTAGTTTGTAGTTACAGCATTTCGCAATATACCATCACTTCTTACAGGTGATGTAAGCAGCACACTGCAGCCTGACTTAGGGTCATTGCCCATATTCTGCAGGGCTCTGTGCGTACACAAATTGATACCAATGAGATCAAGCTTTTTGTCTAAAGAATCAATGCTTGAACAGATGCTGCAGTGCAGTGGAATTAGTTATTAACAGCTGAAACATCTCTCTTCTTTCTTCATCTCTCTCTTTAAGATTAGATTTTCAGTTTTACCAGAGCTTGTTTGAACAAAACATTAAACCCTTCTTCAATTCTATTAGTGTTTATCGTTAATGGGAATTTTCAAAAGTAGTGTGCATTTTAGGAACAGAAGTTTTTTGTGGCTTCTATATCATATTAGTATGAGTAATTTTCTCTGAAATTTGTAAAATCCCAAACCACACAGACATCTTTGAAAATCACTTGCCAACTAAATCACAGCACACAATCTCAATCATTTTCCTAAAACACAGATGTGAAAAGTATAGTTTAAGGGGGGATTAGTACCCTATGGTAACATATATGTAAACAGATCTTTTTTTTAAGATGTCCACAAAATTTTTCCTATCCTAATGACTGAAAAGTTGAGACGGACTGTTTTATCATTTTTAAAATGCAAGTAGTTTAGAGAGATTCTAGTTCTGTAACCATCAGGAACTTCTGGGGAGAGACAAGTCTAGTATTTGTGAGGTCTGGGAGCCCTTGATGATAATTCACTGATAGAGACCATCGCTCTGCTTGAGGAGATTTTGCTATGTCTGAGCTGAATAGGGAATGAGAAACCAAGCACTGAAAATCACTGATTGCTAACAGCTCCTGTCAGCTTTCACAAGGATGTGAAGGATGGAGGGAAACAGTGTACATAAGCATAATCTCTTGGTCTTGGAACATAACCCAAGAAAATAAGTAGCGCCAGCTTCTCAGAGCTGAAAGCGAGGACTTAACTTGAATTCTGTCAGACTCATAGCGAGATCTTTTTTTATGGCTTTTTTTCCTTATTTTCTGAACTAGAAAAAAAAAAAAGCAACACTATTGTTCTATTTATTGCTTGAGCATGTTCGTAGAATCTATTAAATCCTAATAATACAAAGAAAAGTAGTAGGGAATGTGAAAGGAAAACAGTATATCTTTTTTGCCCCAATTTTCTCTCAAGTGATGGCAATGGCAATGGTAACAGAGACTCAATGATTTTTTCTTCTTCCAGAGATATGCTTTGAGTAATAAATTGAGAGAAATAAAGGGAGAGCAACAACAAAATAGAAAGAATGTTGACCAAGGACAGGAAAAGAGAACAGAGAAGATTCTCAAAGAGATGGCACACCAAAAGAAGAAAGATCTTGGAGAAGCAGTACTCCAAATATAAAGACTGGAAGGTAAGTATGTTTAGAAAAGAAGGTTAATAAAGTTAACTTTGACTGTGAAACAAATATTTATAGAAATATTCTAATTTCTAGATACAAAAAAAATTACAGGGTGTCTATCCTTTCACTTTTTTTTTTTTTCTGCTTTTCTCTTTCATGTTTATGAAAAAGTCCCAGAGCAATATGTATCATCATAGCAAAGCCACACACCATAGAACATTAGTATGCTTGAGATACTCTGACTGCTGAAAAGGATACCAGGGCCAAGATACCTCTTGTACCCGGCTTCAGGACAGTTAAATCACTAGGAAATATCAAACTGATCTGATCATTAGTAGACAATTTACGGGCATAAAACAACGAGACACCTAATGAAAAAAAGGGAAAATATGAAAATTCTGCAGAAGAGGTAATCAGAATCCTTACGCGGTCAAATAAAATTGGTCAAAAATAAAGCAATACCTCCATGGAGGAGAGAGGCACACTAGAGTGCTGTAAAAATACTGTTTTAAAGTAAGAGATATTATTTTATTTTTAATTTCACATGCTTTTAATTTCCAAATGCATAGTTTTCTAGCTGTCCCACACTTTTTTATCCCCCATAGTTATCTATGAATTACATGATTTCTGTCTCCTTTCACCCCAAATTCTTCTTAGCCAACATCCAGTGTGTTAAAACCTATCTGAATACAGTTTCAAATTCTAATGGCCTATATTCATCACAGGAGCCTTAAGTGTGCTAGTGTTTTTATTTCTGATTGTTTCTGAGCTATCTTCACTAAGGTAAAACTTATAATAGAATTTTCTTGGAGTTATAAATATTACCTTTGCGGAGATATTGAAGCTGTTGCAGAAAATAAATGGTCAGTTATCAGTCTTAAAATCAAGAAAGAGCCCACACTGACAGCACTTTCATAAGTAAAAAGCTCATTCTGATCAAGATAATGAATATCATTCTATTTGGGAGTTGTAGGGGAGGCAGATTCAATGTATAAGGCTACACACAATGAAAGGACCTTTCTTTACCTGATGCTTGTTGACATCTCTAAAATATAAAATTAAATTGGAATATTTACAAAATTGTTACTATAACTTCACATACATTGATATGTATAGAACTTTTTTAAGATCATAAAAATCAATTTCCCATGGTTTCTTTTCTTCTATTTTACTTTTCTGTTTTCCTCTTCAAATCAAGATATACAAACATTTTATTATACATGAACCTATCCTTACTTTCTCTTTCAGTGGTGCTTTCCTGAAATATGACAACTTACCTTTGCATATAAACACAAGCTAGATGTTCCCATGCAAGACAGAATGGAGCTAGTGAACTCAATTGGAGTAAAACGTGGATAGTTGATCCAGTTAGACATGTCACTTCTTTCTTCCCTTCAGCACCATCTAATTTTTCCTCAATTCCAGTGAATTTAGCATTACTGTTTTCCTTTTTCTTTCTTCTGGCTTTAAGGAGTGTGGTGGGCAAATATTTCAGAAGAAAAGGGGCAGATAAGCTTTCTTCTCAGACGTTTCTGTGTGTAGCTGAACCAGCAATAAAAGGAAACTAATTTCTGTGGGCATGAGCAGTTTGTCCTGGTATAAAGTGGAAACTTAAAATCTTAGGTCTTAAAAGCAATCACAAGTTTTGGTTGTAATTTCAATGTAATCTAGAAATAGATCTAACAGCGGGCTTGAAACAAAATTCTGTTCTTTCTGGTAGAGCAGGCTGAGCAAGCCCAGTTGCTGAAGTAACCTATAACATAACCATCATTTTTCTGGTTTGGTTGGTCTCTTTTAATTCTTTGCCAATTGACATACATTGTTGTTTGAATGGTCAGTACCACTTCTGTTAGTCCTCTGTTTTGAATTATAGCATAGTTAAAGTCATTTATGTTAGGACATTCTATCAATGTGCCCTCTCATTGGCAGTTCTGCTGGATATGCACATTAGTTTCATTTTATCTATAACATTTTAGACTGTATTTAGAAGTTTTCAAATTGGAAATTCGTTCCTGGAAATTACAAAGAAATTAATCTTAAAACCTATAAAGAATAACTACCTTTTTTTTTTCAGTCATGCAGTATATTTTATTACTGGTATAATAAATGTCCAAAGCTTTCTTCAAATAAAAAATATAGTATTATATCAGAGATGAAGTTAACTCTCAGAAAATGTGGGGTTTTTTCCACTGTCCTTATCACAATAACAATGTTAGCACAAAATAAAAGAAAACTGACGAGAAAGATAGCATGTACTTGATGTTGATGGAACGTATGTTTGTGCCTAATACACTAGAGAAACTCTCCAATAACAGTTCACCCAAGTGAAAATATTGGCCCATTTTACTCCCAAGGTCAATGTCAATTGAAGTTATTGACTATATAAATGCTAAATACAAAAGTTCGTAGCCTTGTTCAAGGCTACTCTAACTTGTACACTGTACTTTTCAAGGTTCCTTGGTTACATTTAGAGTTTTTATCCCTCACTCACTTATGCCCTTTATATTCTTTTGTCCTGTTTCTTTTTTTCCTGGTCTTTTCAGTCTGTAATTCCAAAATGTTAAAGATGTCACTATTATGTAGGGAAGGACACCATATTCAAAAAACAATTTTTAGATTTTCTGCTAAAAAAGTTCATTTTCACAGACAGGGGTGAACCTAGAGGAACAGAGGCAGGAGGGAGAACTGCTGAGCTACACCTAGACCCACCATGGGATTTATCAGCCCATCACAGTGACGATCTACACAAGCTCAGAGGAGCACAGAAGTACAATGTCAAGTGGGAACTCAAAGACTCAGTCCAGGCCGTTCCCAGGGCTGTCCTAGGAGAACCTCAAGCTCATGTCACAGCTATCCCATGAGTCAAAGGAAATGTCTGTAAGATCATTTTACAGAATAAGGGTGAGTCACTAGTCAGGGGATTTGCAACACATTATGGGATGCAAGATAAGAGCATTTGGGATTACAAAAGATCTATTACAGAATGTTTAGAGAAGGAACAAAAAGAACAAGAATGAGAAAATGAGGGGGTAAAGGGAAAAAAAAGACATCTGCATGTAAATAATTTATTGGTCTGTATAGTTTTCAGCCATTCCCTGCACCTGATCAACTCAACCTGTTTTACCTTCCTGTTAAATTCCCTTCTGACTCTTTCCTGTATAAGGGGATCTGTCTTCGGTGTGCACAGGTGTATGTGTATGGGGGTCTGAGTTCCAGCAACGGGAATCAGACCAGGGGCCAGAGGCCCTTGTGTTCATGGTGCCTACAACTGCACAAGTGCGGCTGTGCGGGTGTGATGGCTAGTAAAGATAGGCCAGAGGAGCCAGTTGAGTAGATGAAGTGACCTGGGAGCCAGGCAAGTGTATGTGTCTCTGAGGGTGACACCACAGCAGCAGCTGGCTTTCAGAGGGTCCAGGGGAGTCCCAGAGAGCTGCTGGAGGGAACATGCGGTCTGGGAATTGATTAAAATATCTGCCTTCATCTGTGTCTTTGTGTGTGTTTGTGTACAATGATCTGTACACCTGGAGTGTACCTGCAGCCCTGGGGGATCATATGTCCAGATGATAGCAACTGGAGAGACTGGGATCCAAGGGTAGACTGGGTGAGCTCAGCTACTGGAGTACATATATGTATATTTATACATACACATACATGTAGATATATAGTGAGAGATGGGAACAGGATGATGCTTTTGTGCTGTTTGTGTCTGTGAGTGATGAATGTTTTCATCTGCACTGATCTGTGTGGCCAACTGTGTGTATATCTGTGCTTTATGTGTATGTACCTACTGGGAATACATGCCCAGCCTCACTACTGATTGGACCTGGAGGCATGGGACTGCTGCAGTAGCTTTGCCTCTATCAAGAAACCAGCATTCATAATGCCCTGACATAAGTTATGTTCTGCAGTCATGCAATCTGTAGAACAATATTATTTATAAATATCTGAAGTCCAAGGCCAATATTAGCACTACTGGGCAGATATGGCAGATTTTTAAAACACCCAACAAAAAAATAACTGGTTCTTTCAACTGCCACTTCAACTCTGTACACAGAGCATTTTTGGTCATTAGAGGGAATTCAGTCAGATAAGTTTCATACTGAAAGGGATCAATTTTTGAGTGGCTTCAGCCTTCTGATATTCATGAAAGAGACTTCAGTGTTCCCAACTTTCTGATATATATGGGATTACTCCCTGAGTAAAGAATTAATCACTGTGACTAAAGTTGACAGAATTAGGCCCTGATTAATTTGGTTGAGATCACAGGAGGAGTCAGTCACTATCAGAGCAAAAATAGACTGTGACTCTCACCATGGTTCTTATTGCGATGTCATGGTGCCAAACTGGCTGCCTCTCATTAGAACTAAAAACCATGTCTTTTTCTTTAGTCACCTCTCCTTATTTCTGGGTCTGTTTGATTCAAAGCTCTTGTACAGACTGCACAGTACAATGAACTGCAGTCTATGAATGGAGCTAAAAGGTGTACTGTACAACTCAAAATATAAACCTGTAATCCTGAAGCATAATAGCTACTGTGATTTTTTTTTTTTAATCAAAGGACTTTCTTGCATAGTCCTGAAAAATTTACCAGAAGTATTATATATTTGAATGTGATATAGTGAACAGGCTACCATTCAAATCCAGTGACTGTTGGAATATGCCTCACTTACATTTTGCAGTCATGAGAATGTGATAGTTGTAGGATGTTACACAAAGTAACACAGAGTTTAGCTCGGACTAATCATCTAAGTATCCATCCTAATTCTTGAGAAGATTTGCAGCCTAAAACAACTGTTGTGGCTGTCAAATGGGTCAGTTTACAACACATTATTCTGCAGTATTACTAATGTACTTTCAATGTCTATAGTATAGATATACAAAGATTATTAGTAAAACAGAAAACGAATAACTGCATTATACATTAAACATGGAGGTAATGAATGTAATGTCTGGGGAGAAAAAAAGGTAAAAGAAAAAAGAAAAAGAACTTTATGTGTTTCTTCTAAGTGTTTTTTCCATATATTTTGCTATTTCCATTTCACCAAATAGAAGAAGAAGGGAACCCTCTTTTTCTCCTTCCCCAAGCATCCTAGACTGAATTTTGGCCATGTATACAAGCAATGGCTGTTATGGCATCACTGTTTCTTCCACTTCATGCACCTGGCTTTCCAGCAGTGCTACTGTTAGATCTCGCAGATTAAAACTGAAACCATGAGATGTAAAGATACATCTTCAGATCCTGTATATGGGTAGAGATGGCAAAATCGTATAGGTAGGACCCTTAGGACCACCTAGACAATATTTTTCTTTCTTGCCAGAACAGTTTAGCATCTTTTGTGAGGTGTAGGCTTTAGTGTATTATTGTTTTTAGCAATGTGTGTGATGGAGCATCAAAATAGAAAAAAACTTATTGAAAAAAAATCTCTTGAGGATTTTAAAATCTGTGTCTGCTTTTATTTTAATTTGTGTATCTATCTGTAGTCTAAGAATATGAAAGGCTAATGACCTTGGTGTTTCTCTGCATAGCTTTTTGTTACATCATTTAACCATTGTATACATACGATCCTTCTGTTGGGTAAATCTTTATACTTCCTCAGACAAAGGTTGTCACTCAGAGATATTTGTACCATACTGAATTTGTACAGCACTGTATATGGAAGTCTGCACAAAATGCTGCCATTTGAAAGCACCTGTTTTATCTGTACAATTTTTCTGTTTAGCTTATTAAAATGGATAATTTTCCAAGGAACCTTAGTTATGCTAGAAATTTTCATTCGCAAAGTTTAATCAGATTTCCTGGCTCTGTTCTTAGCATTTATTGCTTTAGCATTTGATTGTCAGTGTCTTAAGTGACTATAGAAAACCCCACTAGCATTCAGATATTCAAGAAACAGCACTACATTTTCAGTTACTTTGTGCTTAAAACGTTCAGGTAAAAAGAAGGACTTTTTAAATAAATCTCTGCATAAAGAACATATACAATCTCTTTAAGTGTGGAAACAACGTCATTTAGGATCTGATCCAGTGAACCCCACCCAGACATATATAAATGATAAAAGTTTAAACTCAAGGGCAGTGCGAAACAGCTCCCAGAACGCTATACTAATTTCACTTAATTCCTGTAGTTCTGTAAAGAGTGGCTATTTGAAAAAATTAACTGAATCTGTGTGGTTTTAATGAGATTTACTAAAAAGGTGAAGTAAAGAAATATAGCACTCAAATACACGAAAATAGCTGAAATTGCTCTTACTGCACTAAGCTCATTAAATTAACTTGCTTGAATGCTGGCTATTAGAATTATCAGACCAGAGATTTAATAGGTCTAATGCATCTGTTTGGTGAGGTTCACACATCTCCCTACCCAAAGGTTATTGAGCAGGCACAGCGTATTTCTTTTTGGATAGCTGTAGTGCTGGAGTGTATGCTCTTTGCTGTAGAGCAAAGAAAGTGCTGTGTTAGTGCCAGGTCTGCTTAGTGCAACAAAAGCAATTAAGGACAACCTGTACAGAGTAACCCTTGGAAAAAGTCTGGTGGAGAGACATTCCATGGTACCCAATAAAATAATTGCTCCTAGATCAGCTCTCAAGTTAAATTCAGTGAGTTTTTAAATTGATTTAATGATTTAGATCTCAGATGTGTCACTTAGTCAAGTCTGTGCTACACTCACTTTCAACAGTTAAGCTGATTATTTAATTTTAGACCACGATAAGGAGACTGAATGAACAGGTGAACTTCACACAGTGTTAAGATGATAAAAATATGTAATGTCTATTCTACAGCCTCAGTGATGCAGGAAACTCTCCTTCATCCTAGTAGATAATACTAATTTCTGTTTCTCTACCTGCAGAGTACATGAGCTTTGCCATGCAATTTTAGAATGAATGAAGTTATCCAGCAACCTTACAAATTCAGAAAACCCTTTATGCAACCACAGAAGTACAACAATCTTATAGATTAGTATGATATGAAAAGATAATTTCTGGAGACTCACAGGTTTATTGAGTTTCAGCTTCCTGGGTGCCAAACAGGCAGAGGCAGAACTTTGCGTCAGTAGTATGTGGTATGTTGGGTGTTGTATCTTTGCCTGATATGACCCTGACAGGCTTACAGTGTCTGCAAGAAGCCAACCTTTTCTGGGGCATTCACCCCTACTTTTAACCTTTCAAAAAGTTAGAATGCTATTAGAAATTAGTAATAATTTTACTACTAAAAAGATGATATAGCACTCAGCCTATTCATAGCATGAAAGAATAAAACAGGGTTATAGAGTAAAACATCAGAAAAAACACAAGGTAAACGCAATATTAAACTTCTGCTAATTTTTCTACTCCTTCCGGTTTAGTCAACTTTATTTTCTGGGAAAGCATCATCAAGATGAGATGAAAAATTAGTAGTAGACTAGTAAACATGGTATGATCAGGATTCCTAGTATTTATTTATTTATTCTCCTTCTAGACACTCTGCCCAAGAAACCTCAGAAGAATACATTTCCTTACTGACTGAGAAGGTGAATAAAACCAAAATCGAAAAGCCCCTAGGTATTTCAGTTGTGCTGACCTTTTTAAGGAACAATTCTCACTTACTGTGTTTTAAGCACCAACTCTGAAGCTCTGGGACTAATTAGGTGGTCCATATGCTCTGATTGCAATAAATTTTTACAAAGAACAAGGTCACTGTGATTACCTATGTGAAGTCTCATTCAGGAAGTCCATTGTCTAGAGAAACTTAGTGTTATAAATTAATAGTTTTCTTCTCTTTTTTTTTTTTTGTTTCAAAAATACAAGTTGAAGAGCAATATAAATATTTCATGGAATGGTACTTGTAAAGTTATAAATTTTCAATCATAATTCAAGAACGCTTTAAAAGAAGAAATTTGTTCTGCATTGTCAGAGAATAACTACTTTAAAAAATAAAACCGAAGAAGACTTTATAAATTAATATATTTTTTTTGCCTTTAGAAATATTCTAAAGGTTAAAAAGCAATTATAATTGTAAAATAAGCAGACTAACTACTCATTTCATTTATTTTATCTTTTTCTGTCCTCCTTTGAATATTTTTTCTTTAAATGGCAATTTCCAGATATTGCTATATTTCATTTGCACTTTCTCTTTCTTTAATATTGTCACTGTAAATATCCCCTTAAAGTACTTCTCAAGTATCTGTCAAATGTCCCTATTTCTCTACACTGACAAAATGATGTTAATTAACTTTCCTTTTTAAATGGTTTCAAAATTTAGCTTCCTTAATTAAGAATGTGATTTAGGGAAAGCAGAAACTACAAAGATGATGCTCCCATTTTCTACTTTTGCTTTTCTAGACCATAGTGCAAAATTTCCCAAAAGAAATGTATATTACTGCAAACAGAACATTCTCCTGATACTCACGTTTGTTATTAAAAGGTGTTACTCCCCATTAAAACTTAGTGTGGGACTGTTTCTTCAATAGTAACATGTGGATCTTTTCTTTCTTAAAAATACATTAGGTAAGAAACCATCAACATATACTTACCTTTATACAACTGAGAGCTGAGTGTTGATGTGTAGAAAGGGGGACATAATATAGTGAAGATTGCATGTTTTTATAAATTTGCAAAGGAAACATATGAGACAGGTAAAACAGAGAATTCAGATAAGCTAAAACAGTGACATCATTTAAAAAGATAACCAGGCCTTGCATCCTGTTTTCCAGTAGAAACATCCAAGATAATGCAAATGTGTCTCCAACTGAAGTGCATGTTGGAGCCAGCAAGTGTGAAGATGTCATACACTGAATAGAAATAAAAATATTTTAAACTGGGGAAAAAATAACTGCAGTAAGTGTTCAGCCATTCAGGTAAAAAAGAGAAAGACTGTGCTTTCAGTCCCTTTTTCTCTTGGTTATTTCAGTATAAATGTGTGAGTGAACAATGCAAATAAATAAATAAAATTAGATATGACCAAGGACCTAAAGTCATGGGTCCCTTCTTTTCTTTTCATAGCCTTAACTGAATGTCAGAATTTTTAAAATATCATGTGCTGAGCCTTTTAATTTTCCTTCTCATGTCTGTGATTTTGTTTTAGGGTGCCTTCATTTATTTCCAAAGACCTGTAATTCGTTCACTAAATCACTTTTTTTTTTCCAGTTCCTCTTCCCTTCGCGTTACAACATTGATTTTTCTTCGTTATAATTGTTTCTTATGTTAATGATTTAACAAAATGAAAAATATGTGTTCATAGGGTAAAGAGATATTTTTGGTAGCCACCATATTGTAGGGCTGAAAGAGAAAAGTTCTACAAAGTCAGTTAAGCACCCATAATGCGATGATATAGGTGACTGTGATTTTATCTAGACAGAAGATCTCTGCTGATGGTACCTTTCAGACAATTATATTGGTAAAAAAAATAGGTAAAAACTGATGAAGTCATTAAATTTTCAAAAATTACAAATTATCCTGTAAAGCTTCAGTGACTGCAAATTAGCCTTTGCTATAGCCCTCTGCTAACAATCTATAGATCATTTTATTATTCATGAATTTTAGTAATTTCAGGACACCACAGGTCATCTTATGTTCATTTATTTGCTAAACACCTTGTGCCGGTATGCCTGTGCTGAAAAATTGCTACTATTTACTTCCCACAAGACACACAAGCAACAAAGTGGTGGATTTGGCCCCAGAATTCACTATGCCAGGCAGCATATATATCTTGCTGTCAGGGAAATAAATGAGCCCTTAAATTGGCTGCAAAGCTTTAAGAACTGAAATTTATATGTCTGGTTATCAAACAGAAAGTTCAGAACACCTGCCAATATGAAACATAATTGTGACAAACTGTTACATTTTACCTTTAACTTTTTGGCATTAGCACCACAACTTCATTACACAGATCTCAATCCTCCCTACCCCTCCTTTCTCCCTTCCTCCAGATCAGTTCCAGTCCGGAAAAACCCTCACTACATTTATCTGTTTGCAATGCTGAGCAACCATTGATACATTTGCTCATCTCTCATCAGATGCAAAACATATCACACATGTTAAAAATGCTAGAATTTCCTATGAGAATAACAAAAAATATTCACAGGTTACCACAAAAGCTAACAATATTTAGATATTTGATCTTTATAACCTGCTTGAAAATCTTTCCATTGTGTATCTACAGCCATGGTAAAGAGCTTCTAGTTTCTTTTTTTGTTTTGGTTTACCTTAAAAAATTCAAAATACCTCTATCTTCTTTCATTGGCCTACTTTACTATGCCTTCTTCTGGGTCCCAGAGCACTCCTAACTGCAGTGCAAATTTTTTTTTCTGCAACAAATCCAGCAATAGCTCAACTCTTTGCTCTTTATCTAAATGTTCCATAAAGAGGAAAAACTATTAAAAAAATCCACTCTTCTCTGAACCACCTTTAAACTGTGTACTATGTGCACTGCAAGTAACTATTTTCCTATTTGTGCATGTGTATCTTCATGTTTCCAGTCTCTAACAGCCACATGAAAAATAGAACCATATTTAAAGAAAACATTTTTTCATTTTTTTATCATCTATCAAAGAAGAGAATATCTAAGCTAAAATTCAGTTCTACTTTAAAAAAAATCAATACGGAGAGCTTAAAAATTCTTATACCCCTTGACCAGCTGAACCTTTCTCTTCAATAAAGTGAATACAAGCACTCTTAGAAAGAAAATTAAATGTGTGGTACTTAATGTTCTTTATTTTGACCCTGACATTAGCTCAGATGGTTATAGCATGGTGCTAATAACACTAAGGTTGTGGGTTTGATCCCTGTGTGGGCCATTCATTTGAGTTGGACTTGATCCTTGTGGACCTCTTCCAACTCAGAATATTATGTGAAATTTTGACCATGCTATTTAGCTTTTTCCAGCTCCTGTACACTGTCTATTGTCAGAAAATTTGGTTGTGAATAAAGTAGTCCATTATGATAATTTGTTATATTAGTCAGGTTTTAAGTCAAGGTATTGGTCAAAAGACACCTGTTCTTCCTACCATCATGACTAGGTATTTAAAAGGTGACTAGATTAGATAGTTCCTAGGGTTTTGATGAGATGATAAGTTTGGTGAGAATATCTAGCACAGACCCACCTATCTGAATTATTCACTCTGCTTTTCAGTGGGGGAGGAAAGGAAAATTCATGTCTATCAGTTAAACGTTTTTTTTGAATCACCAAAAGGTGAGTTAAAGGGGTTTTTTGAATCACCAAATTACCATGATTGTAAGTGTGAATTAACAAATACTTGTACAAATACATACAAGCATATCTGTTGGGTTGGTTGCTATAAGGATATTTGCATGCACCTTCATATGACTCATGTAATTTATTCTTGTAATTGTTTTTAACTGTGTTAATAAACAATTTTTATGTAGCACACATTTTTGTAAAGTTATTTATAAAAATTCTTTTTTTTCTTCTTTGTTCCCTGGCTACATATTACTCAGGTAGGAAAAGATAAGAATGGTTCTTACAAAAACAGGATCTTTTTTGTCCTGGTGAGAGTGATGTAAATGAAATCTGTGGTATGTCAACACATCTAGTTAATTAGTGTTATAAATCATGATTTTTTATTTGGTTACTTGTTTATTTCATGCTCTGTTAACATAAAGAAGAAGCATCAGAAATGAACATTCCTGCTGTGTCAGAGAAGCAAATTTGAACGGTAAATGCATTAATCCCCCAAGAAATAGCAGGGCCTCAAACTCTAAGTGAAACAGGAGTCATGCTGCTTAATTCCAAAAGAAGCACTTAATCGTATTTGCTTTGGTGGATGCATGGTACTGATGATGAATGGTTCAGAAAAAATCCAACCAACTTTCACTAAAATTATACACAAAATTTTTTTAATATATATACACCTTGGTAACAATGTGCAGATGAATAACATCTGTGCATACATAAGTTTACATAAAACTTCATGAAAGCTGAAGAAAGTACATGCTCCCACTATGATCAACCATCAGCAAAATAAAATGGATGAATCTCATTAAGTTTTTTAGCATTAGAAAATTATTATCTCTGCTTATAATTATATTTATATTATCCATTCCGTGACATAAGTTCAGAATTCATTTAATTAATTAATTAAATTAATTAATTAATTAAATAAATTAGACTGTTCAAATTACTGTGGTATTACTCTGCTCTCCATTGCTGGCAAAATCCTGGCAAGAATACTCTTGAACAGACTAATACCCGCTATAGCGGAAGGAATTCTACCTGAAAGCCAATGTGGTTTCAGAGCCAACAGGAGCACCACAGACATGATGTTTGTTCTCAGACAACTGCAAGAGAAGTGTAGGGAACAGAAAAAAGGTCTCTATGTAACCCTTGTTGACCTCACCAAGGTTTTTGATACTGTGAGCAGAAAAGGTCTACGGCAGATTTTGGAACGTTTAGGTTGTCCCCCCAAGTTCCTTAAAATGATCATCTCACTCCATGAGGATCAACACGGCCAAGTCAGATATGGCAATGCACTTTTTGACCCTTTCTAACAAAGAATGGTGTGAAACAAGTCTGTGTTCTCGCCCCAACCCTATTCGCAGTCTTTTTCAGCATGATGCTCCAAAGGGCCACGGTAGACCTCGAGGATCAGGATGGTATCTACATTCAATACTGTACTGATGGAAGCCTTTTCAACCTAAGGTGACTGAAGACCCACACCAAGACCTTAAACCATCGTGTCCGGGAGCTGCTTTATGCTGATGACCCTGCCCTTGTGGCCCACACAGAAGCAGCTCTGCAGCTCTGCTTTGCAGAGGCTGCTGAGCTCTTTGGGTTGGAAGTCATCTTAAAGAAGACAGAAGTTCTCTACCAACTGGCACCTCAGGAAGTCTTCCATCATCCCCATATCACCATTGGCAAATCAGAGCTCAAATCAGTCCAGCAGTTTAATTACCTAGGTAGCCTCATCTCCTTGGATGGTAAGATTGATGGAGAGATAGACAACAGGTTAGCAAAGGCATATAGTGCCTTCGGAAAACTCCACAAAAGAGTTTGGTGAAATAAACACTTGAAGAAAAGTACAAAGATCAGTGTTTACAGAGCCATTGTGCTGTCTACTCTTTTATATGGATCCGAATCATGGGTCATCTTCCGCCACCACCTGCGTCTCTTAGAACGCTTCCATCAACGCTGCCTTCGTACAATCCTAAACATCCACTGGTCAGATTATGTGACCAATACGTCTGTTCTAGAACAAGCAGCAGTCACAAGTATTGAGGCCATGTTACTGAGAACACAGCTGCTCTGGGCAGGGCATGTCTCAAGGATACAGGACCACCGCCTCCCTAAGATCTTGCTTTATGGTGAACTTGCCACCGGCTGCCGCAAGAGAGGAGCCCCGAAGAGAAGATACAAGGACTCCCTGAAACAACATCTCAGCCTTGGCCATATTGATCAACATAACTGATCTACTCTGGCCTCCAATCAGGAGGCCTGGAGACACACCATCTATAATACTGCTGCTTCCTTTGAGAAAGCAGTAGGATCACTCTTGAGGAGAAAAGACAACGCAGAGAGAATCGTGTCTTGCAGAATGTACTACCTAAGGAGTCTTTCTGCTATGCCTTTTGCAACTGGACGTGCCTGTCTTGTATTGGCCTTTTTAACCACCAGTGCACTTGTAACAAACATAGGTAGAGCCCTTCCCAAATCTTCATTCGCAAAGCCCAGCCATGATGATTATCCATTCCATGACATAAGGTCAGAATTAATGTAAAGATTTTGCATATTTTTTTCCTTCATAAATAGTTGCTATAACAGACTGATATACACAAAACCTAACAGGGAGACCTAATATGAGCCCAGAGAGTACTGATCAGTAACACATGGTCTAGTTGGGGACCAGTAAACAGAAACACACCCAAGGGGTTAATAATGGGTCTGATCCTTTTTAACATGCCAGTGGCATGCGGGCTTGTATAAGAAATAGTGTGGTCAGCAGAATGAGGTCAGAGATCATCCCCCTTGGCTTGGCACTGGTGAGGCTGTACCCTGAATAGTGTTCAGCTTTGAGTCCCTCACAAGTAAGACGCTGAGGTGCTGATGTATGTCCAGAGAAAGGCAACAAAGCTGGCAAAGGGTCTTATAAGGAGAGAACTGGGATAGTTTAGTCTAGAGAAAAGGAAGTTCAGAGGGGACCTTATTGCTTTCTACATCTGTCTGAAAGAAGGTTGTAGTGAGGTGGGGATCAGTCTCTTCTCTCAGATAATAAATGGCAGAATGAGAGAATTTCAATGTGGCATTTGGGAACAGAGTTTAGTGGTGGACTTGGCAGTGCTAGGTTTATGGTTGGACTCCATTGCATGATCATAGAAGTCTTTTTCAATGAATCTTTGACTCTATGATCTTCATTAATGATCTGAACGACAGGGCAAAGTGCATCCTCAGCAAGTTTGATGATGACAGGAAACTGGGAGGAGTGGCTGATATGCTAGGGAGTTGTGTTACCACCCAGAGTAACCTCAAAAGGCTAAAAAGATGGACTGACAGGAATCTCGTGAAATTCAACAAGGGGAAGTATAAAGTCCTGCTCGTGGGGAGGAGCAACTACATGCATCAGAGCAAACCAGGACTGCCCAGTTGGAAAGCAGCTTGTCAGAAGAGGACCTGAGGGTCCTGCTGGGCACCAACTTGAACAAGAATCAGCAATGTGTCCTTGCTGTAAAAAAAGCTAACAGAGCTGCTTTAAGAGTATGGCTGCCAGCAGATCATGTGAGGTGATCCTTCTCCTTCACTCAGCACTATTGAGGCTCCGTTTGGGTGTTTGGTCCAGTTCTCCTCAGTATAAGAGAGACATGGACGTCAACAAAGATCCTCCAAGGTGACTAAAGGACTAGAACATGTCTCCTGTGGGGAAAGGCTGAAAGAGCTGGGACTGTGCAGCCCAGAGAAGAGAAAGGTCAGGGAAGATGTTCTCAGTGTACATAAATACCTGAAGGGAAGTTGCAAGGAAGACAGAAACAGGCTCTTTCCAGTGATGCCTAGTGACAGGACTGACCACTCTCATATGTACTCTCATAATCTCTGTAAATCTTGCGTCTGATCTCCCACTGTCTACTGAGATCGTTCAGCTGGACATTTGGAGAATCATAGCAGATGATAAATGGATGTAAAATGTAGTCAAATTACATAGATTCAAATGATTTTATTTAAAGTACTTGAAATGAAGATCTTTAAGGTAAAATTTATGTGAAACAAAATCATAAAATCACAGAATATGCTGAGTTGCAAGGGACCCACAAGGATCATCAAGTCCAACTCCCAGCCCTGAACAGGGCTATCCCCAAGACTCACACCATGTACCTGAGAGTATCGTCCAAATGCTTCTTGAACTCTGTCAGGCATGATGCTGTGTCCACTTCCCTGGGGAACCTGTTCTTGTACCCATCATATAATCTAAGATGTAAATTCATAGCATGCAAAAGAGTAATGGAGGTAATTTTAAGAGAATTGAACACTCTAAAATAAGTGTAGATTTACAACA
This sequence comes from Chiroxiphia lanceolata, assembly GCF_009829145.1. NCBI lineage: Eukaryota > Metazoa > Chordata > Aves > Passeriformes > Pipridae > Chiroxiphia > Chiroxiphia lanceolata. Next base: position 65,333,027 of record NC_045638.1, on the reverse strand, counting down.
GTGTTGCGTGAGAAAATTTAGCTTAGGCAGTTTCCGTCATTTAACCCAAAACCCAAAGGAAAAAGTTCTACTAAAACCTCCCAGGTAAATAAATACATGTGAGGGAAAAAGAAATAACACTGAATTTAATAAAAGGAAATGAATACCTATAGCTTTTACTTGTCAAGCAGAAAAGAAGATCCATAAAAATACTTTTATGCTTTCTTTTGTACTTGCCTTTCGGTCTCTTTTCTGTCTTTAACCTACTGCAGGGATGAAAAAAATACTTCAAGTTTCTTTTTAAAGAATCAGTAGTATGTCCACTTCTTTCCTTTTTCAAGTTTTTCTGATGCTTGAGGAAAAATAATTTCTGAGGAGCAGTTGGAAAGACCTTTCTATCTTTCCAGTGTGCAAGACAGTTCATGCAGCAGAGAAAAATGAACTATGACTAAGTAGTAGCTCATCTTGTTCTTAAATGAGAAACAGTTTAAAAATATTTTCCTAAAGCTCTTGATGTCAGGCTTCTTCAATGGTGAAATCCATGAATTGGCTTCAAGTTACTGTCATAACATAAGGTGCTGGTAGGCCCCAAAAGACAGTGAAGCCTCATCTGTAGAAGCAGACAGCCTACTGCACTTTTGGCTTTTGGTTTTTTTAAGTTGAAAAGGTGCCAAGTTCACAGGACTACAACACTTCTCATGGGGCCTACTACAAAACTTCCTGTGAGCTCTCCTTTTGTCAGTGAGAAAAGTGTTCCTACCCTCTCTCAATGTATTCTAAAATTAATTTCTCATGAATTCACATTTGTTTTCCTGTGTTTAGTTTGTTTCACCCTAGTCTAATTTAAACAATACTTTAAGGGTGTGTTAAAGAGTGGTTAAGCTCTGTGGAAGATCTTTTTGGTTTTTATACTGCAGCAGTTGAGGTTGTAAGCTTAGTATCTAAACTGCATAGTAATGACAATTGATGTCACTGTAGGACAAAAATGCAACAGTAGTATTATATTGTGTAGATCAAATGTAAAAGTTAAATGAAGATCTGGATTTCTGAAGGTTGAAAAGGTGTCATCAATTTAGTTTTTGGACTGAATGTATTTCTAAAATCTCCTCAGGCAAAAGATATTTTTTTTTATTTTTACAAAATTCCTGTTGGATGAAAGGGAAGGTAGGCAAGCTGTTTATCAGAAGAGAATGAAATCTTTAAAAAAAAAGTAAAATAAATTGTCCTACGAGAAGAAAAACTGCTGACATTGAATTTCTTGTGAATGTCGTTCCTTTGTGTCCCAGCTTCTAAATACTTATGCTGAGGCAGCATTGCATCTGACTGCCTTTTGATTGCGTGTAGTTGAATGATATAAATGATTCTATGGAGAACAGTAGAGGTTTTTCCTGTAGTTTTTCATTTTTATTATATTTTTTTGGTTTTAGTGCAATTTCCGTGTGTCCTCTATTAGAAAAATTTTTCCTTTATCCAGACATCTTAGATCCCAGATGCTTGCTACTGCTATCTATGTAAAACTAGGACTCCACCATCAAAGACAAACAGTAGTGGAGGAGACAAGCCAATATTCTTTTTCAGAAATCAGGCCTGACAGACCTCAGTCCTGGGACCTGCCAAACGCGATACAGAGGTTATGGTTAGTGCAGTGGTTTGACCTCAATCAGCAGCTAAACACCTACACAGCTGCTCAGTCACTTACTCCCTCAGCAGAACACGGAAGGGAATCAGAAGGGCAAAAGACAAAAAACTCATGGGTTGAGATAGAGGAAATTTAGTAGGTGTGCATATGCAATACGTGTGCAGGCAAGCAAAGCAAAACAAGGAGTTAACTATTTCCCATCATCTTGAAGATGCTTAGATATGTCCAGGAAAGCAGGGTTTCATCACATCTAGGAGTTATCTGGGAAGACAAATGTCATCAGTCTGAATGTGACCCATTCCTCCTTCTTACTGAGCACAACTGTTTCTCCTTCCAACTTCTTGTGCACCCCCAGTCTCCTCCCTGGTGGGGTGAGAAACAGAGGAGACCTGGACACAGTGTGGGCACTCTCAGCAACAGTGAAAACATCAGTATATTAATGCTGTTTTCATCACAAATCCAAACCACAACACTATGCAAGCTAATATGAGAAAAATTACCTCCATTCCAAAAAAGCCCCAGTATGGCTATTGACTAACAATGGTAATACTGCAATACAGAGCTACAATAGCAAGTAAAGTACTGTTGCCATTTGATACAAATCTCCCTGTATAGTAAAGACAGATAAAAACCTTTTCATCAGATTTAGACACATGAACTGTTTACATTTACATAGGAATGTGTGACCCTAGGTGGTCACTAAATAAAAATCCGCATTTTCAAGGTAAAATTTGTCATATCTTAAAGGAGATGTTTAATATAGATTAGATGAATCCTGTTCAGTTGTAGTAGGAAGATGATAGGTGAGACAATTCTAAAGCAGCCACCTTTCGATGTGTTTGTGTACTTAACCTAAACAATTTAGAAATGTTCATCAGTTCCTAAGTCTATCACACACCAATTCCACCACTTTATTCAAACATTTTGAAAGACAAAACCTGGTTCACCACCTAGAAGGTAAACAAAAGAAATCTCATCTGAGTCAGGGTAATTTTTACCTTCTCTTCTTCCCTCTCAATATACAGCAAACCAAGGCACAACCCAAATAAACAGTACCTAGCAAACTTGGGTTTAGATGCCTGTAGCTCCAAAAGGTGCATGTAGCAGAGAACTGAATGCGGATTCACATAAGCCACATAAGAAAATGGAAAATTCCTCACTGTTCTTGCTGCAGTTCTTCACATCTTTGAAAGACTGAAATTAATAACCCCATCTCTGTTTTCATACTCATGTCAAGATTAACAATTCCTATAATTAAAAAGATTTTCTTAATTAAAAAGTTTTTATTATGTAAGTACTTAGAAAGATTCAACTACAAATTTTCTTTAAAGTTTAAATTAGATTTTATTGCTATTTCTATAAAACTGACTGTAACTAATGGACTCTGCTTCATAGAAGCTATTTGACTTTATATTTAACCCACTTCTTATCCTTCCCTGTGTTTACTGGCATTAAAAACATAATTATAAAAATGAGACGCTGAAAAAAATTAGGCAGTGGGGTTTTTTTTATTTTATTGTAAAACTTTATTGGGGGAAAAAAAATAATGAGCTTGTTTCCATTTGCTTTGCTATTTTTCCAAGACTAAATATTATTCCAAAGAAAATAAATGGCTGGTGGTATATTTTAAATAACATTTAGATGATCACAGCACTCAAGATGAAATGAAAGATACCAAAGGACTTTTCCTGTAGAAAAAATCAGGAAGAGAAAAAGCTGTTGTCTAGTATAAATCATGACATATCACTGTTGATTTTGGCTCTTGCTGGTACATGTACCTCTTGTCAGCACAAGCACATTAAAATCCCAGTTTGGCAACTTAAGTTAATGACAAACTTGCTTCTGTGACTTTATAGAGCTGGCTGAAAAAATGTTAGCTCAAAGAGGAAGATTTAGTAATATTTTTACCATTACTAGGATAATAAATATTTTTAATAGATTTCTAACATGTAGATAAACAAAATCATGACAAATATTTATAATGATATTTTAATTATATCATCTCTCAGAATTATGATTCTTGAGAAAATTTTATGCCAAACTGGCATTCTGGATTCTGGCTCAAAATAAAATGGAGAATTTATGAAAAATGCAAATACTTCCTACATCTCTTAATAACTATATCATAATCAATGAAGACTCTGAAATGTCTGCTGAGATAGTCTGACTAATTATGTCAGAATTCTGCCTTAATTATGTAGATTTTTTTTCAAAAGTATAGACCAATGTTTTTGTGTTCTACATGTTTAATCCTGAAATAATAGTTGGGATTTTTTTTAATTTCTTAATTCACTATGATAAAGTCAGTTCTCCCACATAGTGCCTAATTATTAAAATTGTAATTATTTCTAGGCATCATAAAATATTATAGTCTTGTTGAAATTAATATCCTCTTATATATTCTTATTTATTTCCCTTTTTATAATATGCTGTGTGAGTTCTTGTCATTTTCTACATTTTTTAGTTCATGTGCATTTTAAAGCTTTTTCTAGTCTTCAGAAAATATGGTAAAAATTCTGCAATGCATTCAACCATTATCAATCACAATTGGCCTTATATAAGCTTGAAATTGCACCTCATGGTAAATAGTATTGTCTCTTTATTTCTAGTAATGTCTATGCTGCTCAGAAATTGTGTTTAATTTCTTACAATACTCCCAGAGAGTTTGTTTCTCACAGACCATTAGGTTACATATTAGATAGATAAATAAATAATAATAATAAAAGGCAGGGGAAAACTCCTGACTTCTACTCTTGATTATAACTGATGTAATACCTTTTACTGCGTGATTAGAGGCATTTCTACATAGATGGGGAGATGTCATCAATCCATTAAGTCAGGCAGTATCAGAGATGCACAAATGGCAGAAAGAAGAATTAGATACCTCTGGTATGCATTATTAGTCTTCAGTGGTTCAAGAATCCTTAAAACTACAAAAAATTACTTTCATGACAAATCATGAAGGTGACAATGTTTTCCTTCTATTAAATATATGTTACTGTCTATTTATTTCTGAGAATTAAAATGTCAGAGTTGCAATAAGGTTCTGGTTCAAAAATATAAATAACTGCTAGAATACTACAACCACTGTTCATGAGCTGCAGAACTGAGTGGGCATAAATAGAGATATAGGGTCCATTTTATTACTTTTCCAACAACATTTACTGTTTTCTGAGATTGTTACAGGTTCTCTGCAGGAAATTTTACCCACACATTGAAACATACAATTGAGTCAAGTTACTGAAGGCAAAGCCTAAGAACAAAGAGAAAGAAAAAAAAGAGTACCTTTGATAACTTTAGCACTGTTAATAAATCATACAGTGATTCCCATATTCCCCTTTCTTAACTCTAAACACCTCTTTACTAAGCTGCAAGAAAGGATAAAGTTGAAGCTGGTCGCTCTATCTTCTAAGTAGCACTCCCGGCTTTCACCCTGGTGATCTACTGACTCACAGCCCTGCTGTCTGAAGCAGGTCAGATGTATAGCCACAAGTGGCTCTTGGGTAGCAGTTGTTAGTCAACAGTTTAAATTTAAGGAATTACAGAGGTGAGATTGAACCACTTTTGTCCTGCAGATATAATGGCAAAATGAGAATATTTATATAAAAAGAATCATTTATTATTCCAAATGATCAGACAAAAGATCTTAATCAGAATTAGTTACTACACAATATTAATGCTAAAACTACTAGTAGGATAGTATAAGATAGGATAGTGCACTATATTGAAACAATTATTGACACAATTATATTAGAGCTAGCAAAAAGAAAATAATTATTAAGTAGAGATTTGATGTAATTCACCCATACCAACGCCTGTGGGGAGATCTCTTTTGCTCAGCCTTGAGGACTATCCTTGGAGGTCATCCCTACCCAAGGGTGGAAACTCCACACGTACACCCAGGAAGGGTTATGTTAGAAGAACCTGACTGTATGAAGGACTGGACTATTATAGTATAAAGTGATTGACTGCTAGTCACAAATTTACAGGCCAGCTACCAGCTTATCTGTCAAAAGCAGGATGTGTATTCGAAGCCTGGTGAAGCAGGCTGATTTTAGCATACTCAACACCACAACAGCACCCTGGCATCAGCAGTTGAACTTGCATGATAATTTGCATGATGGTTTTCATTGTATGCATTCTCTGATCAGATTGTATGTCTGCTTGGGGTAGGGTCTCCTGCCACAAGAAGCTAGATCCTTTTTTTTTTTACACAACAAAACTAGAATTTTTCTGTCTTGTCTTGCAGAGAAATAGTGAGGAAAAGTGGACGGAACTTCTCAGGTATAAAAGTGAGAGGAGATGTCTCAGCTAGTACACTTGTTTCTCATCAGCCAACACAATTGTGATCTAAATTAGCTAGTTAAAAACGTGAGAAAAGGAGGTTGGGGTCTATTTGCCTCCATACTCCTAGACACATAGTAACTATGTTAAAAACAAAAGTAATTACTTTCAAAAAAAGTATGAAACTGCAGTTACTCCTAGGAATACATGTTACACTGGATAAGCAAAAAGAAAAACATTTGAATTTACAGGTACAATTCATAACCTTACATGAAGTCAAAATAGAAATTAAAAAGATCGCTCCAATTAATGGAAAGAAAAACTCTCAGTTATGGAAATTTGGGCACAGGGCATGAAGATCAAAGGACAGTAAATTATCTGAGAATAGCCAAGTGGTACTATTAAACTGGAATTAGTTCTACTGTTGATACAATTAAAATGTTAACACATAATTAGAAATAAAACTCATTCAAATTTTTGAAATTGTAGGTCTCTGACAATTTCGTATCATCCTTGATTGGATATTAATGACAAATGATATTTCATTTTGCATACCTTTTTGGATATTCCCTGTTCTTCTAACTTCAGTGGAATCAGGAACAGAATTGGATCTCCTGTGCATTATGTGATCATGGAGTTTTGTTCTTAAATCATTGCTTTTTTTTTTTTTTTGACAAAGCTCTTAGTTTCGATGTGCCTGCTAAAACTGTAAAAGCCAAACATAATCATCCTTCTCACTACCAGTTGTTCATTGTATCCAATGGATACAATGTATCCAGTGAATACATTGTTAACATTATTTTAGGGAAATATGCTAATGAGACATTTTATATACATGTAGGTGAATGACTTTTATGGCTTTTGAGGCTAAGCAGTGACTTTTTCAGTGAAGTTTTTTAACACAAGAAGAATATAAAATATTTATTCTGAACTGTATAACAGCATGACAGAAATGAAGATATTTAATTCACATTTGCATTAACTTGTTTAGCACATAACTTACCTATGGTATGGAATTTATTTTATCACAGAAATTTTTCTATATATGCTTAAGATCAGGATTTTATCACATAATCAAATAACCGTAGCAAACAGATTACAGAAACTCCCATCTGTTACTTCCTTATTCCTCTAAAGCCTTAATTTTAAGCACCTTTCAATCTTCAAATAAAATCAGTCAAATGAATCTCCAAAGGTGGGTGTGGCAAAAATAAAAAACCCGTGTAGATATTTTAACAAAATTTAGTTGGCTAAGTAATCAGTTCCTAATCTAACAAATTAGGTAATCAATTTCCTTAAAGATTCAAGTTAGTCTTTTTTTTCAGTAATGAATGGTAAATTCTTAAACCTTTTGGCTACACCAAAGACTATTCTTTTGAGATTGTATCTTAAAGGAAAAATAATAAATATATCTAAACAACCTTCACAGGACAAAGCCTAGACAGTTTCATTAAAAAAAAAAAAAAAAAGAAAAAGGAAAAAATTTGTAAATTGTATTGTAATAATTCCTTATATAGCATTTGTAAATCAAATATAATTGCTTTACTAGTGAGGACTTGGGGTAATTTTTTGTTATTTTTATGAGAAGATAGTTATAATGTTAGAAAATGTAAAAATGATCCAGTGGCTCGCTTACGCACTTTACTAATACTCAGTGTGGATAAATAATACCTGTGTGCAAATATATACAAGTTAATTCTACACCATCCTAGAGTTCAGTGATAATCAAAGCAAAAAAATTGATGATGTGTTAATGTGTTTTGGGGTACCAAGTCTAAATTTAATGTCAGAGTTTGATTTGATTATTTTTCTTCATATGTAGGCAAATTACATACAGAGTTTATTTGGGGGGGGGTTAATTGTTTAGTTTTGGTTTAAGAGGTCATAATTTTCTCAGTGATCCCATGTACTATGATATCAGGACAATGGTAAACATCCAGAACATAATGACTTTGAATTAAAATTAAAATATAAAAATAAAAGGATAAAATTTTGCTTAATTTGAATGGGACCAAGATTGACAGTCAGAATTTTCTGAACTTATTTTTTTAGCTGACTCTCCTTGTTTTCCACATGTGAAACTAGCAATTCATAGGTGTATTGCAAAGCTCAGTTTAAAACAAACCCAAAAACTAACACAGCATTTTTGAGAATATTTGCCTAATAACCCAAGTAATGCATTGCAAAAATATATTATGTCTGAAAGGTGAGCTAATTAATACAACTTTTAAATTTCTATTTATGTCAACAGAAGCAGCTGTAGAGATTATTAGTGTTTTTGTAAATTTAAGAACACTCTTGTTATCTCCCTTATTTGCATAATGTTTTAATCTAATGTTCAGACAGGAATATAAAACTTCTAAAATTACTTTGCTTCTCTGTCATAATAGATGTTGACAGATCATTTTACTCCAATTTTTTTTTTGTTCAAATTCAACAAAATAAATTGATTGAACTGTGCACTTGATATTAACTGGAGTCAATAATTCAAAAAAAGAAACAAAGATATTGACAACCTTTCAAAACACTAAGGTGTATTAACAACAAAAAACCCCTTAAATCTCCACACAAAACAGTGAAACATGTGATGGCAAAGTGGACTCAAACCTCTGTATGATACATTGCAAGGGATAAATCATTTTTATTCCAAAGGGATACAGACTTAGAAAACCATATTAGAAACTAACATAGACTAAGGATATTCTAATAAATGGAGCAGCAAGTGAAACAAAAGGAACTGAAGTGCTGAAAAGCAATCTTCTGTATTGACACTGAGTTTTACTTAAAAATCATAAATCACAGAATAATATGACAACCTAAAAATATTTGTACTATTTAAAAAAATATGGAAATAATTTTTTTAATGGACATAAATATTGTTTATATATGTCATACAGTTATTTGTAACTATTTCTTGGACACTGATATTTGGTTCAGAACTCAATTGCACAACACCAGTACCAGTAGTAAAGAGTTTTTAATAGCAAAGGCCTTATTCATCTCAGATAAAAAATTCCGAAAAGTGAAGTATGTGTTAAAAGTAATTGGAGCATCTGGTACATATTGCAGCAGGCAGATAATTTTTAATAACTAGTTAAATGACATTCTTACATGGATGGGGGTAATGTCAAATCTGAATCAACAGAAAGGAATTTAATTCTTCCTGACTTTTGATAGAGTTTTCTGGAAACTCCTGCAAGTCAGATTTTTGAAAACCTATATATGGAAGAGCTGACCACAGTATTTAACTTAGGGACTCATTTAATGCTCAATATGACTATATCTAGTCTAGTGTAAATAGAATGATTCTGAGTTCAAGCATACTATGTTGGGACCTTGCTGCATACAAGCCTTCATCTTCTACTTCCTTTGTTTGCTAGAAAAAATGAATCTAAATGGTTAGTTTTTAAAGTTGATGTGAATTTCTGTACAGCCAAACAATCTCAGCAGTGAGCCCTGCAGGATCCCATGTAAATAAGAAACATCCCAGAAGGTATATGAAGAAGCACCCTATAAAAAGACTGCAATAGTACAAGAAAGTCAACATGGGAATATTTTAATTAATGTGTAATTTTCTTGTCTATTTATCAAGTATGGTAAAAATTGGAATTTCAGGTTGCTACAAATAAGTTTCTTATTAGAAACCATGCTAAATGCATCAATTCTAGCTTTATTCCAGTATAGAGAATAAGCTTTTAATATTTATTCAATAAATTTCCATTTACTTAGGTGATACTGTAAAAGAGAAATCAATAGGTCGTCACAGAAATTTGGCTGTTTATCTACCTACCTCATTGAAATCTAACAAACTGCTTTCCCCTAAAAATGTAGCATAAATATGACTTCAGCAAAACCTTCCCATATGACCATCAAAGAAATTTCTACTCTATGAAAAAATTAGCTGGGAAAAAAACCCCAACCCTGCTACAGTGTATCAAGTTATAAAATTTTCAAATATTTGTTAGATGTGACTTTTTATTGTTGTTATTTTATATTCAACACAATAATAGGTAGATGTATTTATTTAAACAATTATAGTTTACAGTTACAAATTTAATTAGGCAGGATTACTTGCACAGCAGTTCATTTACATAATGTAATCTATTTTATACCAGTCCAAATTCCCTTGGTACAAAACAGAACAGAAAATTCTTATTTTTATTATAGTATTTTTGATCAGTTAATCGAGACAATGTTTCAGTTGCAAGTTACAAGAAAGCAAATAAATTTTTTACTGCAGCTTTTTTTTTTAGTTGAAAAGTTGCAACGGGATTAACATTGTCTCCAACAATAGCAGTAATAGTTACAACATTTATACCATTATGTCAGAATGTTCTTTTACAGTATTAGCATTCATTCAAAGTCCTCTCTGTAATATATGCCTCTCATTAAGAGCAGCAGTGAATTCTTTCAACATCACTCTTCTAGCAAAACACATGAATTTTATACTGCATCTCCACTACATAGATGTGATTGAATAATTCTGAGAATCACAAAATGGTTGAGATTGGAAGGGGACTCTGAAGGTCATCTTATTCAACACCCTGGCTCAGATGGGGTCACTTAGAACTGTTTTCCAAGGACCATGCCTAGGCAGTTTTTTAATAACCAGAGATGAAGGCTCCATAATCTCCCTGGGTAACTTGGCATCACTGCACAGTCACCCTCACAGTAAAAAATTGTTTCTTGAAGTTCAGACAGAGCCTCCTGTGTTTCAGTTTGTTTCTGTTGCCTCTAGTCTTGTCACTGGGCCCCACTGAAAGAGTCTGGCTCTGTCTTCTTCGTATCTTCCCATCAGATATTTATACACTTGCATGACATCCCCTTAAGGTTGCTCCTCTCCAGGCTAAATAGTTCCACTTCTCTCAGCCTCTCCTCATACGTGAGATGCTCCAGCCTCTTATTCAACCCAGTGGCCCATTTCTGGGGTCTGTCCAGTAGCTTTATATCTATATTGTTATTCAGAATAAATAAAATAATTTGTTTAAGGAAGATACAGTATCATAGGCTTAAATAAAGACAAAACAAGATGACAGATAAAGCCAGAATTTCAGTGTACTTCAGGGATAGACATTAGACTCCTCTCCCAAATCTACAGGTGTCTGAAGCAGTCTTTCCAATGTGTGAGAGAAACTTCTGCAGCACAGTAATGAAGCAAGGACATGACACAACATTCTCTCTTGAGATTTCTAACTTGGTGGATAAGTATGGCTTTTGGAGACCGTATAGACTGCGTTTTCACCATTGTCACTACTTTATGGTGTGATGCAGGTAGTTGCAGCAAGGTCTACTGTCATAGAAATTTTAACAGTGTTACTCTGTCTTCAACAACATTTTCACTCAATATAAGCATATTATAATTCTTTGTTACGAATTTCAAAAATTATGCTTCTGACTAGGGGAATGTTACACGCTGGTCCAGAAGCTTTAAACTTTACCAGGTGTTACACTTTATTTTCAGACTTCAAGAGATTTCACTCACATGAACTCTTGCAAAGTCTTTGCTTTTTTGATACCTTGAGTTTGTGGCCAAAAAAAAGCTACACATTTTCTCTAAGAGATTTCTTTTAATTTGGTGAGAAAATGGGCATTTTGGCAAAAAGGTTTTACAGGACCAACATACAACCAAGGAAAAAGATTCCACAAAAGCATTACACAAATAGCAGGCTGCTAGGAACAAAAGGACTTCCTCGCTGTAGTGGTTTGGACTTTGTTTTCCCCCAGAGGATAAGAAAAGTGGTAGACCCCAAGGGGTGGAAACCCCTGGAAGTTTTGAATTTCTGTCCAATGAGCGCTCCTGCAAAAAATGTAAACATATCACAACCAGACCGGAAGAGAAGAGTTGTAGTTTGGGGAGAAGAAGGTGGCCATGTTGTGAGCCACGAGGAAGGGGCTCTGAGCCCCACAGGGGGGGCTTTGGCCCCCCAGCCCCAGCTGGAGCCTGTGGGGACCTGGAACAGCATAATGCTGGGCTAGGTGCCTATAGTTATGCTGGGAGATGTTTTCTCCATCGTGGGCAGTGGCCGTGGCAGTGGCCGGAGAAAGCAGCAGCCAGAACTGAACCGAAGAAGCAACAAAGACATGCAGCACCAGAGAAGGGACTCCTGGAAGGAGACCTGAGGGAAGGAGAGTCAGCAGCTGAGTTCTACAGAGTTCTTGGGGGTAAGAACTGATACCAGACCCCCCAAAACTCCTTTGAGACCTCCTGGAAGGAGGAAGTTGATAGACTCTTACTTGAAAGAGCCTTGAAGTGCAACGTGCACTGCAGAGAGGAGCTGAGAAGCTCGGACGTCCTGAGAGCTCAGCCAGGACGGAGTGTGGGAGGTTGGCCTTGAGGGCCCTCCCTTGCTGCAAGCTACAAAGAAGCTCGCAGCCTGAGACAGGGCACAGAGGCCCTGCAAGGAGCTTGAATCTCCTGAAGATACCAGACCGTCACGAAGACCCCCTGTGCTTCGTGATATGACGTGGTGATACGACCTTGTCTGGGGTGACGAAGCCCACGGAAGACCACTCGTTTGGAGAGACGAGTGGCCGAGGGGGATACCCCCCTCGTGTGTGCTGGCAGAGATCCAGCTATCAGCTGCTACAAAAAAACAGAAGAGACAGAGAGAGCCTGCTGCCTTAGAAGATGCTGCTGCTTAGTGACTGCTACTCTGAAGAAGCTGCTGCCCTAAGAGACTGGAAGGGATCTGTCCTTCTTTCCCTCCTGGACTTTTATTTGGAGGGGAGAAGAGATCTGATCCATTGTAAATACTTATGTCATGGTAGAGATAGTTGTAGTCGTGTGTATAATGTATTGTAGTATTTATTTGTATAGTCATTGTAATATATTCCCTTTCCCCATTCTGAGTCTGGTTGTGTTTTGTCTGGAAAAAAACCCATCTCACATTGGGTTGAGATGTGGGAGGGGGGATGGAGCTAGGGAATTGGAATTTGGGCTATCTCAAACCATGACACTCGCCTACCTCCAAACATCATTCTGAGCTCTATTTCTACACCTTTCCAAGGGTTTTACCAGCCAGGAGGCATTGCTGTGGAGTAGGGAATCTCCTTTGCACACAGCAAACACTAACCCATTACAATTCAAGTGAAAGACTACAATCTGTTTTAAGTTACCCTCAAAAGGAAGAAAAGAGTAAAGGAAGAGAGATGAAGACAAGAAAGAATAAAGAGAGAGAGGAGAGAAAAATATGGTTGCCATCAAGAAGTCACACATTGGCAGGTTCCAGGAGAGTAGGCCAGGGCAAGATGGAGACCTTGTGTGTGTCTGTTTATCGAGTTTGGCTACTGTGGCCACTCCAGCCATGTGGGACATCTGGTTCACTGACCCCTCAGTGTCCCCCTAGCCCCAGTGAGTGGTGCTGCAGCCGATCAGAGGATTTGGGGGCTACCAGGCAGGCCTTCCTTGACTGACAGCCCAGCCACATGTCTCTCCATGCTGCCATGTGCGCTCCGTGCAATCCACCCTGTTGGTTGCAGGCCTTACATGTGCCTTCTGATACTGCCATGAGGCTGCCGATCTGACCGTGGCCCCTCCCCTGACACACACACACACACACACACACACACACACACAAAATGGTTGATTCAACCCCTCAATCAGTGAGATACAAATCTGGTCTCTACAGGGGGTTATGAGATTTACCCAATAATGATTTACTTTGAGAGAACTTTTCAAAGACTGACATTTCATATGACAAATGACTTAATAATTTTGTGAAATGTAAGTAAACAGAAGGAAAAAACTTTTTTTTCTATCTCTGATCTTACTGTTATTTATTAAGTTTTATAAGCCTTCTTTTTGATTAAAATACCAATGGGATGGGTTTCTTAGTAGAATAGTTTGGTTATGTTGTGTGTACTTGATATCATACTTCCAAACTTCCAAAGTAACTAAATTTGTTTTTACTTCTTTGGTTTTGTTTTTCATTTATTTGTTTTCTCAGACTGCTCCGAGGATGGCAAGCTCTAGGTACTGGCTGAAGTCATTAAAGAAACTTTGCATCTTATGAAGGCAAGAAACACAAATATAGTGAGGAAATTCTGTAGCCATATTTTCTAATTTGAAACTGTGATTATTCAAGATTTTTGTATGGATATTAAGATGGAAATGGAGTTTCTTCCCCTACATCTCATACTATTTTTTTTGTCAAGGTGGTTGAGTGAAACTAATATACTTTGCCATTGCAAAGGAAAAATCTCCATGCCCATTTCTTCTTAACCTTCTGCATTCATAGGAAACTTATTCCCCTGCTTCCTTTTTGCTGGAACTGACATTTACTAATGACATAGCAAGTTCATTCTGCTCACTAGACTGTCAGAAAACTGTTTTCTGTTTCACTGGTTGGAATAATTTTCTACCAAACTAGTAAATTGAAATGATGTAGTGTGTGGTTCTCAGAAGAGAACTGAGTAGGAGGCTTGTAGGACAGATGGATATCCCTTTTTGAGGAGCGTGGAGTCACTGTCAGCTCACCTCATCTCCTGTAAGTCTTTCTGGATTCTACTGTCTACTCTTCTCTTTACAAAAGAAGTCCATATTTCAAATCTTTCCCATCAGTGGGGTCTGGGGACCTGCTTATTTCCTTACCTTCTCTCTTATACAGGTAATTAATTGTTCTTATCTAGAGTTTGCTGTTTTCCAGATTAACATTTTCAATGGGCTCTGACTGATGTATCATTACTAGTGCTTCTTTAAATGCCATATTCTCTGGCATGAAATCATCCTGTTGACAGCAGACTACTCAGTTAGGATTTGACTACTTTTTTCTACGATAATTTACCAGTCTCTGTCAACAGGGACCTCAACATAAAAGGTGGAGCTCATCAAGACAGCTATAATGAGAAGTATTCATAAACTATGAAGAACACTGGACTAGATTTCTACCTAACTTTGCACAAAGATTCAGTCCGTTACCCTTTATGAGAAGGAATAGAGGCATTTTCTTTTCATACTATTAGATCTCCTTTTGTGGCTATATGCTAATGTCATACACATCCCATTTATTCCTCACACTTACCTTTGAACATCAGATAAAGCTTCATATAACTTAGACAGAAAACTTTATTTCAAAAGAAAAACAAAAAATACTGCATTTCAGGGTTTCATTTTCACTGAATCCCATGTAAATCTGAATAAAATCCAGAGCATCAGGAAATCTGGGGTTTTATGCTTCAAAATGCCAGATGTTTTTGTGCCTTCCAGCTCAAGGTCTATATCTGTAAGTGGTGTTTACTTCCAGAGGCAAATTGTTCCTTGTATAGATGGTGATATAAATTATAATCAAACAAAAAAATATATATTTTAACATATTTCTGGGAGAGCCTGTTGAGTTGATACCTACAGTGTAAAAATTAGTTGCCTTATTAAAACCAGACTAACCTGGAAAAAAATATTTTCTAAGTTGCCAGCTGTGATAAATAATTTTTGAAAAATTTGGCTATAATTTATTCTTCTCTGGCTTATAACAACTTTTTTGTCCTAAATGAGACTTATGCTATCATTTTAAACAAAAATTAGTGACTGTTATTTGAATTGCCAGATTATTGCAAAAGTGCTTGATGCAGTCAATATCAATGATTTAAAAAGACAGAGGCTCATTTTCCCTCCAGGGATAATGGATTAATGCTGAAAATATACTGCGTACAAATAGTTACAATAGTTATGCATCAAGCTAAGGGAATTATTCCTCAATAAAACCTTTTTAGTAGCTATGATAGCTTGTTATAAGAATAACATGTAAGATTTAATTTTTAAATTTTGTCAGTCTGAATCATAAAATAAAAACGCTAATTACTGTGTTAAATAGAGCCAGGGTCAGATGGTCACAGTCCTTGGCAAATGTGGTGAATTTTGGGAGTTAAAAAAAAAACATTAAAAACAATATTCAGTTTGAAGGGGACAGCTTCTTAAGAATACCTGAGGGAAATATGCAGCATTACACTGAAAAAGGTCATTATTTGAGGTTCTTCCTTGTCACATGACTACCTTTGCTAAAGAACTATTGTTCTGACCAAGTTTTCTGGTCACTGAAAAACCATGAAAATAACTTGGACGTAAGGTCAGAATATATCTGACTAAACGTAAGTATGTACAAGCTAGTTCCCTTGATTCCTTTTGTATTTTTTGGGGGAAATAAATGCATTTTTACTATATATTCAGTCTAGTTTATGATGTACATTTACACCACAACAATATGAATTTTACTACAAAAGTACCTCTAAACAGAGAAAAGGATGACTGGTTCTAGTGTCTAGTGACTAGAGAATATACATCTTCAACTGGCCAGATAAATCCTATCCAAAGATATGTAAAGTATGTTTTTAAAGGACTTAAGCAACTGAGTTGCAAATAAGCTCTTCTGAAATCCCCACCAGGTTTTTATATGACTTAAATTCATACTAGCAAACTTACATACTTAAAGAAATAATTAACTTAGGAACCTTGTTACTCTAAGGTGTCTTCTATGTCCAGTGGACAGATCTTAAGAGCTGTCTCCAATTTTCTATTTTGTAATGTAGAAAGAACACAAAATGCAAATATGCCTAATTTTTGCATCTCATCTAAATGCTAGAGTCAATTGCATTGAATAAAGATCCAAATTTATTTTGAACTAAATTAAAATGCAGGGAACAAGACTGATTTCACTTAGGAAATAGATTATAGGTAGATGGAGATGTGTCCCTGGAGCTGAGCTAAATTTCTCTATTCTTTTTATAACTATCAGACAGAAATAGTTACCAGCTGAGCACAATTTGACTCTGCTTGAGGTAGAAATAAATGA
The DNA here is from genome assembly GCF_009829145.1 of Chiroxiphia lanceolata. Lineage (NCBI taxonomy): Eukaryota > Metazoa > Chordata > Aves > Passeriformes > Pipridae > Chiroxiphia > Chiroxiphia lanceolata. Next base: position 65,316,341 of record NC_045638.1, on the reverse strand, counting down.
CATGCAAAACTTATCTGTTTTTGTACATCACAACATCTTAACATATGAATGCTACAAACTATGAATAACAATTGTAATCTCATCTGTCTTGTTCAACAAGATGATACTTTTCTAATCTACTAGGAAATTACATGCACATTCAACCAATCCCAAATATAGTAAAACCTTCATATATATGGACTTACCAAAGTTTTCAGTAAAGCAATTGGAAAGATATCAAATATGTCCACTTTCTTTGGAGAAGCAAGTAGTGTAGACATGTCATTCTCTCCAAGAACATTCCATAGCACTATTTAACTTTTTAATGTGGATATGGAACCTATATCCCAGTCATTCCCTTTGTCCCTAGCAGGAATTGCCCAAAGTTAGGTTGGTCTTTAAGGTACAGCTATACTATTCTTGTTCACTCCCAGATCTTGGTCTCTTTGTTGCATAAATATTGTCTCTGGACTGCCTTTGGGATTACTCAAATACTTCCTGCATATGTTTTGGGTAATAGTTCACTCCACAGATAGCACTGTCATGTGAAAAGGGGAGATTTCCTCAAACCCTTGTGTTTTATTTTTCTATCACTGTCCCAGGAAAACTGAGGCCCTTGTGCCCAACCCATTAAATGGACTTTCCTCTGAGCAGCCTGCTGGATAGGATGATATTCCAGCTCACTTGTTCAGGGTCACACACCAACAGTATAGGTCAGATTCCCTCCCAGTTCTCCACACTTCCACACTTTTGAGTATGTTACCCACTGTCGGTGACTGCTAGTACCCTTGAGGGACTCACAGTAACAGTTTACAGAAAAACATTCTTTATTATCTGCAGTGGTAATAGAAAATTGTGACAGATGAAGGTTCAAAGATTGCCATTTATTCTATGTGACTGCAAAAACGTATTCAAATCAATATACAGGCAAGTTCTAATCACCAATCAAAGCTAGCCTGAGATAATCAATCAGTACACATAGAATATAGTTCTTACTTGATAGGTGTCCCTATGGGGTAGAAGACAGGTTCAGGATGTCTACTGATCCCAGAAGTTAAAATGGAGTCTTCCCTAACTTCTCTTTATTCCTAACTTTACTTTTATACTATTCCTTTACATTTAGGTGAAGCTTGAGTGACTCTAGTCATACATACCTTTGTTGCTAATTGGTGTAAAATTCTCTTGTTTCACACTTAAAGATATGATAAAATCCACAGCGCTTGCTCAACGAGGAGTGATTGCACCTTGGAGGCAAGTAATTTCAGGAAGGAGGTATGCACTATTATTACAATTAGGTTAAAACAAACCAAGTTCTTCCATGGTGAGTGATTTCACCACTGTTGCTGGTTCAGCATCAAGATATCTTCTATCTCCATTGGAGGAAGGCTGCTATGGTCTTTATCAGCTACAAAGTACCATTGAGTTCCCCTTCCTGCAAGGATTTCAACAGAGCCTGGCCACAGTGTTTCCACTCTCTATTTCATCCTCTTAACGTGTGCTTGCAGACTGTCTGCGTAGGAAATTGTCATGGAAAGTTTTGGGTGTGCCATCAGCATTCCATCCAGGGAGTAGCAACTTCATTTCAGGCTATAATTTCCATACTGTTATAACTTCTGTTAAGATGTGAACAAAGCTTCCCCGTTTCCTTTAATTTTACCCCAAGCCACTTTTCCACAAGCAATCATTAAACAGTATGAGTAAAACTGCAAATAGTTTGTCTCCTTCCATATTATTCAGTGCTCAAGCAGTGTTGAAACACTCTTGTTGTGTATAAATATCCTTTATGACAAAATGTATTTTCCTGTTTCCCTGCTAGCACCACAAAGCTTGAAATGACCTTCCATACTACAAAAGTAAGAATTGCTTTAACTTATGCAGGGACAATATATGGGACATCTTAAGCTATAGCATGCAGTCTGTATGATCTAGAGAGGCTGTGAGCAAGCTAGACATACATCATTTGGATAAAATGCAGATGTACCCTCAGAAATGCAGATCCTTATTGTATATAAATACTTTAAGAATAAATAATATCCTTGAGGTACCTGTTTATGAAGCTCTAGATCTTAAAATAAGCTTTCCTTTTCATAATGCAAAGATTTTGAGCTGGTAATATAAATCTCTATTTGTTTTGTTTTCTACTATAGCAGATTGTACTACTCTTGGGATTTGTCTTTCATCTTTCCAAAGATTTTATTACAGTATATAATAAAGTTCTATGATGTATCTTCTTTATTATATTAATTCTTACAAGGAGTGTTTTTGTACCCTGAAGTTCTTCTTTAGTTGTTTTATTCTGTGCTAGGCTAGTTTCTCTAGATCGAAAGATTAAAAATTTCTAACTTCTGAATTGATTGGAACATGGTAGCACTATAAATCCTTGCGATAGATTTTCTTGCATCAAAATTAGGTCAGCTTTATTACTTACTTTGCAGTTGTTTCTTTTTGTATGAAATGGTATTGACAAAAAGAGTGAGTTAGTTTATACAGTCTAGTATAAAATCCTTATTTACTTTATCAAACCCTGGTACTAGATATGTTCGTGGTACTTTTGCAGAGGGTATTAGATGCATGTGACATCTTTTTTTTTTTCCAGAAAATATCTCCCAGACAGAAGCATTAATTCTAATTTAACTTATAGCATGAAGATTGTACATATGTAACATTAAACAGAGGTTTCAGAAGAAAGGCTGGACTAAACTTCTGAAAGCTATTTTTTTCAGGCAGAAAAAAAAAAAAAGGATTAAATTTTGTAGTGGACAGAATTATAGGATTGAATTTATAAGAATTTCCAGATGGTTTGTTTTTTTACTAGTTCAATGTTTGCTTTCATTTTAATACTACTTATAAACTACTCTTATCTCACAACAGAAAATTGAGTATTTATAGTTTCTACATATCCTTTCCTTTCAACTGACCACTTGTCCTTCACCCCACAATGGTCATACAACTTTATGTCTATCTGTGTCTAGAAGTAATTAAGAAAATCATTCCCGTTATACATAATCTGAAAACCCACAATTGGTTTTATATCACAGGTCTAATAATACTTTTACTGATCCAGTGACTCACACCCCCACCTTGCTACAACCTCCTTTCAGACAGTTGTAGAGAGACATAAGGTTCCCTCTGAGCCTCCTTTTCTCCAGCTGAACACCTCCAGCTCCCTCAGCTGCTCTTTATAAGAGGACTAGATTTATGCTCTAGACCCTTCACCACTTCATTGTCCTTTGGACACACACTAGCACTTTAATGTCTTTCTTGTAGTGAGGCACCCAAAACTGAACAAGTTGCAGCCTCACCACTACTGAGTACAGAGGGACAATCACTGCCCTAGTCCTGTTTGCCACACTGTTTCTGATATAAGTAAGGATGCTATTTATCTTCTTGGCCACACTGAGAACTCCCTGCAGCTTTTCTTTTCCAGGTTAAAAAATTCTCTTAACCTTTCTTCATAGGAGATGGCTTCTGTTACAATCATGTGTTGATAGAGCAACTTTTCAAACACACTTTCCCACAGATAGTCTTGTTTTTGCATTGAATCCTCTGGAAAAAAAAAAAAAAAAGCCTTTGTTTTGTTTGTTCTTTTTGACAGTCTATCTAGTTTTACTGTGAGGGTTGTGGTTTTTTGGTGGGATTTTTGTTTTGTTTTGTTTTGTTTTTAATTTCCCTTTTTATCACATAATCTTATTGATATGTTCTCTAAGGTACTGTTGCTGTGAGGATGTCTGTCACTTGCTTTGGTGAGGATCAGGCTGCACACAGAAGTTCATTTTCAGTGGATACAGGGAGATGTTTCTTGGTAGTAATGGTAGAAAGCATCTAAAAGAAGTGCCATACTTCTGTGCCATAAGTAATAAGTTCCAAGTAAGGCACCTTTTATTGTGTCTTAGGCTTCAGCCTGAGAAAGCCAGACTCCCGTATTGACCCCTTCCTTCCTTCCTTCCTTCCTTCCTTCCTCCCTCCCTCCCTTCTGCTTCCTTCCTTCCTTCCTTCCTTCCTCCCTCCCTCTCTCCCTTTCTCCCTTCTGCTTCCCTCCCTCTCTGTCACAGCTATCAGTTTCATCCAGGTTTATTCTTTTCCATGTACTGTGCAATTCTGGTATAGTTTTAGAAATTGGCTTTTCCAGGAACAAAAACTAAATGATATAAAGAGACACTGTGTCCCAGCCGGCTAGAAATTAACTCAAATGCATACAAATTGGTATCAAAACTATTCTCAAAACAATCAACTTTCCCTGCTTTTTTCTGCTATCCCCAAAACTCAAATTTCCATTAACATGGAGTGAAAGTCACTGGTTAGTTTAAAGAAGAAATCATAAAGAAGAATCATAAAGTGCATCTGAAAACAGCCTAAAATAACTGTCAGTATATATATATTACAAAAGACCTATAGACTTCACAGTTCTCTGAAAAACAGTTTTGTATAATGATAAATACTTGTGTCTAGCCTCCATCACCTGAATATTCTATTTTTACCTTGTACCAGAAATCTAAGCTTCAAGCAGACATCCTAATGAGAGTACATGCTGTGACAATCTGCTGGGTAAGCTACTATATGCAGAGCAATTTCATTCTTTTTAATATATGTGGTCTGCCTATGAATACTTGATGTTTCCTTTTACTCCTATCTCATCAAATTCAGGTAAATATCCATGAAAAGGCAACAGTAAAAAAAACCACCTGAACGATGTAAACGCCTTCTTAGCTTTGCATTTATAAGCCATTTTTTTGTTAATGTAATTGAATTTGCTGATAAGCACCTGGGACTTTTTTGTGTGGTTGTTCTTAGATTAGTAATACCTTCTCCTAACCTAGTGTGCAACAGCAATTTTTGTCTGTTCATGATTCCTTAGCTAACAAAATTAGGTTCTACATGCGATACCTTTACTGTTGAGTCTATGTTGTCAGAAGTTTCAAAACAGCAAGAATCAAGATCTGAGAGGAAAAAAAAAATCTTTTCCTACCCACATGCATTCTGCATGATATACTTCAATACTGGTAGTTTATTATGAACAAGAATATATTATAATTCAGCAGCAGTAGAACATCGTAATTTTAAGGTAATAGATAATGATTTGTATGCCTGCTTTAATCTAACAAATTTAGTCTCTTATGGCTTCTTTGACATATCTAGAACAGATAGGGTAGAAATAATATTGAAGAAAGGATAACCCTACAACATCAAAACTGCAACTTGTAATGCAGCCATGAAGGGTAGAGCACCCCTTCTTCTTTCACGTAGATTATTCCAGACAACTAAATTCTGCAGTCAGTATGAGTCAAAATGGAGCCTACCTTCTCTTCTACTGAATCTATAATAACTATTCTTAGTAACTCTATTGTGACAAATGTTTTGCTTCAAATACTCTTCTGATCTCAAGAGCAATTTCAGACACCCCAAGAACAGAAATGTGTACTTCCTGAATATCACAATTATTCACCTAAAGGACTATTTGACCAAAGCTGTTATATCATCAAGATGGCTTTGTACATCTTCACAATTCAAAATATTTATCTATTTGAATATAACATTAACTGAAAGAGAAAGACTACCACAATAACTATAAATATTGTCTTTAATTTTAAGAAACTATACAATGCTATTTGGTAACAGCCCTCTGAATATGTATTTAAAAGCATATTAAAACACTGTTGGATTTCTAAATCTTGTGGTAGAACAGTTTACCTAAACCTTTGGTTCAAACTGAAATCAAGAAGAGTCTTCACTTATCTCTTAGCAGAAAGTTATTGCTTCAAATTTCTTCTTCCAAATCAATTTTTACTATTAATAATAAGCACTAGAAAGGCACTGTTCTATGTTACCTGTACTCTTCTTTAGTCAATCCATGATTCACCTAGGTGGACCATTGGCTAGAACTAACAGGTTGTTTTTAATTTCCATCTAATCACAGAATCACAGAATGGGTCAGGTTGGAAGGGATCACCGTGGATTATCCAGTCCAACCTCCCTGCTCAAGCAGGGTCATCCTAAAGCACATTGCATAGGATTACATCCAGATGGCTCTTGAATATCTATGGTGAGGGAGACTTCAGTATTTCTCTGGGCAATCTATTCTGGTGTGTGGTCACCAGCATAGTAAGAAAATTCTTCCCCATGTTCAAGTGGAACTTCCTGTGCATCAATTTCTGCCTGTTGCCTCTTGTCCTATTGTTTGGCACCGCAAGAAAAGACTGGCTCCATTCTCTTGACACCCTCCCTTCAGATACTTATATACATTGGTGTGGTGCCCTCTCAGTCATCTCTTTTCAAGGTCGAACAGGTCCAACTCCCTCAGCCTTTCCTCATAAGTCAGGTGCTCCAGTCCCTTTTTTACTTTGTTACTGGACATCTGCTGAATCTGCTCCAGGAGCTTCATGTCTTTCTTGTACTGAGGAGCCCAAAACTGGTCACAACATTCCTGGTGTAGCCTCACCAGGGCTGAGTAGAGCGGCAGGATCACCTCCCTTGACCTGCTGGTAATGCTCTTCCGAATGCACCCCATGACAACATTGACCTTCTTGAGGCCAAGGGCACACTGCTGGTTCATGGACAGCTTGTTGTCCACCAGGACCCCCAGGTTCTTCTCCAGAATATTCTAATAGTAAATTATTTCCACAGCCATCAATTTCATTACTGGAAATATAATTTTTAATGTTCCAAGCTTTTTAGTTTGATTTCTATTCTTATAAGATAAATATTTTTCAAATATCTGTGATCTAAATTTTTACAGTCAAAAGTTTTCAAGTCAAAATAAATAGGCAGACAGGCAGAAAAGAGTGCTTATCATAGGTATGATATACTTTATGTTAGGAATCCTCCGTTAAACAAGATGCAAAGTGATCTGTGATCTAGAAAAAAAAACAACAACATTTGGAGATGTTGATACATTTTCACTAGCCTACTAATTATTTGATAAGCCCTAACAGCACCCAGTGACATCACAGTTCTCATCTGAATCACAGACTTGAGATCTCTTTCATAGAAATTATGTACTGGGTGGAGATGGAGGATTCTTCTGTGTGCTTCGAACTGGCTGAAGTACACAGCTGCTATTCATTAGGCTTTCTATCTGGGCCTGGGGATTCAGAAGCCAGGCCTAGAAGTCTGGCTATCTAAATATAAAGTTAACTCCTGATAATTTTTATTCAACCATGAGTGATTGAACATACAATGTATTTCCTGTGAAATGAATGTAGGAAACAGGGGAAGTCCAGGTCTATGATTTAGATAAACCCAGAGTTGTATGATTTAATTTGCATATAATAAAAACATAAAACCTGGTAACATCTGCACCACAACAGGGTTTTATTTTTATTGCCTACAATTACACCACCACAATTATAGGGAAATTCAATATAAAAAATATGTTATACCTCATTATGACCTCTAAAGCAAATTATGATATGTGTATTTAGTGTGAACACATACATTCTTATACATTTGTATTTATATATAAATATAAACATGCACGCAATATTTAACAGGAAGTGTTCAGCACTGTGTAAAACAGAATATAAACAATTTATTTCTTTACAATTAACATTAGAAATGAGGGTAAGCACCCTTAACAATTCTTCTGCTATTTCTGCTACAGAAAATAACACATCAAAATGCTGATTGCATTTAATAAATATGGAGACGTTGCAAGGAAAAATAAAGCCTTGGTTTCTTTTTCCATTTTTTTCCCCAAAGACAGTTATGAATTTGAAACCAGAGAGGAAACAGAATTAGTCTGACACATTACATGTATATCTTGTATTTTCAGAAGGTCATTGCCTACCTTCACCATTTTTTGTTATTGGTTTCTGTGGTTAAAATGCCACAATTGAAGAAAGCTCACACATTTAAAAAAGGAAGAAAAAGGGTTATTGTTGTGCATTTATGCATCTATGTGTTTTCCCATTTAATTTTTCCTCAGCAAATAATTTAATTTGCCAAAAAACTAAAAGTAAAAAAAAATGTAGTTTACATGAAATGTTTAAATCAGAGTAGGAATTGAAAGACGGTAATAATGATCTTCAGATTAAGTGGGATAAAATAGGGCTCTACTCTGGTACCTGTCCTGATTAAAATCACTATCAAACACCTGCAGGAGACAAGGGAGCGCAGACTGACATCAAGCTTGAAGGTAACACTGAGCTTCAGGTTATGAGTCAGTACATTGCAGGGTAGAGCCACCCAGAGTATCCTAAAAAGGGTGGAAAAATGCATCAACAGAATTTTATGAAAGGACAAATGCAAAATCCAGCATCTGGACTGTGTGTGCTATGGTGTAATGAAAAAAAAATATTTAAATAATTTGAAGTTTTAACAAATTTCTTGCCTGAAAAGGCTAAAGATTTTTGATTCCACATCCATATTGGGGGACAGAGTCAAAAATACAGATGTCCATGTGATTGTGGATAACTGTTTTAATGGGAAAAAAAATTGTTAGCAATAAACTAGTTAATTTACAGAGAGGATGATCTAAGTATAGTCCACTAGCTACCAGCAATAGTTTAAATTTGAGAGAAAAATGGTGATGTTTCCTTTAGATTAATATTGCAGAACATGTTAACTTTTATTTTCCCTCAAATGGAGAAAAATATCTATGTGGAATGAAACCAAATCTCAGTCGACTGATTTATTTATTTTTATCCAATTCAGAAACATTTATTTTGGTAACGCCAGATAATCTTTAATCACAGCAAGTCAGCAAAAAGGCATATCTTAAAATTATGTTTCTCAGGTCTGAGTATTTTAATTTCTGATCCATCCCATCTTTAGAAATCTGCATTTAGTCTCCCAGAGATCTTTGTTAGGATAAAACAGAACTTTGTATTCCAGGTAACTCCCTACCAAAATTGTTGATAAACTACAATTTCAAAGTGTCCTCAGAAAATGTATTTTGTTTTTCCTACCTAAAATAGATAGTATACTATATTGCTCCTGAAGTTAACTTGAAAGGGTCAGCATACTTTATTGCAATATTTCTGCAGTACCAAATCGCTTATGCTTTTCGTATTTTTGATAAGATTGTTCTAACATGTTAAAAGCAAAGCCACTGCTAATAAAGCCACTAATGTATAGATTGTTTTTCCTCATAAATTAAACTTCAAAATACAATGGAATCATCCTCTTTCTAAGTCTTTATTTTATTAAACATTGTAGATAACTGAATCAAGATACTTATGTACACACATTTCATGCCTCAAGTATTTATTTTAACTTCCTTTAATTTCTGTTCAAGATGGCAGCGATTTCTGAAAGACTGCCTTTGTAGAGTTAGCTGAACTGTATCCTAAAAACTTAGCAATGTAAATCCACTGACAGTGGTTTATATTATCTTTGGTGAATTAATCCTCACCAAATGAATGATAGTGATTGCTTTATATCTAAAACTTTGTTAATAAGTGTGAACATTAAGATGGATCAGAAGACTGCAGTAATTATTTGGTTTGCCTATATCAAGATTCACATTAATTCCAAACATGATTCTGTCACATAATGTCAGAATTTAATTTAAAGAAAGGATTATACACAGATTAGCCGTCTTATTTAAAGGAAAAAAAAAGAAAAAAAAAGGGCTACCAGACACAGACACATGTCCCAACTTATGTATGAGATATCATATTGTGAAATTACTTTTATTAGCACTGCACAGGGTGTCTTATAAGATATAAGAACTAGATACATTGCATTTAAATGCAATTTAAACAAGTCTACAAATAAATGAAGCAATTTCTATTTTATAGATTACAAGAAACTAATAATCTTTGAACTGGATATAAATAATGAGAATAATTTAAGGAGAAAATTTGAGGAGTATAATAAGGATGACGTTGACATGGCAAGTATGCTATTTGCTTAGTGATATGAGACTGATTTACTAAAATAAACTTTGTGTTAAAATGATAGTCCTTAGAAGCATATAAAAAGAAATAAATAGAAATGTAATTCTAGAGTAGGATTTTAAAGGTGTTTTGTATAGATATATCACTCTATATATGATCTCAGTTAAGGGTTTCATTTTCACATCTCAATTCTTTAACATCACCTGTCATCTTTGAGTCTGTAGGAGTAGACCTTTTTGCTTTGGAGATGCAAAAACAATGCTAGGAAGCAAATTATTCTTTAGATTCACTGACCTGTCCCATATCCAACTGAATTTCTTCTGAAAGCATTTGTGAGATTCAATCCTTTGGTGGAAAATTACTAAAACTATATGAGTTGTCCTTTTAATGACTTTGTTTAAATTTTAGCTGAGGTTTACGTGGAAAAAGAAGAAGATTATTTCTAAGTTCTGAAAATTGTATCATTAAATTTATCTTTAGTTCTCAGATGCAGATTTTTCTAATGCAGTTTCTACGCCTCAGCATTAATCCTATTTTAATTAACGCTCTATAAAATAAATTTTACAATTTTTTCTTCAATTTCTGTTTTTTTCTATTTGAAGCTTGTTTTATGTCAAATACTTAGAAAATCATAGGTGAAAGGGAACTTAACTATTAAGATTGGTAATGGGATGGTGGCAGTATTTATGGTTAAATTATACAAAGCAGAATGTCTAACATAAATATGTAAAGATGAACAACACCAACTGTCCCAGCATTTCCTCATCGGAGTGGTGTTCCATCCATCTGATCATTTTTACTAATCTAATAAAAATGTAGTTCTGCAAATATTTTTAAAATAAAAATCTCCATGTTTTCTCACCTATTGTTCATTTCTCTTTTAACATAAGAAACAAAGGCAGGGTCAAATACCTAAAGTTATAATTCAAGTAGAAAAAATGTAGAGAATGGAAAATTCAAACAAAAGTCAGTGGAATGCCAAGAGTAAGGGGAAAACAAGCAGGTCTTCTTACTTGTTCATTTGATGTATAGAAATTCTAATACGAATTCTCAGTTGTTTCTTTGCCTATGGTAGATGACAGACAGGACCTTCAGCCTTGACATTTTTTATTAAAAGCTGGTGTGAATTTGCCACAGACTCACACAGGCAGAAGATCAGACTACAAAGAAGGGAGTTACTGGAAGAACTGTAACATCAGTTTGGGAGAAGCTCAGTTTTCTTGAATTGAGAATATAACTTTCTTCAGTCTTGAAAGTTGAAGTGACACAGACATTACCTCAGGTGAGAAACTCAAACATACTAAAATCCGTCTCTTTGCAGACCCCACAGTACATCAGATTTGGAGGGCAGGAAGCTATATCTAGGTTTAAAGTTTAGAGTGCCTGTTCTTGTACCGTTCCTTCCAAATGAAATTGGGTCAGACTGGATATATTCAGGTTCCGAAAAGGATTCCTCGATATTTAATGCCATTGCTTCTCTGGCTTAGATTTCTGTAATAGTTGTCAGTATATATGTGCATGTGAATGGATAGATTGCCTTAAAGGAGTCCTACTGCAGGAGTATCTACCTTCCAGGCTGAAAGAAAATGGTACTATTCACTGATGTTAGTTGCATTAAACATCGCTACATAATGAAACACTAATTGAATGACTATAATTAGGACTTTGTGTGATGTTTTTCATGCTACAATTAATAGGATCAGTTATAAGTACAGTTTAGAAACAAACTATCCAAAAACTACTAGATGTGATTAGATAGAACTGAGAAAACAATTCCTATGGTTATGTAAGGGTATTTAAATATTGGATCTAAAAAATCAGTTTAGATTGAATACTTTGGATGCTTTATAGAGATACAGTGTATTAAAAGCAACTACTGATTACTGTTTCAAATTTTATTTCCATAAACCAAAGGTTACAGTATTTTGAAGGTGAGGTGAACCCAACTTCAATTTTGTAGTCTAAAGCAGTTGTAGAAAACTGCAGTTGTAAAGAGAATTCTGACATTACAGAAAAGTGCTCTAGTGACTATGTTTCTTCCTAGTTTCTCTGAATATCAGTAATTTTACTCCTAAACTTGAGATTAATGTACTTTAAATTTAAAAAAATATATTACTGTGAATAATATCTCAAATTCCATTATATTCTTCTCCCTCTTAGTCTAAAGAAGAGGAAAAAAAAACTGTAATAATTTTGGAAAAAGTTTTTTTTTTTTTTTAATTTTAGCTGGCTAAATAAGATACTATTTTATTTTTCCCTTGCTTTTTATACAGAAAGGTATAGTCAGCATTTTTGTGTTGGAAGATTGCAAACAATTTGCATGAGAGTAATACACATTTTAGACTGACATTCTTAAATATTCTGCTGAAGCAACTGTAAATGCAGTGTGCCTGTGAAAGAAAGAATATTCATGATCTGGTATATTTACTGTGTTATTTACCTAAGATACTTGAAACTAATTCTTAGTTTCACTGCCTATCTAATATGCAAGTGAGTGATTCTCTAGTATTTCAATTTTATGAGCTCAGCTAGAATTAAAGATAAAAAAATAAATGGTAAATGTAATTTGGGATATGATTTTATTTTAAAATTGTTATTATATAACAACTGGCACTGTGACGTCGTACCCATCATGTGTGTGTTGCCTCCAGCCTGAAAGACTTCTTTGAATCTGACAGACTTACGGAGTTTATTTATGTTTCCCCTCAGTGTAATTTGGCTCAACAATACATCTTCCTCACTTCTTGTGTATTGGTTCCGCAGGGAAAAAATAATTCTCCATAGAGAGGCTTTTGTTTGTTACGCAGACTTTTATTCACCATATATATGAAATATCATGTTTCCAATGCCTGATGTTTTAAGCCCCTTGTATTAAAACATATTTTCTTTTATTTAGCTAACATTATATGCTATTTTCACTTAAGGGTTTGGGAGAACTCTAAAGTATTTTTTATTTCTCCTTAAATGTCTTTAAATACTGACTAGCCATTAGCTTCCCTTTCTTTCATGAGGTTTACTAAAAAATCAGTTTCAAGTTAAACTAAGCTCCAGTTGTGAAAAGGAAGTCTCACAAGCTTAGGAAGCTTAGCACCTTTTTACATGTGAAATTTATGTTTCTGAAAAGCTGGTGTATACGTTTTACTTTTTTCCATTAGATTTCTCTGCCTCATGTATGCTATTACTAAAAAGTACAGTTTAAGATATACTGTCACTTCACTGACTAATAACTCATCCTTGTGATTTTTAACATGTCAAAACAAGAATAAAGCTTGGTAGAGAGGGAAGAGGCAGTGAGAATAGGCATTTCAAGTGCAAAGTAGTTCAGCTTCATTTTTGTAAGTACATAATCTATAAAATGAAAAGGAAATCACTGATTCTTCTAATGTCATTTTAATAATAATATTTGTTTGTTTGCAATTGTCAATTATGTCTAAAAGTTTTCATGAAAATTCCCTTTTGAATTTTCACCAGTAAATATGCTAAGGCGCCCTGTTGACTAACTGGACATATTTTTTATAGTTGTATTTTATATTGTCACAAAAAAAGGAGAAATTTATTATTAGATATTACCTCTGTCTATAACAAAGATTAAAGACTGGGGAAAAAACAACTACTGTCCATCAAGGATAGCCACAGCCAGTGTTCTTCCTTTCTGAAAGTACTTCAAAAGTAGCACCTCCCTTTCCTCCCACCCCGCATTTTTCTACCTGTATTATAATTTCCAAAGTAACATAGGGTATTTAAAAAAAAAATTAAAAATTAATGTTCATGCCATTAATATTTCAGTCTGACAAATTCAGAAATAACTGGAGTAGTAAAGGAACAAGAAGGATTACTCTATACCCTTTCAAAACGCATGAGGACTGTGAAGTTCTTTATGTGAAGAAAGCAGATCAATCTTACTTTATCTTATCTAACAGCAGCAAAGGTATAATACAAAGCATGTGTCAAAGAAATATAACTTAGCAGTTTGTAAAAATTTAACCCTGCTGTAACTGTGTCAATCACATAAAAGCTTTAAAGTAGTAAGAACAGTTTTAGGAAGACTTCTTGTGGAATTATGATTCACAATTTACATTATTCTTCCACACAAAAAAAAGAAAAGTACTTGTTTGGCTTCAATTTAAATATTATGCTACATGAATATTAATTATATTTCTTTAGAAAAAAAAAGACAAGCTTAATAAATCAGATCATTAGATCATGTGGTCATTTATCTTCCTTATGACTGCAACAAATACTTGATTTCTTTAAAAAAGATAATGTATACCTACAAACATAAAGTACAACAGTCTCAGTAGGTGTTCTCTTGAGTACAGGAGTGTCGTCCAAGCACACATGCACACACATGCACACACAGAAAGACTTCAGAAAATCTACTCCTCAAATCCTTAAAGTTTTTGCAATTCCACTAGAATAAATTTTTATTCATTTTAGAAGTGTCGTGGGTTTACTAGTTTCCCCCCCGCCCCGGAGCTGAAGATGGTTAGTTCCAGGGTGGGCTTCCTGATGCAGACCAAGGAGGAAAACCAATTGAAAGTTCTAGTAACGCCTCTATGAATGCCATATTTAAGAGAGGTGGAAGAGAAGGTTTGCTGCACAGAAGAAATTCCAGCGAGAGAAGAGGCTCTTCAGGTGGCCTTGCTACCTCCCCTGCCACAGTGGGAAGGGGCAGCGGCAGGCTGGCCAAGCCTCTGACTGAGTCGGGACAGGCTGAAGGGCCTTGCTGTGGTGCAGCTGCACCCAGGATGGAACAAGTGGATGCATGAAATGAAGGAGGATTACTATCATACCGTGGGAGGCCTAAGAGGGAGTGAAGTCCTTTGGAAAATTTGTAACTTGGAGAGAGAAGCCATGCTGGAGCAGGTTTATTCTGGGTAGGACTTTGTAGCCCTGTGGGGAATCCATGCTGGTATAATACCCTCTGTCAGAGACTATATTCCATGAAAATGGACTATATTCTATCGGGGTATAGAGACTGAGCTGCAACCCAGAACCTGTGGCCCAGAGGAGAGGTGGACTCAACTTGGAGGGGTCTCCTGAGAACTTATTCCCCTGGGAGGGACCCCATGGAGCAGGGGAAGGACTCAGAGCTTTGGCTCCCCTGTAATCCATGGTGAAGATCATGGTGAGGCAGGTTGTCCCCCTGCAGCCCATGAAGGACCATCAGAGTGCAGAGACCCCCTGCACCCCGTTGAAGAGAGACCCTCAAGTGTGACAGATTTGGAAGAGCTATAGCCCTGAGATTAAAGAAGGGACTTCTCCTCCTGCACTGATGTACGGGGAGGAGGGGTGGTTTGAAAAAGGTGTGAAAAAGATCAGAACTTTCCTTTCTTGTTCAACATTCTTCACTACTTCTTTTTCACCTACAAGAACGAATAAATCCTTGGAAATACATGGGATCATCAGAACTTTATCACAGGGAAAGCTGTTTAAAATTTTCTTATCTCTCACTCTTTAGTTCCTATCCTGTTAGCAATAAATTTTAATATTATCCTCATGTTGAGTCTGTTTTGCCTGTGTGACCTTTCCCAACTTTTAGCAATTTTGTGGGAGTTTGAAATCCAGCCAGAATAAACCCACAACAAGAAATCATAAAATGAATGTAGACAGATGTCTACAATCCAAACCCTGAAATGGAATTTTTCTCACTTGATTTGTAATGTATACATCAAAATGAAATTAATTATGCCATAAGCAATCTAGACAACTGAGATCCCTCTCCTCCTATCATTTATGTTACGAGTATACCACTATAAACCTGTTGAGACAAAGACATTATTTTCTTTTATGTTTGTACAACAGTAAGCACATATAAGCCCTGAGGGTAGAGATATAATCATAGTATAAATGACACAAAGAATGTATTTCTAGGAATTATTTTCAGTGTAGACTTTTGAAGCAATTCCTTTTTTATATGCGTCTGTGAAGGGTATGGGAAGAGCAGTTGCAGAAAAGATTTGAGGAGATTTTTGCGAGTCATAATACCTTCCAGTTCCAAAACAAATAAATTAATTGTGGTCAAGTATTTTATTAAAATATGAGAACATAAATATTTATAGCATGTATATGTAAAAAGGGTTTGGACTTAGATTTTTTTAAAAAATAAATATTGTATCAATAATTATATTAATGGAACCATTTAGAAGTTAACTGAAATCATATTCATGCACGTCCAAGTAGCAGTCAATCATTTAGATTCATCAAATCAAAGAAAATGCTAGAGTTCTTATCTGGTATGTTATGCATTCTTTCAAGCTTGGTATTAACAATTCTAAACATAAAATCACATGTACACAACTTATAAGGAAATGATAATATTTTCAAAAATAAGTATGACAAATTAGGAGATTATGCAATTATTAAAAAGGGTGTTTAGTACAGTGAATTTTAATTACTTTTTCAACCCACAGTACACATGGTTTCATATTTAGTGACAAAATATTGCACAGGGTCCACCAGTGGTTTACCCATCCAATATTTAGGTGTTGAGTTTTATCGGATCACTAGGACCCTTTCAATAGCAAATGGATAGCTATAGACACCACTGGAAGATGTTCCATATTCATGATTTTAGGGAGTATTGGTCTGTGTATGTTAATAGGCTACAAATAACTGCGGGTAGATGGCGATGGTGGGTGGTGAGTAGAAGGTTGAATGTCCAGATCTGAGCTTCTGAACTCTCGAACAGAAGACTCCTACTTGGTAGCTGCAGTGGGTACAGGTTGACTGTAAATTTTGCAACAGTTAAACAGTACTGTCATGTACTGAATCCTCCATTTAATAACAGAAGAGACAAGCAACTGATGGTCTGCTAATGTATTGTTCTTCTGCATACATGTTGCTTAGACTGAGGAAGCCAGGGACCATGACCCACAAAAAAGAATGGGTGCTAAAAATTCAATTTCTGTAAGGAATAAATGATCTTGGAAAGAAGACAACAATCCTGACTGGAGGAAAGGTCTGGAAAGCAGGGGAAGATCCCAGAGATCAGAGAGCTGTGTGGAGACAAAACACAGGGAAACCCAGGGAGGGACCTTTGCCAGTGATGCCCAGCAGCACATCATAGACCGATAAAACATTCTGCCCAGCCCTCCCAGAGCAGCAGAGACCTTTCTGTTAGGAAATGTAACGCTGTGGGCTAGTGAGTGAGTAAGGACATGAGCAATCAAGTAAGTTCTTGTGAGCTAATCAAGTACTCTAAAAACTCCTGGCTCACTGGTTGTTATTCAGATCCACCATCTGGATTCACAGTCCAGATACCTGTTGTCCAGATCCACTATTGTCATTTATTCACTTTGGCTATTAGCAGTGCTTGTAGGGTTCTTACCTGTCTCCTGCACTGCTTTGATTAGCACCTGCAGCAGGACAGCATGCAATGACCATGATTTCTCAGGAGCTTTGATTTCCACCCTCAAACATTTCACTCTTCTGTCACCAGCACGGCAAGGGCCCTGCTGATTAGACAGACTTCAGCCAGTTGTTACACAATGCTATGGGTTGTCATTTATTGTGTCTTCTCTGTGACACCCTCTTGAAGTGAGTACCTTTTCCTTTTGTTTAATGAAGAAGAACTGTCAAGAACATTTTGAAATATAAGCGCATTTACATAGTGAATTACTCCTGTTTATATGTTTATAAATTCCTTCAAAGACTCTATTTCTTTCAAAGATATTTCTTTCTACAAACCTTGTTAACTCTTTCCATTATATTTACCACCTTCTCCACCTATTTTATTCTGTGGTGTAATGATTTCAAAGTAGAGAAACTAAAATTACTTGTTTGTGATTCTACATATTTCCCAAGAGTCCTTGTTAAGTTATCATTGTAGTTGACAAGAAGTTGGCTGCTAGCTTTCGTAACTTCCCTATTCCTAGCAAAGAGATTCCTAGTTAAGTTCCTTCAGAATTCATAGGCGTATAATATCTGTTTCTCCCGATGTGTGAATAGATGATAATAAGCCAAATGAGACAGGATGACTATTATTTTTCTTCATCTTCTGGTATTCTCATCTAAGTCAGTTCCTCTGTTTTTTCTCTTTTGATGTGTTAACTTCTTTTCTTCTCTTCAGAGATGTAAAAAAATTTTTTTTAAAAAATTGTTACCAAATCATCTAGTTTCCATTCAGACTCCCTACGAAATTCTGGATTCTGTTCCTCTTAAAACAATTTTGTTCAACAGTATTTTATTCTCCTAGAAGATTCCTCTAAAAATCTTTTCCTGGCATGTCCCATATCAGGGACATTCTTGTTTGTTTGCTTGTTTTGTTTAGTCTTGGTCTCCCTCTACAGTTTTGTAAGATTCAGAGGACAGAAAATGACCCTACAGAGCATTTTAAAATATCAGAAATAGGATAGCAATCAGTCCATCATTAACACTTTTCAGAGACTCTAAATTTCTTCTTTGATACATTCAATGTAATCACTGCTGAGATGTAGGTTTACTTAAAGATTTGATGTTAACAAAGTGACATAAGGGAAAAACTTCAGCAAAGTGAATGTTTGACACATTAAAAAAGAGATGATAATAGAAATTCTTGAAGAAAAACCAGTTATTTCTAAAGAGAAGAAGACCTGGCTATGTTATGATTAATTTCATGCTTTGCCATTTTTCAATTCTTTGAAAGCTAGTGATAATAAGGAAAATTGCTTCTTAGTCTGAGCAGCAGCTTAAATGAAACCAATAAAACCTAAATAGTCCAACTTTTATGTGTTAGTTAAATATTCTTTTATCTCTTAGAGCTAAAGTGGATAATGAAACTTTTTACTTAAGGGACTTATCAGTGAAAGCGGAAATTTTGATAATTTTACATTACATGTCTAGAGTGTCAAAGTTACATATTAAAATGTTGCTGCCATGGGTAAGAGGGAGTCTTATAGGTTATGAATTAATACTCTCTAAGAGAACAAAAATGGAAGTAATAGATATTAATTTTTCTCTTCTTTTCAATTAGAGATAAAAGTGAATTTCTTTTTCTGTTCATAAGTGTCTCAAAACACATTCTAAGTGATCTAAGAAGAAAGATAGATAAGTCTTGAACTTTGTAATCTGTTTAGATATGAAAAAATAGTTAGTGTTAGACAATAAAGATCGTGATGGAGTCCTCAGGGTTAGACACTGATGATTGCAGAGAGATTCTTTTTTAAAGAGTATGAGATTCAAAGGATGTTTTAAGCAAATATGTATGAAAACATGACTTACAGGAACAAAATAACTTTTAATATCATTTGGCTGAAGGAAGGTGATGGATCTTGAAGCCAGAAGATAGCTCTAAAAGAGCACCAGGCACCACATAGTGAACTAAGAAAAGTTGAACATCTGTTTGCGAGGTAGAACATGGACTTTAGACTGTTCCTGCAGCTTTCTAAACATATGTAAAAATGCCTCTTTCCTTAAGGACTCTGAACTTAATGGACTGAGTAAAAAAAGTGGAGGTAAGAGAAAAAACGAAAAGTAACTTTTATTATCTTACACAGAGAATGTAGTGACAGAATAAAGAAAAAACAAAAGGTGATCCTCAGGTTTTGTTCAGTTAGATAATTACTGATATGCACTGTCTTTAAAACTGTTGGTCCTGAAATTGAAGTCTTAAGACTTTGTCTACCTAGCCCTGAAATAAATCAGCTTAATCTGTTGTTCTAGAATGGCTCTACATATTGAACAGTAGATATTTAAATGTATTACCTTAAAAAGTTAAACTTCTAAATGAATTCTATTTCTTGGTAGATTGCAGTGTCTTCATCACCCTCATAAACATATATCATAGTGGTGGTTTTAACTATTCCAACTTAGGCACTGGAAAATCCGAAGTGATTAGTTTATCTTAAAAGAAGAGCAAAGATTGGAAAAACTTTAGATGATCTTCCATTTTGATGGCATCAAGTGTAGAAATACTAGAAACATATATTTCTCTGGAATTTTGGTGTCCGAGCAGAAATCAACCAACCAACCAAAGAATGTGAAGGAATAAATGTTCAATGTTGACTTTAATTATTAAAAATATACATATTAAAAGAAATATAATATTACAAGTAACATTGATATGTAGAATTGAAAAGAGACTTAATTTCAGACTTGAAATTATTTGTTATTTGTCATGAATTGCTGAAAGCACCAATGATAGTCTGCTGCTTTGAAATGGTTTTCAATTCATTTTACTTAAGTTCTTTGTTAGGGAGTCTAATATCAGTTTGGTGCAGATTTCAGTGTTTAGCACATGCTGAATGAGATGTAGCAGCTTAAACTAATTTAAAAAATAGTGCTATAATGAACACCACAATTACCATAGTACCTCGTTTTTATATTGCTAGCAAATACAATATTCATCTGAGATCTATGTATTATTCCATTCTCTAAAGTAAACCACATAACTTTATGTTGACTGCTAGAACAGTGCTGAAAAAGGTGCCTGCAGGGATGGATGAACCAGTGATCGTAGCAGGCATATAGCTTTTCTTTTTGTGCTACACATGCAAGAGATAACTGAAGATTCAATCTTCTCTTTCCCATCTCATTATGAGGAGGGGAAGAGGTGATGTGTACATTTGTGGCCCTTGGATTCTCTTCCTCTGCTTCAGAAACACTTGAGAGCAGATATCTGCCTACAGCCATAAAAGCTATTAAAGAATTACAAAAGCTCAGATCAGCAGAAGCATTTTGCAGTTCAGCCAGGGTGTGCAGCTGGAGAATTGCAAATATCTTGGGTCTACCTGTGAGAAGTAGTGCCTTTGGGAAGACATTCTAAAAATTGTGCAGGGGGGTGTAGTCTGACATGCAGGAGAGAAAATAGAGGCTTACAGTATGAATTCTAAGGTACGTTTTAGTATTTTTCAGAAGTGACCTAAGCATTTAGATGCCTGAACTCTAAGTGCCAAAACCACTTTTCAAAGGACACAAACTCCTAACCCACTTAGAATGTCTCTACATCAGTACTTTAGTTCAAATCAGGAGTGTACTTTGAAGTAAATCTCCCAGTTGCCAACAACCCCCCAAAACCCCCACCTCTTGCTATCCTCCACATTGCAGAGCACAAACTTACCTGCTCAGGACCCCAAGAACCTACACATTGTGCTAATCAGTAGCATAAGGCTTGCCTTGGCCTGGGCTGGCTGTAGCCTATTGCAACAGTCCTAGAGCTCAACCAATTGATGCCTGCCCTGGTGTAGCTGAAGCCCTGGGAGTGTCATATGTGGTAATATTCTTAAACTCTTCAACTGTCACAGAGTTAACAGGCAGTCACTCTTTTGATTAGTCTCTGAGCAATTTTCCAGCTTAATATGAGACACAATGAGAAAAAGCAATGCTAAAAACCCCTATAAAAGTAGCTCCAGGCGGCCCCAAGTCTGCAGAATATGGAACCTTGGTCCTAGCTATAAAGTCATGATACAACTCATTCACTATAGACCTTCCCTCCCACTCTGGAAGCAAACTGCATCCACCAAGCCTTGGACTCAGGGGACTGACAAACACTTCTTTTGCAGAAGGTGTTCTGTGGTTGAAGAGCTGTGTTGTTGGGTGAAGGAGCTACGTGAAGAAGGGAACAACTTTCATCGTATTCAGGCAAATGAACAAGAGAGAGATTGTATTCAGTGATGCAAGGTGAATATGAGTCAGCAGTGCCCTGACAGCCAGGAGGGCCAACTGTGTCCTGGGGGGCATCAGGCAAAGCATCGCCAGCTGGTCGAGGGAGGTGATTGTCCTGCTCCGCTCTGCATTGGTGCGGCCTCTCCTGGAATATTGTGCTCAGTTCTGGCCACTGTAATATAAGAGAGAGGTCATCATCATGGCTAGGTTTTACGAACAAAGATTTGGGAAGGACTCTACCCACATTTGCTACAAGTGTGCTGGTGGCTACAGAGGCCAATGCAAGCCAAATAAGTCCAGTTGCAAAGGGCACAGAAGAAAGACTCCTTGGATGGTATCAGCAAGACGCAAATCTTTCTGTGTTGTCTTTTCTCCTTGAGAGTGATCCTACGTGCATTCTCAAAAGAAGAGCTAAAGACAGTGTGCCTCCAGACCTCCCAATTTGAGGCCAGAGTAGACCAGTTATGATGATCAATATGGTCAAGGCTGAGATGTTGTTCCAGGGAGTCCTCGTATCTCCTCTTCGGGCCTCCTCTTTTGCTGCAGCCAGTGGCAAGTTCACCATAAAGCAAGATCTTAGGGAGACAGTGATCTTTCATCCTTGAGACGTGTCCTGCCCAGCGCAGCTGTGTTCTCAGCAACGTGGCCTCAATACTTGTGATTGCTGCTTGTTCCAGGACAGATGTATTGGTCACATAATCTGACCAGTGGATGTTTAGGATTGTATGGAGACAGCGTTGATGGAAGCGTTCTAGGAGACATAGGTGGTGGCAGTAAACGACCCATAATTCGGAACCATATAAAAGACTAGACAGCACGATGGCTCTGTAAACACTTGTGGTGGTTTGAGACCCCTAGAAATCCAATTCCCGAGTCCAAGCGCCCCTCCCACAACTCACCCCAGTGTGAGAGGAGTTTTCCAGACACAACACAAGACTCAATACAGGGGGAAGGGAATTATATTGCAATCACTACACAAATAAATATTATAATACATTATATACACAATCCTAACTATCTCTCCTATGATAAAGCAATATTTACATTGGATCAAATCTCTTCTTCCTCCAGTAAAAGTTCAGAAGGGAAGAAGGAACGATCTTTTCCACATTCAGGGTAGCAATCTCTCTCTTCTTCAATGCAGCAGTTGTAGCTGGATTGTTGTAGCTGGATCTCTCTCTCCATTACACACAAGGGAGTCTCCTCTCACCCCTCTCAGCCCTTCAACTCCAAGCGAAGGTTTCTCTCCCATGGACTGTGACTGCCGGAACAAAAGCTCGCCTCACTACGTCATATCATGGGGTGTAAGACCCCCATGAAGGCCCCTTCCTCGAGGGTTGAGTTCCCTTGAGTAAGAACGTTTAGGGCAGCTTTCAGTTCAGTCCTTGCCCTAAGTGTTCTATCAGAGCTCTTCTGCTCTGTCTCTGTCTGCCAGCCTGACAGCAACAGTGGGGAGGGCAAGGTCACTTCCTCCGCATTCCTTCTGGCCATCCTGGTCCAGCTTCCATGACATCTGAGCTTCTTAGCTCCTCTCTCTCTGGTGCTGTTGCATTCCAAGATTACCCTCAAGTAGGAGTCCACTCCCCTCCTCCTAGGAGGGGTCTCAAAGGGGTTTTGGGTTTTTTTGATTCAGTTCTTACTCCAAACCGTCTCTGTAGAGCTTAGTCCTCTCTCTCTCTCTCCATTAGACATCTCTGTGTCTTTGTGCTTGGCTGCATGCCATCTTTGCTGCTTCTTCTTATCTCCTTGGCTTTTTTCCACAATTCATTCACTGCTGCTCTGCTGCCGCTTTCAGTATCTCTGGCTGTCCACTCACAGCAAGGAAACTTCCCCCAGCCCTTAGCTGCAGTACTCAGTCCAGTTTAACACTGTTTCCAAGTTTCTGCAGCCACTCAGCTGGGGCTGGGGGGGCCTTGGCCCCCAATGGGGCTCCTGGCCCCTCTCTTTCTCTTCGTGGTCTCAGAACATGACCACTTCTCCTTCAACTACAACATCACCCTTTTTTTCTGGCCTGGTGTGATATGTTTAAATTTTGCAGGGGAGCTGATTGGATCAACCCCAAGGGACACCACTCCCTCGGAGGTTACCATTTTTTTAATTCTAGGGGAAAACCCCTTTTTTCCCCCACCACAACACCGATCATTGTGCTTTTCTTCAGGTGTTTATTTTCCCAGACTCTTTTTTTTTATGGAGTTTTCGAGATAAGCTGTTAGAGAGTGTCCAAAGGAGGGCAAGAAGGTGGTGGAGGGCCTTGACAGTCTAAAACATACACATGCAAAGCTGCAACATGGACACATTGTGCATTTACAAATAGAAAAACAATTGTCAGATTCATAGAATTTCAGCAAAAACTTGGCAGATTTTTTGCTTATTCCTGGTAGCATTGAATGTGTTCTACTACTTTTTCTTTTTCTGTGTGTATGAGGCACAAAGCCAATACATACACCCACATATGGAGAATGCTTGGTAAAACCAGATGTTAAGAGGTGAATTCTTCTAGTGCTGGCATCTGGGGCTGGGTTTGCTCCCTTGGCACATTCATATCTCTATCTCCTTGATTGGTTCTACTACTGGCTGCTGTGACATCTGTTCAGCTGTCTGCAGGCTTGGTAAAATGCTGCTGTGTTTCTTTATCTTTCTGGATGTCGGATTTCTTTGATAGTCTCAGGAGAATGTATAATTTAAATTTTATTCCACTGTGTTAGTTAATAGGGCAAATTATGGATTTGCTAAATGACCCCATACAGAGTGAAAGAACTCAATCCCCATGTCTCTATTTGTTCAATGTGAAGATGTAGAAACCTGTTCTTGCATTTATATTTTTGTACATAATTTACATGTGGGTTGGTTTTCTTTTTTTTAATAATGAGTAAAAATATTACATCTGCTTTAAAGAAAGTATTTCTTAGACTGTGTTTATAAAATTCTTCCCCTTAAAACAGCACCCCTCTGATCACCCATTCATTATTTAAACAATGAAACAATTTAAACAATTTCTCTATAAACAAAATGGAATTACACTTAATATTTTAGTATTTTCTGGCATACTTTAATAATTGAACAGTTTAAATAGCTAAAAAATAGAGGGGAAAAGATCCATGGTAGGAGAAGGATGTGATGATACATTCAATAATTTCAAATATTTTGCTGCTAAGCCTGGTTGTGATTAACACCATGTGATCCTTTCCTGCAATCATCAGCAGGCGAGATTTTTACAGTCTTGAAGTGCATGAGCAAATTAATATATGTTGCTGTATATGAAGTAATATTAAAGATTGTTTTTCAGTCAGAAATTAACTGGATCCTGATCTCTTTTGACTATTTCTTTCAAATGCCATATGTTTGTGTTGTTCTCAGGCTGAAATACCTTCCTTTTTTGAATGGGATTGCAGCATCTCTTGTTCTGCACCTCACTCCACATCAGAGCCCAAGACTAGTGTTATAGAGCTTCTTGCCTTTGGAATCTATGATCAGTTGAAGGATGTACTGACACATTAGAGCTTCTTCAAAGATCCTGAGATTAGCTCAGTTGCTTAGAACATGATGCTAATAACACTGAGGTCACAAGTCTGATTCCCATATGGGCCATGTACTTTAGAGTTGGACTTGATGATCCTTGTGGGTCCCTTCCAATTCAGTACATTCTGTGAAACAAACAAAAGCAATCTTAAGGGACAGTTCTCATTGAAAGATCACGGGAGCTCCCTCTGAATAAGGAAAGGAAATATGCCTTTTGGTGAAATATTGTTTAACTACACAAAAGAGCAAAGCAATCAGAAAGAGAAAGGTTAAAACAATTCTTAGTTGAGCTCAGTAAACCCTTTAAGAGTTAGGTAGGTTTAATTTATGTTGAGTGTTTGAACTCTTCTGAGAATAGTTAGTGTTTTCTTCTCATTGCTTTCTCAGTTACTGAAATTAAATACTTTGTTTCATTTTGTTTAATAAAGAAGCATCTTTTGTCTTTATATACTGCTTAAGTTTGTGGGTTTTTTTCCTTTTAATAAAAGGTATGTGTCCTTTTAAAATCAGTTTTGAATGTATTGTCTCTGTACTTTATTTTTTACATTATATTTTGCAACAGACAGAAGAATGGTTAATCTTAAAGGAGAATCATTTACCCAGTAAGACCGTCCCATGAACTTTCCTTTCAGATTTCTGCCTAAAGTGGTAGAGTAGAAATAATGGTTATGTTTAACCTAAAAGTTACCCAAAAGCCTGGGTAATGTCATGAAAAAAAAATAAACAACCCTGAATTATAGATATATACATTTTAAGAATGAGATAATCTTTGTGAACTGGACTGGAGAACAAGTATTCCATTTTAAAAAGAGAAAAATGAATATAAAAGTGGAAGCATAACTTTGGTGAGTATAGAAAATAAATACTCAGAGGTTCACATTGTAGGCCATCTGCTATGAACTCTTAGGCCTCTACATGCCAGTTGAATTTCCCATTCAACCTACAATGTGGCAACTAAGCTATTTATTCTTATTCTACTTACTCTATCATTACTTTACATTACATTAACTGCACACCATCCACCCTGCACACTTAATCAGGTATGGGCCCTCTAAACCCCTGCATCATTAACTACTTACCAAAAAGTCATTATTGTCTGATTGCTGTTCAGCAGACTTTGAGTTGTGGACATTTGCCTGAGACCACCAATTCATTTTACAAAGAGTTAGTGCTGCATGTGGTATTACTTTATTATTGAAAGAGTAAGCAAATAAAGTGGTACATCACCCATTGAATTATACAGTGACTTGAAAAGGTATCTCTGCAGCTAAGTTTTATATAAGGTGAGGCAATATGGTTTGTTTGCAGAAATTTCTATTTAAAAACTGGGATTTTCTGTGTCCAGACTATCAATTTTTTTACCACACACTACAAACACATGGGCATTACAGTAGAATGAAATTAGGTAATTACACAGGTGAAATGTATATGTTCTAGTCTAAGAAGTTTAACGGTGAAGAATGCTGACAAACTAAACAAGTCCTGGAATATTATTATGGAATTATTAGTGAAATAATAACTGCACTTTGGGGACTGGTTAAAAATAACAAACACTGAGAAGAAAACAGAAAACATATTCTGGTCTGC
This sequence comes from Chiroxiphia lanceolata, assembly GCF_009829145.1. Lineage (NCBI taxonomy): Eukaryota > Metazoa > Chordata > Aves > Passeriformes > Pipridae > Chiroxiphia > Chiroxiphia lanceolata. Next base: position 65,289,837 of record NC_045638.1, on the reverse strand, counting down.
ACTGAGCATCTTTCCGTCTCCAACTCTTAGTTGAAATATTTGAATGAGTTACTGTCTGAATAATTCACTCACAGATCCAGTTTCTGGTTGTAGTTTAGTTTTCTATAAGGAAAATAAATGTGTATAATGTGTAAGTGAACTTGCATGCACTAATGGGAATAAAAATATATTTGCTAGAGAGCTAAACAATTTTTTATGTGGGATAAAAAAAAAATTATTCATGCCAAAAATACAGACTGTGATCCTAAGGTAAGAATTATGAAGTTCATGTAAAGTGTATCTTTCAGTGAAGAAAGTCTCTTGGTGTTACATTTGAGTTAGACTGGAAAGCCTTTGAACATCGTGGCGAGCTCTAGTTCAGACTAGCATTTTGAGCCTTGGTAAGGGTATTAGTATTGAAAAGATCATTATTCATTAAAAACTGGGTAAAAATAAATACCATGAGTTATATATTTAAGAACAAAATTAAAATACTAATGCAATTAAAAAACTAAACTACAGTTTAGTCTCTATATTTTATTCTTATTTTTGCAGTCCATAGAAATGCAACATGAAACAGAAAAAAGAAATCAAATGTGAATGTACAAAAAGTTTTCAAAAATAGGGTCAAAATTCCCAAGAATTGGGAATTTAACAAATGACAATGTTACTTAAGTGTTATGTGGCCATTCATACAATAGATTCATCCAAAATAATGCTATCCCATTACATATTGATGTCATGCCAACACATAATCATAGTCTAATATGATGTGATGCTTAGAGTAAGGAATTAGTCGGCTTTTAAAAGGTAATACATTCCCAAGCCCCTTCTGTGCTTACTAATTTCATCTACCTTCATAACTGTCAATGTCAGATCTACTAGGAAAGCTGTGAAGGAATCACACTGGAGTAAGCTCATTGTTTAATTTATTTATTGCATGATTCTTCAATCTGTTACTAAAAGAGGAAATAAGATATCTCTAGACAGAACAGTGTGACAGGCTTATCTGCTTGGCAGTTAGATGTGTCTGAGAGGGTGCTGTAAACCGAAGTCACATACTTAACAAAAATATATTTTCTCATGTAAGAAATATTGTCAAAGGTTGGTTTTCTCACTGAGTATTTGGCAAACGTTCTTTAAAAAATATAGGATTCCAACACATTATCCCATATTCCCCACTGTTCTCTTACAGACAGGGACACTGGCATCCATAAGGCTCAGGATGAAAAGAGAACTGAAATATCATGATTTGTACTTTTGAGTGAATGTACCTTTTGCTCCTTCTGTTATACTTCTGTGCAGTACCAACCTATACTTTTCACTGCATCATTGCAGTTAATTGCAGCTTCAATTTCTGGTTCACATTATTTTGAAGCAGGTGCAAGACAGCACCTCTTGTATATCTGCAAATTGTGATAGAGATGTGAATTCTTTACTTATGTAACGATGAGTATCTCAGCATGTGAAGGAAGTGATAAAATTTGGTTTTTGCACTACTTGTATATATGTTTACTGAGTGTAGAGATTTCACAAAACAGAAAAGGAATAAAATACAAAGAACTACAAAGAAGACATTAAATGCAACATCAGGGAATGAAATTGTTTCTGCTTCAAAAGAAGTACCTATGATGAATGTGGCAATTACTGTGAACAGACAAGGCAACAAATGAAGGACTTGGAGAATGGTGCAAGTAGACACTCATGACAGATGTTATAAGAATGCCAAGGGACAGATTGCCAGACAAGTAAGTCAGAAAAGACACTGACAAATATACTGCAAGGGACAACTTTTCAAAGAAGGTCAGAAAAGAAGAAAAATGATCTTATATAATGTAAATCTATAACAAGTCTATGCTTAGCATCTAAACAATTACAAAGCAGTACACAAAATGATAGAGGAAAGCTATCATGTCAAAAAAAAGAAACCTACATTCTTAAGTGCTAGAGGAATCAATACTTTAGGCATGTTTAACAGGATGTGGGAAGAGGTACATATCTCAGAATGGGGTTCAACAGATCCGGGATGAAGCAGTCTAAAATGAGCAGCAAAGACATTTTGAAGGAATGGTTTGGCAAAAAGAACAGAATAGGAAGAGGTATTTATGCATTTCATCTAAATAAGAAAAGCGCGAGGATCTGTGTTAATATTTTTATTTTTAGTTTTACTTTCTTGGAGCAATTAATGCAAGTTATATCTCTTCATTTCTCTGTCTCCCTCTCCCCTTCTGCAAAAATGATTATAAATTTTTGCATCACACATATGCATGTACAGAAATACATACAGTCCCACATAAACAAAGAAATCTGTGCCAGTCACCTTGGTAAAATGGAGTCTTGTGTTCAGAACTTCAGTCTGATTTGGTTTAAATGAGGAATTTGAACCAAGTCATCATATCCCAAGGAGAAGTTCTAAGCAGGAGAACATTGGATCATATGGGGGAAAATTAAAGGAAAAGGTCTCCTTCCTAGGTATTTTATAGGACAAAAAAGTAATGATCAATGTGAGAACAAGAGGTTGTCATGCTATGTTGCACCATATCATCATAACCTGGACAGTTTCAGTTTGTCTTTTGGTCGATAAATATTAGAGAAAAAATAAAGTCAACATATGGGAAATTCTTATTCACATCCTCTAATTATGCACTTCTAAGGGATAATTTCAGTAGAGGTGAAAAGAAAAACACTTAATAAGCACCAAGTATTTTTTACATAAGTATGTGCAGTAACTGAATTCTATATAAATGTTCTCCATTTTTTGCTTCTTGTGTTGGTAAGCAAGTTGATCGGACTACTTGTCCATGCAAGTGACCAATGATTTGCCTTTTTTTTTTTTTAACTTCCTCTGGGTTATTCAATAGTGGCCAAAATAAGAAACACATTGAATATGTCATGGTTGCTCAGATTTGATTAGGTTGTAATGAAATGAACATACATCACTCCAGTCTAGTTGTTTGTCAACAACTAGAACAAAATATGAACAAATATGAACAAAACTAGACTTCAGTGAAAGATGATAGACTAAGAGAGATTTCTTCCCATCCTTATGCATTTTTTTGCACATGAATATGTAAATGTATTAATTTCTTACATGAGAACTCTGGCTAATGAAATCCCTTCACCACATGAAAATAATTTCATGAATATTTGTGATGTATTTGGACACTATAGAATTAAAGACTGAAATGTAGTGCATCGAGATTAAGATTGCAAAGAAATTTGTAATACTGACACTTATTAGCTTGTCATCACTTTACTTTGCAGTATTAATATTTTGCCATTTCTATACTGAAATGAACTGAACTGAAAGTTCAGTTCTTTTTTGTATGAATTATGTATTAATATCTTTGAATATCTACATTTGCATTCATGTTCTGTAATTCTATAGTATGAAAAGAATCCCAAGAAATCACTGAGAAGTAAACAGAATACAAAAAAGAAGAGAACAAGAGAGGTAAATCTAGAATCTCTTTCTCTTTTTTCTTCAGAGCTTATTTACAAAGTTCAGTTGCTTGAGCTGGTGAATTAAGAACAGCTCTACTACAAACTCAGACTTTCTTTTTCCTTCCTTCCTTCCTTCCTTCCTTCCTTCCTTCCTTCCTTCCTTCCTTCCTTCCTTCCTCTCCTCTCCTCTCCTCTCCTCTCCTCTCCAAATCGAACCGAACCTCTCCGAACCTCTCCGAACCGAACCTCTCCGAACCTCTCTGAACCTCTCCGAACCTCTCCTCTCCGAACCTCTCCAAACCTCTCCGAACCTCTCCAAACCTCTCCAAACCCCTCCGAACCTCTCTGAACCTCTCCTCTCCGAACCTCTCTTGTAAGGGACCCATAGGGTTCACCAAGTCCAGCTCCCTGCTCCTTGCAGTATTACCTAAAATTAAACTATGCTAAGAGCAGAGTCCTTGATATTTTTCTATCCAGTCAATCTCTCCAAGGATAATAATTTTTTTCTGCATGTTATTTTATGTTTGTAAATACATAATCTGTACTGAAATAAAACTGAGAAATCTGAATGAGTGGTTTATATTTCTACAATATTAGCTGGTTGGACCTATCAGTTCTGAATTAATAAGTAACATAGGAGCAGCATTGACTATCTGCTAGTTAACGTATTTATTAAGTATGATAAAATATTTTTGAAAATATGCTTAAAGGCAGAAAATTATTTTTAATCTACTGCATTCAGGTAAAGAATTTTCATTATGCAGTTACTAAAAGAACAGGATGAAAAGTGAAAATCATTAAAGATTTTTGGTTTTTCAAGGTGTGGAAAAAGCAAAAGTGTAGAAGTGATCTTGCAAGTATTAAAAACAAATATTTAGTTAGTAGATAAAATGTCAGTCTGAACAGAGAAGACAGGGAAAACACATTTCCCAGCTAAAACAAGCATAAAACAAACAATTAGAAAATGTCATCAAACATGGAAAGATTTTTAATTATACCCTTGATAAGTCAGTGAAATGAATGAGATTAAAATGAAACTATACCTGTTAGTGTAATATTTAGCAATTTTCAGTGAGAATCTCAAAGTAAATATCAAAGCAGGTCAAGGAATCAAGGAACAGTGTCTTCATTCCAGAAAAAGAAATATTAACATACCATCATTTCTTTGAGTACTATCAATCTTGTTTAACGCAGCTGTGCTTTTGCGGGTTTTTTTAACTGAAAGTTGCAGCTCAGAATTCTGGTTTTTATAATTTTTGATCTGGAATATTCCACAACAGCAGTCATTCAGAACCCAGATGATTCTTTAAATTAATTGCCTCATTTCTCCTCCTATATCTTGATCATAATATCTCTAAATATATGAAGACTTTCTACATTTCTAAAGGTTTGATATAATATTTCACTTTAGCCATTTTGACCATTGGTTGATATAAAAATCAAATAGTTGATTTGTTTCGTCAAGACCAACTAACAGTGACCATTCCTTTAAATATTATTCATAACATATTTTTAGAAATAAAAACTGGCAATATTCTAGTATATCCTTCCAGGACGACTTCTTCTGACACCATGATATCACAGGATTTTTAAAGATTGGAAGACCTTTTCTATTTAATGGTAAAGATCAGGTCTTTGAACTGATTAAGGTAATATTTCCTCTTAATCACTCTGTATTTCTTGTTTGGTTTTGTTTGGTTGGGCTGGGTTTTTTTCTGAACTTCGAAGTATAAGCTTTGAAAAGTTAAATACTGAAATGCTGGCTTGTGTATGCTGACAGTGCTAATCCTGTTAAATATAATCTTTTTAACTGGCCCTTGGAAATGTTACTGAAGTTTTGCTTCATTTAAAATCCTGAAATTGCCCTAAGGCATCCTTTCAATTTTTATTTCTTCTTCATCCTGCTGTGTCTCCTTACAGCCTGCAACTAGCAAACATGCTTATAGTTATATTCACAATGATCCAGAAAACTAATAGCCTGATAACCTCTATCTACATAATTATACCTACATAATATCTGTTATATTTTAGGGAGTCTAAACAGATCAGTGGTCTTCAAGAGGTGAATTTGTGAAGAAAGATTGAGAAATACTTATATAATGGAACTTTATAGATGGTGTTGTCAAACTGTAGCTGATCCAAAGTTTAATTAATATTTTACAAGAAGCATTCTTCTCCCTTAATAATTTTAATATTTGTTACAACAATGTACAGACATCTTCCCAGACGACTCTGACTGTAGAGTTAAAATGTTATTTCCAACGTGTTTGAGACTTGATTCAAGGAAAGTACCAGTTCAGATTGTGGTTTGCACATACTTTATTGAATAGTAAAGTAGTAATTCAGTTAAATTTTACTTAATCTTCTGGTCTGGTTCTATCTCACCCAGCTCTAGACACCAGTAGCTGCATAGTCTAAATCAACTGGCCACCTCCTTTTTATAGCCAGAAAAATCAATCAGATAATCTTAGTAACCCCAGAGGTGGGGTTATGTGGTGTAGGCCATCCCCTGCCAGTAGAAGTGCAGTTTGAAGCTAGTGACTCTGGTCACAGGAGACCAGAGGAAAATTAATAGATAGGGTAACAAAATAACAACAGATCTGCTGAGTAGAACAGTTGACTTGAGTACCAGATGTCCCCAGGACACATATTTCAGAGATTTTATGAGGAAAAAGCCTGAGCTGGGGCCAGTGGACTGAATGCCCATCAGTGGATGCAGCACCATAGCTATGTTTAGGGAGTGCAGCTTCCCATTTAGTTTTAGACAGCAGGACAGCAGGAATTTCTACTACTCTGAAACCACACGTTGAAATCAGTCAGGACTCAGTACATGGAGGTGATTGGGAGCCTTGCTTAAGAAGTGCATCCTGATCCAAACTAGAACACTAATGCGTTATTAGGCTCTTTGAAGTGATGATAGGTTCCTAATATATTTAGGTGATAACCATCTTGTTTTTCTAGTTTTGCTTTGCAGAGGTGAAAGAGAAATGAAGGCAAGACTTAATTATCTTGTAAAAAGTGGAAGCTCTGAAAACTCTAGAGTGCTACCAATATCCACTAACATCCAGTGGGCATTATATTAACACTGCAATTCAATTCCCCTGAGTGGACAATAGTAAAAAGCCTTCATCTTTCAGTTTTATTTCCAGATTTCTGAATCTAGATGTTAATTAAAAAGAACTGACATAATTTCACTTTACCATGGCATCATTTGATTTAGTTACAAAATGAGAAAGAGTCCAGTAGATATAAGAACATACACTTTTTATTCTTCAAAAATCCAAGACATTGGACTTTCATAAATGATGTATGAAATTTTTATAGACTGACAAGAGTAGAACAATAAAATTTTATAACATAAATTAGCTATAAACAATTTATTTTACTTTGGAAAATCTGTGCATTTATATGCAATCTTCTCTAAGTTAAATCCTTGGTTTTATGTATGCGGTAAAATACTACTTTATTAAAACCCGCAAGGATAAAAAGCAAAATCTTCTAAAGAATCAGGTTTTATTAGATAGCTCAGGAAAATAAAAAATATTCTTTTACAACTAAAACACAGGAGACAGTCCGAGAGTATTCCCTCTGCACTAGTGCTGGCATAACAAGGCCTCTGAGGATGGGGCTCTTTACAATCACTGTTTTATTAAATGTCAGAAAGTGTAATGTTGAAGGCACACATTGAAGGCTCATGTAATGTAGCTTACCTTACACGCATAACCTTCACAAAAACATCTTCCAAATCCACTTGTTAAAAGATTTATGGCATCATGCAAGTTTTACACCAATAAGTGCGCTAATGGCTTTCTTTGATGCATCCCACAGGACTCACGCTGTCTGGAAAAAGACCAAAGTATGGAGCAGAATGTAATCATCACAACTATAAGCTGATTGGTAGAAAAAAGTCTAGGGCATAGAAGATAAAATATTAAAATATATGGAATTCTTAAGTCTAAAAGAAGTTTAAAAACCTTTTACATTTTTTTGGTGTTTAACAAGCATTAAAGTTTATATATTAGGGGTCTTAGGAGTGATATATACTTTCTTGTAATTTAGTTCAGTAAATTTTCACAGTTATGAGTTGTATAAGTTTCTTGGCAGAGTAAATTAAAAGTCTGAAAGAACACAAATCAGTTACTGTAAAGTAACCTTAAAATGAAACTATTTTTGAAGCACCTGAAAGAATTAGGATCTCACATCTTCACTGATGTTCAGTAGCAGAAGGGTGTCTTCTTCTAGAGGCTTATAAAATTTGCAACTATAATTATCAGATTCATTGTTAAGACACCTTAAAAAAATAAGTTATTTAATTTGATTTGCATAAAATAAAAGTATTACTATAGAGGAGATATGAAATAAAGCATAGTAATGACAAGGCTTGCTGGAGATGCAGGAGTTCTTACTACTAATAAATTGAAATTCTTCTGTGGCACTGAAATCAGGAAATGTCAGGAAATGTCATAGCTAAATGGCATTATGTCAAACAAAGAATGAAAAAAATCTACAAAAATGATATTACATTGAGGATAAATATAATCCACAATACTATCAGAAAGAAAATATTGAAAAAATATAATTATTCAGAAGTTCTTTGACTGAAAATTAAGAAGACTATCTTTAGTTTAAACTTGGTATTACAAATAGGAGACAGGCCCTAACATTAACATATTTTACCTTAAGATATAGTTGTACGGATGGTTTATTATTATTATTATTATTATTTAACACTATTAACTTTTAAAAGACTCTTCTAGTTTTTCTTCCATTTGAAAAAAAAGTCCTATGCATACATTAGAAAAATTAAAATGAGATATGAGATCTAGAAAAGACTATTAGGAACCTAAACTCTGTGTTTGGTTGAAAAATGCAAGTAACCCTTGCTCTTGTCACCACAACATAAGTGTAGCCTTGGAATTTATTTGTAGATGACTAACCTTAGGCTTCTGCACAAGTGCATTTACATAATTCAAGTGCTGTCAGAAAGCTGCTGTCTGCCTGCTCACCATAGGAGAAGAGTAGGACAATGAGAATACTCTGGTACTTATCGTGTTGCAGGTGAGTGGCCTGACTAGCTGACCCCAAATTTGTTATATTTTTCATCTCTTGTATCATGCTTAGGATGATGAACATTTCCTGCATATTGACCAGCTTTTAAGAGTGAAAACATTCCAGGAGACTTTTTAGAGTGCTCCAAAATTGTTTCAAAAAACATAATAACAAACAAAGCAAGACTGAGCAGTAATTAAGGGACAGCATAATTCTACAAGACAACTTGGTACCACAGACAATTGCTTTGAGTTTCATCAGTGTTAAACCAAAGTTAATTTTCCTTTTATAAAACATAGTTTTACATTTTTAAAGGACATATCTTTCTTAGACTGACTTTAAATTTAGAAGTCTTTAGACACAAAAATATCAAGTCAAGAAGCTTATCTCTCTAGAAAAAAACACTTTACATCTCAAAACTCTCTGGACAAAATACTTTACATCACAAAAGAGTTTTTTCAACCTGACAGTATATTAAATGGCTAGTTCCTGTGCTGATAGGTTGAAACTCTGACTTAGTTTTCTCTAAATTGCAGTGGTATATTGATATGATTACTATGATAGCACAAAGTCTTGAAAAACCACACCAACTTGGTTCAGGTTTTGTAAATGTCCAATAAAGCTAATATGATCTCACATATAGAGGCAAAAAACTGGCATGATTTATTGAACATACAAGTGCTATTTAAGGGTCTTGGGGGCTTACATGCTAATGAGGAGGCAGGGTTATTCCAAACAGGGGTTTCTACAATCAGCGTTTGCAGTAACAGGGGTGACATAAGGGAAAAATGATTTTACATTTCTCGGACAGTATTTACATTTTGGGGAAAAAGGTTTGATATTTCCGGTAAGCAGGGTTACATTAGAGAAGAGTGATAAGCTTTTACCCAAAAGAAGGATTTAGACAGGGAGGGAGAAAACAAGGGGATATCTGATAGCATCATGCAAAGTTTCTCTACATCCTGTGGGGGGAGATCAGGACAATGGATCTTGTCTGATCTTTCAGATGGTGTTTTTTTCCCCAGCCTCTATGGCCCAAGGTTTCCTATTTCATCGTAGCAGCTCCTTTTCTGTTGGTATCTGAATTTCAGACTGCAACGAGGTTTAGTGGAAGGCTTCGTAAGTTTTATACTTTCATAGCTATGCAATGAGGTATATATGCGAGCATAGCTATACCTTCTGGTACTATCTTTGTGTGAATCTGAACAGGGAGTGCCATTATTCTGAATCTGTTGCATACGTTTTATGTGCTAGAACTCCAGTCAGTAGCTTCTACCAATTGCTCACAACCTGCCCCCAGCCCCCCACCTTTCACTTCACCTCTCTTGCCTGCTTCCAGGACCAAAATACTTCTGTAGTACTATATTTTTTTTCCTCAGTTTTATGTATTTCTCTGTTAGAAATGGATAAAAAAACTGCTAAGGGGTAGTGGAAAGGTTTCATTTCCAACCTGGATAAAGTTAAGAAACAAATATATGCTTTATCAAGTCTGTTGCCTTGAGATTTCAGCACTGTTTCCATGTTCAAAAGCTTATGGTAATAATCAGTTAAGGATGCAAGCTTATCTGAGACCAGAAATAACTTTGATGTTCACCCTAGAATAATCTCAAGGTGAGTACACTCTGGTGTTTGGCAATTAGATACATGAAGCTCTTCTGAGTAATGCTAGCTTAAAGTATTTAAGCTCTTTGTCGCTAGAAGAGTGAACTAGAATTCTTACCTTACTGTACATTGCTGTGAATATTGAAAATATTGAAAATAATAAGGATATGTAACAAAATACTATAATTATTTCCAATTTCTGAACTGAACTCCATGTTACCAAACTGATAATGTGATTCCAGACAAAGAGAAAAACCTCCTTTTCTTCACCAGTGGCAGCACATTAAACGTATCTCTTTAATGTTAAGGATTAAAAGTTAAATGTTTTGAATTTAACTTGTACAAATATTTTAAACCATAAAGATAACTTAACTATTTCAGGGTTAAATTCTGATTTTTTTTTTAAGGAATATTTGTAACATACACAAAGCTGTGCATGTATGCATGCATGTAGGATAAATATTAAAGCTGTGATCATGAATAGTAATCAAAAACGGCTTGACAGTACATACAGAATCACAGAATCATTAAAATTGGAAAAGACCTCCAAGATCATTGAGTCCAACCTTTCACCAATCATCACCTTGTCAACTAGACCATAGCACTAAGTGCCACATCCAGTTATTCCTTGAACACCTTCAGGGATGGTGACTCCACCACCTCCCTGGGTAATCCACTCCAATGCTTTACAACCCTTTCCATGAAGAAATTCTTCCCAATGTCCTACCTGAACCTTCCCTGGTGCAGCTTGAGGCTATGTCCTCTCATCCTGATGCTTGTTGCCTGGGAGAAGCATCTGATTCCCACCTGGCTACAACCTCCTTTCATGTAGTTGTAGAGAGAGAAAAGGTCTCTCCTGAGCCTACTTTAGTCCAGGCTAAACAACCTCATATGACTTACTCTCTTATAGGGGGCCTATAAGAAAGATGGAGACAGACTTTTTAAACAGATAGTGATAGGACAAAAACTGACAAAGAGTAGATTTAAACTAGATGCTTGGAAGAAATTCTTTACTGTGAGGGTGGTAAGGCACTGGAACAGTTTGCCCAGAGAAGTTGTGGTTACGCCATCCCTGAAAGTTCAAGGCCAAGTTGGATGGGGATTTGAGCAACTGGGTCTAGAGGAAGGTGTCCCAGTCCATGGCAGGGGGTGTTGGATCTTTAGAAGTCACTTCCAAACTAAATCATTTTATGATTCTGTGACAGTTGTCACATTTCTTGCTATCCAAATCTCTTGAATTGCCAGTAAGTTAAATTAATTTTCCCCAATGACAAGTGTGTTTTAGTCAAAACAGTGATTAGTAAGTGACTTCTCTGTCTTTATGTTGACCCAGAAGCTTTCTAATCCTATTTACTCTACTCGTCATGCTGAGGAGTGACCACCTGAGTGAGCGTTTAGCTATTAGCCAAGGCTAAATTAAACCACTAGATAAATTGTGAGTTTCTGCTACATAGATAGAGAAAGAAAGGTGGAAAAACCTTGTCTGAGCAGAGATGGGAATCTGGAAAATTGAATGGAATGCCACAACTGTAGCACTGGCTGATGAGATACATTATGTTTATTGAGTATCATCTTGAGTTTGAATGAACTGGGCTATTATGCTTATCTAATCATCTTTAGCTGTTGAGCTGTATGAGCAAGAGACAAGATTTTACAGGCAAGAGAATTTCCTTATTAATAGCAAGTCAGGAAAGTAATGACTTTAATGATTAATGCAAGTATCATTGTTATGCAGATCCACCATTTATCTCCAATAATAGGTGTGGGAGATAAGTAGGGCATTGTCTCATGCATGACCATTTGCAATGCAAGGAACTGAAGAAGGATCTGTTCACGGGATCATTAGGGCTGTATACCTCACCTGCCTGCAGTATACCCATTAAATGAAAAAAATTAATAGCACAGATTTTTGGGAACAAAACTGTGTCATAGAAGTTTCAGACTGGACATGAGGAAGCGTTTCTTTACCAAGGGCTGGCCAAATGCTGGAATAAGCTTCCTAGAGAGGTATTTGATGTCCCAGGCCTGTCACTGTTTAAGAGGTATTTGGACAATGCCCTTAAAAAGCAGGCTTCAATTTTTAGTCAACCCTGAAATGGTCAGGTGGTTGGACTAGATGACTGTTGTAGATCCCTTCCAAATGAAAATATTCTATTCTATTCTATTCTAGAGTCATCTTTGTTCACTGCTGTTTAGCTCCAAAAAAGATAAATCATAGTATCATGTCTCATATTTTTGTATGAACAGAACATTAAATATTATCAATATTTTTATATCTCTACATCTATATATCAATATGCAAACGGATAGATGGATGAACAGCATTAATCCAATGTATTCAGTAAGTACGTGACTTGCTTTAGTTTATAATGAAATGGTGCAAAAATAGAAGGACCATTTGTTCTCTTGATGACAATCTGTTTCCCATTGTTTAACGTGGTTGTGGTTATTTATCTTATCATCCTTCACAAATGTCGTATGAAAGACAATTACTGTCCTAAGGCAATTGCACAGTGGTCATTGGAAAGAAGATTTTGGTTGAATCAGTCCTTTATACTTATGTTACTGTTATAGCATAAGTTCATAGCCTCCTTGGCCACTTTCTGATGATCAGTTGTCTTTGTTCTTTATCCTTGCTCTCTATTTTTCTGTCTCTTTGGTATGAATTTAACTTCTGTCATTAAAATAAAATAAACAAGATGATGTTTGTTTGCTTTTAATCTCTAGAATCAGAGAAAACACAACTAGGCTTTTTTTAAGTCTTTAAAATAAGAAAGTGAAATACATGGACATGATTTTCTTAGTTTTGGCGGTTCTAGTCTTTCCAAAAGAACTCAGAACATGTATTTTATGACATTTTTTTGTCCTCCTGCTGTTCTGAATGTTCTTGATTGTGATTGTAGTTTTTTGTCCACAAAGCCAGTTGAAGACACAGTTTGGAATTAAACTTCTGATGGCTGTTGGAAGGTTATTTGTAACTTTTTTTAAAATGTCACGAAAACCCCTGATGATACGAGTGGTACTATGATGACACCAAGTCAGTATTTCGATCTTCATTTTCCACATAACATTGTCTGAAATGCAGGTGTATTTTATTGTTTTGAGAGAGAGTAACAAAGTTTATTTTAGCATGACATTGCCCCTTTTCTATTCTTGTGTTAAGGGTACTCATTTCAGTTCTATATAGAAAAATGCCTAGTGACATTCGTGAAGGTTCTGGAAGATCCACGTGAGTAGACACACACACATACACACAGTTTTTCAGTCCCTGTACTGACACATCCATGATATTCTATTCACGATAGATGCAGATTTCAGTAAGAAAACTCACGTAATGAGGATACACAGAAAAATATACATGATTCTTAAAAAATACCAAATTGACATTAGTTATATTTATGGAAGTTTTGGTTACATCTAAAATACCTAACTGCAGTTCAGATACAGAGACTTCAAATTCCTAAACTTTCAAACAATATTATTTTTGAAAGTTAAAACTTTACAAGAATACCTAATGAGCAATATTTCAAAACAATAGCAGATTATCCAAAATCTAGGAGGCAGTTTCTGTATTCAAATGTACTCTCAAAGACAGCAACATTTTCTAAATTCTGCTGAAAGTACCGATATCAATGAAATAATAGGAGATCTCTGGAAAAATGATGAAAATTCAACCTCAGGAGTCAGTATAACATATATGAAGGAAGTATTGCCTTTTTTTAAGTTAAGGATATCCTGACAAACATGAAAGTATTTCAAATTGATATGCAGCATGATACAGTTATTTGTTTGGAAGATGTCGAGGCTTCTATTGATGCAGCTGACAGAAATTTAGAGTCATATTGAGGAATTGTTCAATTGCTTGCAGTTTGACATGTTGCAATTATGCATGTATTTTACCTGTTTATTCCTGTTGTTCCTATTCTTTTTAGTTCATGCAAAATGAAAACTAACACTTATTTAAGTCAGGTATAAATCCCACAGGAGTAATCCAGATGTTTTTCCTCCAATAACATCACTTGGTATCCATGAGAATGCAAAAAGATAAACCTTTCACCAAAAATAAAATTTAAAAAAAAAAAAGACTGCTGAGAAGATCTGTAGCACCTTGGACAGTCAAACTACCTGTTTGCCCTGACGTGACACCGTTAAAAATATAAAAGACTGACACAGTTTCCATTGTGTGGAACCATTATATGTATATCAGTAGTTTCATAAATAATTTAAAAATTGAAATATTTATGGTTAGATTACAGAAATAATAATAAAAAACCAAGCAACCAACCAAACAAAAGCCCCCACAGTTCTTGAAAATGCTATTGCATTTATGGATTTAACAAACCAAGTATTAAAACAATAGTATATACCAAATAAAAAGAGTTCTGGTTATACTGTACTGTACATGATGTTCGTTATTGATTGGAGGTATAAATTCAACTTTTACCTTTGGACTTTAAATACCATCAAAATGAAAGCCCTTGTCTCTCACTCACAAATCTTTAAACAAAAATTCCTTTGATTAATATATCAATAGAACTATGAGTCCTGAAAACACAGAATTACAGATATCAAGAGATTCTAATGTGAGCATTAACCAATTCACCTACATGAATTTCACTGATATTCGATCCTTTGAGTCCACTGATCAAATACAGTTAAAAATCTCCTTATTATTTGATTTACTCAAAGGGCTACCTGGTTCTAGGTCTTTCCCGTACTTACATGTAAAATTGATGTGCTTCTGTATATGAAGGGACAGGGAGCCAAAACTTGATGTGTCATAAATGCTCACTTAAGATATTGCATGGTGTGCACAGTTATAAAGGTAAATACTAATTCAGGAATAGCTTAGGCAATGTAATGTTATTCTTGCTCTACCCACTTAGATGCAGTGCGGTAATGGTTAATCCTGGTTTGGATGTGGTTTTCACTTTGCTAAAAACAGGGAAGTTACATAAATATATTGTTGACTTCACGATTTCTTTGCATTCAGATCCAAAAAGACACAACAGGCATTTAAGTGCTTATGTTCCTTATATAACCATGGAAGACATGTAGGAGCCTTGAGGCTTTCAAGGGGAGATGGTATCTGCCTAATTGAGCGAGACTCTGGGAGACTACAGAATCACTTACTGATCCCCACTGACCATATAATGAAGAAGTACTCTACCTGAGGCACCTAATAAAAAGCCTGGACACAGCTTCATGCCTGAACAGAAATTTCAGTAAGTACTTCCATCAGTGCAGAGTACCAAAATATCAAATTCCTATCTAAAGCAAGTCACTTAAGCTACCAACAGCCCACGCATTTTATTGAATGTCTTACTGTTCAGAGTACTTGCACAGAAAGTGGGAGATCTAAATTTTAGACCCTTTTCAGCACATGAGTGAGACACAGCAATGTTTCCACACCACAAGAAAATGAGTCTTGTTTTAGATTCCTTTTTGGGATTAGACTGCTTAATAAGTTATGTCTTTCATTGATGTCCAGGTCATGAGAACACAATGGTATATTAAACTGACTTAATTAAATATATACTTCCATACTTTGTGTCCCAAATTATTACACCTGATGTTTCATCTCATTTTCTCTGTCCCTTATACGCTCAGTCCAGTAACTCTTTTGATTCAGGTACATATACATTCCAAGGGTTGAAGCTGCTTCTAACCCTCACAAAAAACATGTACTACTTACTTGCTAGAAATTGGGAAAGTGCAACAAGGAAAGGAGCATTTTGTTCAACCCATTGCAACTATGCCCTTTTCTTAAATTAATGTTAATTTTCACTCTCGGATATAAGAAGCAAAATTAGGAGGAAATCTGATCTCAACCACTGTGACTCTTCTAATGTTTTTAAATAAAGGATAGTTTTTCTGGAACTATTTCAGTCCTGGAGGCAAGAAGGTTTATTATATGCAAGATTGCAAATAATCAAAAGAAACAAAGCATTTGTATTGTAATTTCTTTCTAGTAACCTATAAGTATGACAAATATTCAGACCATCATTTTCTGCCTATTTCCACTGAGGCATTATTGCTGTTGCTTTCATCTTTTTCATGCACAAAAAATTCATATTCAATTTAAATCTCTATTTAATGTGTTCATTCTCTTTATTCTACAAATCCTTATTTTCATAAACCCACCGACAGAAATACAACTCTTTTGAGAATTTTCTTCTCCTTTTTCATAAAAGAACAGAAGAGAATCCACTTGGATATCACTGATTTCAAGGGATCATGTATAAGTCCACACGACAAGAAATTTGTAGGAAATATATCTCTTTAACTCATATTTCTCATATCCACATAGGCAGTGGTAACCATTTAAAAAGCAAATGTTCGGAAAAATAAACATGTTTATTTCAAGGTTCTCTAAGTAACTGCTGGAAAATACCATTATTCTGGTACAGGTATCTGGATGGAAACAAAATAAATGTACTTATGCAAATTCTGATTACTAGAGTAAAATCATTCCATAGCATTTGCTTTCCTATACTGACTCACTTAAAATCTATAGGAAGTAAGTCCCTTCGCTCATAGTGATTCCCCTTTATTCTGACAGCACTGATTTTTATTTTTCCATCCCTTTTACACTGCTAGGAGGAGAAGGTAAAGACATCATGTTTAGGCCCAGAATTCTGAGCTAAAGAGATCTGAAAGAAGTCTATGTCCCTGTTATTCATCATTCTACAAAAGTAAGACAACCTTGTACTAAAGAAGAAAAGAGTACTTATGGGTTATTTATTGCAGAACAACCTCATATCTCATGATAGACATAATTGTGTGTTTATATTTTACCATTGTATAAGGCATAATACTGAAGAATTTTCAGCAGAAGTGGAGAAACTATAGCTGATAAGGTAGTCCAGTTAAGTGGGATGAAAGTTTCACTTCCACTTTCACTGGAATGGGAGATTTTTAAATTACGTGACCAATTAACTTAAAGAAGACAAAACAAACAAAAAAATACTAAAATAAAAATCCCTGAAAGAAAACCTATTATCCCTCAGACCCTGCCACTGAACCCACGTATATTCTAGACCTCTTATTTTTGACTTCCAAATTTTATCAATCATTTGGTTTTTTGTATAACGTTTCTCAGCTGAGAATAAAGAAGACTGGAAAGATGGGACTGTTGATAGTATTAATCTAAATGCAATTTCCTGATTTTCTGACCCCTAGTAACATGCCTAAAAAACTGAAAGTGAATGAATATGAAAATGTATACTAGAATGTATTCATACAACATGAAAGATTAGTCAGATTCAATAAATTAAGCTTGTTCTCTGTCTCCAACACCTCCTCTCACCCTCAGTTGAACTAGTATGTTTCAACTAGGTATTAGTGTACAAAACTTTTACAAATGACAAATGGCCTTCTGCTCATCAAATGTGAAGTTTATGAAGCTTTGTAAGTAGGAAAAAAAATCTGGAAGTCTAGTAGAGTTTTTGAGCCATTTCAAACTTCAGAGAACTATCATTCTCAATAACCTTAAACTGCCTTTTCTATTTTCCTAGGAGAATAGTGACCAGTGGAGTTTTAAACAGTTGCAAAACAAAAATTACACCAGAAGTTTATATTTTTTTCAAAACCATATATATGGGTTTGAATTATGATATTGTGAGGAAAAATATATTGTAAGTTCTGTGTATCTAATCTATTTACTTTCACTGCAGTGTAGGCAATGTTTTCTGCAGATGTTAAAAGTCACCCTGCCATAAGTTTTAAGAAAAATTATCTTATTTTTTAGTTGTTCTTATTCTAAGGAAGTCTATACAATAGAAAGAATCAGCTAATTCTAACTGTTGTCTGGTTCAGACTTAAGGTAAAACCTCTTCTGCTGTCCAGAGTCACCTGATATATAGAGAGATTTTGACTGTTATGAATTGCACATGTGAGGGTACACGTGTTCACCCAGAGTTCACGGTAAGAGCAATTGAAGGGCAGCTTAGGGCAGGGCAGGGAGGGGAAAGGTAGCAAAGAGAAGGGAGAGGAAAATGGAGTGGGTGGGGGAAGAGGCAGGGAACCTTCTTGAAGTATCTGTTCAACATGTTATTGTGGTAATGGTACTTCTCTATTTTTTTTTCTTCTTTCTTCTCATCTAGTACTGGACACATTTGAGAAACTGATGGAGTTAAAACCCTTCAGTGATGACAGAATCAAGGAATATCCTGTTTTACAGCTTTCATTATGTCATCAAACTTAACAGAAATAAGAAGATTTTATAATATCAAAGGAAAACTATATCTTCCTTTGCATATGAGAAGATTTCTAAAAGGATAAAATATCTAATAATTATCTACAATATATATAATGCTTAAGAATCAGTTGACTGAAAAACAGAAGGAAATAAATGCTGTCCTTTTCTGAAACCACTATTCATATTATGCATTAAAATATACTAAGTATATTTATATATAATGTATTCTGAGGGAAAGAAATCTTTCTTTCATATAAAAGTCCTTCAGCATAACGACAGATGTACACGAGTGAGATAACATCAATGTCTAAGTTCCATTGTATCAGTGAGTTTTGTCCTCTGGAGATTCACATTCAAATATAGCCTCAGGTCACACACATGATGAATTTGATGGTTTCATTCTGACTCACAGTAAATACGGTAGTTTAACTAAAGACAATTCACAAGTTTGCCAGAAGAAAGATTATCAAATGAGATTGAGGTAGATTGTTTAAACTGTAAACTAAACTTTAAAGTATTACTTCAGGCACCTCATACCAGAACTTCAGTTTTTATCAGTTGCTACACAAGCACCTAATAATTCAATGTAAAATTAGATATAAAGGATCCTTGCATGAGATAAGGACAACAGTATTCTTAATATTTTATTTTGCTTCAATATTGGTGTAAAATATTCATGGCTAGGCTTCGCGAAAATATAGGTGTCATGGATTAACCCCATCCCCACTTAGTCCCACACTGTCACTCACTAACTCTCTTCCAGTGGGATAGGGGAGAGAATCAGAAGAGTAAAAGCTAGAAAAGTTGTGATTTGAGGTAAAGTCAGTTTAATAGGTAAAGCAAAAACCATATGGATGAGTAAAACAAAACAAAGAGTTCATTCAGGACTTCCCATTGGCAGGCAGGTGTTCAGCTGTCTCCAGGAATGCAGGGCTCCATCATGTGTGACGGTGACTTGGGAAGACAGAGACCATCACACTGAACAAAGGCCCACTGCTGAGCATGATGCCATAAGTTGCAGAATACCCCTTTGGTCAGGTGGGATCAGTTGTCCCCTCCTTGCACGCCCCCAGCCTCCTCGCTGGTGGGGTGGGGTGAGAAGCAGAAAAGCCCTTGACTCTGTGTAAGCACTGCTCAGCAATAGTTAAAACATCCCTGTGTTATCAACAGTGTTTTGAGAATGAATCTGAAACACAGCCCCCACACCAGCTATTATGAAGATTAACCCTGTCCCAGTCAAAACCAGAACAAATTGCTCTGTTTCTCATCAATATGAAAGAAGGTTAGTAATTTTTATGGGTTGTTGCTTTTCCTTTTTTGTTACTTTCCTTGATGATGACTGCATCTAGCTAGTGTAATTCTTCAGACTTACAATAGGAGTATTTTACTACTGTCAGTTATGTCTTTAATATCAGATGACTGTATATTCATTTTTATCATAAATACCTTTCAACAGCTAGAAAGAAAGTGACTATAAAAACAAAGGTAAGAAAGAATTATCAAAGAAAGTTTGTCTCTGAGCAATCTCTACCAATTAAAAAATACCCTGTCTGCTCAGCACAATCTATCTTAGTTTGTCACTTGATCAATAGCGTCAAGACACTATTATGGTAAGATATCATGCAGACTGAGAGACAGACAACAACTTCAGGATTTTATTAATTGTAATTTAATTTGAACATTGGCTTTATAAAGAAAGGGTAAAGGTGAAGATTATGTTTTATAAATTGTCTGAATCAGAAATTAGTGACTTAAATGTAAATATATCTTTTAATTTAATTAATATAGGTATACAAAATGACATACAGCTGAATAATGCACTGTCAATCGTGAATTTTTCAAACTATTTATTTACCGACTTTGTTCCTTCCTAGACTAAAATGGCATTAAAAGCTGCTTAACAAGGTCTATGTGCAATCAATAGACATTTCTGGTAGTGGAATAAAACAGAAACAGAATCTGTGAAATTTGATTCTACTGAAATTTATTCATTATTAAATCCAGATAAAGAATAACAGGTTTTTTAATCCAATCATTGTTTGAAGGTAAATATTTTTGAGCTTTCCTTACTGGAGTTGAAGAATTCTATTATGTGTAGTTAATTGACTGACCTTTGAAGAACTTTTAAATATCAATTTCAATAAATCATTTACATTAGTGATGCCGCAAGGTCCACCTGTTTTTTTCTTATTTTCCTAGTTTTATAAGTAGTTAAGTAGTAAAAGTAGATTTTAGAAGTAGCAGCCCTTATTCCTCACCCTTTAGCACCCTTTAGTTTACACATTCCTCAACCCTCTCACCCCATTCCATACTCCCCATATCAATTCTACCCCTGAATTCAGTAGAAAATGTTTAGTCTTTTGTCAAGGCAGGCCTATGCTGTTTAGAGAACACTCATATCTTGGCCTAAATGACAGAACACAGTCAAGAACTGGGTGACCATGTACCCTTTGTGCTCTGAAGATGGTGAAGGTGCTGAAGAGGTGGTCCCGAAAAGCCCCCAGACCCAATTCCCAGGGGGTGGGCCTGGGGGTGGACCAGGGCAAAAACTACGGGATGGACAAAACTTGGATTAGTCGGGCGGTGTTATAAATTGAAACACCTAAACATGGCCTGCATGTGTCTTGTAACATCTATACCTAGGCAAAAATTAAACCCTTTCCTTATGTCATCCTCAATTAACTGCTTCAGAGTTTTTTTTCCCTCAGCATCATTAGGCATCATTAGAATTTATGTTTACTTTATCTTTGTTATTTAACAATATGTATTGATGTACTATTTCACCTCTGCTATATAAGAACAAAGTTGAAAATCTTTCTGGGTACATTCTGACATCTATCAAAGTTTTATTTTTTTCTCTTTTTCTAAGCCCTTTTTTCTCCACCTTCTGTTGTGGTTTAGGAATAGTACTCTCCAATTCAATGCCCCCACTGAGACTCTTCCAAGCCAAACACTACTCACTTGTTCCACTCACTTCCCTTCCCCTTCCCACTCCGGGGGTGGAGTTGAGAATTGGAGGTACAAAAGGTGAAATCATGGATTGAGATAAGAACAATTTACTGGAAACAGCAATGAGATAAGAAAATTACAGTAACCATAACAATATTAACAACAAAAGAGACAAAGAAATAATTAACAGGGAAAGCCCACAACAACTACCAACCAGTTCATGCCAACTACATTGTCCCACTGGAAGGAGCGCTCTTCTTGAAAGTGAGCAAAAGTGCCTTTCCCCCACCCCTGACAATGTGAGAAGGTATCAGACAACATTAGGGTCCTGGCCATGCCCACAGGGCTCCAGGCTTCACCCCCTCACAGCTATTGCAAAAATTAACCCTGTCCTTGGCCAAAAGCAGGACACCTTCTCATGGTGTTTTTCTTTCTCTTGAAGTAAAACTGTTCACAACTCTTTCTGCACAAAATATTCCCTGACTTTGAAAGTCACTTGAATCACTGGAGATTCAGGAGGTGAAAAAATTAAGTTTAAACATAGAAATTAAATATTTCTTAGTGCCAGGATTAAAGGAAGTATAACAATGACTTGATAAATATATACATGTATTTGTGAATATGTAAACATTCTGTTCCTAAAAAAAACCCCAAACCCAAACACACTCCAAAAGATTGTTAGGATTACAAACTCTAGGAGTCAAAACTGAGTAGATGTCTGTCCAGGTGATTTTCCTGTACGTAAGCATCATGGAAAAGTAATTCTTATCACTCCATGAGCTAATTTTCCACTCCAGGATATTTGCTTCCAAAGCTAACTCAGTAGGCATATAATCTGTTATGTACTCACGATAATATTTGTCATTATTTTTATGGATCCAAGATATTATACTATATATGAAAATAAACATATGAAGTAAATAAGTCAATAATCAGATCAAGTCTGTCAAATAAGTTGCTCAGTAACATGATTGTCCCTATTTAAAACCTAGCCAATGTCTTAAACTTGTACAAAACCATTCTGAGATAATAGATGTTCTGTAGTCATAAACATTTAGAAAGCTGAAATGTGTAATGTCTCAGATTATCAATAAAGGAAGCATTGTATTATAGTAAACCAAATCTAATTGTTCTATCCATTGAAATTAATCCCTTAATGAAGGAATTTGTTAAAAACAAATTTGTTTGTTTTTAACAGATTTAAAGCACTCGTTTCTTCTTTCTAAGCTAGTCTATCAAATTTAGAAATTCCAAAACCTTTGCTCGTTCTCAACCACTTGATCATTCTAGCACAGAATTTGGAGAAACAGTGGAATCAAAAAAACCACAACCAAACAACATAGAATTAAATAAGGGAATTTATTTCTCTCTCTAGGTCTTGCACTGCCATCTTAACCATTGCAATATTTCCCATGGAAGATCTCTTTCTGACATGTACAGTTTATGTTAAACATTACATTGCAGTTACTTCTGAAGAGTTTGAGAAAGCTATGGAGAGGATTTAAATGAGTTTTAACATTCGTGAATGATAAAAGTAGAAATGAGAATCTCCCATTATTGAACAACCAAGGTGGAAATCTAAAAGCATGATAAAAAAAGTATTTCTTTGATAACTTCCATAAATACATGGATATTTTAGGATGATCTGATCTAAATTACTTACCTAGATACACTGATAAAGTATCGACTTTATCTACTGCACTAATACCTAGAAATATATAGAAATATTTTCCAAAGGCAACAATGAATTCTAACACTAATCAATTAATATTACAATAAAAGCATCATCAAAATAGCAGAGACAATTATTCTATTTAGACCATAATTGATAACCAGTATAAATTTTCTGTCAAAGTTTAATTTATTTTCATGAATGTCTCCTATAAAATTAAAACAGAAAATATTGGAAGTTTGTCCATGCTTAATGTGAAGAATTAGCAGAGAGTATCAAAGAGAAAAAAAAATCTGAAAATACTAAAAAGAACATCAGAGGAAAAAAAAAACCTTCTATCTTCAAGTTATTCCATGTTTAAAAAAATAGATGAGCAAACACTGTTCAAAAGAGTTATTTACTGTACTGAGTCTGGGTGTAAAGATGTGTGAAAAACAGTATTATGCTTTGAGAGCCAATACCTTTAACTGTTTGGATATTTTGTCTGAAAATTATTGAGCCTTGCCCTAGCTCAGCTGGAGATTAGTTGTACTTTTAGAATGTTATACAAGACAAATGAATTGGCTGCTTTTTACATGTTCTGCAGCCTCAGTCACCTCTTTTCTTCCTGAAAAAAATGTTTCTTCTTGAAACATTTTTTTTTTCTCAGTCTCTGTGAAAGTTCTTATTGTTTTTCATATAGTACTCAATTTTTTTGTTTTATCTTATTTTATTTTTATGGTATTCTATTCTATTTTATTATTTTCTTTTTTTGTTCATTACTCTACAGTCATTCTAACTCTCTCTTCTGCTTAGTAGTTTATACATTGAAACTGTCTTTTTCATTCTCTTTATTACTTCTGGCATTTCCTTCCATATTCACACAATATGTTAGTTTTCTCATTTATATTATTAAACAATATATTTATTAAAGAAAGAGGATACATATAACACTCAGCCTAATATTAATTTGGTTTTGAACTTTTTACATTTCCCCTATATCCTGTCTCTCTTTCTCTTTCATTCTGTTCAATCAATACTGTTCTTTCCTTCTTTTTTCTCCAAAATATTTTCTGCTATTTTCATAAACTTTTCTTACTAACCTTTTCTGACAGAGTTTTCATAACCAGACTGTAAAATATGCCTGGGTGTGAATGAATACAGAAAACTGTGCACATAAAGTAAATGGCTAATGCACATGTAGGTAACTCTTTCAGTAAAATAATCACCAATCTGTACATACGAAAGGCTAATAAGTGTTTAAAGCTGCATTTTATGCATCATCATTATTTTTCCTGTTTCTTCTGCACACATTTTTTTGTGCCCTGGACACCTGCACCACTCTACAACTTTTGTTTTCTGTCTTCCATTCTGTGAAAAAAACTTCGGTACTTAGGGTATGTGCAGATCTACAACAGATCAGGTTAATTCTTCTATAGGTTTTTAATAAAAAATATATAAGGTAGTATTTGCTGTATGAAATACTGAGACACCTGACATTACATAATTTCTAGAACGGAAACCTTCCTCTATTTTTGTTTTTGAATATCCAAATATATTTACATATTTTGTATTAATGGTAAATAAACCAGTAAATAATGGTTTAAATTACAGTTAGAAGAATTATGTAGGGCCTTAGAAAAGCAATACCAAAGCCACACAGAAATTCTACAGCTTTTAGTGATAAAGAGTATTGAAAAGTTAGAATAGATTTCCTGGACAACCTGTGGAATTTTTGTCACTCCAAGTCTTCAAGAACCTGTTTGACAACTATCTGTCAGGCATGACATAAGCATAAATAGTCCTGCCTTAGGGCAGAGGGATGGACTAGATGACCTCTTGAGATCCCTTATGGCCTGCTCATTCTGTAATTAAATTCCCAGAGGTCTGCTCCCACAATCCTGATATACTCAGATTTTACTGAGTCCAGTTAAAATGAGCAGCATAGGAGAAACTTCTTGAAGTCAAAGGTTATTACTAAGAATACTAATTAAATAAAATTCATGAGGCACAGGTTCTGCGATAGTCTATGCAAGTGTACATCATATTTCTTTTGCTGAAGCTTAGGTACCTTATAATAAAACATTAATATTCATTTTACCAGAAGGAGAATAGACATGAAAGCATTTCTTTCAGCTAATGGATATGACATTCACATGGGAGACAAAAATACTGAATCTGTGTTCCCTGATTTCTTTCTGAGTCATCTTTCTTGTTCCCTGGTGATTGGCAAATGGTCATACATAGAGGTTACATCTACAAGAGTGAAATAGCGGGTGTGAAGAAGCATTTTAAGTATCTGCTTATTTATATGGTCAAATTGTTCAGAGTGGCCCTAGGACGTTATCTGAATGAGCAAGATAAAACTCTCTCAAAAAACTTCTGTGTAAGGTCATAGTTTGGGACCAGTCCCAAAACTAAATTTGAACAATATATGGGTTGCAAGATCCAATCTTTCAACCATTGTTTCAGCACTGAAAACTCACTTCCTCAATCAATTATATAGGGTTAATTTTAAAATTAAATTAAAACTCAGTACAAAGTAGGACATAGACAGAAATTGCAGCCCAAAAGAGCTTACACAGTGAACATTGCTTTCATATGTGCTTAATGATAGAAGATGCCTCCACTATCAAAATATAAATTTCTTCGTATTTGTGTTTATTCTTTGCTTTTGTTGAAACTGACCTATATGAACAGTGGGGTGCCCAAGTCCTATTTAAACCACAGTAGGATCCAGAAACTGAAAAAATTTTTTGTCCACGATGGAGTTGGTGTAGACATACTCTGTGGTTGCACTCCAAGTCTTGTTGTGGGCTAAAGGGAAGCTATCAGACACAGGGAAACAAGAGCTCTTTGTTCATCCAACAAATATTTAACAGTGTAATAGTCAATATTATCTAATTAATATAGAAAAACCTCACTAATAATATGGTTATAGTTGCTATATAAAACATCCTAGAGTCTTCCTCTTTCCTATGGTGCCATTCTCACCCAGCTAGCACTCCTCTGAATCCCAAACTTAACAGACTTGTTTTTCCTTAAGCATGGTTCAGAGTGCAAGGTTGCTAATGGTTAGCACCATCCCACGCTTTTTTGCTGGGAGTATAATGCTCATAGTGGAGGATTTTTCTGGTTATGCCAGTTTTTATCACACATTGTTCAACGAATTATGTTTTCTTTTATCAATCTGCTCCCTCCTGTTCAGTTACCTGCCAAAGTCTTACAGCTGCACAACAGCCTCCACAGTCTTAGCTGACAGAAAGGGCTACTGTTCATTATGAAGTGACTGCCTAGGGGCATCAGAGATCTGCCTTACGTGGTTTTTCACAGGGCTTCATTTGCTACAGTCAAGCAATAGACAGTTGGTCACTAGGGTCTTTTTACAAGCTCCAACCATCTCAGTCCAAGGAAAGACTGAAAATGTGATATGAGACTCACCACTGTCAAGTCAGTAAAATGTATGGGATATTATTTTAGCAGTGCCTTTATATGCCATTGCAGTCTCACATTGAAATTTCAGTTATTGTTATGTTAAAATTCAGTATTAATAATTGTTGAGGTAATCCTTTTTGTTAGAGAATTGAGAGATCATTGACATTTTGAACAGTGAAAGAAAATAGATTTCAAGGGTCAACATTGGACTTCTCTGGTTAAAAAGCATGTGTCTGAGGTACCCTCATCCTTCATATTAAATCTGGTGCAGTACAGTTGACAGAAAAATACGCAAGATTCACAGGACCACCCCCAAGAGTCACACCATGTGCTCGAGAGTAACATCCAAACAGTTCTTGAATTCTGTCAGGATTTGTGCTGTGACCACTTCCCTGGGGAGCCTGTTCCAGTGTCCAATGAATCTCTGGGAGAAGAACCCATTCCTAGTATCCAGCCTAAACCTCCCCTGACACAAATTCAAGCCATTTCCTTGGGTCTTGTCACTGGTCACCACAGAGAAAAGATCAGTACCTGTCCCTCTTCTTCCCCCAGATTCCAGGAAAAAAAGTATCTTTATGGTTTTTTCTATTTTGCTGATTCAAGTCTTCTCATTTTGGAGATGAAATGATAGCAATTTATCACAAATTATAACCTCATAATAAATAAATTATAAGACACATTTCTTGAACTAACTTGACAATGTATTTCATTATATTTACCTATATACCTAGGGATCATATCTAAGGAGTGAAAATTATTACCTTGACAAATGGAAAACTTTTGGGAATAAAATTCTAAACCTAATTAAGTCTGAAAATAGGACAATTTGAACTTCTATTACTGAATCTAGTTAATTAAAATACAAGAGCACACAAAATCACAGCCATTTTAGAACACTGAAGTGCACTATTAAAATTTAGTAAGCTGCTTGGGTTTTATAGATGAAGTAATAGAAATGACAAATCTAATGTATTTCTTTTTATGTAGAAAATAGAGCCACATTCAAAGTACTAGCACAAAATAATGTCCACTAGACAAAATAATTATGAACTCTCTAAAACAATTTAGAACAGTCAATTACATATTCATGGGTATGCTATCAAAGTCAAGTAGTTGATAATAATGAAGGTATTTTATCAGTAATCATTGTAATTTGTTTTCCCATCATTTGTTCAGTTTATCATGCAAAATGGCTTGTTTTGATTAGGTCTAATTAAAATTGCAACAGAGCAAGCAGATTGCTTAACTTTTGTTATTTATATAGAACATTCTGCTGTGCAGTTTCACTAAATAAAACAGTAAAAAAGCTGTTCGATAACCAAATAAAGTTTTCATGCTACTCTGATAAGTGTAATAGAGATCTGAGACTGTAGACAACAGTGGACAACAGTAAGATTGAAGAGTCTTTCCATAATACACCAAATTGAGAGCCTCAGGAAAGACATACTGAGATTTTATTGAAATGATATTCAAGTTACTGCGAAGAGACAATGGTAGAGTAAATAAAAAAGAAAGATCACACTTGCCTCCTTCGTGATTTGAAAAATTTTAACAAATACAGCAACAGCAAGAGACAAGAGGGTTCATAGAATTCTAGTTATTTCTTGGTAGAAGGGACGTCTGGAGACCATCTATTGAAAGAAGAACTGGTTAAGTGAGATTGCTCAGACCCATGAGGACTGAAGATCACCCAATCTGTGTAGGAAGTCTTTTTCAGTATTTCATCACCCTCACTGTAAAGGAACATTTCTCTTTATCTAAACAGAAGGTCCCATGGTCCAAGTTGATCCTATCATTGCATGCCTCTTAAAAGATGTTGAATCCGTCTTCTCTGTATCCTTTATCGGGTAACTGTTGAGAGCAATGAGATCTCACTCTAACTTGTATTCTCTGGGATGAAGAGACTCAGATCTTTCAGCCTTTCTTCATATGCCATGTGCTCCAGTCACCACCTCCAGTCCAGCTTGGTGGCCTGTGCTGGACTACGTTTCAATATCCTTCTTATGCTGGGGAGACCAGAACTATACACAGTACTCCAGATGTGGTCTCACCAGTTCTAAATAAAGGGTAGGGTTTATTACCTGTTGGCTAAATTCTTTCTGTACCTAGGATGCAGTTGGCCTTCTTCAATGCCAGGGTACACTACTGACCCACTCAGCTTGTCTGATGTAACCTCCAGGTCCATTTATGCAAAACTGCTTCCTGTACTGGTGCTTGGGTTTATTTCTCCTCTGGGGCAGGACTTTTAATTTGCTTTCACTGATCTTCATGGAGATACTGTTAGCTCAGTTCTCTGGGCTGTTGAGGTTTCCCTGAAGCCTTCCATCATACCAACTCCTCCTTCAAAAGTGACATCATTTGTAAGTTTGATTAAAGTGTACTCCCTGACATCAACATAGTGATTAAAGACACCACAAAATATTGGTCCTATGATTGATCTCTGATAAAAGTCACTTATTCCTGGCTACCAGCTGCACTTTCCATGAAAATTTGCAACTCTCTGTGTCTGGCAGTCTTTATCAGTCATTTTATCACCCATGTATCCAACCCATATTTCACCAATCAGATGAAAAGAAGGCTATCGGAGAGTGTGTGAAAGACCAAGCTAAGGCCTAGGCACACAACAACCACTCTGTTCCCCTTATCCACCATGGTAAATAGATGGATGAATGGAATAGATGGGTGAGTGGAAAATAGGAAATTGCAATAGGTGGATGGTAGAATTTCAGAAATCATTTTGGTGTGGACAATTCAGGTGGGAGGTGGGGGAGGAAGGGAAGAAAAGTTCATATGCAGCCCAGGGACTCTTTTTTTTTTTCTTTCAGAATTTTAAAAGATAAGCAAAGAGCTGAAGAGAAAAATTAAATCAAAAACAGTGTCAGTAATAATTTTCTTTCAACTATGAAACAAGCCTGATACTTTTACAAAGAAAGCAAAATAAGGTCCAGTTTTTCCACTGTTTTCTCTACATTGCTATAAATGTTGAAACAGAAAACAATATTTATAAGTAAACCTTAAGCATTTGCAAGGAGAAATTGATAACAAAATTAATTAAGTTTGAACCAGTTTGTGTTAAATCAAAACTAAGTGTCAGTATATACCATAGCGTGATTCATCGAACAGTTGTTTGATCTTAGAGTAATGTACAAGCAGGTTATGTGAACAGAAAAAAAAAAAAGAAGGTATATTTTTCATATCTGAGTCAGACCTTTTTAAAGAGCATATAGTTTGTCTACATTGCCAAAGTCAAATAAGGACATTTTTATTAAGACCTAGATGTTTTTACAATTTTTAAGAACAAAGTTTAAGAAATTAAAGAGCCTTAAAAATTTCAATATTCTTTTTAAAAAAGGAATTAAACAAAAGAAAAAATCTCTTTGTTTATGGAAAAAAAAAGTGAGGTGTGAGTCTCAGATTAAGAGCGTAAACCTCTTTATAGAGCATTATGGCACCCAAATTCAGTGTTAGAATACAATGAAATCGAACAATCTCTAAGTAGCTATAGAAGAATTTGTTTGAGATTATTTTATTATTAATATATTTATCAGTTGAAAGGATGTATGGCTATGGCAAATCATCAGATGCAGGTTTAAGAACTTAGATAAGCATGGATTCTGATTAAGAAAAGGAACAGATCTTTACTAGAAATGTTAGAAAAAGGCATTGAAAGTGCCACAAGTCTCATCAGAGAACACTTAGCAACAGCTTCCAGCATATTTGTGGCAGAAACCTTAAGCAGCCATAAACACTTTCTCTCAGTCTTACTTTACAGTCCAGGAGATTTAAATGCCTTCCTTGGCCAAACCAAACTCTCTGTGGATCCCTTTGCTGGCATTTCAGCAGCTTGGCTGTGAATCAGCATTCTGTTTCAGGCGAATGGTCTTTCCCTCTCAGGAGCCTTCCTTTGTTCATTTCTACTGCTAGGTCTATAATCTGTGTTTTTCTCATTCCCTTCCTGTTCCCAGTTGCCAATGCACAACTTTTTTTTTCTCATATGGCCATGTTCAGATGTGTTTGCAAAAGGAACCAGTTTTCCCTTCTCCAAAAGGTCCCAGTAGACTGCAGCAGCTGGGGCAAGGCAGACAGGCATTCCCTGTTCTACACTGTTGCCTCATCACAGTCCTTTTCAAGAAAAGTGGCAGTGAACAAATCAAGTCCTTGTAAAATACATTGAAGGTAGTCTGTCTCATATCTGTAGTTTAATTCCCTTTAGGCAGTGAATAAAAGTAGCAGACGGTCTCCTATATTCTAGCTGAGTGCTCTGATCAGTGAGTCATTTGCTAAAGGGAGGAGACTATGGTTTCATTAAAAATTATTCCTTTCAGTCCTTCCTGTTGTAAAGTTCAGAACTTCAAAGGGAGGAGTTCCCTGCAACTAAAATCCCTAATTTTCATAGTGCATATGGATTCAAACTTCTGTTGTCTACCATTCGACTAGTTGTTGGAGCAAATTTAAGGAAAAAAAAAAATGTTGGAAACTGGAAATTTGTCACACCAGGCTAATTTTAACTCCATTATAGTACCTACTGTTTAATTTAGTCTTGATCATTAGATTATAATAAGCCACATACACTTGATAGAAATAAATACCATATATATATTACTGCACAAATTTATGTAGTATAGTTCAGAAGATGAATCATACAGTAGAAAATCAGGCACATTAAGAGTTTTCATAGACAAAATGGCCTGAGCTTTTATAACAAATACATTTTCCAGGATTTTTAGCTTTTAGGATACCATACTGGACACAGAGCTCATATTTTCAGTGTTCTATTTACCTTCAGGGGCCTAGGGTTGAAGTGCTATAAACAATGGCATATACTGCATTAATCCACAAATTTAAAAGAAAACAGGTTTTATTGATCTTTTTAAATTCAAATGTCAAATGTTTATCAGTTTAACTGGTTGAATTTAACACATATATGGGTTAAATAGATGGTTTAGTGTGGTTGGATGAGTGTTTGCACAAGAAAAAATAACTGGAGAGGGAGAAAGTGTGTATCAAGTAACCTTTTTTTTTCAGTAACAGAGTTGTTGTTTAGTTTGTTCCATCTTTACTCTTTGGTAGTGTGATTGTCAGTGCTCATTTCAAACATCATTTGCAAGAAAAAGATTTAATATCCTTTCTGATAACTTAATACAAGAAGAGCTATACACATTCCCAACTACTCTCTGGTGGTAACAGATTAATAAACACAGGGAAAACACACATGTGGATGTACTCTCTTAATATAATTTCAATTTACAGACAATGGAGAGGATGATGCAGGGATGATCAATCGACTTCTCTTCATCTCCCGAGAGCAGAATATCTGAACTTTCCAAGTGTAAAAATATCTCTTCACCTGTGTAGGAAATGAAAGGAAAATTTACTGTTTCTCATCCCAACAGAATTGGATTGTCTCTGGTGAGAACCCAGCTGGAGTACTGCATCTAGCTCTGGGGTCACCAGCACAAGAAGGACTTGAAATGTTGCAGCAAGTCCAGAGGAGGGTCACCAAGATGATTAGAGAGATGGAGCACCTCCCCCATGAGGAAAAGCTGAGAGAATTGGGTTTATTCAGCCTGGAAAAGAGGCAGCTTTGTGTGACCTAATTGCAGCCTTCCAGTACCTGAAAGCAGCTCACAAGAAAGACTATTTACAAGGGCATGTAGTGACAGGACAAATGGCAATTGTTTCCAACTGAAAGAGAGTAGGATTAGATTAAACTTAAAAAAAGGAAATCTTTACTGTGAGGGTGGTGAGACACTGGAACAGGTTACCCAGAGAAGTTGTTGATGCCCCATACCTGGAAGTGTTTAAGACCGAGTTGGATGGAGCTCTGAGCAACCTGGTCTAGTGAAAGGTTTCCCTTTCACTAAACCAGCGGGGGTTGTGCTGGTTTAAAGGTAAACCAGTGGGAGAAACGAACCCCACTCGAAAGAGACCACAAGTCAGAGTTACAATTTAATAAAAAATAATACGATAATACAATTATATGGACAAGCAATTGGTTTTGACCCACAAAACCCAGACGTATAACCCAGCATCCTGGGGCACGAACAGAGTGGTGTTCATTGGCCCCCGTGCTAAGCCCCACTCAGGGGCCCCTGAGTCCAAAAGTAAAAAGAGAGAAAAAACCTGTTGATGCGAGTGATGGTTGCAGTCTGGTCGAGAGTGGTGGTCATAGTCTGGTCAAGAGTGGTGGTCTCAGTCTGGTTGAGAGCGGTGGTTGGAGTCCAGTCGAGGTTCTGGTCCTCCTCTGGATCCCACAATTGATAGCAAAAGTCCCAAGACCCCAAGATTATACACCCTCAAGTTTGGGCAGGAATGCCCAGTACCTCCCCCAGGGCAGGGAGTTCCACAATGGGTGATTGTGAATCCTGGGTGTGAGGACAGGAACATTCTCCTATCTCACAGGCCTCTTAACACCCAGTTTATAGCCTGAGGGGTCAGGTGTGCTCTGGGCACCTGTTGCAAATGGTCTATTGTTAACAGTTTCTGGGAAATGGCATAGAGGGTATAAAATATACAGTTTGGGTTACACCCACACAGCGATGAACTGGTCCCAGCTGTTCTAACTAGGACAGGGGTATTGGAACTAGGTGGTGTTTAAGGTCCCTTTGTACCCAAGCCATGCTGTGACTATACAATTCTATGATCCTATGATTGGTATTCTTTCTCTTGCTTTCATTCCGCATTACTATTGGATGACAATAATTTAGCAGCTTTCAAAGAAATTGTCTCTGATATATGTCCATATGGAAAATAACATCAATTATTTAAAGAGAATCACACATGTAAATTCCTGAAAGATCTACATTTTGTTATATTCCAGATAGACCGTAAAGTAACACAAGCTGGATTTAGTGTTGATAAGCCTTCTTTCTTGACAGTTATTTGACTTTTAATATCACTTGGAGGCCAAAACACTTTGTTACTACTTTAGGCATATTCTAAATGTAATAAGAAAATGAATATAAACAGAAAGAATGAAAAAAATAAAGAATCTTAAATCAGTGAAGGACAGTCATAAAGTGCAGAATTTATTGTTTCTTTTGAGTTTTGGGCAGACTGGCTCAATTCTGACTTTCATTGAGCTCTATTTTCAAATAACATTTAAAAAAAAAGGAGGAGGGATATAGTACCACGGAATTTTAAATTATTCCTAGAAGACTAAAAATTATTTTATTTACCAAAGTTACAAAACATTTTATGAAGTTTACTGCATAGAAGGCCCTTGTTCATTTTAGTTTCTTTTTTTTCCTCCTGTCTTTTTTTTTTCTTACATTTATTTTGTAAGAAACGTAAATCATGATGCTATTCTGTTCTCCAGGGAGAGATAAGAAAGAAAGGGGCACTCCTGATTCTTAAAAAATAGACTCTGACAAACTATTTTCAGATGTTCCTGTTTGAAAACCTTGCTATATGTATTTATCGGAGGAAGTTTGCTACTTCAGTGGATTCATATCTGTGCTGTAAGTATGGAGGTCATTTACTTCTCCTGAGCCTATAGACAAGGTTCAGAAGAGTTTACAGTGGTGAATAGATAGCACTACTTCTGCTCAGGACAAGGCATCTTCATTTGGTTCTTGAACTTCTTAGCAAAACAACTTTGGAACCCAAGGTTCATAACCAGGTCTGGAGAGGAGGGGAAAAAAAGAGAGCTGTGTTGACCTGTCAATAAGTATTTCGAAAGAATGTTTCATCTGTAATGAATTTGGTAACATTCTAGTTGCCTTGGTTACTCATTAGGTGATCTACCATGCTCTGTCCTGTGATATCCTTCTGAATAATCTTATTAAGACATTTGTGCTGTACTGCTTTTAATCTTAGCTATCTGCTACAGTTAGTTTGGGTCCTATTTAGTGGATGAGATTTTGAGTCTAAAAATACATTATTTTTCTTTAATGACAGGAAAATGAGGACTTATTTTCTTATGTAATCATATATCTTTTAAATGCACAGTTTCATTTTAACATCTGCGCTAAAATTTTAACATCTGCGCTGATAATTCTAATTTTAAACAGATGACTAATGCATCTAGTTTTATGAAGATCTGATAATTACATGTTAAGACTTACTGAAAAAATGAAGCCCATTTTTTATAATTATAATTCTGAGAATTGGTTGTGGGGCCTCCTCTTGGATACTTCACAGTAGCTTAGTTCCATGTTTTCCACTTGGAAATATATAAGTAAATGTTTGATTTTTCTTTTTCTTAAGTCCATAATTCAACATTCTATTTTCTTGAAGTATGTAAAAAAAATGCCTCCTTTTCAGGTAATAGGTCAGTAACATAAATTACTTTTTATCCATTTTATTTACTTGCTAAATATATATTTTTGTGATTTTTGTTTTTTTTTTTTTTTTTTGTTTGAGTGTTTTTCTCTGATTGCTTCAAGATTTTATGTAGATTTACCTTAGCTCATCTGTTACCATTTCCCAGATGAAACGCTAATTAACCCTCCCCTAATAATCCCTTTAGAAAATTCCCATTGTGGATACTCATAGGTGGTAAAGTCTGGTTTATCATTCAACTCAATATAACTTTTTAATTTCATCCCTAATTTCATCTGCCACCAAGGGAGATTTTAAATTAAAATTGTTAAACTATCTGTCAATTAACAGGAATGTTTGAATAATTTGTCTTATACCCAAACTGATAGGTGTATACTCTGAATAAATGATTGGTTTTTATGCTAGACCAACACATTATGTTGGAACAGCTCATCTGTAAGCCAACACACTTTGAAATCTTGTCCATGGTGGGTGCATGCTCCAAGAAGCCCATTGTTATCCAGTTCCCAGTTTAGCTTCAGGTGCATGTTTCCATGCTACTTGCATTGAACTACCATATCCATTCTGGAAACTAGCAAGTGTAATGGTGTAGAGTATAATTTCTAAGAATTTGTGTCATCTAATAAATACAACTTGTGTCAGGTCTACCCGCCATTCACTGTTTCTTGGAACAATTTGAGTGACATATTTACTGTAACTGCTTACTACACAATACAGTGTTTGGAATGGGTTATCAAAAGATCTTTACCTTTTCTATATTAAACTTATAAACAAATGCAAATAGGCTTTGTAATGCTCTTAAAATCAAAATGAATAGAAGGTCAGTCACAGATATTCCACACAGGAATATTTTTCCTTTTCCACCAAAAATGTGGAATGGTGACAAGTTTCAAAATCATAATCTGTTTTTGGTGTAATTGTGGTTCCCCTGTAGTGTTTCAGTGTGATAAATTTTAATGTACTGAGTAAAGAAAAATCTTTTAACTGACTAAAACTGCAGCAATTGCAATATATCCAGTGTGTAACAGGATTTTTTTTTTATTAGTTTTCATCTGATGTTTATTATGTCTTAGCTGGAAGTCAGTACTTGGCAAATAATACCTGATTGCAACACAATTAAAATCACTCTGCATAAACAACTATTGCAACAAGGTTTAAGTTAAACTTTTTTGCTTAATTTTTCTTTCCCAGGGTTGTATTCAAAACTATAGCTGTAAACTGTAATTTAGGAGTTGATTTGTTGAATACATCCAGAGACTTTGATTGTAAATCTGTCCTGCAGTGTCTGACAGAAGAAAAATATCCAAAGAACAATCAAACCACTATCTTTATGTATGTCAGTACAGAGATTCAAATATTAAAGATAGAGAAGGATATGTTTAATCTGCATTGGTCTTGTCACAGAGGAAGACAAATTGAAATAACAGCTTCCTGTGATATATGTGAAAAGAGGTTGGGAATTTGTTGACAGAAGTTGATTAAAATATTTTAGAACCATAGTCAGCCTTACTAACAGTCTTGGAGCACAAAAATATTTCTTTGGTCATATGCTGAACTAATTTTCTCTGTGTCACAGATGAATTTAGGGTGAGGTAGCCACAAGAACAGAACACATGACATAATGTTTAAAATACATTTCTTGGTCACAATGGATGTAAGAAGGTATAGGCAATTTCTATTCTTAAACTTCTATTTTAGGTCATGCTTGCACATTCTGTGCTCAATACTCTAGCAGTAGTGGAGATCTCTGCAAAGGTCCTGTCTGACTCTTCCCCCATCACAGACAAGACACCACTTCCAGCCTACTCTGTATGCTGTAATCTGGCAGACAACATGGACCCACAGGCAACAGTTCCACTGCAGGTTTGACTTCTCCACAGTGTCAGGCCTCTGTGTTAAACCCATGACATGTGTATACCTATTCTTCCCTAGGGGGTTTGTGTTTTCACCGTTGTTGTCTAACTTCGGTGTTTCCTCTAAACCAGCAATGGCCTTGTTGCTCACATCACACAGGTTGGTTGCTTTAACTCTCATGCACGCAGCAGCACATGCTGTCCCTTGAGACTCCCAGACCCCATAATCTCTCCAGCAGCTACCCAAGGCTCCTTGATCCCTCCAATAACCATCTCTTTCCATGGACTCACCTTCAGTGGCCCATTTCTGCCCCCCCCCCCCCCATCCCTCAAGTCAGTTTATCTACTTGCTGGTTAACCTGGTTTGCCCTTCACTAGCATTCGCCCTCATTTGCACAACCACTCTTTCTCCAGTCACTGACACATGGCTCTGACTCCAGGTCCAACTTCAGTTGCTGGCACTGAGACCTCCATACACCCACAGGCTCACCAAGTAGAGGGTCTTGCACCCAGGAAAATAATTAGGAATGGATTTCAATAAGAGGGTAGGACAGCTTGTACTGATCAAGTGCAGGCATATTCAGACAGTTTTACCCACCGGTCAACTGTTTACAGACATCTGGCCCTTTTTATAACCTTATACCTCCATTTCTTAATGCTTGTTTATCTCCAAATCCCCTAGATATGACCCCTTCCTTTTGTCTCCTCCCCTACATATCCCAAAATAAGCCTTGTGCAATCCCACAGTGTGTCCCATACTTCTAATTAGCAAGACACCACAGTTCAAACAGTGGTCTAGAGTTTACTCATCTTGATTTATGTCACACCTAGACTATGTATCTGAGGATTTCCTGGGACAGCCCTGGGAGGGGCCTAGACTGGGTATCCCTTCCTCTGAGTCCTTAATTTTTGTTCTTACCTGCCTTAGTGCTCCTGTACTCCTCTGGACTTATGCAAATGGGCCTTTGATAGGTTGCTGGTGCCTTTGATGGAATGGGGAGAAGCACAACAGAGTCTTATTTGGGCTCCCCTTCCTGCTACTGCTTCTCTCTACTCCTTTGTGGGTTGCAGGTGAACTTTTGTTACACAATCTAATATATTCATCTCTCACTGCGCAGTATTTAAGGTATGAAGATCAGATAATATGTCCAGGATCTGGAGGAACACAAAGAGGTAATTTATAATGACAAGATAAACACTTAGTATGAATTTAAATTGCATGTATTAAGAGAGACTATACAAGTAACAATTTATTCTGAGTGGACAATAGAAATATAACTGTGTTTTTGAAGGGGAGGGAGGCAGATCTCAACTACTGAAGTTATTAATATGAAAGCCTCCTCAGCTAAAGGCATCTAAATGCAACTGTACACAGGGAACTTTTCCTTTCACTCCACCCATAGAATAATATTATTGAGTGACTATGTAGGTCCTACTTGTCCATCCCACTGTGAAACAGAGACACTCTGTTTTCTAAGGACTCTTCTCCCTCATGCTCAAAGACAAACTTTTCACTGATTCCTTATGTTCTTCCATTTTTCTCATGAAGGAAGTAATGGAGCATGAGGCAATATTAAAGGAGAATATTACACGTGGCCCTGAAGGAGGAACCAAATGAAGATGGTATACCACTGTTGGATTTTTCTGTAGCTTACATTCTTGGGTGACAGGAAGATCTGCCTTAGGCATCCTTCACAAGAAATGGAATGTACATGTCTGATTTTCTCTGCCAGTTCAGATATCAGAAACAACAACAAAAAAAAAAGGATTAAAGAAGCGGTACCTGACATATTCACTTCCTTACTTTAAGCACCATCAGCTGCAATAGTATGTTGCTGACCATCTTTTGGAAAATAATTCTTTCCTTGTCTCACTTTGTCTTGGAGTTGACACTTTCCTCAGGAAGAACTAAGGGAGGGAAAGGATTATGACAAACTGACAGTATCCCAAGGTCCTCACTAAGACTAATCCAGTTTTCATGGAAGGAGTTTTTCCTCCTCAGCCTTCAACCTATGTAGGAGTCTTTTGTATGTTTTGTATCAGATTGTTTTCTTCTTATTGGTTCCCAGATAAAGTCTGAAAACTGTACAATTTGACAGCCTCAGTTGAAAAAAAAAAAAAGGCTATTTCTTGCTAGGACATTGTTTCAGAGTAGCCAAGAGATGTTAAACCTTCACTCCATATGATAGTCTCAGGGCTCCAGCTACAACAGATTGGCAATATGCACTTGATTTCTAGATGACTGTAACAAGCCAAAAGCACTGATGCCAAAGCAAGAACAGACAAGTGCCAGGGACCCTACCCTAGTGTAGTGGTTTGGAC
The DNA here is from genome assembly GCF_009829145.1 of Chiroxiphia lanceolata. Classification (NCBI taxonomy): domain Eukaryota; kingdom Metazoa; phylum Chordata; class Aves; order Passeriformes; family Pipridae; genus Chiroxiphia; species Chiroxiphia lanceolata. The sequence goes on along the minus strand of NC_045638.1, from coordinate 65,251,070 downwards.
TTTGTTTTCCCCCAGAGGATAAGAAAAGTGGTAGACCCCAAGGGGTGGAAACCCCTGGAAGTTTTGAATTTCTGTCCAATGAGCGCTCCTGCAAAAAATGTAAACATATCACAACCAGACCGGAAGAGAAGAGTTGTAGTTTGGGGGAGAAGAAGGTGGCCATGTTGTGAGCCACGAGGAAGGGGCTCTGAGCCCCACGGGGGGGGGGGCTTTGGCCCCCCAGCCCCAGCTGGGCCTGTGGGGACCTGGAACAGCATAAAGCTGGGCTAGGTGCCTGTAGTTATGCCGGGAGATGTTTTCTCCATCGTGGGCAGTGGCCGGAGAAAGCAGCAGCCGGCACTGACCAGAGAAAGAACTGGAAGGAGAGCCGAGGAAGAGAGAGTCAGCAGCTGAGTTCTACAGAGTTCTGGGGGTAAGAACTGATACCAGACCCCCCAAAACTCCCTTGAGACCTCCTGGAAGGAGGAATAGATGGACTCCTATTTGAGAGGAGCCCTGAAGTACATGCAGCAGCGGAGAGAGAGAGAGAGGAGCTGAGAAGCTCGGACATCCTGAGAGCTCAGCCAGGACGGAGTGGGGGAGGTTGGCCTTGAGGGCCCTCCCTTGCTGCAAGCTACAAAGAAGCTCGCAGCCTGAGACAGGGCACAGAGGCCCTGCAAGGAGCTTGAATCTCCTGGAGATACCAGACCGTCACGAAGACCCCCTGTGCTTCGTGATATGACGTGGTGAAGCGACCTTTGTCTGGGGTGAACGCAGCCCACGGAAGACCCCTTTGCCTGAATCAAGGGGCCGCGAGGGAGAGTTTGGATACCTCCCTCGTGAGTGCTGGCAGAGATCCAGCAACAGCTGCATGCATGAGAGAACCTGCTGCCTTAGAAGATGCTGCTGCTTAGTGACTGCTACTCTGAAGAAGCTGCTGCCCTGAGAGACTGGAAGGGATCTGTCCTTCTTTCCCTCCTGGACTTTTATTTGGAGGGGAGAAGAGATCTGATCCATTGTAAATACTTATGTCATGGTAGAGATAGTTGTAGTCGTGTGTATAATGTATTGTAGTATTTATTTGTATAGTCATTGTAATATATTCCCTTTCCCCATTCTGAGTCTGGTTGTGTTTTGTCTGGAAAAAAAAACCCATCTCACATTGGGTTGAGATGTGGGAGGGGGGATGGAGCTAGGGAATTGGAATTTGGGCTATCTCAAACCATGACACCTAGAAGCTCATCAAAGACTGCAATCTGACATTGACTAGCAATGTCAAAAATCAGATACACTCAGTTATACCTGTCTTTTAACCTTGAATCAGCTAACTCTTCTACAATAAACTGAAAGATCTTCCAGAAGATGCTCTGCATTTCTGTATGTTCAGTTATTTTCTTCCCCAGAAGCTAAATTATGTGCTTTTCTGATGCCAGAGTGCCCCCTCCAGCCATTAGATACTAATATGGTGTCAGACATTTTGACACAGAGTTACAAAGCATCCTTCCATTTTTAAACTGGCTAAATAACAGATTTGAGTACATGGAGAGATTTTAAATGAGAAATCCCTGAAGAAAAACAGTTGAGTGTACTTTTGGAAAGCCTTTCTCAGTTGCTTTGTACTGCTCACCTTTGGAACAATTATCCCGATTGCAGAAACAGTACCTGTGTTCCATGTTCAGTCAGAGATCAAACCAGTACCCGGGCAATATGGGTAACTGATATTGCCAAACTTGAATATGTGCTTAAAATGGAGTAAAGAGAATGTTTATCCCTGGCCTAGTGGACTCCGAGACTTAATTTCTCTTTTACTTCATAAACCTCAGTGACCTTAGTCACTGAGCTATCAGATCTTTTGGGACATAGAACATTTCTAGGGCACAAATTTTTTTTATGGCAATTTGGAGTATTTTGTGGTTCTGGTTTTTTGCAAGTTTCCCAGACAGTGTGTGATAACATTATTAGGGACACTATAAAATTTTCAACCCTCATTACTGATTTTCCATTATGTAGGTACTCTAGACTGGCTTTCAGCAGCAGGGTGAATGTCAAGCAATATGCCCAATATGCAACACATTAATTATATGATCTGAAAGAGACCTATATGAAGTCAGATGAAAAATACATTGAGAAGAATTTATAGCTGTAAGTAAAGATATCAATAAATTAAGGGATGTAAATATTCTAGAACTGTAACAGTAGTTTGCAAAGCAGGATTAAAAAAAAGCCCAGGAAACTTAGAATAAAAGCAACAGAGAAAGCAATAACAATCAGGAAGAGGAACACAAATGGAGAATTAATACTGTGTAACACAAAATACTTTTCAGCAGTAACAGCTGGTGACCAAATTAAGATGGCTGAGACTGGGAATTACCCAACACTGCCAAAAATAATTATTCCTGATTTTTCCCTTTCCTTCTACCCAGTACAGGCAGAAAATCACATCTCCCAGAAGAAATCAGTCAACCAGCTAAACAAGCCTGATCTCTCTCTCAATACAAATCCCCCAAATGAGCAGGCAGCCTCTAACCTTCTGCTCTCCAGTTACTGCCCTCTTCCCCATTTTCCCTTTTCACCCCTTTTAACAATATCCCAAGCCTCACATATAGCTCAATTCTTTCTGTTGCTTTTGAAAACTGCTAGAAAACTTCTTTGTCTTTTTTCCTTTGGGGCTTCTGGAGTTACTCCTGAAGTGCAAATAGAACACTTATATTGCATTCAGCAAACCAGGAGGTAAATCTACTTTTAGCTGCAAAGAGCACCAAAAAGACTACTTGTTAACCTCCTCAGAATACTTCTTTTTTTTTAAGCAGAAGAGTCAGAAGTTATAGCTTACCATCCCTTCTGTTCCTTTTCTAACTGAATTCTTATACAGAAGGAATGGGCATTTTTGTTTCTTTTTTCTCTAGGTGTTTTTTATTCTAGAGTTTTCTAATAACAGAATTACACCAATAACAGCTCTAGTGGTAACATTACTTACCAGTTTTACAGATTTTATTGGCACAGAAACTGGAAAAGTCTTTCAAAGCTCTGCTTCTACAAGAGAGGTTAATTGTAATGCAGATAAAAGACACTATAGCTTAACCTCTCTAGCTGTTCTAGAGACAGTGAAAGTTGCCATCATATGACAGAAGTACAACCATATTCTTCCTCTTGATTTTTTCATGGAAATGACTGGGTTAGGCCCACATGCATTGCTGTTTTCTTTCTGTTGTGAGACTGGCATTAGGAAAAAACAGCAACTCTTTACATCTCTACCCATTTCCCTCCAGTATAAAAATTCAGAGGTCATTCCAGAGGAACACAGAGAAGGAGCCTTCTACAAATATCTGGTATAGAGAAGAATAGTTATATTAAATCAAACAGTAAGCACATTTATTTTACATGTTTGAAAAAGGTACCAAATATGAAATAGAAAAAAAAAAAGTCCTAATTGCAATAAAATATAAATAACTGAATTAATAAACAGTGCTTAAACATGAGTGTGTGATTAAACTTATTTAAGGCAATAGGTTCCAGACCTGGAAAAAGGCAAAAGATACTATATCAAAAAAAGAGGATGGAGGAAGACAAAGATTGTGTTGCTCATAAGCTGTGAGATGAGAAGATACTTCAAAGTGTGACATGAGCTGAGAGACTGCTCCAGGTTTCCACTGTGTTGGATGTGTGCTAGTGCTAACACATTGGTGAAGACTTAAATTAGCAGAAATTTTTGGCTAAGTACAAGTGTTTGTTAAGAGTAACTAGCAAAGTGAGGAATGGCCCATGAGTCCAGCAAGGTGGTTCAGTGGGCAGTATGAAACATGGATTGCAGGACGAAGGAGTCTACCTGAGTTATATGCCACAAGATTAGCTGTATTCCCAATTAGGTCTAATTACTCAGAAAGGTTTGATATTCTTAAACTATGAGCTACTTGCTACTACATGAGGAGAAAAACCTGGTAATTACATTTTTAAAGTAAAAGACACTGAATACTTGTAGTTATTCTTCAGAAATACACTGTTGTATGTTATGTGCTTTGTTTATCTTAACTAGCTAATTTCAGAGGAAGCATGATGCTTCTATCTTTTGATTTACTTTTTTCCTTTTTTAAAATATAATACAATGGGAAAAGTAAAAGTAGTGTTTCCCTCAGACTAGTCACCCTTATCAGGATTTCTATTTCTCTTGAAGTCTGTAATTGAGCTTTTAATATTGGTCTGTATTTAAATAACATCATTGTGCCTAACAGGCTGAGTAAACTGGCAACAGTTTCAGTTTTCAAAATTTGCTTGGATAGTATGTTCATATCAATGGGCACTTGCTCACATTAAGTCCTCTGCAAATTAAATTCTGCACCTTACCTTAAAAGATGATACCCCTAAAGCATATGCCCTCTTCTCAGAGGCAGTTATCTGCTAAAGGAGCAGCTTTACATCCATGAACTTCTGTACGTGAACTCAAAAATCCAGGTTTTATTTTGATTTTCTGTTGCAGAAAGTGATAGGTATTAGATATTTACTTTTGCACTCTCATCTACTCTTTGTTTTTGATCTGCAAAGCTAAGAAATCATTATAGTTGGGTTTCTTGCAAAGCTTATCTTTGTCCTAAGTATGTGCACAACACAAATATTAAGCAGAAGTTCCAAAAATCTTTTATGATATCTCTGTAAATGCCACAACCAGCCATCAGCATAGTGCACAATATTTCTAAGCTCTAAATATCATACAGTTCTAAAGGTGAGAATTTATTAATCATCACAGCACTCTGTGAAATAATGAAATAAGTTATTAGACTTCAATTTTAAATGTTGAAAATGAGATGAAAGGCAGATGAAATGAATAAACGAACAAATGAATTAATGAAAAAAAATAATGTAAACCAGGCAGAATTAGAACTCATTTCTGTAGACTGCCTCCTTTGAATTCTCGAATTTATATTTCACTTTCAGAATCCCTTATTCTGTATTTTCAGACGTATTTACTGATGCTTACTCTTCACTGATTGTTTTGAATTTGCCCCCATGAAAATTTTCATTTCTCTGTTTTGCAAGTTCCCTGTCTCCTGGGTGCAGCCATTACATGCAAATACACATTTTAAAATTAATCTATTTGTCTTACATTTTCTCATGTATGATTTTTCTCAAGGGTTACATTTCTCCACAATTAAAATGCATGCTTCATTGCCTTTCTCAGTTTTAGTAATTATAAATTCTACTGAGTATAAACTGTTGCTAAGATATGTTCATATAGCAAAAGCAGCCAAGCCTAAACATGGAAAGGTGTAGCATATCATTCAGATCCTCACCACTAGCTCATCCAAAGATAATGGTATTTTTTTCTCTATTGCTAAATAACAAAATTGTCAGTTGAAGCTTGGTAAATTTTACAGTCTGAGTGTATATATTCCAGGGAATTTATGCAAAAGAGCAAATCTAAAAGAAGACATTGCTCTATATAAAATAGACACGTTTCTTCATTGTTCAATAAAGGTTCATCTTAAATTATTATCACTTCAGTGGAAAGTTGTGCCTAGCTTTAAGCATCTAGGTGGGTTTTGTCAAATGCTGCCCATGTAATAGTTTGGCAGCTTCCTGGTTCGTAGCTTTTGTATTTTTCTTTGGTCTTTTATATTAGGCTGACCTTTCCACTAGGTAGACCGTTCCACCACACATCTTGCATCCATGAATTTGCTTGATTTAAATGTCAGAAAAATGCCATATTATTTCAATAGGATTGAGTCTTTTTAATTTCATTTTATTAATGATGAGATCATGTCACTTTTACTAAAATTATACACAACAAATTTTTTAAACTTGTGGCTTTATTGCTGCTATTCACTGTCTTTCTCTGCCAGTGTGAATAACATGAGTGCATGTACAAAGTGTTGCAGGACTGGGTTTGAAAAACCAATGAATTTAGGCAAGAGGATTTTTAATTTTATTTTTATGGTTTTTTTCTATATGTTAGATGATGCAGTTAATCAGATTTTATTTTCTATGGAAAACATTATGTCTATAATCACACAACATTTTAACACTGCTATATTGCATGCAATGGTTATATTAATAAATTACCATAATAATTGTATAAATTAATTTTATGCTTCCACAAATTTACATAGTATTTGTAGAACAGAAGAGTCTGTTCCAAGAAGGGTTCATTGCCAGAATTACAATGGGGTTTAAAAGACTAATCACACACTGCATAGGTTCTGTTAAAATGTGTGTGGATGTTCAGCTCAAGACAATGATCCACAGAAGGATTCTTGAAAGTTCAAGATGAACCTGCAACTACAGGTTCACTTATGAATACCAAGTGAAAGATTAGCTGAGATAAGGAAGGTGCTATGACTAGAAAGGAAGAAAGCTGAATGAGTTTTTTAGTATGTCAGCTGACACTGAAACAAATGGGCATGATGTCTGCATGGCACTGAAAAAATCCTATGCTGTGCTTTAAAGACAAATCTAAGAAAGCTCTTAGAAAACAAATTTGTTTGTATAATCTGCTCATGAAAACAAAAGGATATGTTGCCCATTTTTCCTATTAAACTAGATATTGTTTTTTTATCTCAGTCTAATTATGAAATTGTGAGACTTTCAATAATCCTAATTCTTATTAGGTGATTTACAGGTTTGTTAAAATCAAACAGTTTAAATCAGAACAACAATTTAAATAGAAATTATGATTCGATCTATTAAGACAGACTAAGATGATACAACTTGTTTCTTCTGTTTGTGTCTAAGAAGGAGATTCTTTCAAGGCTAAGATCTCTTTGGTATCACATTCATATATCATCATTATCATCAATGAGTGGGAAAGCATCTGTTTACATAAATGGAATCTGAGCAACTTAGAGTTCTCAGATTTAAAAATAAATATTGTGTTCTGGTATTTTCTGTTTCTATCACTGCACAAAATTTCTACTACAACAGAGCAATGTCATGTTCACTTTACATGAGTAAAGTAAAAAATATGCAAGGATAAACCAATCTTTTCAATATTCATCTGTTTTAATGGCTAAAGCACACTAATATGCGAAGAAATGTGAAACTGTAACAACAAGGAGGGGATTAAGAGACCTAAAATAGCAGCATGCATTTTTCTGAATACTGTGTTATTACACCTTAAGCGTTTCCCAAAGGTAAGATATTGTTTTAAAAGAGTTTTTAAAGGCATTTATAAAATTCCAAGGGATAGAAATTAAACTATATTTGCATGTACTCACTTGAGCAGAAAATTGCAGCAATATAAAAATTACTTGTTACTTTCTAAATCTGTGTACATATCAGTCATAGATAAACTATCTTATATATGTGCATAAATTAAATTTATTATATATATTTATTTGATGTACATAGTCTATTTATTTAATCACATTCACCTTTCCAGTTATACGCAATAAATTGTGCATTCACTGGAAATACTTGATGGAATGATGCTTGGTTTCTGTGAGAGCTATGATTTCCAGTTTTCAACTACAAGCAGATATTGAATTGTGCACTGGTGGAATGAAGCATTCTTGACTGAATAACACAATTTATAAAATATTAAGTGACTTTGGACAAAGCTGTTGTGTTTGGAAATAGTATTATCTTTGCCCACCTTGAAGCCTTACTTTTCTATTGAGGTACCTTATACTGTAGGTGTTGAATCACTATAGATACCATGTTTGCAACCCATGTGCCACTAAAATTCAGAACAAACCTCATGACCTTTTTGATCTTCATAACAGCTGGGCTCTCCTGAGACAATTGAATGTGTTTGAAATACTTACAATACAAATCCCAGTATTTTTTCCTGTCCTTATGTATGTGTATATAGTTTTTAATTCCTGGAAAAATATATTCAAATGAAAAGAGCTCCTATAAACTGTTTGTGTGCCCAAGATTTTCAGAAAATAATTACATATCTGTAAAATTGACACATATCCTTAAAATTTTATGATTGTAACGCTGACACTGGCTTTTGTTTTGGCAGTTAAGTGCTCAAATAATTTTGTAGATCTGGACTCCTGTTTCTATTCACATTTATTATTTCACATTAGAAATAAAAACATGAGATGTTAATAGAAAATGAAAAAAGCAGGTATGGGAAAAGTGCTGGGTCAGACATGTAGAAGGGGATAATTATATCTTTGGGGAAGAAAAACCTTATTTAGATTCCAGCACAACAATTTGGAAAGAGAAAATCTCGAGAAAATGTTACACATAGTCAATTGGTAGAAAGTTAAAGGAAATTATCTGACTTTAACAATGTCTCACTCCACATACTAATGCAAAGTTATTTGCAAATTGCATAATTATTGCACTTGGGACCAGGATTTAAAGTATGCAGGAGCACACTCAAATTGATCTCACTATTGTCCTCAAATCCTTCCATAATTTCAGAAGAAAGTGATAGAAATATGGATTAGTTCTGGAAATATACTTTTACAAAAAATTAAACATTTTGAATATTTTAATTATATCTCTGTTTACCTATGTATAGAAGTAACTTTTATGCTGGAACAGAACTCATCTTCTGTAAGTATTAGCAGAGGGATACATAAAGGCTTGAAAATATCTTTACTTCAAAAGACTTTGCAGATGAATGCTTAAAAAGATTACTACCTTTCCAATAGTTACTTACCTCTGAATGCACTAACTACAATGGATTGTTGGAGTTGATTTCCTTCCTCAGGGAGGTGAGGGGGGAGGGGGAGGGTGTGTAGACTTTTACTTACCTCATAGTCTTCTTCTTTAGCCTTCTAGGAAGGCTGCTAAATCTATATCACTTGCAAGGTGAGTTTTCATTCTGTCTCTCTCATTTGTAGTTGTTAAGGTATATGCACTGCTGCCTTTTTAATATTCTATTTGACTTTACTTGGCAAGGACAAAGTTACAATTCTGTTGCAGGAAACCCTTTAGGGAAAACAAACTCAACAAATCTGATGAAATAATTTAGGTGTTCTGCAGTGCAGCAATCAACAAAGTAACCAAGATCCTATTGCTCATTCATATTATCTTAGAAAATACAAATACATATTTTACTACCTAGAGCCATTTTTGCTGCCAGATGGGGGTGGGTTTGGGATACAATAATCTGAGAGTACTCAGATATTAGAGCTGGCTGGTTGTGAACACTGAGAGCTCTATAAAAATTAAAGAGTTCAGATAGATATAAATGACTCTGAAGCTGCTAAATGTTGCTTCAGAGAAAAACAAGTCAATCATCTATATAATGTAGGAATTTAGTAATTCAAACAATTTGTGTGATTCCAGAAAGATTGTCCTATTTTTCTCTCCTTCTATAAGACAAAAGCAAGCCAAGTGATTTAAGCTGCTGCAAAGAAAGACTGAAACTTCTGACCTGACCTTTCCTTTTGTAAGGTGGACAAATTATACTGATGCTATTTTGAAGAAAATGACATATAATTATCTTCTGAATTTAATTTATGATTATTAAAGTTTGCCCACTCATCTATAAAGTGATATATTTGTTACATTTTTGTTACATTGATTTGTTACATTCAAAAAAAAAAAACAAATCAAAATTTTGATCACTTTTTTATGAGAAACAAACAAACAAACCCCGAACAATTGAAAATATTTAAAAAGGTTTGCAATTAAATCTTCCCTCCACCTTTGTCACTTCCTTGCTTTTCATTTATTTATTTCTGCGATCTAAACAAAAGATTATGAACATTTTTGAAAACTTGAAAGTTATAAGAACTTCCTAGTCACGTAGTGTGAGTATTCCAGGGGGCTAAGAAATGTTGATTTAAAAGAAATCTATGCATATATGAGTGACTGAATAAAACAAAATCTTATGTTAAAGTTTCAGGAGACTCACTCAAAGCTTGCTCAAGTCAACATAAAGAAGTTAAACATGCAGAAAGGTAGGCCAAAATTTGCTGTCTTCTACTGTTCTATTTTCAATGATGGGAAATTTAGTTATTACATAAAATTCACCATTTTTGTTGTAAACAAGGACAATTACAATACCGTTTTACTGTGTTTCATGCAAAGAATAAAATACCCTCACAGACCCATTATAACACTATAAAAAGGTTGAAAAAATTTAAAAACTGTAATCATATTTGAAAATTTATCATTTATAAGAAAAAATCTTACATTTAACATTTTTCTCTATTTGGGTGAGTGAATGGATGTACATTAAAATATGTTCGTATAATCAAGTTTGTTACTTTAACTTAATAAAATCAACATTTGTTTTGGTTTTGGTGGCAGTTGAGTCCTCGCAGTGTTCAAATGAAGTTTTAATGATGACTTTGTCCATTCTTTAAGCCTAAACTGTTACATTAATAATGAGAAGCTGTTTCAGGAGCATTTGTAATTCTTTCTCACACTTCTAGTCAAACTATTATACAATATACCTATGTTAATTGTGATTGTGAGTAAAATCATTTATAGTGAGAAAGAATGACAGCAAAAGGCATAATCACAAAATATTCTGACATTCATAAAACTGATTTTGCTACTTCTGCTTGATGCTTGACATTGAATTAATACAAAGAGATGGAGGAAAAAACATAATCCTACAAATCTAAGTTGATCATAAAACAAATGTTTATTTTTTCAGTAAGAAAGAGTTCTCTGAGAGCAGAAAAGATCAGTGTATTCAAACAAGATGATCTGCTGCTGAGACAAACTTATTTTCACAGGTGGAAATAAGTACATAAACAGTGGAGCTACTTTTTTTAAAGTCTGCTTCTCCATGACATTTTTTAATTAATAATGTTCATTTCATTAATTTCATTAATTACACTAAAGTTTTTTATTGTCTTGTTTATATCCTTGAAATCCACTAAAAGCATAATCCAACACGAGAGATACTGTGTGGTGTTGTACAAATAACTATATATTTGGACATCCTCTATCTGTATAGACACATATCACAGAATCACAGGATGGGAAAGTTGAAAGCAATCAGAATGGGTCATCTGGTCCAAACTCTCTGCTCAAGCAGGGTCATCCTAAAGCACGTGGTCCAGGACTGCATCCAGACAGTTCTTGAATATCTCCAGTGAGGGAGACTTTGAAGCCTTTCCTCCCTGGGAAACCTGTTCCAGTGCTTAGTCACCTGCATAGTAAAGAAATTCTTCCTTATATTCAGGTGGAACTTTCTGTGTATCAGTTTCTGCCCATTGCCTCTTGTCCTATTGCTTGACACTACAGAGAAGAGCCTGGCTCCATCCTCTGGACACTCTCTCTTCATATATATAGGTATAATGCAATATATATATAAATATATTATGCATATATATGCCTGCAAATAATTTTTTCTGCACCTGCCTATGTATCTATATGTCTAGCTGTAATTCTACCTATCTATTGGAAGATTCCTGCAGAGCAATTACATCAAGGAGTTTCCTTCTTTAATATAAACCTTTATCAAAGGGAAAATTTCTTCAAGGAATAAAGAAGAGCTTTCAGGAAGTTTAAAAGTTTGTTGCAAATGACCTTTGCCAAAGTAAGGTTAGTTGTTTTTTTCCCACAAACTAGTAATTTTTCTCACTTCAATTTCAGACCTTACGGGTGAGGGACAGATGCAGAACAAATAAAAAAACCTTACACCCAAATCTGAGAATATCACACTATACTTTTGAAAGTATTTATATTTCTAAGCAGAATTATTAGAATAGAATGTCAATACTAATAACAGTGTCAATATTATATCTGTATCGAATTTTATAATCTTTTCAGCTCTTCAAGATACTGTTCCTGGGTAAGTTCTAGACATAATGAAGCATTAATAGAGTTTAGAAAACATTACTTGGTCTTATATAGCACTGCACAACCCTGTAATGAAACTAATGTTTTCAGTAAAAAATATAGAAATCTTGACTTTTATTCAGTAAAGACATGTCTTTTTTTTTATAGGACATTCAATATGCTATTGAAAAAAAAAAAAGAAGAAAGAAGAAAACATGACAGCCATATCTGTATGTATGAGTAGCACTCTCTATTAAAATGATCAGATTTTATTATTGTCTTTTTAATTTTCAGTCTACTTTTGGTGTCAATCTGTGATCAAATATTCCAGACAACAGCTTCAATATGTGATAAAAAGGGGTTTCAGGATTTCATCCATTCCTAGTATGCTTTAAAGATGATCTTTGTTTCCTAAAAAATGTTACTAATAACAATAATGATAGTTAGTATCCAATTCATCCACTCTCTAATAACTGGGTTTAGAAAGAAATTAAAAATGCTATCTTTTCCTTTCCCCCTCCTCCCCCCAAAAAGGTGCCTAATATTTTCTTTCAGTTTGTTGGTTTTGAGCTGATGCAGAAAGGGATATGGTGACAATTCCATTTTGATACTCATTGCATGGTTTAGTAACCTAGATTTTGTTTATTCAAGTTCTTCCTATTTTCAGAAAGCTGTGGAAAAATCTCAAAAGCCAATTCTAGAAGTCTTTAAGCAACTTCTGATTATAAAAGACAAGGATTTTAAAGATTCATGCACTTAGCTATTAGTTGGGATTATTGACATTACAGGAGAGAACTTGACAAACTTCAGTTGGAGGCTGCAAACATTTAATACCAAATGATTTATTTTTATTTTACTCATTCTAGTACACAATAATGAGCTGAAAATTGTATGCAGTCTCATTTGATTCTGCACATGAATCTTGAAACTTCTCCTCCCTTGAACTTCAATAGGCGCTCTAATAACAGCTGTAAAGAATAAATTAAACTTGAGCTTTCTGCTCAGACTTTGGTATTTCTCTATAGTTCTTTTTTCTGTGATCCCAGCCTTCAATTCCTTCTACTTCAGAGAATTCATCCAGCTCATTGGTTCCTGGAAATAACAAGATCTACTTTCTTACCCTAACACAACTTTTCTGAGTTTATAATGATACTGATTCAAGAAACCACTGTGTATACAGAAAGTGAAGCAAATTGTTAGGTTGAGGCTCTTTCATTTTTCCCTTTTAATGGCAGAGGTTTTTCTGTAGTGCTCTGCAAGGTTCTGTAATATTTTGGCATTTTTTGTTCTCCATAATTATTTTTTTTTTATAACTGGAATGCATATTTATATTTTCTGTATACCTTTGGTCCTAGACATATCAGAATGTACTCCAAATTACTCTAGGTAAAAGAAGGAAACAAACCAACCACACTAAAGAAAACCATGACTGTTGTTGTCCTTTTTTTTGACCCTGTGGTAGGCTTCTGCCCACCTGCCTTTTGGAGTGAAGTGCAGTTACTGAAATATAGGTGCTCATTGTCATCTGAGTTTCCCTTGGAGGAAATCTGAGATATCTGTGAGGACGAGCATGTATGATCTAGGCTCTATGGGTGACTATACCTCTGGAGAAGCAGGTAGAAGTCAGCTAAAATTCTCTAGAACATCTGAGGTAATACTAGGTATCCATGGGTAAGAATATCAATACCAAAATAGATGCCTATAAGGTAACTGGCTGCATCAGAAGCCATCCATTCTTCTTTTTAAAAAAAGAGGAAAATGTGGTACGTTTACACTAGGATATTCCCATCTCAGATAGCTAAACTGATTTCAATTTGTAATTCAAAACAATAATTCAAAATTGTAATTCAAAAGATTGTAAATCAAAAGTTGCTTGTTGACTTGCTCCTTAAACTGAAAGAATTTTCTGTGAAATGCAGTCAGAGAACATTTCTCATGAGAAGCTGGAGCCCAAGGTCAGTTGTCCACAAACAATTATTTAGAAATGGCCAAGATTACCTCAGAAGTGACATATATAACAGAGTATCTATGAAAGACACGTGGTTCCGGAGTAGTAGCTGGAGGCCAACTAGAATACATTATGGCATCCCAAACTGCATTATACAGCTTTATGTGGGGATGTGAACTGAGCCTTGAGATGTGCAAGCTAGTCATCTCCTGTCAGCTTAATAGTCAAAAGAGGAAATACCCAGCTTCTCATCAAAGTTCATGAGATCTATTTCAGATGTCTTCTTTAAAGTAAGTCCCACTTCTGACAAAGAGCTGATTAGTGGCACCAAAATTTTGTTGATCTTTTGAAGGGCTAAGTATTAGATCAAGAAAACATGTAGACAAGTATCTAATTTTTAAGCTCATAATGTTTTAAATTAAGTTAAACAATTGCTCAAGGGCATTTACTGGATTCTGAATAGGTTGAATGGCTTAGAGGATTAAGGTTTCAAAAAAAACTAAAAATAGGATTTCATCAAAGATGGGGTGGGAAGGAAATAGAAACCAGGAAAGAGTGGAAGAGCACTGCTTAATTTCTTTATCAAATAAAAAAAAAAAAGAATGTGATGCATTTAGTTCTTTGCTAGGACTGACATTTGGTTTCATCTGACTTGAAATTAAGGCCAACACTTTTGAGACACTAACGATTACAGATCCTGATCTAAGCATTGAATAAGATGACTCTACAGCTGTTAGCCAGGAGAATGCCATTTTGTGGTAGATATATTTTTCACGCTGAGAAATTTTGAAAGGTAGAAGGTCAAGGGAATACACTATGTTCTCATTTTGTGTGTCAGAAAATTTTATAGTCATACAAGGTTCATTCTTTTGTTCCACAGGAAATTTATAGAACTTAATTAATGAAAGCTATGTGTTCAGATAGAACAATGTAAAAATAACACGAGCAACACTTTCTCTCTTCAGTTACACAGCTGAATTTACTGGGAGGTATTTTCAGTAGGTTAATTGGTAAAACTGAGAGACATGTTCCCTAATATATAACACAGAAGCTATTAAAGAGTAATTTATACAGTAATTATATTTCCAGCTGTGACATAATCTTACTCTCTCCTACTTATGATACTTACTGGTATGATTGGCTAACCAAAGTACCATCATACACATTACTATTACAGTTTCCTAATTTAGAGCTTCCATGTTGGCATCAGTCAATAAGAAGGAGAAATGGAAACAACAACAGAAGCAACTTGCGACCATCCAAATTCCCTCTCACGTCTGGTTTGGCAGTATTTTGAAACTCTGCCAAAATTGGAGTGATTAAATAGCATTATAAATCTCTGTCTCTTGAGATATATGAATATACTCTTCCACTTCAACACTCTTTTGTCTGGTATAAAGCATCTCTGTCATTCTTTATCATCACTATGAGAAAAATAATGTTACCACGCACACAAACTTCATAAACTTCTGTTGAGATTCTATCTAAAGGAAGTTGCTAATCTTTACCTGTAATTACCTTTTACTGAAAGACTTCAAAAAACTTATACATATACTTGTTTATTTATTTAGTTAGTTAGTTATGCCTCATAGGTGACCCTGAAGCCCTTATAACACTCTGTAAATTAAATAATTTTCTGGATCAATGTCAATTAAAAGACAGTAATGGAATGATATTTTTCCATAATGATTTTTCCGTAATTCATTTTCTCATGCTGTGCAGTTATAGAATATAGGTGGTATGGCTTCCTACATTTTATAGTATTGGAAACATAAACAGAACCAGAAAACTCTAAGAAAAGAAAACACAAAATATCCCTGTTCAGATATTGTGTCCCCATAAATCTCTATTATTTCAAAAGGGGAAAAAAGGGATCTTTTCATTAAAAAGTGTTCCTGTATATGCTTAGGTTATATAAATTTCTTCAATAAGATATAACTTTTTAAAATAATCATCTAACGCTACTATTTATTCCTATTATCTCATATTCTTTCATTAATCTAAATGCATCCCTAAAGATCTAAACAAAGAAAAAGCACTTTATATAATTTAAAGAATTTAACATGCTCATTTCTTTAGAAAAATCATGAAAAAGTAATCAGTGAATCACAAGGCTTGAGATATAAAAAATTGCTGGATAGTAAGTGCTTCAAAGATACTGTTCTGTGTACCCCTAGTATTTAATTCCAGGAACATGTACAAGTTAAAAGTCTCAGAAAGCTTAAAACACCAACAATAAATATTTGTTCTTGTCATCAACAATACTTTTTGATCAAATCAGTCTCTCGGTTTAGTCTTTTTTATTTTTCTCTCATAGATAAACTTTGTTTTTGCTTACTTTCATTGCAAAGAAAAGAACATTCATTGCTTTCATTTTTAAAGATGATTCTCCCTTTTTCTTCAAGTTAATTTCAGAATAGAGGAGAAACACAGAAGCACACTTCAAATGGGCAGTGGACTTAATTCTGTCTTTGAATTATTTATTCCGGTGAAAAGCATTCACCTTTCAAATCTGCTTGGTGGGTTTTAGCACTGAGATTTAGAGTCCTTTCCTCAGTGTCATTGGCAGATTTTCTTACTTAGATAACATAGGATATAGGAAATCAAATATTTTCTGTCTAGTTACATTTGACCTTTCTGTGTATATGTGAGGAGAGAGCAATTTAAAGCACTCTCTTTGGACTATATCATTACATTTCCTAACCCAATCCCTCTTTGAAGAAGTTATTAGTCTGATTACAGCCTTGCCTTGATTAAGCACTCAGTTTAGAACTATTTTTTAAAAAGCAGTGAAAAGTCTTTTCCCCCCCCCTCTATTCTAATATACTGGAAATTAGTTTGGACTAATAGCTTCCTTTTATTCTGTAACTGGAGTGTTTGATGTATTTGTAATTCCATTGTGTTTTAATATTCCATGGGTTTAGTTGTGAAAGTTTGTGTAAAGGCTACTCCTACGATTCATGAGTCCCTTTAAGATTTGTGAAGAAAGGTAAACTTACTCGGTAATTGGAAATAACTTCACAACTTTGATGGACTTACTGTTCTGAATTAGGAAAAGTTCACTCAGGGTTTTTTCCAAGTGAAATTTTATTATTCTTTATAAGTGACGTATTTTTGCACTCTGGTGTAGGGGAAAAAAAAACAAACCAAAACGAACAAAAAAAAAAACCAAACCAAACCAAACAAACAAAAAACCTAAACCAAACCAAACCAAAAAAAAAAAAAAAAAAAACACCAAAAAAACCCCAAAAAACAACCAAACCAACCAACCAACCAAAAAAAAAAAAACCCCCACAAAAAAAAAAACCAAAAAAAAACAAACAAAAAAGCTAAACTAACATGGAAAAACGCTTCCAGGTTTTTACAACAGGGTGAATTGCATGTGCTTCATGCGGTTGAAGGAGATTGACTGAGTTCCAGGGACATATCCCAGGAACTGCGGAGGAGCCGGCGTGGTCTCACGCTGACCCCTGCCGGCTGTGCATCCCCGTCGGAGCCCAGGGCAGCTCTGCCAGCCCCCACCCTGCGTGTCCGTGCATGCACAGAGCTTGGGAAATATCCAGGATTTGTTTCTTGAGTTTGCACAGAAAAAAAGGGTAGATATTAGATCCCATATTGACACATGGCTAACAAGCAGTTGAAATAAGCCAAGGTGATAGTCTGATCACAAAGTCAAAGCATATAATTGCACTTAAAAAACCATATAAAATAACCTATTGTTCAATGAATATACAAAAGGCTTTGGGACAGCAATTTACAGTGTTCTGAACTGACTAGTGCATAATTATATACCAACAATTAAATACAGAAACAAAGCAATTCTGTTCTTATGTCATTCTTTTTACTCCTGCTTTCTAGAACATCAAATCCATTAAGAAAACATTACTTCAATTCTAGCAAAAATATTATAAGTCAAAAAGTTTCAGTCTTTTCCTTATTTATTAACAGCCGCAAACATTCCTCTGAATCTGTTTCTGTCTGCTACTCCAGCTTTAATGCTCAGTGAAACTACAGGAGGCAGATGTCTTTTAATTAACTGATCCTGGAGATCTCATTTAAGGCTACAAGTCATTCTCTTCACCTACAGGAAAATCTGAGCAAAGCCCACCACCGACCTTGAAAAAAGAAATGAAGGAGAAAATTGTATCTCCACTAGCCTTTGCTAGCTTTCTGGAATTTTTTAAAATTCACCCTATTAAAGAGCTATATACCTTTCAGGAACAAATGTTGTACAGAAGAAAAGTGATTGAAATGGATCACTGAATCTTAAGCTATTACTGAAAGGGCAACAATGTGTCTGAGATGGGAAAAAAAAGGTATGATTAAAAAATGAAATAAGGAAATTTGGAAGCATTAGAATAATCCTTATGAAAGCAGTGTTTTCAGTATTCTTCAGGAAATTTTTAGTTTTGTTTTTTGTTTTGTTTTGGTTTTCTTTTTAATTTTGCAATCTTCTTTATTCTTAGAAGAATTCACTTTGCCTTGCCTTGCCTTGCCTTGCCTTCCCTTCCCTCCCCCTTCCTATTTTATTCCTCCTTGGCTTTTTACATGCTGAAATCTAAAACTATTAACTATCAAATTTTAAAAAGAAGGTTAAATGGATGTGGGTATTCATTCGGTTTTCCTCAATTTCAAGTCGGGAAATAAACTCTGTGTGTGTATGTGTTTAAGTGAAATCAAGCCCTACATGAATGACTTGCTATTGCCCTCATATCTACAGAATACCTAAAACTTATCTGCTAACACAGTGGTTATTATTTGTTGGTAAACAGAACTCAGCTGGCTATGGAGAGAAAAGACAACACTTGAATGAAGATGCATTACTGGAATTCAGAAATACCAGCTGAATAAAACTTGAAGCTTTTTGAAAGAAAGATAGGGAACAACATGTCAGGATAAATTTCTGAAAGCAGGAAAGTTTGATGTGTGGGTTGCAAGAAAGAAAAGATACCTACTTCTCAAAAAACAGAGAGTGACTATCAAGTGAGGTTTTTTTATTCAAATGACAGTAATTTTGAAACTCAGAGCATTCCAAAGGGTGCCTATTGAGTTATGTAGTCCATGGTTGTGTTATTGTTGACATGTTACTAGGAGCTACAAGTATGTGAATTATTTATCCTATTTTATTTCTTAACAATGGAAATAAACAAAAAATAGTTGCATAGAATTTGAAATCTTCCCTATATGAGAAAGAGTTTTAGGAGCATTTGTTCATGTTTGAGATTCAGGCTCCATGTTTTCATGTAACAATGTAAAAATATGTCTTTTAACACTTTATATGAAGACAAGAAGCTCAGCACTCCAGATGAGGCAACTTCCATCCCAACCTAACCTGAACAGCTAACATTGCTGGGAAAAGAGCACCATAACTGTGATTTCTTATTTATAATCTACTACCTGTGTTTCCAACCAAAATTACAAGAACATACATCCTAAATGGCACTATCAAAAGCCATTAGTTAGAGAAAGGACTTATACTCCAAGCAGTTTCATGATACTTTTTCAAAATCTAATCCCATTTCTTTATTATACAGGAATCTACGCCAATGAATGTTTTCTCTTTTCTTCTGAGGAAAGAATGCAAAGTCAATTCTTAGTCTCTTTAGAGAAGGCCTATTAATCACTGTGTTTTCAAACATTAAGCTTAATTTTATATGATTTATTTTTAATCCCTTTCAGCAGAGAATTGTCCTAGAATTCTATGTTTAGAAAGCAACAAACACACCACATGTAGACTCACAGCTTAAGCAGTGAATAACATTTGGCCTTCAATTAGAGTAAGGCTTTGTTTCTCATAGTTTTTTGAAGGTTCAAACATGGTTTCTGCTATCTGGCTATCTTTCACAAAACCTTTAAGGTCTAGTTCTAAAAACTTGTTCTTGAGACGAGTACATACAGTTGGATTTTGATCAAAGAAGTAATGGGAGCCTATGCAAGGGATGCATTTTTGGTGTATTTGGTGAATTATAGCTCTGCTGAGAGTTTTTTGGCATGAGAGGTATTCAGGATGAAAGGACAATCTCTGAATGACAGGAGCAAAGTCAACGGCCCCAAGACAAGTTTATTATCATCATGTAGAGTATAACAGTTTCAGAGTAGGATCCCACCAGGACTTCTCAGACTCTTCAGTGAACAGATCACGTAATCAGTCTGTGTCTGGGGAATAACTGATGTTCTTCCATGAGCGTGTACAGACAAAAGAATGGTAAGGCAAGAATGTCTCTTTTGGGTATCTGAAATATGTGTCTGACTTTTTGACACAATCCCTTAGTGAGCTGTAGAGGAGAAAGAAGACTAAAAGTTATTGGCTCTTGGCTGAGCTTTGCAAGCAGCTGCTTTGTTCTATTCAACTGTAGTTGACTGTTTGCCAATACTGTGAAAATATTTGTCAGCAAGAATTAAGGACAATGGTTTTCACATTCACCTTGTGATAGGGTAAACACAGAAAGGATTTTCAGATTTTATTGACGTTGTATACAAGGTACTCTGGACTTGCAGCCAGTACTGACTAGATTGCTGCTATGTAAAAAGTTCAGTTGCTTTTTCAGATCTTAATTTGCCTATTCGCAAGTTCCAGACAAGGTGGTCCAATAATAATATTTAAAATGTTTTAATTGGACTACAGTGCCTCAAGGTTATTAACAATACTATCCTATTATGATGCTCTGCTTTGTACTGGCACATTATGCACAAAATTCCTACCAAGAAAAATAGCTGGAGAAGAGGAAAAAAAGTTTAGTTGAAACAAAGCTGAAAGTATTTTAAAATAAAATTCATGTATTAATGAGCGGTCAATAAATATGGAAGAAGTGGATCTAAAGAGTTCCATCAAATCACACAAAAATGGGGAAGAACTGTTTTCCAGGAATTAGACAAGACAGTTACCGACAAGTAATCTTACTTTAGACATGCATTTCTTTCATTTTGTGCTCAATTTACCTAATTTTCTTTCTGTAAATTAGTTGCAACAGGTGGTGGAAAACACCTTATTGCCAGACTTCAGAAAAGATGGAGAGGTTGTCCAGCATCCAGATACTGTTCCAACTGTAAAGTCTTCAGGCAGAATTTACTCCCTTATTTCCTTTTATTCCAGGCCTTTTATTGCCTAGAAAACTTCCACCTCCGCAGCACTGATCCTCAGCTCCTTTCTCTGGCACAATGAAAAGGATCTTCTGTATCTCCTTCAACTTAAATGGAGTCATCACAAGAATTTACAATGGCACAAGCTCCAACAAATAATTCTGTACTCACACAATACTCAAACCCATTATCTGGAAAGACATAACGGGAAGCACAGAGAAATTTTATTTGTCTTTAAATTTTTAGGCAACTACATCAGTTCAGGAACACAGTAATTTACATAGGCATAATATATCTAACCTTGGCACAACAGAAACTGCAGTAGTGTAGCCATGTCAATATCAGTAAATAATTCAACTAAATGAAGATCCTTATGGTGAAACAGCTAGTGTCAAGGACCTGACGTGGACAGTGTATGTATTTCAAGGGAGTTAATGATAACTGGCTCCAGAATTCTTTCCTGAGCTGAGTGTTTGTTAATAGCTGACATTACTTTTTACTTAAGAAAGAAATCGAGTTCAAACACTGAAGACCAACCCACGAGTTTCACAAAAGCGTGGTTAGTAGGAATGATTGCAAGATTTGTCTCAGAAATGTACTCCTGAGCCAAAACAGAGTACTCATACAGGCTCGTTATATTTTTCATTTCCTACCCTGCAAAGGTGGATGATTATTGAATGCTGGAACTAGGTGGAAACTCTCAGATGACCTGGTTTAACTCATGGCCTATATGACACCTTTATTCAGTGTGACATGAGATGTCTAAATCAGTCACAAATCTGAATCACCTAGCCATTAAGATAAACATCTGTAGTCTCTATGTAAGCAAGGAAAATTAACATCCTTAGGAAAGTCTTTATGGAGTTATCCTGTCAACCTAGCTAGGTTGTTGACAGTTAAGTAACTCTTCTCTCTAACTTGAGACTGTGCTTTGTGGCAACTGTAGTATAGCAAAGAGCAAATGCATATTTTGCATAATTTAATCTTTTGATTTAGTCTGAAACCTGCATGATTTAATTGACAAAGCCTTAAATTAGAACTGTAAATATCCTAAATTTTAATTAGCTGCATAATACCCTGAATATGCAAGAGTGCATAGCAATATAAAACGTATATCAATAAGTTATGGGAAATAAATAGAATTTATGAACAAGCAGTTTTAAGCCCCTAAATTCTAAAATTTGTATAATTTACTTTGACTCATCTTTAATAAAAACTAATCAAGTCAGGACATCATAGATGGGGAGTTTTCACTGTCTAATCTTTTAATGCCAATTCCTTTGTATTGTTCCACTGAAGTAGAATTATTAAGGTTGCTCCACAACTTCAAGTGGGTCAGGAAATTAGTTCAGTGTGTTCATAACAAATGTAGTGCTAAGTCAACAAGAATCTTAAATGATATTATTTAATTATGATGAAATCTAATAATATATAATTAACTTATTTTAACTCAATTAATTCACATTTATTTATTGCTGAATTGACACAGGGACATTCTGAATAAACAGATTAAGTACTAAGAAATTATTTTTTTATAAACTTTTGCAATTTCCTTAGAGATACGTTTGTTGAGTTTTCTCTTTTCTTGACTACAGAAAAGTTACTACCTTTAAAATGAGAGGAATTAAAAAAATCCTATTTTATTAATGTAATCATAGTCTGCATCCTTATGAAGCTGGGTACTTCTCAAGTATCTGACCTCTTGAAAACAGAAAAATGCAACAGCATAGCTAATAAAAGGAAAATATATTTTTTTATTTTATTCATCCTGCAAATCAATCATCAATGCATAGTTTCCCTCACTTTACCACAGAAATTCATATAACTAGTTTTGCCTCCAGACACAGGTGATAGAGTGGTTTTTGGTTTTGTTTATCTGCCTGTGGGTTTTCTTTTTCCCTCTCTATATAGCTACAACATGCATATGTATTTGGGAATACAGAAAAATGCCTGCCTTTAACTGAGTATTTTTTTAATGGGCACAAGTTAGGCCCAGAACAACAGCAACAACAAAAAGCAGCACAAAATGGCGTTCATATTATTCAGAACAGAAATTTGTTTTCCTGTTTTACTAGTTTTTGCTTGAATCAGATTTTCTATTATTTCACCTATTTTCTTTCTCTCTCTTTTTTTTTTTTTTAAATATTCTTCCATTTCAAAAAAGAAAAAAAGTCATCTCCTACTTGGAGGAGGCACATACTTCCAGTCCACTGTGTCTTATGCTTTGGCTTTCTGATCATTACATGTTTGACATTTATTTGAACATTTGGTGCTTATGAAATACACCCATGCATTTCTTCTTTGCAAAGTCCAGTTAAATGACCTTATTTGTAGTCTCTGTAGGTTGTCATTGCCTTACAGATCTTTGAAAGAATTTATATAGGGCCACATTGACTGGTAAGCAGAGAAAAAATAAATAGGTCCTAAATTACTGCAAAACTGCACTCAAAATCTTATTTCTGGGCAGAGGGAAAGCACATTGTATACAGAACTAATAGTATAGTATTAGAATATTTGGAACCATGGAAACTGGCTTAACCAAGGGCAAACCGTACTTGACTAATTCTGTGACCTTCTACAATGACTGCATGAGTGGACAAGGGAAGGGCTACAAATGTCATCTACCTGAACTAATGTAAGGCTTTTGACACACAACCTTTGGTCTCACACAACCTTTGGTCACTAAATCAGAGAGATTTGAGTTTGACAGAGGGACTTTTGAATGAATAAGGAACTGGTTGGATGTTCATGTCTAAAGAGTTGTAGTCATGGCTTAAGTACTCAAGTGGAAACCATTAACGAGTGTTGTCCCTCAAAGGTTCCTTCAGGGACCAATATTATTTAGTATCTTCCTCAATGACAATAGAAGGTGGGATCCAGTGTACCCTCAGCAAGTTTGCAGATCACACCTAGATGAGTGATGTAGCTGATACACTAGTAGGAAGGGATCCACCCAGAAGGTCCTTGACAGGCTTCAGGAATGATCCCAAGTGAAACTCATGAAGTTTAAGAAGGCAAGGTCCTGCAGCTGGAATGAGAAAAACACCAGTATCAGTACACTATCAGTACAGGACTACTCTAGATTCAGAGTAGTCTTGGAGAGAGGGCCTTGGGAATACTGATGAACAAAAAAACAGTCACAAGACAGCAATGCATGTTTGCAGCCTATAAAGCTCATGACATCCTGGGCTGCATTAAAAAAAAAAAACAAAACATGGTCATCAGGTCAAGGGAGGTGATTCTTCCCCTCTACTCTACCCTTGTGAAACCCCACCTGGAGTACTGTATTCAGATCTGGGATCCCAAGTACGAGAAAAATATGGACCTCTTAAAACAGCTCCATAGGAGCATCTTAAAAATAATGAGAGAGTTGGAACATCTCCCCTGTGTAGAAAGGCTGAGACTCTTGGAGTTGTTCAGCCTAGAAAAGAGAAGGCTCTGGGGAAACTTAACTGCAGCCTTTCAATACTTAAGAGGGTATTGTAATAAAGATGAAGAAAGACTTTACCAGGCCTGTAATGACAGGACAAAGGGGAAACTGAGAAATGGTAGCTTTAGTTTGGATATAAGGCTGAAATTTACCATGAAGAAGGTGCTGGTGTGATTATTAACGAATTCTCAAAAGTAGCAGCCCAGATCAGGACAGAAAACACCACCAAATACACACTCCAAATGATCCTCATTGCCTTTGATGTTGTCATGTCATAAATGAAGGTCACACTGTACACTACCAGAGCAAACTGATCCCTCTACCTACTTTGGTAAATATTATCACGAGGAGCGCATACGGGAATATATACCTGGCTACGTGCCACACCCACATGAATAGACCAAACAGCATGTTGGCAAGGGAGTTCTGTATCCCAATACACAAATGTCTTGATCAAAATTGTGACTCTATCTTCTCTGATTATGTGCTGGTTTTAAAAACTCAGTGGGGAAAATTAAGTTTGCTCTAGCCACTCCTTTACAATAGTAGAGAGGGAAAACAAAGAAAACAAGACTGCAAGAGGTTATCCATTAGAGTCATAATGTTACTAAGATAAAAACCCACAAATAACACAACAATACTCAGAAAATTACTTAACCAGCAAATAAAAAATGCTGCCTGACCCCCTACCCCTAGGACAAAAACAAACATGGTGGCTGTTCCCATGCTGTTGGCTCCACAGCACCTCCCCCCAGCACCTCCAGCACAGGAGCTATGCTGCTCAGCTTGGCTGGGGCTCATTCCCACATGGCTCAGCTGGGACTATGAAGTGGCAGTGCCAGTGGTAAGCAGCAGTAGTGGAAGCAAGTGGTGGCATTCCCAGGCAGCGACTACCTTTCCTCAGCCAGGGAAACTACATATGGCCCCGCTTACTCTTCTGCCTGCTTCCTTAAAGAGGTAGTCCACCAAAGAGGTTGTAGAATATACAGTTTGGTCACACCCATGTGGTGCTAAAGTCCGCCTCGTATCCCTGTATGTAAGACAATTCCCCAGAGAAGTTGTAGATGCCTTATCATTGGAAGTGTTCAAGGTCCGCAAGAACAGGTTTTTGAGCAACGTAGTCTAGTGGAAGATGCCCCTGTTCATGGCAGGGGGGTTGGAGTAGATGCAAAGATGCAGTTGCTCACCATCTCCCACAAGTAGACCAATGCCCAGCCAGTTTCTTGCCAACAGTTACCCTGGAAGAGACGATACTGTGATCAGGAAGAACACTTAATTTCTACCCTTTGCCTAATGTTATACTCTCTCATCCTCTGCTTCAGCGGTCCTAAGGTTTGTAGTTTCATTCTGATGGTGATAGTTGGGTGTTACAGTAAGTCATTAACATCTGGAGTCCTTCACTGAGTACAGTTGCAAAATATGTTGCTGCAATACAAATATTAACAAAAGTGAAACAGGTTAGTCACAGCTATCTGGTCAATTAGAAAACCCACAGTTAAAGATAAGCCAAACAGAACTATTCAGCAGTAAGGTCAAAACCAGCCCAAACAGAGCAGGCAAGCTTCAAGTCCAAATGACTTGCAAACTCAGTGCAAAACCTGTGATCTGTTATGAACAATGGCAATATTGTGTTACAGGGCAATATGGCCAGATATTCTCCAGAAACATCTGAAAAAAATGCCTAAAGAAAAGCACATTTCATGAAGTCTTACAAGTCTTTACTTAAAACCTATCAGTTTATCAGCTTTAGATGTAATGTAGTTGCATGGAATAAAAAATTATAAATCTACTTTATTTTACAAAGGTTAATCATCTCCTAGAGGCATGATAAAGACTTTGGGTTTGTCTAGTTTGGAGAAAAAAGGCAACCTCATTGCTCTCTACAGCTTCCTGAGGGGAGGAAGTGTAGAGGGAGGTGCTGATCCCTTCTCCCTGATATCCAGTGACAGAACACATGGGAATGGTTCAAAGCTGCATTGAAGCACATTCAGACAGGTCATTAGGAAGCATTTTTTTTCTGAAAGGTTGGTCAAACACTGGAACAGGCTTCCTAGAGAAGTGATCGATGTCCTAAGCCTGTCAGTGTTTAAGATGTCCTTAACAACATGCTTTAACTTTCTGTAATGCCTAAATTGGTCAAGCAGTTGGACTAGATGATCATTGTAACTCTCTTCCAACTGAAAAAATATTCTATTCTATTCTATTCTATTCTATTCTATTCTATTCTATTCTATTCTATTCTACCTATATATTTTTAATGTTTCTGAGGTCCAGTAACAACTAAGCATTTAATTTCAAGTTTGTAATTGCAGTCTAGCTAAAATTTACGCACTTGACACCCATTTTAATTATCAGGACTCTTCTTGAACTAAAATTTGGTTACTTTGTATTTTATTTCTCTGTTTGCATAATGCAGAAAACAGCACTCCTTTATTTTCTTAAAATATCATGAAGAAAAATTAATCATATTGATGTCTGAGAAGCTGTTTAAGTCGTATGATGAAATAATGAATAAAAATTTCTATTGAATAATTTAGGACTGCTTCTTTCCTATGAAGTCCTCTCCTCAAGTATTTCTCACAGTCTAAAATTATCTCTATTGCCTAGAGATTTACTGCTTAGCTTTCCTAACAGTTAACTGAAATTATGTCATATATTTTTCCAGACCAATTTTGTAAATGCACCGAATAATTCTCAAAGACATTTACACAGGGAGTCCAGGGGGTTTATAAAAAAAAAAAAATTAAAAAAACCCAAATAATATAAACTAAGTTTGCAGAAGTGTTCAGAAAACTGGGACAAGCTCAATGAAGAAAATGTTTCTTGTCAAGCCAACCAATTTGATCACTGAAACTATTTTAGATACTTGATGTCTCAAACTGTTGTAGGAAGGGCTTTGATTGTAAGATAAAGGCTTTCTATCTTGAAATCTAATGTGTCTTTGAATCTAACCATTCTCAGCAACTGAAGAAGTGGAGCTTAAATCAATATGGAGTTTTTTGATATTATAGAATGTGGGGAGAATGAACTGCCAACTAAATGATGTTTGAAGAATACTCTTGTGTTTATCCACACACTACTCTTCTGTCAGTGAGGGCCTTGAAAGGAAAAGGGATCAGTCTATGACAGTTGGTAAAGATTTTCCATAATATTTTAACACATAAGACCGTTTCTTTGAATTTCAGCCTTCTCATTCAATTTATGCTGGCACTTTCAGACACCCTTGTGCCTCTGAGAGAATATTTTTCTTGATGACTGACATATGGTCTGTTCAAAAGAGCAAGATCTCAGCTGAAAGGGAATGGTTCTTGAGAGTTATTATGAGACCAATCACCACAATAACTGTTGAGAATTCTAGGAATCTCAGTTTATTTAAAACAGTATTTTTCAAATTTCTTAGGAGGGGAAACACTAATTTATAGTATTGAAATGAATTAACTTTATGAATAGAATTAATACATTGCTGGATATTAACAAGTTCAGAGTTTCCTTGTAGCTCTTTTTCGCCAGGTTATATGAAAAAAATCTCTTTATTTCCATTCACATAAAAATTACATCTGTCAACTTGCAACACATTTGGTAATTTATATCTTTGCTCTTCAAAGAACTGTAATGCAATTATTATCAACAGGAAGACTTAGCTGGGGAAAAGTAAGCACCAATTGCTAGTTAGATCTGAAACTGAACCCCTTATTCTGTAATGGTAGTTGCAAATGTCTGCTTTCATTCATTTTAATTTGAGTTCCCACAGGCAAAAAAAAATTAATCCAGATAGCTCTTATTAAAGTACTGCAGTCAAGTTGTCAAGCATGCATTACAGAACTCATTTCATCCTATGAAACGGCAACACAGAATATGTAATTTTTCATGAACTAAAAAAATCACTTTAGGTTACATGCACATGCAGTTTAAATATATGTTCAGTAAGTAGAAGTAATACTGACAGAATAAACAGTAATTTATGATAGAATAAACAGTAATTTATGTGGGGTAGCATGCAAATGTTTATACATGGCTGCAAAAATATTATCTGGTTCAGATGTGACACTGAGAGTCACTTTTTTTATTTTGTGGTAGGAATGGAAGCCCAGGTGGGAATTCTGCAACCTAATATGGCGCTGGGTACAAGTAATGAGTCATATTTATCAGCCCAGAGGTAATGTTTCAGAAACTTTAAATCTCTCCAAATGATACTGGAGACCTTGGTGTCAGTAACTGAACTGAGTTTGAAGTATCTAATTTACGGTTGTAATCAATAGAGATCCAAGACTCAATTATGTACTCAAAATTTATGACAATTAAAAGCAACTAAATTTTCCAAAAATAGATATGTTTTGCATACTCAGACACTAAAGTCAGTATTCAGGATTCAAAAAAGAAAAAAACCTTGTCTACAAATACAGTTGACTATGCTGTCTGCTCATTCACTACAGCAGCTTACACTCTTTACAGATGTTTCAAGAATGTGTTTGAAGACAGTACTTAAACATACATGCACAAGCAGGGTACTTAAAAGTCTAACTTCAGGCTTTATATTTCTATATTTAAGAATTTAAATTCAGATGTTTTCAATGATATTTTAAAAAACCCTGTAACTTATGTGTATACATAAATTATATAACTATATAACTTACATTTAGAAGAAAATGCGTATTTTACACTTTATTTTATTTTAGCATCCATATTTTGCTTACTCATTTATTTCTTACAGACTTCTTCTGATGTCTAATACCTTTAAAGTCCTTCACCTTGATCCTGCTTGTTTTAAGCACTTTGCAAAAGATGCGATCCTTCACTCGCCATTTTTACTGCAGACAGTACAGAAAAGTTCAAGATATATAATATAAAGTTTTGTAATGATGGGCTTAGTATTTGGCATCTTCATACTAGGCAAAATGTCTCTGTATGTTCCATAGGAAAAGATGGCACTTGTTTCACAGCCCAAAACATAATCACAGAATTGCTGAGATTAGAAAATACCTTTGGAGATCATCTGGTCAAATTCCCCGGCTCAAGCAGAGTCACCAAGAGCTGCTTGCCTCAGGCCATACCCAGACAGCTTTAGAGTATCTGTCTCCAAGGATGGAGACTCCAATACCTCTTTTTTCACTCTCAAAAGTCATAAACTGTTTCCTTATGGTCAGATGGACCCTCCTATGTTTCAGTCTGTGTCCATTAGTTCCTGTCCTACCAATGGGGACCACTGGGAAGAGCCTCTCTTGATCTTCTTTAGTTTCTCCTGTCAGGTATTGATGAGATTCTCATGACCCTTCTCTTCTCCAGGCTAAAAAAATCCCAGACTTTCTTCATAGGAAAGATGCAGGAATTTGAATTTCCTTTTGTTGAACTACATGAGGTTCCTGTCAGCCCATTTAATTTTTTTTTTACAAAGTTCTCAAAATGGATATTATATCAGTGATTTTTTAAAGAGAGGGTTACTGGTTTCCCTTTTTAAGTTATTTAGTAAGTAAGAAAAAATAATATTAAGAATTGATACAAGTTTTGGACATATTTTTGATAACATAAAAAAGTCAGTTATAGTTTTACCACTTGGCGGTATTGCAGCTACAGATGCATGTCTATACAATCTTCATAACATATTAAAGCATTCTATATATTGTCATTAGATGAACAGAGACATATATACTGAATAAATAACAAATAATATAATAAATACATGTGGAATTTAATCATTACAAATCAGAAGTCTTGAGACCAATAAGAGAAAATTTTAGGATCAATTAAAATGTTGAGGAATCATTTAAAAGACAGAAGTAGAAGGAGAATGCCTAATGCACAGAAGACATTAAATGATGACATCTATTATTGGCCATGTACTTCCTATCTTGGATTACTTTAGGGTCAGCACAGCACAAGTGATAAGGTGGTTGGGGCAACTGAGAGCCAATAAATCACTGAGGTTAGGTAGGACTTATTCAACAGTGTAAAATGGCTCTGAACAAAAACTTCAGAATAGAAACTACATTATTGGAAAAGTCATTAAGTTGTGACTTACATCCATAAAACTTGAGAAAAAGAAGACTTGTGTTGAGTGTGTAATAGATGTCTCAATTAAAATTCACATGTTGTTTTTGCAAACAATTAAAAACATTTTAAGATCAAGTGAGAATAATAGAAACTGTACAGAGATACAAGATTTTCAGTGTTCAGTCTCCAGAATATTAACAAACTACTAGGTATGAGACCTGGGAGGACTTTTCTCCTGTGTTAGACTAAAGAGAACTGTTGGTATTTTCTGTTTTTCACTGCAACGTGATGTGATGGGATAACCTTGGCTGGCAGCAAAGTCTCCACCAAGTTGCTCTCACTTTCTCTCCCCAGCAGGACAGGGGAAGGAAATACAATGAAGTTACTCTTACATTGAAGCAGGTCTTACCAGCTACAGGCTTAGGCAAGACAGAATCAAACAGTGAAAGATTTATTAAGTTATTGCCAATTAAAAATAGACTAAAATAGTGAGAAATTAAACCAGCTCCCTAGTCCCCTCCTATCCTTCTCAGGCTCAACTTAACCCCTAACTCTTCTAATTCCTACTCCCTGCAATGGATGGGAAATGGGGGTTGTGGTCCATTCATAAAGCTTTGTGACTGCCACTTCTTCTTCATCAGGCTGTATGCCTGCTCCAGCTTGGAGTCCCTGTCATGGGATACAGTCCTTTAGAAACTCCAGTGTGGGTCCTTTCCACAGGGTGCCATCCTTCAGGAACAGACTGCTCCAGCATGGGTTTCCTGCAGAGTCACATGTCCAACCAGGAGTTATGCTCCAGTGTGGGCTTCTCACCACACAGGCCACAGGTCTTGCCAGGATCCTGCTTCCAGATGGGATCTCCATGAACTACAGCTTCCTTCAGGGTACACCTATCTACTCTGGTATGGGGTTCTGCATGGCCACAGGGTGGGTATGTACTCTCCTGGGGACCTTCACAGGCTGCAGGGGGACAACCATCTTCATCACAACCATCTTTCTCCAGGGCCTGCAGAGAAATCTGTGCTCTGGCACAGGAAGTACCTCCTTCCTCTCCTTCATTGACCATAGTTTTTTCTCACATATTCTCACTCCTCTCTTTTAGCTGCTCTTGTGCAGTGTTTTTTATACTTTTTTAATATGTTATCACAGAGTTTTATGTTTTATGAGTCCTTTTAAAAGAAATCTAATTTTTATTTAATTTAGATACTCCAATTCGTATTCCTTTCTGAGTTACTCACTGACTATTACAGAATTAATTCCTCAATACTACGCATCAAAGACAATAAGGAAATTGACTGAAAACCTAGAATTCATTCTGTTCTGAATTCATGGAGGATTTCCTAAAGAAAATGAATATAATCATGTTACAGAAGACTCAATAACTCGATGTATACAGTAAAAATAATGAATGTTTGAAGAAAATTGTACCTTGATAGTCTTTACTTGTTATCACTGGTAATTCATCACTCCTATCTCTTCTGTTCTGAACACTCAATGTGCCCTAAATCTTCCTTTCCCTACCAGACTTTTAAGTATTTTTGTATGAATTATAAATGTATCATCACAATTATGTGTCAAAACAACATTTAAATATAATAGTAAAAAAAGATTTTTTATTTTCTTTTATAGCTTAAGTTGGAGTGTAATCATATTGCATACGTGTTGAAATTCTTTTTTCTCTCTAAAAATTCTTGAGATAAAATAAAGAATTAAATATTTATTATGGAGTGGTACAGTAGTTATGGCTCTTTTTACATAGACAGTATTTCCATTGTGTTTGAAAAGCTTAGGTGCTTGGATGAAAAACTGCTAGTATAATTTACATTCTATTTTGAAAGGCAGACAAGACCTTCAATTCCACTTATTTTTATCACAAGAGAAAAGCAAAGCTGCATGTAAAATTATTTTACTGGCCCATAAAGCTTTTTGAGATTTCAATTATGCAGGTCCATAATTCAATTTTTTCTTCATCCAAGGTTTTAAATATAGAAAAATAATAAAGAGTGAGAAATGAGAGACAAGGATTCTTGAAATCGGCAAGTTCCTATACTCAAGGAAAATAAAAATCTAAATTCAAATCACTGTTTTCACCTAATTGATTTGAATCTGTTCACAGCTAATAAGCGTGACTACTTGTTGCCTGTTTTGACAGTTATTCAGTTTCTCCACTTCAAGTTATAGTGGATGCTCCTTGGTTCAAGACATATTGGCTCTGCAATCCATTCACCAGGATTGTGTACATATCTATAGTACACACACTCACATATATATATATTTATATATTCTTCCTCAGTTTGAGAAAACCTACAACTAAGTCCTTACTCTAAACCTTCCTCTTTACTGCTCAACTATGCTAGCATACAGTTTACATACAATTTTATCACTTAAAAAGTAAAACTAGAAGAAATACAAAGAAAAGTAGCAGTCTAACACCATCGTGCATAAGGAATTAGGCTTCTGTTGGTTCTGTCTAGGCTCTGTATATGTTTATAGCTTAGGCTTTCTAATGAGAAGTTGCCAGAAATCCCTAACCAGGCTCATATACAATTTAGTATTTTGCCAGTTTATGGTATTATTTTTCATTAAAAAAGATACATAGGTTTCACAGATTCTTAGATAAAGATATCTTCTGACTTTACATAACTCATTTACATGCAAGTAGTACCTGTGTATGTGTGCGTATTTATCCTCATTCTGTCTGCAAATACATATAACTTGTTTCTGATACTCATCGTTCTCTTTTATATCCCGAGGCAACGAACTAATAAATAATCAAAATTGTTAACTGTGAAATGAAAAAATACAAGTCATAAAACCAACTCTGAAAACTTGTTTCTGTACGGTGACTTTAGTTGAGACCAGAGAGTTCACTATTTGTCTGAATAGAATTTGTCACGCATTAACTAAGCTGAACTGAATCTTACCCCTTTCTCACGAACTGTACCGTGAAAAAGGGAACACACTTTCTGAAATTTCCCCATTTAGACAAAGCATATAAAAAATTGAATTTGTCTATCTCGCATTGGCCTTTCTAGCCATCAGCACACTTGTAGCAAGTGTGGGTAGAGTCCTTCCCAAATCTTCATTCCTAAAGCCTAGCCATGATGAAACTATTTATTATATCCATTTTGAGATTATAAATAAAAAATATGAAATGTTTAAACAAAACACTTTGAATGAAAGACATGTTAATGGTTTTAGCCCTTTCTTTTTTCTGTTTTGAGTAACCTCAAAGTGCCTTTTTTAATTCTCTGAAGAGTTCCAAAAAGCAACATATTTTCCAAGTGACAGTATTGTAGAGAGGTTTCTTCAAACTGTAATTTCTGTTATCATGGTCTTATCCAGCTCTGCAAAATTTTGAAGGTTGCTCAAGCATCAGTCATAAGGCAGCAGCTTAAAGGCAGAATAACTAATGGGGAAATTTTACCTTGTACCACACTTCTTAGGAGACTGAGTTCAGGATTAGTTGAAACTGGCTTTGGTTCAAATTGCTCATTAGATTTTAGTGAGACAGCGGTTCATTTACCTCTAATTTTGTACTTAAAAAGGAAGGAAACTAAGACTAGAACTTAAATTGAACAAGCAGAGACTTGAAATGCAAGGTTCTTGCCTGGGAGGGATGTGTAATGATATCTATAATCAGCTGTGAGGATCAAAATTCAGCAAGAAGAGAGTTTTCTCACAGACAACTGCAAAGTAATATTATTCCAAAAGAGAAAATGTGAATCTGTTTTCTGGTTTCATGTATTTTTTTTATTGAACATTGTTTCTAAACATTATCTAGAATCTTTAACAAAATACAAAAGGAATAGCAATGCTAAAATTTTTGAACTGTTTAGCAGTTAAGGACATATTGAGAGCAGTTGTGCTGTATTTCAGGATATTTAAAAGAAGATACTTCCTGTATTTTTTCAGTTGCAGAGTTTTGTTTTGGTTTTTTTTTTTAGTTTAGATTGTCTAGTATTCTTTTAAAAGCCTTTTTTCACAGTCGTTTTGTGATGTAGTTCTATGAATTTACAGCTAAGTAGCCTTATGCTTGTAAAACCAAGCACTTGTTTGGAAGGAGGGAAAGAGCTCATAATGTGTGGAATGAACTTTATCTTGAAGGTTTTCTCATTTAATTGATGTAATCTGACCTTGCCATTAGTCTTGCTAGAGGCAAGCTATTTCTGTCTGCGTTACTTTTCATTATTACTTTTGTGTAGAAACTCAGTGCCTGCTGCTCCATATAAATGTGTGACAGAGCTAAAGAATATATCCTGGAAAGTCATTCAACTCCTATCTACTCTCATACTTTCAAAGTTAATTCACACAAGTGTATACTATACTACCATATATCAAAGTTGTTGTATCAATAGAAATTTGGAATACCAAACTTTGTGATCATGATCTGAGATACTGCAGGAAATTTATATTCTCTGTTTAGTTATCTGGAATCCAGGTGCCATCAACTTAGATATAAATCAATCTTATCCTGTAGCAGTCACTTTGTAGCTGTGCCTGAGCTTATTATTAATTTAATATGTTCTTTTTTTTGGTACAGAGTGAAGGAGACAATTAAATGATATATCACATAAACAATTAAAAACTGTCCCTGTGGTTTTAAGCTGTTGAAATACTGAAGAACTTGTGCAGAATGCAACTGTCCTTGAATTACTTTCATTGTTAAATATTAGAAAATATGACAAATTTCAGTCTGACAGTCATTTAGAATAGTATTTGCAGAGCTCTGTCAGATGCTTATTTATCTTTATTATTGTCTGGTTACTTCAATAGACACAGGACTCATAACAAATACAATGATGGTACATGAATTAAATTAACAACACTTATATACCTCATTGTTTTTCCCCAAAGATAAATGTAAGAGACTCAAAAAGTTCATAGCAAATACCATTAATATAACTTTGCTGAATATTAAGGCAAATACCTGCTAATCCTTCTAATGTCAATCATTAATTAAAGATATAATTTGACAAATATGATCAACTGTTGTTTCTCAGATTATTTTGAGTCTCTGTTGAAAATCATGTCGGTGTTAAAACCTGTCAGTTTCATACAAACCATTGTTGAGTAATCTTTTTTAATGTCTATAATTATGTCACAACATTCCTATAAGCTTGATATTCAGATAGACACAGAAATATCCAGTCATCCCAGAAAGAAACCAATTTTTTTTATTCTACTTTTTTTTTGCTATTATCAAAGGGCTGATTTGCAAGGAACTTATACAAGGAACTGTGTTGGTTTACATCAAGTGAAGAACTGTTTCAAAGAACTTAAAATTACACATTTGGAAACTAATTTTATATTTTGCTGACATGTTAACTTTAAACTTTCAATACTTGACAGAAATTATAAAGTACGTTAAAAATGCATGCTTGATAAAAACACCTAGAAATAAGAAGTTATCCTTAACTGAAGCATTTAAAGAAAAGACAAATTAGGATAGTATTCTCTGTTTATTTCTTGTTTTGAATTTTTGGGGGCTTTTTTTGTTTGGATTTTTTGGTTTGTTTTGGTTTTATTTTTAAATTGGACTATGAAAAGTATGAAAGTAATCTTTGGGCTTGAGGAGAACAGTCTTTTCTTAGTTTATGTAGGAGAGGAGCAAGAAAATAAAATCCTGAAAGATCAAATAGTACTTCAAGTATAACTTTTTGCTGAAGTGTTTTTTTCTTAATCTGTCTGATGTCCGTTTTGGCTCCATGGAGCATTAAGACATTTGTGATCAGGACAATCTGAGAAAAGAAAGGGGTGTGCTTCAAGCAGTTTGTACCAAAAAGTTATTTCACTTTTTTCTCCCTTATGCTTCTTAATTTCCAACTCAGTATCAGTTATTTTATACTTTACTGGGTTTACATACAGAATGAATCTTGGCATTTCAGTAATCTGATCAGCTTATTAAAGAGGTAACACTGTATTATGGGAGAAATAGAAAACAGCTATTACCTTCTTCAGTATAAGATCAAGGAAGCGACTTAACATCTAGCTGCCCTTTATCACTTGCTGTATACAAAGCTGGGTTGAATTTCTGATCAAAGGTTCTCCGAGTGTGGTCTCTGCAAAACACTTAAATGAATTTGCATATAGAGTGACCTCACTGCTTGGGGCAAGGGGAAGCAACAGTGAAGTAATGTGGTATGACATGCTGTTTACATGTTCTTGCTTGGTCACTCTCTCCTCCTGCAAAAAGGGGGACCACGTGACTGAGTCTCACTCTGGGAAAATCCAGTGGAGAGTCTGCACTCAGATCCATTAGTCTACTGTGTTTAAGTACCTTTCAAGGTTACTGCTTTTATGCTGATGTAGGGACAGACACAATCTCAGAAGAATTTGTAACGGAAACTGAGGGACTCGGTTTTCACCAGGAAGGCTTTCTACTTAAATTGTAACTCTTTCTCAAAGGCAGTTTCATTGCTTTCTTCTCGCCCACCCCCGCATAGCAAGAGAAGTTCTCAGCCTCTCTGATATGAGAGGAGAGACATAGCCCTAACAGGTATGCACAGAGGCCTTGGGAAGGTGGGAGAGAAAGAGAGAGGATAAAAGGGGCCCTGGGAGTTGGGAACTCACCTTTTTCCTCCCTGAGGCCCAGTGCACAAACCTCACTGTTAGGTTTTTGTGTTCTGACCTTCTAAATAAACTTTTTTTCAGTTTTTTTCCATTGGCTTGGCATTTCTGGGGATAGCTGTATATTTTACTTTGCAGTTGAATTATATGGAAGTGTACTGATGTGAATTTTAACAGCATTAGAATTATTTTATGTGGTTATTTCTTTGTTATGTTTAGAGTTAACTACAAAGAAATCCTTTTTAAGATCTGATTGCATTCACCTAGTGTGAACAGTATTTTCAATGAACAACACTTGCTTGTTCTGTTCCTTAGCTTAAAACCAAGACTACTGTGCCTGCCCAGATGTTCCTTTATTTTAATTATTAACATACCTTACTTTCTACCACTGATTTCTTATCTGTATCTATATATGCACATGAAACAGTACTGCAATGCATGGTAGTGATTGAAAACTCTTTTAAGAAAGCAATGACTGCCATTAAGTAATTGTATTTGCAGACATTTCTTGTACAGCTTCAGTTCAGGTGCCAATTGGAATCTCTTGACTGTCTTATTGTATTTCTCCCTCTATTGTACCCCAGTTGGTTTCCACTTATCTCCTATGTCCCCAAACCCTGTTCTCCTATTAGCCGAGTTCTGCTGCATTGCAGGGTTTTCCTTATATGGCCATCCTGACCCTAAATGGTTTAGCCCTTGCCCTATTTTCCTTATATAGTCTTGTTTTCATACTCTTCCCCAGTTATACCCCTTGTTCCAGCAAATTCTGCTCCTGCCCTATCAAGGGCAGGAGCCACGTTAATAAAGAGTTCCATTTTGTATGAACCCTTGAAATGTCCGAACCTGCTTTCCTTTGGGGCCATCAGGCCGCAGAGGCCGACGCCTTCTGCATGATACTATGCAAAGTTATTGTTTAAATAATAATTGTTTAATGTCATCCATAGAAACTCTTATTTGGATTCTACAAACCATGTCAGAGTAGTGCCAAAACACAAGAAAAGGGAATATCTGACTTGAACAGCCAGTTCAAGAAACCTTTGAGAATGATTCTAAATTTTGCTGATGAAAGACTTCTTTTACAGTTACTTTTACTAGCTTCAGCTTAAAATTAACCAGAAAGAGGAAAAATAATTGCTACACAATGCAGCTATATGAGAAAAGACGCCTGTGCAGGCAGTTTTCTGTTGGTCATCAAGATATGCTTGAGCTGTTGGGTAGATTTACCAAAATAACTAAACTCCTTTATTTTTTATAAGTTTTTGATAACTTTACAATCATAGAATCATTAAGGTTTCAAAAGACTTCCAAGATCATCAGTTCAACATCTGACCAATCACCACCATGTCTGTCAACTAAACCATAGCACTAAGTACCATGTCCAGTTGTTCCTTGAACACTTCCAGCGATGGTGACTCCACCACCTCCCTGGACAGCCTATTCCAATGCCTGACCACCCTTTCAGTGAAAAAAGTCTTTCTGAAATATAACTTGAAACTCCCGTGGTGCAGCTTGAGGCTTTATCCTCTTGTTCTGTCACTAGTTACCTTTTCTCCAGAATAAACAACAATAGCTCCTCAGCTACTTCTCATATCTCTAACTCTCTAGGCATTCCACCAGCTTCACTACCCTTCTCTGGTCGTGCTCCAGCACCTCACTACCCTTCTCGAAGTGAGGGACTCAGAACTGGACACGATATTTGCGGTGTGGCCTCACCAGTGCCGAGTACAGGGAGACAGTGTGGCTAGTTCTGCTGACCACACTGTTTTTGGTACAGACCAGGATGTCATTGGTCTTTTTGGCCACCTGGGCACACCGATGGCTCATGTTCAGCTGGGTGTTGACCAGCAACTCCAGGTCCTTTTCTGCTTGGCAGATTTTCAGCCCCTCTGCCCCAAGACTGTTGAGCTGCATGGGGTAGTTTTGTCCCAAGTGCCGGACTCAGCACTTCACTTTATTGAATCACATAACATTGTCCTTGGCCCCATCAATCCAGCCTGTCCAGATCCCTCTGGACAGATTATAAGAAATGAAATATAGTCTAAGCAACCAATTAATTAGTACTATAATGAAAAATGCATTTTGTTGCATATAATAAATTATAATTTCTTCAGTAGAGCAATTATAATTTTTTTCATTATGATAGTGGCTGTTTAATGAATAATTTTCTATGCAGCAGGCTGTACTTTCTTAGTCATCCCTTTGTATGGTTTTAATAAAACTTCCTCACTATTCCTAAGCATCTAGGGCTACATTATATTATAATTTTAATTGAAAGGATGCAATACACTGAGAAGGAGAAAATTTCTACTCCACATAAATATTTCACACTTGAACAAGAAAGGAAAACTATTTGGTATGTGTCTAAAACAACTCTGGTCCTTGTACAGTACTCCACAAACTAAAGCTTAAGCAAATTCACAATTTTCCATTAATTTACTCTTTTTTTGAGCTCTTGCAATGAAAAAAAATTTGATTTCCATTACTGAATCATAACTTTTTAACATCTTGACCCAGTGACAAACTGTGAACTAATTTATGTAATTGAGTTTCTTCACCAAACGTTGTGTTGCCCACATTCTTCACAGTTTTAGGTCAATGCAACTATTGAATTCAGTTCAGTAGCTACCATCAGCAAGGGACCTGGCTTCCTTTGTAGGTATTAAAGATTCTGCCTTTTGCATAATGACTATTTTGATTTATTCAACTTTTACAAATAAACTTTGACATTAAAAATATTACATTTTACATCACATATGTAAACCAATAATACCACTGCATCTCACATTTGTTTAGCTCAAATTATATATATACATTTCAATTAAACTTGTATTTCTAGTTGTGATTTTCTAAATATGTAAACTGAGGTTCATTTACAGTAAAATACTGCTCAAAAATAAATATTTTTTCATCAATATGCTTTAAAATTTCTGACATTGTTTATTATTTAGCATCAGTCCTCAATCCTTTTTATTTGAATTCCACTTCTCTCAAGAACAAAGACCAATTTCAGTTTGTTTGTGGAATTGCTTATGGTCATAGATTTTACTGTAAAAATCTAATTTTTATAGTAGGATATATTATGCTAGGAGCAAGAAAGTATTACTTTCTCTTTGATTTTATTATAGTTTTCATGTAGGTTTGAGACATGACAGAGCAACCAAATATAGTGAGAAGAAGGATTGAGGGAATGAAACATTCAGTAAGATTTGCTGATCTGTGAACTGACTGACTTTTGTTCACGGTAGATGCAATGAAGTGGTAATTATAATTGCATAAGATCCATTCTATAATAACTTCTAGTAAAGGGAATGTTCTGAATTGTAGAATTGTTTGTAGAGTAGAAGTATATCTGTGTTTTGATAACTTAAACTACTGTCCCAATTGTCTTATCATAATTAGTATTGTATCTATTAACTATATTCTAAAAATAAATAAGGATGTGATGAAAGGGCAAGTAAATCTATAGATGTAATTATTGCATCTATAGAGATAATTATTGTAAATACTCATATGCAAAACAAATTATTTATTCTTATTGTTTGGTTTTCTGATGAACTGGAAGATTAGATGCTGATTATGCACTATGTTTGAGCGTTAATTACTTTTAAGTCATTTAAGTTACACACATACGTCTTAGATCTTCATTAGCTGAAAAACATAGTTCTTTGCCTTAACGTAATTTTATTCTTAGATTGAGTAAATTTAGATGAGATAGAGGAACAATCTGGGAAAGTTCAAGACTCTTTAATAACTCATTTCTCCAACTGGACTGCATCTAAATGTTCTTGAGACTCTTTATCACAGTACAGATACAGAAAGAAAAAGAAATCTTGGTGACTATACAGACCAGCAAATGACAATGGCTTAGCCTTGGTATTATTTGCACATCCACTTCTCAACTTTTTCAAGCTTCACACACCTAGTCTGTATCAAGTTTTAGACACTTCAATAGCCCTTCACTGGATCTTACAGTTGGGTTAATTAAAATTTTTATTTATTTAAAAGAGTGCTCATAACCCACTCATTAAATAGTCTGACAGCCCTTTTGATTTATAAGCAGAAGTATTCTATATTGTTTCTAACTGGAGAAAATGGGGCAAGTATAATCCTTTATTGAGTCTTTGTGTGTCCACTGAAATTTACACTGGAGGGAATTCCCTAGAGAAACTGTTCTGGGACTGCAGAAATACTAATTTTTTTTTACCCTGTGGGATACTAATTTCTTCCTATAAGTATTTCTCTCAGTTTTTTGACAATGTAGGAATTTTGGACATCGTGACACACTGGTCTCTTCTCATCTGAGGCACAGAGAAACTTTGCTTATATCTCAAAATGTTTTTTATACCACCTAAAAGTCTCTTTTATGAAAACGAATTGATTGAGATATATATGAAGTACAATTAAACGCTTTTGTCAATTCTGGCCTTGAACTCATTGAATTCTCTAATATTGGACAATCTGATGAATTGAATAACCTAGAAAGTTATCACATGAGGCTATATCTTTTTTTGGAGTTCTTTTAGGGTAGTGCAGAGATACCGAAGTGTTCAGATGTTTTATTTATGAGTTCTTTTAATCTAAATTGCACATGATTTAGACTTCATTTATGTCTGGTGCAGTTGGCATGTATTTGGAAATATTCACACATAAGAATAGGTAATTCCAAAATCAGCTAGGCAGATCAGAAAGCATAAAACATTGTGGATTTGCCAGATATTGAAGTTTTAGATTCACATTTACATTTTGCATAAAAAAAGGTTTGCACATGATAGACAGACACAGAAATGATGAAAATAGACACTTAAAAATTAAAAATAAACTTAAAAATATTTAATGTTATCTTTGTGTAGAGTCATTGTGAGAGGAGTTAGAATTCTAAATCTACTTTTCACTAAGGGAAATAGCTCAGAAAAGTAGCTCAAATGATTGGTGGATTGAGATCCAGGCATCTGTTGAATGCTCTGCATCACTGCAGTTTAGATTACATGTAGTAAATGCTTCATTCTACAAAAAAAGTAATGTCTGGATTCAATTATTCCTTTCCATCTTCCTTTTTTATTTTTTTAATGTCAAATAATGCAGAGTCAGCTGTTCAGCTTTATGCAGAGCTTCATGTTTTAATGAAACTTGCATTTGCATAAAAGAGATTTATTTGCTTACCACAGGTTTGTTCAAATTGTAGTGTGAACTTTAAAGGGCTTTGTTTATTTCATTGCAATAAGGGACATTCCAGGAATCACTTTTTCACTTGGCACAAATATCATGCTGCCTTCCTTAGTTCAGCATTTTGAGTCACAGCAAATGTTAATGGTGAATATGGTATTATAAAGGGAACATGAAACTAAAAGGCTGCAGAAGGAGAAAACTTTGTCTATGTATGTGTG
The DNA here is from genome assembly GCF_009829145.1 of Chiroxiphia lanceolata. Classification (NCBI taxonomy): domain Eukaryota; kingdom Metazoa; phylum Chordata; class Aves; order Passeriformes; family Pipridae; genus Chiroxiphia; species Chiroxiphia lanceolata. Next base: position 65,208,997 of record NC_045638.1, on the reverse strand, counting down.
TCATATTTTGCAGGATATTAACGAAATCTGTGGCATTAGATGAAGAAAACATACAATGAAATAAGATTGAAACTATGTAGTGCTTATCTGTCAATATTTCTCCAAGTCAGGCCCTAGGTATGGCCAAAATTCCCTTTACCAAGGTTTATGGAAATTGAACCAGTTTATCAGTCTCTTATGGCTCTAACATTACCAAGTATTCAAAGTTCTTCCTATGAAAAATTTTTATTGAATAAGGGCAAATGTGTGTCAGGGAAATCTGGCTTAAGAGTTAGTTCACAGCCACCTTGCTGCAATGGCTATATGCAAACTAATTAAAGACAGAAATAATAATATTCTTTATAAAGCACAGTCCAACTACCTTTCTATTGAGCAGTAGTTCTATAAAATATATCAATTGATACAAATATTTACGGCTCTTTTCGGAAAGTAAAAATGCAAGAATCTTTTATTTACTAGGATTTGAAAGCTTTATAGAACAGTTATCACATCACATTCTGAAATTTCATGATACCACTGTGTTTGTTACATTATTAGTTATTTTCCGTAGAAACAGTTTTTCCCTCTTTAATTTTAATTTGTAGACAGGTTTACTTTGGCTTTGCAAATACATACCTGTATTGATTTTGTATTTGTTCTTTTATAATTCCTCTGAATTGTATATGAAAAAATGAAAATGAAAACATAAAAGTAGCAATAAAACTTAAAAGCTGTTTACCAGAGAAGAAGAAAGGTCAAAACCAAATAATATAGGTCCCTAAAATAGATGTCTGAGATTAAAATGGTTCCCAATAAATTAAATATTCACTAATTCAAAGGCAAACTAAAAGGGGCATGTCTATATCTTGTTAGCTAGGGAACAATTGAAGCTTGTTAGATGATATAAATATCCTATAGTTTTGAAATGGAAGCCAGGTGCTTCACAATCTACAGTAGTAGTACAGAGGACCTAATAGGAAGACATTGTGTCTTAATACATAAAGAGCATACTTCAGATGGGAGAACTAGTACTACAGGGGAAATAAAAATAAGAGACAGTGTCAAATTTGCTCTATATTTCATTCCAAATTGTTGAGTTTTAGACAAATAAAAGGTGCCACTAAAACCTTATAGTGTTCCTATTCCCTTTGGAAAGACTTTCACCTCTAACTTTGGTACTGTTTCGTAATCTTGAGGGAGTACCAAGATTTTGATGCATCTGATTCCCAAGTAGGGAAATATTTTTATGATATATCTCCAAATTTTTCTCTCAAGCAAGGCAGGGAAAGACTTTGCTTTAACATGTTTTATAAATAATAAAGTAGGGAATTTAAAGTGTTTGTATGTCCTAGACATGAAAGAGAGAAGGAGAAGAAGCCAGAATAACACTGGTATTATAATATGTTCTGCTGCTATAGTGCTGTACATCTTTATGTCGAAAACTAGCAGCAGAAACTGAGGGTTTGTGAAACTGAAATATATGTCTTTGAAGAACTGTAAAAAAATATGATTTAGTTCTGGCGGTCAACTGGAAAATTCCTTCTCTTTGGAATAGAAGGTGCATTCTGCTTTAATGAGAAGCGCTTTATAAGAGGTATTACTTCATACAAATTTGGTTTCTAGGTGATAAACACCCTAGTGAGATTAGCTAGAAGCTGAGCAAATGAGAATTAATATTGGACACTGCTGTTGGTAACAGATTTCTGCTTCTTTTCTGGATGTAATGAATTTACAAGCTTCACATTATGTGACAAACATGCAAATACCCTCCTCCACCAAAAAAAAACTCTATCAGGATAAAACATTTTATAAAGTTATTGTCTGTCTTCAAAACTCTTATGTTTGTGCAAATTGATAGTACACAAAATTTTCTCACAGGGCTCAAAATTTTAGCACAGAAAATTCAAACAAATTCAAATCAATGTTTTCAAAGTAAAATAAACCTACATGGGAGACTCTTTTAAAAGAAGTGCTAGAGGGTCATTTTAATAAGGAGGGCAAAGCAGTAAGCTATCAGTATGGTAATTAAAATCAATGAGTGTCCATAACCATGCTTGAAGATGTGAAGAAGGTTAAAACTAATTAAAAATATCACAAAAGGTCTTTCTTTAACGATTGGAGAGATACCTTGGTGATAACACTTTGCAACCTGATATCAAGGTCGAAACATGTTCAAAGGGATAAAAGTCTGTTATAAAAAGTGTAATTTTTGTGCCCAGAGAGAATAGAAACATTAGATTGTTCAAACATAACTTTATGTAGCTGACATTCAAACATCATCAGTTCTCTAAGCTTGTGAGAGAGCTTTATTTTCTGCTAAAATAAATGAAAGCGTTTCTGTTTGACATAGAAGGCTGGGATCAGACTCTACTTTTCCTGTTGCAGGAGGTGATGCAATTATAAAAGCTGATTTAGATATTCGTTTGCTGGATTGAAAAGAATTGTGTTTTGGGACCACAGAACTATTTCAGAGGCCCTTATCTGCAACTCAGACAGGTTTGACCGTGAGATTAAGGGCTTTTGGCCTTCTGTGTTTATGCTTTCTATGTTAGAGAAGTAAGAATACTAGGTACTGCTCTGTTCATCATCACTGTAGAGAATAACCAGACAAAATTGCACTTAATAAATAGTCAGAAATTAAAAAAAAAAAAATATTTCACCCTGGCCTTCTATTGCACAACTTAGTGTGGGGACTGCGGTTTTAATTAAAAAAAAAAAAGTAAATTATTGATAAGAGTAAGAGGTTAAGTCTGGTGGATTAAACAGTTTAAAAGCATTTTAATATCATTAATTAAAGCGTAAAACTTTATTCCTTACTATAACCTTTTCAGTTAAGAACTATCTTGAAATCTTAGACTAATCATTTAATAATTGATAGCTTTTTCTTTATTACATGTCTGAACTCCCCACATTTGGAAAAACTGAATATGGATCTTCTTTTTTATTTGAACTACAAAGCACTGCTTAGACTGTACATTCAAATTCTGTTTTATGCAGAAAGTCTAGATCATATTCCATTTGTTTCCTATCCATCCCAACAGTGTAACAAAATGCATTCCTTCTCCAAGTAATCAGAGTGCAGACTTGCTCCTCAAAAAATTACTTCTTTTAACTCCAATCATAAGGGAAGCTCTACTGCTTTTTATTCTTGTTGACCTTACAGTCCACACAGCTAAGAGATTCACAGGTGGATTCAATTCCAGCTTGTGCATCGTCTGCGCTGTTTACTATAGTCAAGGCAATTACAGCTGTGCAAACCCAGTGATGGCATTAGGGGACACAGGTGCAAACAAGGGACTAATTTGGCCTGCAAAACTTGTATTATTGGTGATAATAGATGAGGTGGAAGTGAGCCAACTTGATTCTCAAACCACAGACTGAGTACGCAGATCTGAGAAGAATATCCAAATGTTTGTTTAAATGGGAGAATATGGGATTAAAAAAAACTTCATAGACAATAAACATATTCCCAGTGACTTTCTTCTCTTTACTTCCTTTCACAGAGTCATTTGCTAAAGTAGAAATGTACTTGACTGAATCAAGTGAAAATGGTAATGTATTAACCCCATGTCAGGGAAGTACTAATATTATTTATAGACATACTATGGAATAAAGTAAGAAAGTGAAAGGCAGAAACAATTTTGTTTCCAGAAATGTGACTGGATATGCAATTTTTCTCATGAAATAAAGAAAATTTAAGATGAGGGGGGCAAAGTGTATTTTTATGAAATGTGTTTATTCCATCATTTAAAGATAGTGAGTATTGAATATAGAGGTAAAGGTAATTTAAAATGTCAAGAAAGGACAGATAAAGAGCAACAATTGAAGAATCAGGTGAAACGAGAAACACTTTGATGAAATGTGATAACTTTGTGATACACTGATAATTTAAATCTGTAAATATTTGACTGGCATTATACTTGGGACAACACTTGGGACAACACCTTGATGAAATACTTAGGGATTCCAGACAACTTGGAGTTTATTAAAAATGTAGTCTTTTTTTTTCTTTTTGTTCTTCTTTAAAATGCAATGCTCATTACATTTTGGTTTAGTATAGATACTGAATAAATGTTTGCATTCGTTTTCTTTTTACTGCTCCTACTTGCTTAACTTCAAATTTAAAAATATATGCTACAAGAAGGTTTAACTGCTCTTATTCTTTCTTTTCAAAATAACTAATAGTAAATTTTGCGTTGAACAAATGGGACAGTCACATTTGAGAATTTATTCCTTTTTTCTTTCTTGTTGGTTTAACAGATAAGCAGAAAACATCTCTACATTGAAAAATCTTTTGTCTGAAATCCTAGCTTTGCTTCATTGATGGTATTGATCAAATATTGTTTTATGCAAAATTTCCAAATCATGGTGCTGATTGAAATAATGTACTGCAAGGCAGTAATCATATTTGAATGAAGACAATTCCTCTGAAATTCAGTTAAAATATTGTAAATGGGATTGGCATAGGCTAAATTCATTTGGAATCCAACACTTAGCTTATCTTGTGTCATTTAATTGAGATTGACATAAATTAAAGAATACTACAGGCACTAAATGCTAGAGATAACCAATTATTAGCTGCAGACTCAAATTAAAATATTTACTTCAACAAAGCAGTTCAGCAAATGTGTTTCTGAAAAGACTTGTTTTTTGTTTTTTTCGTATACTTTCTGGCACAATATAACTCCTATATAATATAATTTGTTTTTCCAGTCACACAAGTGTTATTAACAGGTGTGTCATAATTAAACTAATAAAGCAAGTTCTAAGGTATCAAAGTAATGAAAAATGATGAAGCAGTCCTTCCTTACAGTGCAGTAATATGCCTGGATAACTGGTGTTCTGTATGCTGTGCTGATATTAAAAGTATAATTTATGCATGTTGGGGTATGTGATAATCTATATTCCTCTTGCTAATTCTAGCTAATTTGTTCTGTTTGAAGGAAGAACCAAAAAATCATGTTTCTTTTGGGCCTTTGTCTACCACTTTATTGTTTGGAGCTCTCAAGCAGAAGCAAATACTTTAGAAAAGACGGAGACAGAGACAACCCTCACTCTTGAACTCTTGCCTTAATTAATTAAGTCTTTCCCAGGTGGCTAAAGTAGTAAAATAAAAAAATGGGTGGAAGTGGTTGGACTTTGAGTGGGTGTTTTCTGGATGATTCAGGTTCTGTTGAATCTGAGGTTACCTTGTGTTGAGGTTATATTGAAACTAAGGTCTGAAAAAGACATTTCTGGATATATTACCCAGGTTAGATAACCATTTGCTTATTAGAAATACACAAAATGGTTTTTATTCCCAATCCAGGATCCAATTAAGTTCATTAAATGATTGTGATTCAGTTCAGTGTCTACTTGATCAGATTGGTAATAGATAGATAGATAGATAGATAGATAGATAGATAGATAGATAGATATGAAATCTGAATTCTTCCTGAAAAAAATTATCTACAAGAGAAATATAACAATGGACTCATAATGGTCAGTTCTGCACCTGGTATGTCCCTTTATTCTTACTCCCCTTGTAAGCTAGGAAAGACAGTGTTATGAATTTCTAGACTATGAATAAATACAGAATCTGCAAGAATCGCAATCTAAGATTATTTGAAGGCTTGAAGAATATAGAAGTGTTGTTTCTGAATTCATCTCTCTTTCTCTTTCTGTCCATATCACCCACCAAATCTTCTTAAGAAATACTTTATAAAGAGGGGGTATTTTTACCCTTTGTTCATTATAAAGAGGATCTTACTGATTGCCTTACTGAATTTGGTGATATTTCTAATGTGCCTAATTCTAAACTAGATAATTTATTAATGCCTGATGCACTTGGCATGTATCTGGAAATATTGACAAAGTTCCAAACTACCGACTAAGGTAATTTGATTTACTCATCCACTTCTTGTGACTTGGATATTTTATTTTTTCATTATGCTAAACACGAAGTTAATTCTAGAATTCTGTGTCTAACATGTTTACAACTTATCCTACTGGAAGCAGTAAAAAAAACCCCTACATTTGGTAACTTATTTTCAAGTATCAAGGTTTCACAAACCAAGTTTTTCTGCCATTTTGCAGAGGGAAATAACTACTATGGCAGAACTTTAAAAAGGGTTTTTCTGTACACCCACAGAAAATGGTTTCTGGAAAGATAAACATAATAATACAAAAAAATTAAACGAAGGGCAAGTATAGGAACAAATTTGAGATCTAACTTTGTTTCACTGAAGACTCTAAAGACACTGAGTTAGTTTCTATACATATATAATGAGAAATAAGGGAGATAAATTTCACCTTCTATTTCAAAGAGGAGGAAAACACATTAATACAAAAGGATATGGCTGTTGACACTGCTTACTTCAGTAAAAAAATCTTCAAAAAGGGCATATGACATATGTAACCCAGGACAATACACCCATTCTTTTTATCAAAAACAATCAAGAAATGTGTTTGTCAAAACATACTGGGTTAGTTGTATAACATGACTAAATCCCTAGTGATGATTCCAATTTTAGCAACATGTGGTGCTCCTGAAAGGAACCATAACATCAAATTTCAAAGCAGTAAAAGGTTGTGCTCTATTTTTATCCTCTACCCTTTTGTACTGTAATTTTTCTACTTCAAAAATATACTGTTGCCTTAAACTGTTTAGCTTAATTAGGAAGGGTGAATGAGTTAGGTTGAACTACACTATAATTAGAGGGTCTTATTAATCCTCCTCAGTCCATCACTTTAAACAACAAACAGAGGAGAAAAAGTAACAAGAACTATTTGTGAAAAGGACTTCTTTTTATATTTATTGGAAGAATATGGACTTGTGAAAAGGAATGAAAAAAAGCAAATAAAAGTAAGGTTCTATAAGCATACCAAAGCTAACTTCATGTTGTTATGCGCAATGTAAGGGAAAGACATAGAAGAGTTGTCAAGAGAGCCATATGTAGATCTTTAATGAGCAGAATTACGTAAAATTAAATCAAATTATATGAATTTTAAGCAAAGGAAATGTAAATTTATCTTCAAAGATACTCATATAATGGCATAGAGGTAACTGGTACCTATCTATCTTTAGATAGATTCCAACTACATTAAATATGAAAAATAATTCTTGGTAATTTCTTTGTTTTAAATTTCAAAGAATTTAAGAGGTATCCTTTCTTTAATCTGGCAAGGATGTGAAAAATATTTTTATTTATCATTTCATACAGATGGAAAAACTTTTGGTTTTCTTGTGAGACTGGTCAATGGGAGGACCAGAGAAGGCACGTAAACTGACATGTTTGGAATTGATTAATAATTAAATATTCAAAACTTCCCCCAGATCTCTCTACAGGAAAACAGAAGCTCCAACTCACACTACAATGCCTGTAATGAACCACAATCTTTTTGACAACGTCTATAGAAATTCTGTTACTGAAGAATGTCTATTGATATTACCGCGCTGTGACTCCCTGATACCTCTAGGGTATTTTTTACTAAATTTTATTTCCTCATGTGTATTTCTTTTACTACATTTCCTTTGCTAAACTAGGGTTATTCATGTTAACATTCCCATTCTGACGCAGCAGGGTCTGTTTCATTTGGGGTTATAGGATCACTGAACTAGCATGTTCATTTCTGTGGTATCTTTTATCAGCATATCAATTTTCCTAATTAAAGAAAAGCTCAGTTTACTAGAAAAATTACCTAGATATCAGGTCCTTGGGTTTGTGCACTTTTTAATTGCAGTTTAAGCTTTCGTGTTACCTTGTAATTCTACTAAACAGGTTGCTGACAGCATTTTAAAGTTGAAATAGGAATTTTCCTGCCTTACCTTGTCTTCCTCTGCTTTTATGAAGGAAATATAATTACCCTATGAAAGGAATAATCTGACAGACAAGTTATGCAAAATAAGATGCTTTCCATCTTGGAGATGCAAAAGAATAATATTACACCTTTTGTTCTCAACTTCTCTAACAACTGGAATAAAGCTTCTGAGTTTGACAAGTTCTGAGAATTAGGAGCTTTACTATGTAGATACCTGGTCAGATACCAGAGATCAGCTCAAAAGTGTTTCACTAGTTCTCTTTTTCAGGATTGATTTGGAATCAATAAATCAATATTTATTTTAATAAATTTTTATGTATTTCTAATACATAAATTAATAAACAAGTAACTCTCTCTCTCTATATAAAACCACTAATAGAGATGCTGGAGGTAATCTGTCTTCTGTGAGATGCTCTATTGCACAGGGAAGATCAAAATACACATATTGCTCACATTTTCATTAAGGATAACCTGACAGAGTGAAAAATACCTAAAATATACCTCTGTCATATAAGACTTATGAATTGGTGAATTGACGGTCATTAAAATAAACAGATTGTATTGAACAATTCCACTGAATGTAGGACAAGGAATTCCCACTGCTGTCTGAAATAACAATATGTACAAGAAAGCCCTTTTTTTTCACCTGTTCAAGCTATTCAGGTGCTTTTAACATACACATAAGAAAACTTAAATGCAAACAAAAACATATCCTTAGCATAAGTGATTTGAACTTAAGGATTTTTGAGCCTATAATCACTTTTTGAGCTATGGTTCATTAACACCTACACTAAATTCTTTGAGTATAGTCTAAGACTTTGTAATAGAAGGTTTAAGGCATATTCTTACCTGCATATGAAAGTAGGGTTTTTTACAATAATGTAGTAAATATTATCATAACAAACAAAATAACTAATATCTTCAATCGACAAGAAGTCTTTTGAAGCTTTTCCCCCCTTTGGTATAAGGTAATTATCTATATTACCCTGTTCCTTCTAATGATTTTAGAGTAAACCATAAAGAGAAATCTGTCCATTCACTGACAGCTGAAGTGGAAACCTTTGAATTTTATACCAGAAAGGAATACAAATGCTGAATCAAATTAACAGTTCCATGTGCTCAATGTCTGTTTCTAATCTTTTATGACAGCTGGTACCTGACAGTGAGTTATTTTACCCAGGCTCCACTTCACTAGCTGTTCAATAAGCCTTTTCATGGAATTGAGATTTGCTGAGTAATACAGTTCTCCTATCTTGGCTTCTTATTCTACAATAGAATTGAGTTGAAACTATTTCTATTTCTATCAATACCACACAGATTTGAAAAGAAATAATTGTGTTGTGGTTGAAATACTTGTAGAAGGTCATCTGTAGGGTAAAAACAAGTTTAGGCAGTCAAACCTCCTACAACACAATTACACATATCACAAGCAAGAGGGAACGCGAGGAAAAAAAAAGGAAAAGAAAGCCAGCTTCATTTCTCTAAGTCACAGTGATGGGAATTGCAGAAAAGTAAGTACTGTAGATACAAGTACAAAACCAGACTATCCTGAGGGGTTAGAGAAGAATGGCCTAAATATAAAGTACTTGAATATGTGCTCTGTTTTTAAAAAAGTTCAGCTCCCTCTGAGGTTACTAAAAGCTATGAAGTTGTTTAACATTTTTTAAAAACCAGTCAGTTGTTTTTCTTCTTAATTATGACTACCAAAGCATCTTGTCTATTGTAATTATACCCTGTAGTATAGTCAGATCAAAAAAATATATGAAGGTTTTTCCTATTTCCATATATCAGTAGTGGTGGTAACAGGAGCAGAATTTACACACTGTCAAACATACAGCAGTGCTCACGAGCAGATTTTAAAGTATTTTACAAAGAGACAAAATCCTCTAAATATCTAAATACTGTGGAAACAACAGCTTGGTTGTGTTCTGTTGAAACAGCTGTCTACATCTGTAGTGTGCTTTGCTCTTGATTTTTAGAACTGTTAAACAGAGTGATAACCAGCTTTGCTTCTCCCTGTTGCCTCTACTAGAGCACAACATGTTAGTAAATTTTGCTGAAAAAGACAGAAGAATCTTCACTTAATCACTCAATAAATGAATAAGAAGGAAACACTATTCATGAATAAATGAGTAGGCTCCCTTAAGTCAATCTCTGTTCCCAGTTTCCTAGGGGTAAAGCTATGGGTATGGATACAAACATGTAGGATTTAACAAAATACACCAAAATGTCAGAATACTCATCAGCAGCACATATTAAAAATGTAAACTCAGAAGAAATAGTAATTAGTTCTAAACTAGGTAAAATGTAAGAGCATGTTGGGAAAACTGGGTTTAAAATCAGTGATGTAGAGAAAAGTATGGTAGCAGCCATGGTGTGTGTAGCAAGAAATGCAAACAAGCCTAACCTCTTTGCAGCAGAAAGTAATTGATATAGAAGCTAGATTGCAAAGATCTTTTAGTCGTCATAGGAAAATATAAGGGGAAGGAAGGTTTCTATAAGGTTATATTTATGCAATAAATAAATAAAAATGTGCTGAGAAGGAACAAAGATGACTGACTGGAAATAGGATGAATTTACTCAGCTGACCAAACAGCCCCTTAAATTTTTGAGTGACTATGTTTGAAATACAATGTCTCACTAGAATGTACTTACTTGGCTTTTGGGTTGAAACTAATCTGCATCTGGTTGCTAAGGCTATGCCTATACTAAAAATAGCATTGCCGTAGAAAGTTTCTGGGCACTGGAACATGATCCTCTGTTCAGGTCTTAGAATATACCTTTCACCTATGCTACCAGTGTTTTCTCAAATGATCACAACCAGTGACCTGACAGTTAAGAATTTCCAGGGACTAGTGTTAATGAGCTTTTTGCATGTGTGTACCCTGATTTTGAGACTAAGTGTCACATCATAGAATGCCGACAACATCTGAAATAGAATTGGTGTTGGGAGGTCTAATTTCAAGTCTGCCTTCAATTTTGTAGATGCATTCAATCTTGTAGATATATTCAACCCCATTACTAGGTATTGTTTTGATATCCATTAAGAAATTAAAAGAGTTTCTTAATCACTCAAGACCTGTTTCCTATGCAGATTATATTGAGTATCACAGAAAAAAAAGATCACACTGATCCATGACACATTGGTCCACACCAGAAAAAGATTAAATTATAGGTAGGTTCTCACAGGTAGAGATTGCCATAGATTAGGTGGGTGTGTAGCCTCAGAAGCTGCAAATTGGAGTCACCAAGCAGGAAGACATTGGAAACTGGCTATGTGTACCTGACATCCAGTTTGTAGTACATAATTTCAGCTGGAGAAAACTGATTTTCAAAGGCATTCTCTGATGATATCATGTACATGTGTAACTGTCACTGGCTAACCAGCCTCAGAGACCTAACAGTAAGACTGTCCTACAATGCAGTTGTTCCAAATGTTACTGGAAAAGTGTCTAAAATAGCTGTTAGATAAATGGTGACATTTTTCAGTGAACATTTTCATTGTTTCTCTTTGGAGATAATTCCTTTACTAATTGCTACTTTTACATTACTAAGAAGGTGTCAATTTACTTCCACAAGTAACATTTGCACAATTGTAGTATTTGTAACTTTGAGTTCTTTAAATAACTTTAAAGTTTTGTACATAATTGCAAACCTAAAAAAAAAAAAAAGGTACTAAAGGTACTTGGCAGCAAAAGAAGTAAAGAAACTGCATAATTTTAAATTTACTATATGTCATGTGTTGACCTTGGCTGGATTCTAGGTAACCACTAAAATTGCTAAGAGCTGGGAGAAGTCACACAGGCAAAACAAAACTCAAAGTGAGGATAGTACTAAAATTATTACTAACAGGATAAGAGCTAAAGAGTGAGAAATAAAAGAGTCTTAAACACACTTTCCAATGACCTCTCCTTCCTTCATGGGCTGCAGGGGGACAACCTCCTACACCATGATCTTTACCACAGATTACAGAGGAGCAAAGCTCTGAGTCTTTCCCCTGTTCTGTAGGGTCCCTCCCACAGGAAACAGTCCTTGATGGACCGTCTCCAACGTTGGTCCACTCCCCGGGCCACAGATCCTCCATATCTGATGTCCCAAAAGTCATTCCTCCATGGGGTGCAGGGTGTCTCTGCGCCCCAGTGGATTTTCATAGGATGCAGTCCTTCACAGAGGGTGAGCTGTACCAACGTGAGTTCCCCACAGGGCCACAAGTCCTACCCAGAAACAACCTGCTTTGCTGTGGGCTTTCTTCTCCATGGGCCACAAGTCTCTTGAAGGACTCCGCTCCATCCTAGGCCTCCCACGTGGGTAATAGTCCTCCTTCATGCATCCACTTGTTCCCACATGGGCTCAGCTTCAATGCGCCCGCGCACCCCTCGGCCTGGCCCAGGCTGGCTGCCAGTACAGACTATGCTGCTCTGGGCCCACTCTGCTCTGGGCCGCACACTGCTGTCGCGCCAGGCACCGTGGGGCCTGGGTCGTGGCTGCTGCCACCCTCCCCACCACCACTGTATGGCGGGGAGAGGCAGCCTGAGCTGCCTGGAGGCCTTGGTCAGCTCTCCCCTCGCTGGAATTTCTTCTGTGCAACAAAAACTTTTTCTTAAATATGTAATCACAGAAGCATAACAATTGGCTCTCCCATTGGCCAACAGTAGGAAGTCCCTCCTGTAGCCAGCTGTCATTGGCTCCACAGGGGGGGAAACTTTTAGCAGCTTCTAAAAGAAATAACCCCATGTAGCCCCCCCTCCGCTGGAAAAAGAAACAAAACAACCACAGAAACCCACGATACTATAGTATGTAAATCAGAATAAAAGTATATGGCTTTGGTTTGTTTGAAAATACTGATGGTTACCCTTGCTATGAACTCTATGAACTGTCTCACTCTGAAACCATTGGTAGTCTATTACCTTTACTGAGAATTTATTAAAGTTTACCCGCAATACTATTCTATAACAGGAGGCCCTGATTTGCTATAATCCCAATAAGAAAGGCACTCAGATTCTGTGAAGTACTGTTTAAAATACTATATATGAGTTAACATCATAAAGAAAGAGAGGCTAGTGTAGATAAGCTTATGACCCTTAAGCTGCTGGGAACCTTAAGCTGTGCTGCATCAAATGGGCTTATTGTCAGGGTACACCATGCCAGGCAGATCCTGTTCATGCAAAGCTTTGCCCATTTTGGTCATTTAAGTCATCATACAATCTTCTTATAAGAAAAAAAATTCTATACATTATTTATTCTATCAAACAAAAAGGATATTTGTACGTAGGAGAAGATCAGGTTCAAGACCATCTAAGGAACCCGAAGGTACACAAGTCAATGGAACCTGACGAGATTCATTCACAGTTCCTGAGGCTAAAGCACTATCCAGTTCTCACTGAAGAAGGGAAAATATAACCCTTATTTAAAAAAAGTTAAAGAAGGAAAACAAGCGGAATTACAGCTCTGTCCGTTCCACCTCCATGCCTGACAAAATCATGGAGCAGATCCTCCTGGAAACTGTGCTAAGCACATGGAAAATAAGGAGGTGATTTGTGACAGCCAGCATGGCTTCACTAAGGGCAAACTGTGCCTGACAAATTTGGTGGCCTTCTACAACAGGGTTCCAGCAATGGTGAATAAGGGAAGAGCAGTTGCAGACACCGTACTGCAAGGTATCTTTTTATCTAGACTGTGAAGACACAGATTTGACAGATGGATCGATCAGTGGATAAAGAATTGTTTGGATTGTTGCACTCAACGGGTAATGTTCAACAGCTTGATGTCCAAGCACAGACCAGTGATGAGTGGTGTTCCTCAGGGGTTGGTATTGGGACTGGTGCTGTTTAACATCTTTTTCAGCAGCATGGACAGTGAAATTGAGTGCACCCTCAGCAAGTTTACCAACAACACCAAGCTGTGTAGCACACTCAACTCGCTAGAGGGAAAGAATACCATCCAGAGGGACCCTGTCGAGCTTGGGAGATGGGCCTGTACAAACTTCATGAAGTTCGACAAGGACAAGTGCAAGACGCTGCAAATGGTTCAGGGCAATCCCAAACACAAATACAGACTGGATGGAAAATGAATTAACAATAGCCCTGGAGAGAAAGATGGGGATGTTAGTTGACAAGAAGCTCAATATGACTAATAATTTGCATTTGCATCCCTGTAGTTGTTCAAGGCTAGTTTGGATGGGTCTTTAAGCAAATTCTTCTAGTGGAAGGTGTCCTGGTCCACGGCAGGGGGATTGGAATTACATGATATTTAAGGTCCTTTCCAACCCAAACAATTCTATTATTCTACATGATTCTATATGTGAACTTTTAGATAAATGCAAGGACATGCAGAAAGCGTAATTGCCTATATCTGGTGACTACGAAGACGATGCTGCTTCCGGGTACCTACATTACTATCAACTGGCTGAATTTATCCTATGGCCAAATGATTTCTGCAACACAACACATACCTGAAAGCCAGGTTATGTGTACAGTCTGGTACAACCAGAACTGGCCCTACTCTGGTCAAACGTTATACAAGTCACTGAGTCCTCAATGGTCTTCCAGTCCTAGGATCAAGAACAGTAGGACTGTATATAAAATTTCCAGTATAAAAGTATTTTAAAATTTCCAAAATAAATGTATTTTTTCTTATGAAATAAAGGATGGATTTTTTTTTTTACTGGCTGACCTTCAATTTTATGCAAAGTAAGAAACAATTTTTCTAGTCACACTTTAACAGTAGAAACATTCCTCTAAAAACAGGTGAAAGTAAAAAAATGCCTCAATATCAGAAGTGGAATATTTACCTTTGCAGTTTTCTACTTATAGCATGGAAAACTGCAAAGGTAAATATTAATGGAATTGGACACATTTCTTGACTTTTTAAAAAAATAAAAAAAATTGCTATTTTAACTGAAACTGCTGTTTAGGAGATCAGAGTTCTCTGTGTTGGTCTGCTTTCCAAAGATGAATGAAGTTCATCTCGACATTCATCTGAAATATATCAGGCATTCCAGATTACAATACCAAGTCAGATTCCTACTAGCACTTTGTACAGGACATTACTTTCAGTCTCTCATTTTAGTTTCTACATTTCAAGCTGAGTTTTTGAACCACTAGATGTAATTATGAGTCTCACTGTGACAAATGTGTGTCTGCTTCTGATTAGAAGAACATTGCTGATAAAATGAGGTTAAAATCAAAATAATAATCTCTGAGGCTGTAAATATTTCATATTGAATGAAGCATTCTTCATTCCAGCTTGACTTTCATCTTGATGTGAAACCATGTCAAATTCCTCTACAACTTTGAATAAAACACTTTTGTGATTAAGTTTCTGTCTGAAGAATATAGCAGTATATTTTAATGTTTAAAGGTTTAAATTACACACTAAGCCAAAGCGACTCATGAGCTGTAAGCACTTTACTGTGCTAACTCCATGATGACATAATTATTGAGTGAATCAGTTCTTAATGTAATCCTACCACAACTCCACTTTCATAAATTACTGAATTGCTTAATAAATCCTCATTGAGTTGTTTAACTTAATTTTCAGGCAAATTTAACTGATACATGATGATTTTTTTATTTAGTTTTCATAGTCTTTTGTCTGCAATTAAGGATGATTATACTTTATTTGATTTTACTCTATTATTTACATTATTATTATATTGTTATGTGAATATGTGTTAGATATATAGGGGATTACTGATCCTTGAAATAGATCTATTTATTGCATATATCACTTAAAGCACAATAGTAAATATTCATTATGCATGTAAACCCAGTAGACCAGAGAGTTAAGAGTTTTTATATTTTGACTTTTACATTTAGGATCTCAAAATTTGGGGTTCTCTCACTGAGTACTTAAAAATCATAAGTTGCTTTGTTATTTTGTTTATATCTGGAAAGCTGAGCCACAGCTGACAAAGTTTCATCTGCATTTCATTTGACCTCCCTTGAATATATTTATCAAAGAAAATTTTCTAAACATGGTCGCTGATACAGTTTAACTATTAACGTGCTCCAATGTCAACTTGCTTTCTAACTTGCATTAGATCAAATCAATGATGAGAAATAACAGAACCATTTTATAGGAAAAGAACTGCTGGAAAAAAAATAGATTCAGCGTATGAATAGTAAATGACAACAATCCAGTCTGAAGCAGCAACAATTTGGTTTCTTTCAGCCTTAGAATAATAAAAAAAAAAATACAGCATTAATAGATGAGAGATAAAAGATAGTGTTCTTTGGTTTGAACTGTTTGTTTCTGAGAATCCTGTTACTTATCTTATCTTACTTATCTTCATCTAGACTCAGAATCCCTGATTTCAAACTAAAGACCCAAGGCAACTGAGAAACAATTAACTCAGTAGAATTAGCATTTTAGATAAAGTAATGCTCCTTCAGAAGATTCAGAAATTTCCCAATCAGCTATCACCAAGATTTCTCATAAGATGTTTTTAAAAAAGCCATGATTAGAAGTTTATGGGTCAGAGACTAAACTAGACCAACTTTTAATTTCAAAGTTTTCTGCTAAAATACAAGCAAACAAACCCTACATGTAAATGTATTTTTTACAAAATAAATGTTAACCTTTATCTTCATCTAGAAATCCATCTCAGTCTTACCTACAATGAAACTATTGCTACAACATAATAATAAAAAATCCAGTACTGGAGAAGTGTTATTATTTTGGTCAATTTACTTTTAAAGAATATGATTCTTTATCTTTACTTTCATGATCATTTTAATCGGCATATATTAGAATGGAATTTCTACTCTTCAACTCTAGTTTCTGTTTTATGCGCTTTTACTCATAAACACTGAAATATAAGTATCTATAAAATAGCTATGATTTCATATAATTTCAACTGCAGCATTTGAAAGTGCTTTTAATAAGAAGAACTAAAATCATAAGAATGTGCAAAACTATGAAAATATTCCAAATATTTTAATTTGAAAAAAAATGTACTCATGGAAGCATTCAGAAAAAGTTGAAAATCTGAAAGAAGTATTTAAATAGGGTTGGGTTTGGTTGGGGTTTTTTTGGGAGAGGGTTGTGGTAAGCATCCCACCACTAATAATAACTATATTATCATACAAATATTTTTCCTTACCTTTATTAAATGTGCACTTCTGAGAATAATGAAACTGAAATAATTAAGAAATTGGGAAACCTATAATTATAGAACTTTTTAAAGAAAATAAAATTGTTATATTACCATAGCTGATATTAAAATATTAATATTAAAGTGATTTGTGGAACTATGCCAATATCTACCTTTCTCCTTGAATTTCTTATTTTCAGTCAAGGAGACTGTTTTATCTGCAGTGGATCATGCAAAACTTACCTTTACTTCAAACTAAGTGCATATTTAAGTTTAAGCATGGTTATATTATGTTTCACTTCCATGTTTTCAAGAACACTATTTAAATATTTTCTTATACTTTTGTGAACACCTGAAGATGAATTCAGATCATAAGTCAGATAACAGCAATAAATCTACAGTGAATTTGAAAGACAAAATCATTTGGGTATGCTATTGTGACTGTTTGTATAAAGCTTCAGGCCCATGAAAATTACTTCTGTCCTATTGATAAATTTAGATCTTCTCTGTGGAAATAATGAAAGCTGGTAAGTAGCTCATCGAATGCTAGATTATGTCCAAACATGAGCAAACACCTCTGGGAAGAGAAAATATTGTGATACTGTCCAAGACAGAAACTTTAATGATAGAAATAAATATTTGATGGAAAATTCAGTTTTTGCCTTCCTGATGTTAAAAGTAATGTATCAGTAGATTATACAGATATTTCCAAAAGCTTTAGATTCTTTCAATTAAATTACATAAATGGTAAGAAGGATTATACTACAAGGTAGTCCACGTTTCCACAATCAGATCATTTACTGAGTAAACAATAATTATCACAAAAGTCATTAGAAAGGTTTTGTGATATTAATTCCATTCTTCTTAATCCAAGAAAGAAGAAGATTTATACATATGTGGATTTAAGGAAAATTAGATACCAATACCTTTGAGTCAGATCTCATTTGGACTGCCAGGAGTCTTGTAAACTTCAACAGGGACAAAAGCAAAGTCCTGCCCCAGGGAAGAAAGACCTCCTTGCAGCAAAATAGGCAGGAGATTGCCCGGTTAGAGAAGAGCACTGCATAAAAGGCCTGTGGGACAGTGGCTGAATGTGAGCCAGCAATGTACCCTGGCAACAGGAAAGGTCAAGAACCTCCCAGACTCTGTGAACCGAAACACAACCGGTAGATCAAGGCAAGTGATCATCCACCTTTCCACTCAGCATTTGGCAGATCCATTCTAGATGCTGCACCCTGTTTTGGGCTGCTCAATACAAGATGGGCATCTACAAACTGGAGTGAGTTCAGCAAAAGCCCCCAAGATGGCCAGAGCTGAAGCACTTGCTTAGTGAGCAGAGTATGGGGTCCATTCAGCCTGGAGAAAAGATGCCTGCAGGGGACCTTGCAGCATCCAGTGTTCATGGAGATGTTCTCAAGAACACAAGAGTCAGGGTCTTCACAGCAGTGCTTGGTGAAAGGATGAGTGATGACAGGCACAAAGAGAAAGAAGAGAGTTAAATATAAAAACAATCTTTTAGCTATGAGAAGAGTCAAGAACTGAAGGCTAGAGAAGTTTTGCAGTATCCATCCTTGGAAGTTTTCAAGACTCAACTGGATAAAGCCCTGAGCAACTTGGTCTCATAAGTGATCCTGCTTTGAGCAGAAAGTTGCCCTTCCAAACTTGAATTATACTACTCCAAGGTTTCAAGCCAGAGAACTAACCTAATTTACATTCAGGACTAGAAATCAATCCTATACAAAGTAAAATACTAATCTAGATAATTTTTTCTTTAGTAAGCAAAGGAATATATCAGTTATTCATGCACAAAACAATTTTTATAGCTATGTGCAATTTGAAGAGATTCAGTAAATCCATTTGCTTTGAATAAATATTTTAAAATCAGATATTTGGTCAAAATTTTGAATATCTTCCCATTTTTTGTCTTGGAGGTAAAAGAACTCCCCACTGTTTCTTTGGCAACACTTGATAGTAGAGTATGGTGTGATTTAGACTTTCATCTAAAAATAGCCCTAAACACTAAATTTGATCAAAATAGAGCTCTACAGAGGCCTGATTTTTGCGTTCATAAGTGATGCGAAGAAAAGTTTTTAACTAGTATGTTGTCAAAAAGTGGATTTATGTAGTATAGGGAATATTAATAAAAATTAAATTCAATTTCATGTAAGAATGAGATACAGAACGTTGCTTCAGGAGTATTCCATTTTATGTTTCTATTCAATATTGAAAAAACATGATTGAAATTCTCCTTCTACCCTGTTGTAGGCAAAGAAATAACTTGAATTTTGAATGCTAACAGGTGACAAGTAATTATATATGTGGGTGAGTTAATGTTCAAAATTGAATTTCTGAATTCTAAAGCAGAAACCTCATATTGCTAGCTAAAATGGGTACAAGCTGGCTGTGATGTTGGTACATTTGGACTGAACAATATTGGTATCTCCTGAACCACCAATTAGGGAGGTGATCACATATAATGCTTCTGTACAATGACTACTTAGAATAGAAAAAGCTGATATTTGAGGCCAAAAAACAAAGTAAACTCAGAGGAAAGATCCCTGAAATCAGATCTTAGAGAGCTGTATGGGCATAAAAGTCAGAGGATTCTCAGAGACCTTGGGCAGTGTGACCAGTACCACTGTAATATCTATACAGAGCAGCCTTCCTGCAGGGAAGGGAAGCTGAGACATAGCAAACACAATGCTGTAGTCTAGTGAATGAGTGTGCAAGGCAAAAAAGTGGAGTGAAAGCTCAGCTCTAATCTTTTGGGTTCCCATTATCCAAATTTACTATGGGTTGTCAACTATTCTGCCTTTACTGTGTTTTTTGATTTGGAAGTAATTATGGGATAAATATTTATCAAAGTAAAATTATGGAAATATTGTTCAAGACTACTCATGATTTTGAATGAAAGTTATAAAGTGTATGAATTCATTATGTTAAAATACAAAAGTTTAAAAATGAAGAATTTTGTTTTCAGAAATTCAGGGAAAAAAATTCTTACTTTGTCATTCAGTTTGCTCAGTAAATTCAACAAGTTTTTCTGTACAGCAAGTTTAACTATTCTATCTGCTTAGACAAATTCTGTTTTGCCAAATGTTTCTGTAGATTTTTATGTAGTAGAATGGCAGTATCTCTCTATCTATCTGAAAGGCAGAAAAAATGTAATTGAAGGGAAGAATTCAAGAAAGTTGTTATACAAGAAATACTTCATTTAACTTCAAAATAGAATTTGCACCATGTTAGAATGGATCATTATTTTCTCTAAGGAGATGACTAATGTGAACTTCTTTATGTCTACACATAACTCCTAGTAGAAGAAAACTACTCTTGTTAAATGACATTTAAACACTTTTTTAAAACGTTTATATCTTCTTAAGGGAATAATATTTTAAAAGTTTGACAGGGACTGTAGATGTACCTCACAGAGGTGTCTACAAGACTAATTTCATGTTCTAAATAGTGTTATTAGATTAAAAATAAAGTTCAACTCTTCTCTTTGCATGGATGTTCATCGTTAATTTTACAGAATATTATAGAACTAACCTAACTGATGTGGAACTTAACCCTAAACTGAAACCAGATCAACAAATTTTGCTGTGATATTCTATTCTTTTTTAATATTTATTTAAATACAGTACCTTAATGCAGGAGCCTAATACTTTAAGATATTTTGGATTTCTTTATTTTCAACATAAAGGGATAAATGTATAATGTGATAGAGAATAACCTGCTGACGGAGCTTGGGCTAGCCATTCAAATGTCCAACAGAAAATATTGTGGGACCACCTAAGAGAAAAATATTTTTCTTCAAGTTATTTGGAAGGCATGTATACTTTAACTAGAAACACAAAGCTAAATCAAGACATATCTTCATTTGAAGAAGTGATAGATGGAGGCATTTTGTATTTTATTTTTTTCTTTTAGAAGACTGCCTTAAAACCATTTCTTTTAGAGGTCTGTTTCAAGAAAATATCACAATTGTTATTGAATTTTCACCAACCTGAGCAATCTGTTCACACATTATCACTCAACTTAGATGCTCAAGAATGTACATGAAGGGAAACTTTCTGTAGTCATCAAAGAACTGGAAAGATGTAAAGATCAAAAAGCCTACTCTACAGAGCATTCTGAGGCCACGATATAATAGTTAGAGGTAGTAGTAGAGAGGTAGTAGTTTACATAGGTAGTGGTTATTTTGCTTTCTGGAATTGTAACTAATTGTAACTAATTGTATCAGATTCAACTATATGTATATTTGTACAGAACTTCATAAGCATCCCGATCATTACAATTTACATTCAAACAAACCTAGTTGATATGTCAATCCAGCAGCAAATGGTACTGATGTAATTGAGGAGTTCTGTGGAGACATAAAATGACATAATTAAAACAATGAGGATTATTTTGATTGATTTTGATTTTTTTTAAAAATAAACCTTCAAAAACTAATGCAGAACAATTGTGTAGCATTGCAAAATATCAAAGAAGACATTTATTTTTATTGTATTATGCTAGCAATTATAATTGCAAACATAATTTTACCAAAAATCCTAGATTTATATATATACTGGTTAGCTTAGGGTAATATCAAAACACAAAGCTAGAGTAATGTCAGACATTGAGAGCTGAATGTTTCAAAACTTTTCTCAGTGCAGACTTTGTGTGCAAAGATGTCCATCCTTAGTTTCTAACACATAGTTAAATTCTAAGATAGTATACTGCCTCTTGGAAATGCAAACAAACAACAGTTCCAAAAGTTTTTTTAGCAACAAATATTGTCTTAGGTGAAGGAGAACAATCTGAATACTCTTGTGAGTAGAGTGACACTATTGGGATTCAAGGTAGAACATTCACTTTGTGAATGTTGAAGTGTTTAAATGTTTGATGGAGGGGAAAAAAGAAAAAGGCCTGAATAAAAACCAGGTAAGGTTGGTAATGTGGCAAATAACGCCCAGTAATAGTAAAAAGTCCCCTTGGAATGTAAAATAACAGTGTAGTGGCAAGGACAAAGGCCTCCCTTTTCCACAGACCTTGTCTCCCTGGTCTTTAGGGAAGATTCATCTGTCTTCAAGATTTTGAGGTCTTGTAATACTTCAACAGAAAGACCAGTCAGCTCTCACTCCCACCTCCACTACCCTCACCTATATATGAAATTCTCTCTGTTAAAATAACCATTTGATCCAAGCCCTCTGTCTCCTGAACACTCACTAAAGCAAATAGTACATTTTGGAAGCAGTATCACCCGACCCTCCGCAGCTGAATTTTATGCAGAATATGTCTTTGACTGTTAAACTTGGTTTGTTTCTTTTTGTTTCTTTCTGTGATTTAGGTGTACCCTATTGGATGAACATATATACTGGATTATGGTCTCAGTAGGATGTGAACATACTGATACCTAATTTTTTAAATCCTAACTCAGTTAGTAATAAAATAGGCACCAATGTATTCAGCCCTGCTGAAATGGCCATATCTCTAGGATAGTGTTGTACAAAAGATATAGCAACTGCATACTCTGGGGGCCTTTGGGGGACAGCTGCTATTCAGTGTTTGGTTGTTGTTTTCTGTTGTTCATTTTTTCCTTTGTTTTCTGAACTATTTTGAGAACTATTTTGTTGCACTGTGCACAAAAGTATGAACTGAACGGCACTTTGCGTGCTTATGTGGGATTTTTGGACCTCTCCCTAAATGACTTTGCTCTCTAGAAAATAAAGAATGCAGTATGCAAATTTATTCATGTGAAACAGGTCTCTGGATTGTACTGCTAGGGTTATAAACCTGCAGCTATGTATTGTGTTGCTCAGTTCGTGGACTTTCTTTACAATAAATGGTGAAAAATATCAAGTCATCACCTTCTTTATCCAATAAAGGCTCAAGGTCTCATTTTCCATAATGGAGGAGGAACAGGAAGACAAAATATTTTCTCTTTCTATAAAATCTGTTCACAGTATAAAATTTAGAAAAAAAATTCAATACTTTATTAGACTTAAGATAACATGATTTAGTAGCTGAAGTGATTCAGGCATGTACTGGGAAGAAGAGATATTAGGTTTTGATGACTATATTCAGGCTTTTGATATTAAGTAGTCATTGAATAAGATAAATATGCGATTTTTGATGTCAAAGAAGAGAGTTTTCTGTTCTCATTAAAAAGAAAAACTATTAAGTTCTAATCATATTCAATTTTTCTTGCTCCGTAGATTGGAAAATCTAGAATTATTTTCAGTAAGCCTATGATCTGATGGATAGGGCATAACTTTGCTTTATTGGAGGTAGGAGGGAAGAGAAAAGAAAGGAAGATATGCAACTTCATTCCCCCAGGCAGAAAAGATAGATGATTATGGATAAAAATAGTTCAAAATAGCTTTCTCCTGTAGTCATATTTCAAAAGTCACCAATAGTACCACTGCACTGTTTAATTTTTTTTTTCTTGGAGTGTAAGAATTCAAGAGTTCAATGGGATTGATATTTCAGCAAGTCTAGCAATTTTTATTATTTTTTGTCATCCTTAAATATGAGGAATGAATTGAAGATGGCAGATAAACTATGAATAACTATCTTTTGAACTTTAAGACAGAATTATAACAAAACAGAAATCCTCTGCAGTTTTTGTACTGGGATGCTTCTGGTGCTAGTGAGGATTAATGTGGATTTCAAAATGTAAGTTCTGGACAAAAATCTCCATATTCTACCTGGGTCAGTCTTTGGGTGTTCAGATAGTTCATCTGGATCCAACCCTAGGTGCTTTGCCCAAAGCTAACAGCAACTTAATGCCAGAGTTTGGATTACAGTTTAGAAATTGCTGATCACCTGCCTCATGATCAATCCATCAAATGAGGCTGAATAGAAAAACGCATCTCCAGCTGTTACAGAACACATGCTGTTGTAAGAATTAAAAGGAACCAGCTGCCTATAACCCCTGAGAAATTTGAATAGACCCACATTTTTCCACACAATCATGCTGTAATTACATGTCACCCCAGGTGTTCTCAATATGATTACTCCCCACAAAACTATAAGCGAGGCACAAGACAGCCCATACAGCTGCAGGAAAAATAATGAGGCAGCGGGGTTTCTCTTTTTCTGCGTGTGTTGGTTTGGTACTGTTTATACAGCCAATCTGTTCCCTGGGATTGCTGAGAGAGCCCTTATGGTCCCAGGTATCTAGGGACCATAAATGCTGACCTATATAACTGGAACATGGAATCAAGCTGCTTTTTTTGACAAAGATATCTATCACATATGTACTTTGAAAGCCACTCTGAAAGGTAAAAACTCTTTAAGAAAATAATATGCCAAGATGAGAACACTGGAAGACGCAAGCAATAACATTTTTATTATTTCCAGTAATTTCAAAGATATCACCTTTTTTTATCTACACAAAATGCATGTACATTTTAAAAATATTATAGCCTATTGTATAACTCTACATTCAAACCTGTTCTTAGAAGGTTTTGAACTGTCATATTCTGCTTCCCAAAAAGGTATCTCAAGACACAAATGGCTAGATATTTTGAAGTTTCCCTTTAATTTATTAATTGGGTTGTAGGATTTTTCATTGGGTTTTTTTTGGTTTTTTGTTTGTTTGAAGTTGCTCTTTTAGGGTTTGTTTTTTGGTTTTTTGTTTGGGTTTTTTGGGGGGTTTTTTTTGGTTGGTTGGTTGTTTTTGGTTTGGTTTGGGTTTTTTGTGACAATTCTAAGCAGAAAACAGAGACTTCAGTTGACATATTTGGGAATTAGGGAAGAAATTAATCCATTTATATATTTTTAAGGAAAGACTTGTTTTTCAAATAATGTTAAATTCCATTAGCTTTAAAGCCAGAAATAACCATTTCCAAGGCAAAAACACTGAGACACAGATCTTTATATATACTTCAACTTACTACATACTTTCTGTTGCTAAATTTAAATAAAGACACTGAAGAACTACTGATGCTTAGTTGGGAATTATGGTATCTGTATTCTGCTTGTGAAGTTAACCCATGATGACTGAAAACTCAGTTAGCAGTGTGCTAAAATTTTTCAGGAGCTGTAAGTCAGGAAAGGTTACCGTTAGAGGTAATGATGCAATCCATAGTGCGTTTTGGTAGAGAAAAAAGCATGATTCATTTAATTTAAGTACATGGATGCAGACATTGTCATAAAATGCAGCATAGTCAGTTTATATAAGATGAAGGCAACGTCAGCTTGTAGTGGTTTTCTGCAATTTTTTTTAAAATCTCTGCTCCAGAGTGGGCTTCTCAAGGGCTTAGAGCCTCCTTTGGATATCCACCTGCTCTGCCGTGGGGTCCTTCAGGGGCTGCGAGTGGATCTCTGCTCCCCTCTGGACCTCCATATGTTGCAGGGGCACAACCTGCCTCACCATGGTCTGCACAAGGGGCTGTAGGGGCATCTCTGCTCCAGCACCTGGAGCATATAAATTGGGATTTTTTTTGTGCCAGCACAGTTTCCTTAGGAAATTATTCACCACGTGGTCATTTCTTATCTGTAGGAAATGTTAGTAGGGGATTTTTTTTTTATCCTTTTAGCTCAGAGTAGTAGGATTATAAAACTCCTGATACTGAATGTACTAACAAAATATTTTTAACATTTTAGAGACCTGAGTGACAGTATTTGAAGCATCACTGACATGCACCATATAAGTAATTGCAGTAGATGCCTTAACTCTGAACTTGGTGTAAGCCATAAAAATGACTATCCTTTTAAATATAGGTTATTAAATTTTTGAAACCATCTCCTTGCAAATCATTTTTATTTTTACATTAACATAAACTATGTAGTGGCACCTCAGTATGAAGTATTTTAAAGACTTCCTAATTTAGCACATAGATTAAAAAGGAAGCTGAATCACTACAATGGAGAGCTTCTACTGGAAGAAATACTGCATTCCTAATTAGTTTCAGACCATATATTAGACATTTTTACTTATAAAATTAGTTACTAGCTGTATTTTCCTTCGCGGACTATAAATAGTATGACTTATTTTTGATATTGTAGTGAAAATTCTGCAGAAAAAAACTATTTTACCATTTGAAAAGATATCCAGAACCAAGGAAATCATGTTGGAACTGCTATATCAGACAATGTTAAACCTTTGTTCAAATGAACATCTATGGGCCTCCCATTAAGAAACATTTCCTTTAATTTTTTTTATATTTGTCATTACAGGTTGGTTTGAATATTTCCAAATTATTGTTTATCCAATTATTTTTAAGATGAAGAATAATAACGATTTTATAAATAATTATTTTAAACTTTAAAATGAATATGACTAAACCAAAACACAATATTTCTGTTAAAAAATGAGAACATTTAGATTTCTTCATTCAAACATGTTTATTTAGATTTCTTTGTTAAGCTTTTTTAGGATTTTCATTAATATAACTTAGTTTTAAAACTTAGGTGCTAAATGCTAAGTCTTAGTTAAGTGTATAACTCTGAGACAAAGTAAAAAGCTATCCAGCTTGCTAAGTGATTCTATTCTTGCTTATTAAAAAATACTTTGAAAATTAGCTAACAACCTTTATAATTCAGAACTTTTATTGGTTGACCATCTCCTAATTAAATTTACAAAAAGATAATGAAGGAATCTCTCATTAACAGACGGTGGATGATGCCGCTAATATAGCAACATACAGTTTGTACACCAACCTCCTTGTGTGTTAGTTAATCCTGATGAACATTACTGTTTGGTATGATATTGCATCAAAAGATTCAGAATATAATTTCTAGCATTACCAATATTAATTTTGTACTCTTTAACAGCAAAATGTCTGATTTCACATGCAACATTTTTGCTTCACTATATTTTCACTTTTAAATCTGTAAAAATATACATTGAATTAGACTTTAAAACATCTTCAATTTTAATTAAATTATTGAATTTTTCTCACAGCTACTCAAATATATTTTTCATGCATTATTTTATATTTATTTTTTATATTTACTTTTTATATTTACTTTTATATTTAATTTTTATTTATATTTGATATTTATTTCATATTCTTTATTGACTTTTTCATAACTTCTTTTCTGTCCAAATCTTGTCATTCAGGACATATTTAATATTACCCACTCACTCTTTTTTTGTTCTAAAATGATCGTATTTCCATTTCACACAGATACAAATCCATTTCATTGAAATATAAAAACCAGGAATTGAATATCTTTTTTTTCTGCAGGTACGTACCATAGGTCTGAAAAAATAAAAATAAACACACTAGTATCCTAAACATAAGAAGTTTGTTCCTACTGAAAGTGTTCTGGTTCTGTAACAGAAGTTCTTAAAATCAAATAATGACAAAATCTCATTTGTTTGGTTTGCAGCTGAAGCTATGTACAATATTTTGTAAATATTGTACAATATATGTAAAATATTGTACAATATATGTAAAATTGCCAAATTATGTTTTGTGAAGGGTGGTGACACTAGGTTTATCGGACAGTGATATGTTCTCCAAGAGTCTACGAGGGTGACAAGTGTTGAGAAAGGCTTTGAGAATAATGAAGAGAAGGGATTTCAAGAAGTAGAATGAAGGACATGTCGAAAAGACCTGTACTGACCTAACAAAACTAAGAATACAAAAAAAGGAATATTAATTGTGTCCATATATTAAAGTAGGGGAGAAAAAAGGTAGTAGGGGAATAAAGACTTATTTAAAGATAATATTTAACCAGAAGAAATTATCATAAATTAATTATGAATAAGTTTGGGCTTGTCATTTGAATGGTTTCTGATCTATGTTAGCATAGGTTCTGAAAAACCTTCCAATAGTTTTCTTGTCATATTTTTTCATATCTTTAAGGTTAGAAAATCACCTAATTGTTAAAGAGTTCTGTATCAGTTTCTTGACAATCAAGGCTTTCTCCTCCAATCCCAAATTTCCAAAATATTTTTAAGGTTAGCTGGAATATGTACTGTGAATTTTGAGACTGCAAATAGAATTTCTGAGATAATTTACACGCTAGTAAAACAAAGAGAGACATTTCATTCTGTAAGTACTTTAATTTTGATATGAACACATAGTCTGTGGGTACAGCAATGTATTGTAGAGCTCAGTGTTGTAGAAAGGTAGATGGAAGGAAAGCACAAGAGCTAATGCTATGTGTTAATAAAGTAGGAGTTCCTTGAGACAAAAATAGGTCCTTTTATGCTTCCTGAAAAAGAAAAAAAATCATATGATAGATTTACAGAAACCTAGATTAGCTGCTTCTGATACTGTCATCAAAGCAGAGGTTTGGATGAAGATTACTGTAAGGGTGTGGAGAATTGTCTCATCACTCTATTTTGCCAGCAATAGGCAGAATAATAGGACAAACTCTCCAGAAATTTTCCTAGCTTTCATAAGATGTTTCTCCCCTCCTTTTTGTGGCATCATCATCTTCCTTTCAACCTACATTTTCCTGACCTTATTAGTGCAATATAAACATTCAGTGCAATGTTTATATTGTTTTAGTTCAAAGGTAAAATTATCATCAAGTAGGCCTTTAGAAATTAATCAAAATTTGTCTGAAACCCACAGGGTTACTAGTAAGTTAAATAAAGAGCAACCAGAAAACAAAGGCAGAACTAAGCATTAATGTTCAGACTGGCTACTACAAATGAGATAACATAAGGACTGTACTTTTGAAATTATGGCACACAAATTCCTTCCAACTACCTTCTAGAAAAATTATTGTTTTGTCATAACCCCCCCCCCAAAAAAAAAAAAACAACAAAAAAACCACCAACATGTGGGATGATGTAAATGCGATGCTCAAAAGAAAAAAAAATTAAGAGTCCAAGCAAGAAGAAACAATTTCCTAGAGATTCTGTGGCTAGGATTACTAAAAAAAAATAATGAGTTCAAAATCTAAAAAATGTGTACAATCACTTCAATAGAAACAGCAAAAGACAATTTTCTTTTAAAAACACTTAATTCTTTTCATTCCCAGTTGCATTTGCTTTCTTGTTGGTGACACCTCTCTTACAATGACCTCTTTTAGCTGCCTGTCATCACTGGACTACTTCTTCTGACCTATCTGTTGCCTGCTGATTATGTGAACCTTCCAGTCAATTCTTAATTACATGTGCTTATGACATCTAAGAATGAACCAAAACCAGATTATGAGGTCTGAAAGAGATGAGCATGCAGAATATTACAGAAGAGCTTACTTCTAGTCCATCTCTGGTTTCCATTCTAAAAACAACAACCAAAAAAGTCCCCATAGTCCATGGACTTATGTCTCAAATGGGACCCAGAACAGGTTCAAGTAAACCTCTAACAAAGATAAAAACTAGAATAAGCATCAGAGGGCACTAGAAAATCAGTCTGTGCAGTGTAAGGGAATGTGTAGTGTGAGAGCATCTGATTCATTAAGTTAACTGATTAAGGACTATTCAGTATAAAATAAATAACAAATAACTAAGAAAGTGATAAATTAAACACACAGATACACAAACCTAAGGAGCAGGTGATAACAGAGACAAAAACAAAGAGCAGAACTCTTCTCTGGTTGATTGATGAGCAATTAAGAAAACACTCGGGCATAGCCTTGAAGGGAGTTGACCTGAACTTAGTAACTGATAAGAAAGGGGAAACAAGACTAGCATGAATATCATGGGATGCTGAAGGGGTCCCTGTGGGACTTTGCTACACTTATCATGGGCTACCACATGGGGCTTGTGGAACTGTACAAAACTTATTACTGGGAGAACCAGAGCTGGGTAAAGGGGTAATCAGGGCAGATCAGGGAGGAAGTGTGGAAAAACAGGGAGGAGAAAGGATATAAACAGCTGATTAAAAGTGAGCAGGCACAAGTCAACGTGGTTGTAGGCTGAACCCTGTATGTGATAACTGTGATCTGTCCCATTTTTTCGATAAATCTTTTTTCTTAAAAATCTTTCTGTGCAATTTGCCTCATCTGTGAGTACTGAAAAGTTTATGTGCCAGTGACTGGAGGGGCTAGAGTACATATTTTTCTCCTAGTGGTTTTAACCCTGTGTATGTGTATGTTTACAAATATGGGTCATTCAGTAGCAAACTTCAAGCTGGACTAGCAGACAAGTAGGAGGAAAGTCTGTTTCTGGTAAGACTCAAAATCTGACTAGGAAAGTGTTCCCAGGGTCCATATGTTGTTCTGAAGTAGTCTGAGAGACCATGATGATACTTGAGAGATCTGTGAATTTTGGGGTGCTTGTGAGCCAGGTGTGTATGCTTCTCTCATGGACAGAGCTTTAAATGGGAAAACAGTACCTCTGTCCCAGGTCAATGGACACAGATTAACCTGAGATCCCAGGTCTCTGGATGCACTAGGCTAGCACATGGTGGCTTTATAACTTCCCTTCACAGACAGAGCCTCTCAGGACCTTAAAGTGCTTTTTAAGGCTTTTACACAGATTTTTACACCCTGCAGCTTTCCTGACATCAACATGCTAATTTCTTTCTAAGTGTTATTAAATGCCACAGTAACTGGAAGCTGTCTTGGGCATTAACATGGAATTATTCTCTCCTACTTTGCATGCTTATGTTAAAATAAAATAAAATATACCTTACAAGTATAAATCACACCCTACAAGTGATTTTTTTTTTTCTTACTATCAAATATACAGAGAGTCTGGAATGATTATTTCAGACATAAACATTTCTACTTTAGATGTCTGGTTTTGATTAGATGAATCCCACTGTCATTAAATAGAATCTGCCCTTGTAGCTCTCTCAAGGTTGAATGGGGGAAGAAAAACACACCAAATGATGTGTTCACAAGCTCAGTGTTACACTATTAAATGTTACAAATTGCTAGGCAAGCAGCCATCTGAGAACTACAGGTATATTTTAAGAACGCTTCAGCAGCAAAGATTTTTCTTTTCTGGAATGAAACTACACATCACATGTTAACCATGTTTTTATGTGGTGATCTTACTAATAAGGGTCTCCTAGTGCTTGAAATTTTCTTTCGTTGAATGTGTAGTTGATATACAAGTATATCTGTTCTCAGTTTACACATAAACTAGAACAACATTCTTCTATTCATTGATATAATCTCCTGTCTTATTATTATTCATGGGTAGGTCACCTTTGTTAAGATAAAAGATCTAGTTATATTTTTGGCCTCTACTGGAGTCAAGACCTGCAGGACAGTGTTATTCTCTGTATCTGTATTTTTATCTTCTATCATTAATCTGACCTTTATGTGATTAATGAATAGATCTAAATAGATTTAAGGCCTGTGAGCTTTCTCAGAGCTGTAATGAATTAGTTAATACAGTGATTTGAAACAACCTTTGTCAAATAAAACAGTTTGAATTTAAAATGGAAATAATAACTAAAAATGAAGTTACAATACAGTAAAAGATTTATTGCATGTCTGTCTTATCTGAACACAGGCCAAAATTGTCTGAAGATCTCAGGTGTGAAAGTTTGGTTTCAGTTAAGGTTTGAGACCAGCTTTAGGAAGTGTGTCCCTTTATAAAGTTAATGAAAATCTTTCTGTTTGCACCTGTGACTGGGGCCTGATCAAACCAGTTTGACAGCTCAGCAGGAGGGCAGAAATAGACTTCAAAGCATTTAGTTTTCTGCACTGTCTCAGGTATTTGCTGGAACAGCTGCTGTCAACTCATCCTCTCCCAGTATATGTTGTCAGCTTCTGCTTGAGTTAACCCCTTAGACTCATCAATTAAACAATACGAAATAACCAACAGATGGAACATACAATATGTATGAATACAGTCCCACTTTCTTTAGTCTTTCTCTACTGAAATAAACAGCATGAAGTTTCCATAATACATAATCTTTTAATGCTGTAGGAGTTTACAGTTTAGTTTTGACTTCTGACTGCATTTTTATCATTATGTGGCAATTCAAGCAAGGAATAGACAAGGAAATGTAAATTAAACAAAAAATCTATAGTGCATAAATGAAACTGAATTCTATGTTACAATTTAAAAAATTTGTCTTGTACTCATAGTGAGATCATGCAAATTCAAAAGGGTCAGCTCAGGTTAACACTTGAATAAAAATCCTCTAATCTGAGGTGAAAACTACATGAAATAGATGTGAAAGGTGAGCTATGAAACCAGTATCTGTGCTGAAAGGCACATCAGTAGAATAGTAAAATAAACTGAAGGGAATACATCCTCCTTATTGTGCATATTTTTTTATCCAGCAGCTTGCACTACTTCGAGAAATATCTAAGTGATTTTAAAAAAATCCTGTAACATATTTTTTCATTGTTGAAATGAAGTCCTGCTGAGGTGGCTAGAGGTCATGTTTTGCTGGAGATGTTTGGAAGAATTTTTCATGAGGAGCAACTATATGGAATGATTTTAACCACAGATATCATATCCCTGAACTATCCTCACTTGGAAGTCTTTCTTTGTGTGATGAAAACTGTTGTGGAGTAAATTCCTTAAAATTTTCTTCTACCTGCAAGATCATTTCAGCAAACAAAGTAGAGGACTGAAGGAAGAAGTGCTTGCGTGATTACTACAAGCTTCAGAAACACATTCTTTTGTGGAAATATTCGTATTTTTCATAAATTCACTTGTAGGTTAACATGCCATAAGCAAAAACTATTACTCTTTTTAGAAAATGAAAAAAAGTAGAAATAGTCTGAAATTACATTTCAGAGAAAAAATATTGTTTAATAGCCTTCTCTTGCATGCACAAACCTTACCAAATGCAATCCCATTTTAGATCTCCAAGTGCAGGCACATCTGCCAGTAAATATTAAATTATGTTATATGCCTGTCATTTTCACTTGTCTAGCTTGTACCACTCTTTCAGAATTCCCCAGTAAGAAAAAGATAACAGAGATTGAAATTGAAGACTTTCAACAGACAAACTTAAACTTTTACAAAGTAATTAATTTTGCAACTTTGTCCAGATTTAAAATTAATTTATTTTAAAGCAAATTACAGATACAGATAATATGATTTTTGTTCTGCTTTGTTTGGATAAACTTGAGACACTAAACCTACATTTTATTCATTCAGTGTTTTCTCTCTGTTTTCTCTTCCTTTTCTTTTTTCTTTTTTTTTCTAACTCAATTCTGTCATGGAATCAGAGAGAAAAATGAAATTTAGAAAGATTTATTTTTATATTAAAATCATGGAGATAATTTAATAGATTTAAGCTACTTAAGATAGATTACATGAAAATAATTCAAAACCATATTTTAGATATTACAAATATCCATTATTTAGTTATATTTGTATTTTTTTAACTAATTCCTGCAACTATTTTGATTTGCAATTATTCTAGTTAGACATTCTGGAGTTTTAAAGTGATACTGATGTGTTAGCTTTCTGATGTAGTTCTAAGCACTACCCTCTCTCACAAGGAGGCAATCAGAAGACTGGTGGCTGGCCTCATCCACAGATTAGACTAAGTGCACCATTTTGGCAGTACTAATGTAATTTGTTTATAAAACTCCCTTCTCTTCCACTCCTGCAATCAAACTATGTCTAAAGAACAGTTCAAAATTCCATAGAAGCACTCAGGGATATCACTACTGCTATTGACTCTAATGTCAGAAATTCTTCCACTTCGTTTCAGTGACTACTTTTCAGGACATGAAAAGTGAATAAAAATTAGGAATACAGGTCAGTGATGGAGGATGGCAGTGGCATATCTTTCAAATAAGAGTTCCAGCCAATGTTACCATTTTAGGTCCTCCAGTTTTATTCTGTCTTGTCTGGTTTATTCCGTGACATTATAAATAATAAAACTGGAAAAGGGCAATTTATCATATGCAGAATGTGCCATTGTCTATGATCTGTCAGAGGTATTTTTGGTTCTGTCTGCTTTGTTTCTGATGTTTCTTTACTTTAGTAATGGCACTTCAGTGGTGTTCAGGTTGTAGCAGTCAATTTAAATGTCTGTATTGTACAGAGCTTGGCATTAATTATTGTAGACATTTATTTTCTTCCCTCATAACTAACTTAATAAGCAAACTACAGTTAGCAGAATGTACATTTGGATATCTAAGGTAAGACCATATCAACTGGCTTCAGGTAGTTAGTTTTTATCTAACCTTAGATAGCATAGGCCAATAGACCTGTATTAGTCTTCCATTTCATGTGCTATGTATTTTACTAGTTCTGTGCATATCTTTGAGCTCAGGTCTTTTGTCAGTCATTTACCTATCAAGGATAGAAGGCAGTTTTGACTGCAACTAATACAGTATAGGTTAATTTGTGGACTATGAATTTCCCCTTTCTTTTAAAGGGAAAAAAAGTATAATGGGTAATCTCTCTTTTCAGATACAAGGTAATTCCATGTTGATAGAGAAGTAGTATTCTGCATTATACATAATCTTCAAAGGAAGAAGATAATATTTAAAATTTCTAATTCACAAAATCTTGGAAAACCTGTAAGATTTTCAGAAAATCAAGTGTAATACAGTTTGAACAAACAAGCAAAATATTTGCTTTTATTTTTTAAATTAAAAAGGACAAGAGCAAACTGGAAGCTTATTTTCGACAATCAAATAATTAAAATAATATTTGAATTAACTCACATCATCATTTCTGAGAAATCTACTTGGACAAAAACATATATATACTAGAGAAGTCGCATTCTATCATATTACAAATGTGCATTAGAAGAATTTCCTTCATTCCAGTTTTAAAATTCAACCTTTACGTAGTAAGAGATAATGACAAGACGTGCAAACCTAAATTCTTTAAAGTTCTTTCACCAGAGATGGCTATTATGTCTGTGATTGAAACTATTTGGCAATTTCAAACAACTCTGAATGTATCTATCAGATGTATGATGTGAGTCATGGTACTATATCTCTGGTGCCTACAGTGATATCATTTTTTTGTTCATATTTGGAAATACTAAAGGTTTCTGTCTCTTCAATATATTACATAAGTCAGACAACACACTATTTTGATATAGTGACATTTACTATGAATTGATCACATCCCTATAAAAATATAGGAGCATTCTAGCACTCTAGATAGGGGTGCAAAGGAATACATTAGTGAGAAAATTCAGCCCCATAGACTCCCAGAAGGCAGTGGGTAGTAAAGAAGTCCTTTATTAAAGAGAGATTAAAGTTTTGTGGGAATATTGCAGAGGAAACATTTTTTCCTTGAATATTCTCAATCATTTAAGGTGATTTAACATGGAAGATAGGTGAGGCACAAAGAGAAGATCCACAGTATCAATATTTCACTTGTGTATGTATACTGGTCTTCAGCAGAAACAGAACAACACATGAGCAAGGGCTATCAGTTTACAAACTAGAGTGGTTTTATTTGTCATTTAATGCTCTAAGTTCTTTGGTATAAA
Source organism: Chiroxiphia lanceolata (assembly GCF_009829145.1). NCBI lineage: Eukaryota > Metazoa > Chordata > Aves > Passeriformes > Pipridae > Chiroxiphia > Chiroxiphia lanceolata. Next base: position 65,173,843 of record NC_045638.1, on the reverse strand, counting down.
GGTTTTAGGTTTTTTTACATACTTTAAGGTAATCTCGTAGTTAATGATTTGTTCTACTTCAGCTCTTTATAAAATGCTCAAATACTTCATACAAAATAAATAGTCCTACCTCATTAATATTTAAATATTAATAAACAGGGAAGCTGTTTCCTATTTCTAAGGCTCTTACCATCTACATCAAATTTTGCTACAATTTGTTGGACTATTGCCCTGAAAAATAAAGGAATTCATGAAATGGACTCAAAATTTTACTTATGGTTCTGTAATATTCACAGTTTAAACTCCTGACCATTGTAAATATAGATCATAGAAAAGGAGTTATTCAGAAATTGAGGAATGCACCATGCATCAGTTCATCAACCTTATTCATCCATGTAAAGAACTGCATAAACCAGGATTGAAAGCTTGAGGGTAAAAACTCTGATGTGGACACAATGAGTTCAAAGACAACACATCTGATTTATTCCATGCCTGAAGATAATATATATGATAATCATAAAGATAAACAAACCTGATATGACTAAATAGGAGTCTTTATTTTACTTTATTTGTAAAAATCTTTCTGAGGGAATGTAAGAGCTGATATTTTAAATTTGCTAAAGTATCTGCATAGGAACTAGATAACTATTCAGTGTGTTCAATGGCAGAGAATAGAAAGTCATGGATTGAAGATGACATTGTTTGAATGACATTTTTTTGTACCCTATAAAGACAAAATTAAATATTTCCATTATGCCTTATGATGAAGACTGTTCACAGAGATCAGATTTTTTCAAAAAAACCCCATGCACTAACAAAATGATCATGCATGTGACTGAGCATTAGTAGTTCGTATACTAATGCATGGTCTGCATTGCCAAAGCCCCAGTTCTAGGTAGTGAATGGGTGTCCACCATCAGCAGGCAATAGATACTAAACAGGTTTCATATATTGCACATGTGATGAGCAGTTATTCTATACACATGCAGTACCACAAAATTCTACAGACAGATTGAATATATAGGCTCTCTGAGGTGTGTCTCTACTAACAAATCAAGAAGACCCAAGGACCTTTACCAGCACCGGACTTCAGAGAATTGTAAGGTCATACATTTTTGGGCACAGTTTATTTTAATACAGCAGTTTTCAATGTGTTCTCAAAAATCACAACATTTTTAAGGGTAGAAGGTTGCTCAGGCACCTTGTGTTACTAGATATCCCTTAGATTTAATAGGTGTCCATTGAATTTATTCACTTGTCAGGAAGATTCATCAACTTTTAGCCTCCCTTGGTTGTTCTTTTGGTTTAATTGAGTTAATCTCACACGGATGTTTAGTGTCATCTGAAATGACTCAGGGTGACTAAGACAAATGATGCAAGAGTATGACAAAAGACCTATAGGGGACAAGTTTTCTGCCATGGCCAATTTCATATGAAAATTCTTCAGTGAATTTGCTTGGAAGTAAATAAGTTTAATGCACTAGGTGTTAATTCTAGGGTTGAAAAAGGAGACTGAAATTATTTATAAAGACTTGATGCATTTGTAAGAACTTTATATCTAAAAAATCCAGAAATTTGTCTTCCCCTGTTAGGTTTCTTATGTCAGCTGTGTTTGTACATCTTCTTCTGTAAAAACTCACTGATTATTTTAGGAAAGGATCATTGAAAACTATAAATAATAGTAATCATAAATATCAGTAAATTTAGCCAAAGTGAAAAACAGGTATTCTTCAGAACAGAGAAGCTAATTAACGGAATTTGACGACGTTGAAGGTCAGGGTAGTAGTCAAAAGTAACATCCGCTAATCTACATTTTCTGTTTCTTTTATTCTTGCTTGGCTGGAAAAAAAATAAAATACAATAAACCCCATAATTTTTCTTATTCACCACATGGAGTTTTTGGTTGTATCAGTAAGTGGTGGTGGCAGAAAATGTCAGACCAGTCTTGGATCATCTGAAGGCAACCACAAAGTAACACTCTATATGGGGAAGGTCTGTCATCATTTAACAAAGAAATTTGAGATCTCACAGTTGGGATATGTTTCTTGTAGAAATTAACGAACACTTAGTACTCTTCTACCATTTATTTCAACTCACTGACCCAACTCTCCTCGAGGAACGGCAGTCTTTGTTTTGGCAAGGGAAAGGAAACAGGGAACAAAGTCATGGATTCAATGTATCTCCATCTTAATAAAGTTAAGACATTGAATTGCTTGTTGCATATGTCTAAAAATAATAATAAATGTTCACAGCTAAAACACATATTTTAACAAATATTATTTGCTGTGTTGATAACATATCAGAAGCTTCTATGCATCCCCTTTGTGGTGGTGGATTCTCTCCCTCTGCCCCCTCCTTGGACCTGTTCTACAGTCTCAGGTGCTTCTGATAAGTCTTGAATGAACAAGTTGAGTGGTGAAGTACCCTTTACTGTACCAGCTGGGTGGTGAGGCACCCTTGATAATACCAGGAGCTCTTTCATGGTAGAAGTGGGAACAATTCTGACCATCAGGATGTTCCAACAGGAACATCAATTGTCCTACCAAAATGGGCAACAAATGATGAGTTACCATTGTTAGCCTTGGTAAATAATGTACCTGAAACATAGCCCAAGTGAAACAGTACCATTGTTACCAGACTTCTTGGGGAAAGAAGTTCAGCAGTTACCAAATTGGGTTATACCAAGTCTGGGAAGTAAGGAAGGAATGAAGCCAGTCCTCTTGCACCCTATAAACAAACAGCAGTCCTAAGTGAGGCCCTCTAAGCTCCCCTGGACCACAGCAAGCTGTGCCAGGACCTCCCTCTGAGTGAGATGCCTCTCAGAGCTTGCAGATCCTCAAGTCTGAGATACTCATAGAGCTGTCACTGACCACGAGGCCTAGGCTGATACTCTCCACACACACATGATCTCTCTTACCTGTGGAGAAACACTGAGGGATTTGATATATGCCATTGAATCTAAGGGAAATTTTTTATAGGTACCTTTACACACGTAGATATAGATGTGTAAATCTCTTTGGCTAAGTCCATGAGTGTGAATAGATAATGGTATGAATGTTGCTATTATAAATCTATAATTAATTCATTATTATAATTGTAGCAAATCCTATTGAACCACTTTATAAATGTTAAATTATTCAATAAGTGCTGCTAAACCCTTCTGCACCTTTATGCTTTAGTATCAACACCCATTGCACCTTTACTCTTTTGTACCCACAGTCTCCATGTAAATCATTCCAAATTGATTATCATCTAATTTTCCTATATATGTTTTGCCTGTGTAGTAAATAGTAGAGTGAATCTTGCTAGTGAACTCTGTTAAAGTTGCACTTTCACATATTCATGTGAAAACCTGCTTTTTGGTCAATACATTTAGTGATTCTTTAACCACTCTTTTGCCTTTTACTTGGATTCTCACTTTTATGAAGAAAAAAAAGATAAGTTAACTGCAACAATAGTATAGAATTAAATGCATTGTTCAATAAATTATGTTTTAACTATATTTTCTGTCAGAATTATTTACTCCCATCAATGTAACTGCTAAAGTAATTTTCTATTAAATGACTGACATTTATACAAGAAAATCAGTATTTAGTTCAACTATATTTGAGTGACGGAAAAGAACATGCTATTGCATAAGCAATTTTTTTTTTTTTTATGGCAGAGTACACCCCTAATTTTAAATGTTAGAAGTTGCTGAAACAGCAACAGAAGGTGAAAAAAATACATGAAATAAGATGGTGTATCCAAATGCTTTAAAAGGTATGATCCTTTGTGGGCCAGGTTATTCCCAGCTGTACAAGCTGGAAAAAAATACCAATATGATGTTGTGTATCCCCTGCTGAAATGAGCTGTCAAACACACGTCAGGAGACAGCAGATGTTAAAGACCACTGTGCTTCAAATGTCAAAGAAATTCAACCTTTGTTACAGTTTGAAACCATCTGTTGACATCCAAGTAAGATACTGCATGTCAAGTGAGTTATATTTCTCCTTTGTAGATTAAGACTTTGGACTCTTTTCTGTCCTCACTTACTTCTTATGAATCTTGGGTTTAAGTTTAATTTAGGGAAGATCTATTACAAGTTGCAGTTTATCATCCTAAAGTCATGTGCATCTTGTGGGAATTTCTTCAGGTGAAAGGAGGAATATAAAAGAAAAACAGTCCACAAATAAATGTTTAAACTGCACACACTACCTCTACGTGAAAAGAAAACCTTAATGAAAATATACCCACGAAAGGTACTAAGTGACAATAAGAAGAAACAAATTCTTTTGAGGGAAAAAATATGTCTAATATATGTTAGACAAATATCCTTGATTTTAATTCTTGATGATAATAAAAATACTTGTAATGAATCATCATTAATATACATAAGAGTAAAAAAGAGAGATGGTTACATAGACTTCAGTATTTAATTAATTCATAAATATCTACTGCTAGGTATTACAATATGTGTAAAATATAACAAGGTTTATGCGTAAAGATGTCAAGGTTATGCTGCAGCAAATACAAAATATGATTGCTAAATTATGCATCTGGTGCCCAGAGAGTTGCATTCAAATCTGGATTTGTCTGTAAGAGTTTCAGAAATAGCCACTGAGCTTAAATTTGTCTGTGGAATATTGTGCTCAAAAGTGCTGTGAATTCCGAAGCAATCAAAACACACAGAGAAAAAAGGAAATAAAAAACACCAACAAATCACAATAAACAAACAAAGAAAAGAAAAAAACCCGAGACTCTCAGTAGTCCTACATTTACAATTAATTTAAAAATATCTAAAGAGTAGTTTAACTTGGTAAGGTATTTCAATAATTTCAGAATGTAGAAGTTTAGAGAAGTTAAGTTATAAATTCTTATTTGAAGGATAGAAATCCACAACATTTCAATTTTTAACAGTGAATCAGACAAGTTTCTGGACCTAATTCTTAACAAATTAAAACCAAACCAAAACAAAAATACAAAAAGCCGTATTCCTTATCATGACATTGAGAGATACTTGATATTCACAGTGAAGAACCCTAGCTAACACCACGAAACAACCAGTAGGAAGAAGATTGCATAGAATACATTGTATTATATGGAATAAGTAAAAGACAGTCTGTATGAGACGTTACATTGTTTGAGGGGCAGAATGGGTGTTATTGTAGTCTGCAAGGATGAAAACAAAGTTTAACACTGCTGCCTGTTGGATTACTTAGAAGCAAGTTCGTACATAAAGGTTACTCTATTTTTGAAGGCCTTAGGAAGGTAGTTTTCTTACAAGATTCTGAAGAAGATATTGCCTTTCTGAAGTCTTAGCTAATTATGTCTAGCCATAATATTAGGCTTGTTTAAAATAGTGTTTTTACCTGCAGAAAAGGTCTGGCCAGTATCCTCAGATCTCATACTAAAAAGTATTACATGCAAAAGAATGATAACTAATAGCCATGACAAATTTATCCAGATAGAGATATTAATTTAAACATTTTAAAATGCATGTCAGCCATTTTTAGTGGAGCATCTTGCCATCTTCCAGTCTATTTTAGAGAAAAGTTGCTCTGGTCTAGGACAACATGTGCCTTAATTTGGTCATGAGTCATTAAACAACTTGAAGAACACATTTAGTTTCTGTGACTCTTCATGTTGTAATACCCATCAAACAAAAGAGCACCTTTTTAAGTTTCAAATTTTTAAGTTAACAAGAGAAAAATTTCCATAGTATTCCTTGTTATGGGCCCCATTATTATCTCTGCTGCAATGAAAAAAATTGTTCAGTATACTAATTATTCAAATGTCATGGGATTACTGCAGCTCAGTATGCATAAAACATCTGTCACTACTGAAGGAAGATGCAATTTTAACCTCTTAATTGGTGCAAGAAAGTATGCCAGTTTTCCTGGACGCATTGTTTTTAATTCTAAATAAGGTACTAAATTGTTCTGTACTACATAGATCGGGGTTTGCTGTAGTCATGGTAAAGAGATATATACACTTTGCATGGAACATCAGAGACAGACCAGCCCATTCATTTACCTGAGAATAATTCACAGTCTAGAGTCTAAAATAGTCGGTAATGATGATGGTCTCCAGGCCTAAACACTGAGAAGAGACAGTTAGAAAAATAACTCCAGTGTTCTATTCTTGACCCAAGAAAAATTGAAGAACCACATGGAAACTTGACAGTCTTGTAAAAATATAAATTTGTTCATAAAGTTCCAGTATTTGCTCTGAAAGTTCATTACTGCCAACCACAGCTGATATTTACACATTAATTTTTCATATCTAAAATTTGACAAAGGTACAAATGGTTATAAAACAAGATCTGTTATACTAATATTTGTTTTTCTCAATATTAATCTTTATGAACTTAGTCTGTGATGAGTCTTACAAAAGCCATTAGCAGACAGGAACTTACAGCAGGTTTTTCAAATTACAATACATGCTAGATAATAGCTAGTGCTCTTTCATAATGAAATATTATCTGGTATTGAGGCATCTGTGACAAATGAAGTTATGACTGTTTAGAATTGTATTGAGGGTACCGGTGCTTTTATGGATTTCTCTTCCCCTGCTAGCATTTGGGAAAGGCAGCCTTGAAAAAAAATCTGCACATTAGCCTTTCTTTCTTGAGGACATTTGCAAAGCTGTATAAACCCTTTCCTGTCAATCAGACACTCATTTCATCTTCACATAAGATCAATTTTCTGGTTAGACATAGTGACTGTGCTAGTCTACTTGGGGATTTGAGAAGATTGATTCACTTCTCAAAGTGCTTTAGGCATAGTGATTTCTTTCACCTTCCCTATCTGCGCAGAGTAGGTCAGGAATTTCTAAGTTCATACAACTTAATTCATTACGTGGATTAATCTTCTGTCAACTCTAGTGTATAAACAAATATCTACGAATTAAAAGAATTTTGGAACTTACTTATGAGTTAAAAAAAATCAAATTAATTGAATGCAAGCTACATATTCCTGTAAGGTGAATAACACAATAGAAACTATCTGGTTGAAATCTGACTGAATTTCCAGGCAATTAAGTATAAGCAACTTATGTAACAAAATTTTCAAAATATTAAAATAACAAAAATAATTAACTAATATTTTACTAATATGTTACCTAATGTTATTTTATTACCATATAATTTCTCACTTCATCCAAATGAACATGTTCCTTTTCATTTAAAAAAAGAGTAAACTTAACCAACAAACTAACAAACACCACTGCAGCAACATACTGCCCTATTTCCCACTGAGTCATTCAAAAATGATGAACAGAAGTTACCATTCTTGTACAGGGAATGCAAAACCATATAAGGTGACCAGACAAGGAAAATGTGAGCAAATTGCAAACATTGAATTTAAATTGAATTACATCCTCAGATTTGCAGTATATGAGCTTGACCCTCCTGATATTCCATGCATATCTGGTCAATGGAAAGGTAGTAGCTTCATAGAGGGGACCATATATTACCTTTTAGTTTTATGTAGTTGTATGTATTTTAAATAATCGTGCATATAAATTTATATATAAAGAATAAATATAATAGAAAATGAAATTTGACCATCAGTGGATTGGGCTGCCTAGATTTATCATGGAATGATTTTAGACAAAATAATTTCCTGTATTGTATAAAATAATTTTACATCTTTCCCAAATGAGTTAAATCAACAAAACGGATAGCTTGATTAAACTAAGTTCTTTATATCTGACCTTCTTCCTCCTTCATCAGGATGCTATTCAAATACTGACTTAAAAATAAAAAATCTTCATCATCTGGAGGTCTCATTTTTTAATTCAAGATGGTCTCATCTAGTTCTGTCAAAACAGCTAAGAGGTTACCAAAAAAAAATGTTCTTAGCTCTGTGCATCCCTGAATCAGATTCCTCTACTTTGACATTCACTTAAAAGACCAGTTGAGGTAAATGTTATATTTGCCTTTAGGTAGAATAGTTCATGCACGGACTCTTCAGATGTGAATACGCTGGGGAGTTAGGGAAATATATAGCTCCAAACATATATCATGCAATCCAATAATGTAGAGCTCCCAAAGCAAACAATAACATTCAAGAAGATGAATTGAATTTTGAAGATACTCTCTGGTGGATGTTATAGCAAAAAAAAAAAAAAAAAAAAAGAAAAAGAAAGTACTTGTGCTTTTGCCTCTAGAGCAATTTAAATTATTCTGCTTTCTACCTACTCTTAGTTTGAAGGAATATAGCATGAAAACAAAATAAAAATTATAAGGATATGCTTTCATTTTTATATTTTTTTCAATTTTAGTTTTTAAAAGGTGACATTTAAGAACACCTTTTCTTTCAAAAGATCTTTTATGTGTGTGTTTTGTCTATTGGTGTCTCAATAGTTTGTGCCTGCAAATCACAGAATGAAAAATATTTGCATTTAGCCAATTTGTCAGAACAGAATTTTATGTGATATTAAATAAGTATTTCCCATTTACCTGCATGCATTTAGATCCATGTGTATTAGCTGCATGAATAAATCCATAAGATGGAAAATACCTTTTCGGATTTTAAACAATTGAATGAGAAGAAATAACAACAACAAAAAAAAAACCCATGTAGCAGCACTGTGCTTCTATTATTAAATTCAGTAAGAATTTCTAAGTCTAGAATAGGAAAACTAGAAAAATGTAAGCTTTGTGAGACTCCACTGGGCTGTTACTTGAGAGAACTACATTGGTTTAAAAGTTAAAAAGATACTATTCTCTCAAAAATATGTAGATGATTGATGGTGTTTGTAACATCATAATCTACAAGAATATAATAAATAAACACATAGAAAAATGTGATTCTGTTTGTTAATAAATTAATTCATGGGAGTTTGTTTCGCTGTAAGCTTTTTTTCCCCTGAATTATTATTCAGGTAAATTACATTAGCACAAACCAGAAAGAAAACAAAATAGAAATATATCCATGTTTTCCTGCTATGTTTTATCATTATTAGAAAAAAAAAATAATTAGATGTTAAAAAATAATATTTCAATTGACAGCAATTTATGAGTTCTACTACACAACATATAATAGATTATTTTTTAAGATATGTTAACATCAGAATTATTTTTCTATACTCAACATCTTGTTCAATCCAGTTCTTGGTCTTCTTAAATAACAGGCCTCAAGCATAAAAATACTATAAATAAAGATGCTATGTAGACCACTTGCAATAATTTTCTCAAAAATAAATAATAGATCGGAGGGGAAAAACTTTGCTTTTATATCATAGAAATGATTCATCCTTTGATGTATGGTTTTCCACAGTTACTGAAAATGTTTGTAAATTTACTACTATTATTTTGAAGAAATGAACTGAAAAACAGTTAAAGAAAAGTATGTTGGCTTCATAGTTAATTTTCTGAAAAAATATAGCGTATTAATACCTAATATTAAAGCCATAAAAATGCTTCATATAAAATTTATTTCTCTAATAAATGCTTTGTTTTTAAAATATGGTACAAATTTGTGTGTGTGTTTACAAGCAAAATTTGTTAGAATTTCTTACATTCTTGAATTTGTATTTTAGTTGATGATGTAGACTTTATAAAATGCAAATACTTTATAGCTTCAGTAACTAGAAAAGTAAGTATAATCAGTTTCCAGAATAATTCAGATTTTATTATATAAAAAAGTAATTATTGCACTTGCTGTCTATTGTATTTATTTAACTAGTCTGATTTGTTGCACCACCCCTCACTCTGGCATGGAGGGCACTGAGTGGTCAGTGAACAGGATGTCCCACCTGGGAGGGGTGGCCACAGTAGCCAAAGAACATAAATACAGCAGCACACAGGCTTGGCTTCCTCGTTCTCTTCTCAGGCTGTTACGTATGTAAAGGACTCTTGGTAGTAACTATTTTTCTCTTATTCTCTCTCTTTTCTCCTGTTTTTTCTCTTAATCCCTTTTGTTACTCGTTCTTGAATCTCTTTTGGGTAACTTAAAACTGATGAGTTGTATTTTACTGAGTTGTGAATTGGTGTGTGCTGGGTACTTTGGTGAAATACTTTGTCTTTTTTGTATGTTACCCCTTTTAACTTTTGCCAAAATGCCTATTTTCTCACTAAATTAAAACAAATCTCTTGAGAAACGTATGTAGCATGTTCTCTTTAAGGGACCTCAACACATTAAGAGCCAAAGGCTTTGCAAAAATTACAGTTTTGACTCTTAAATATAAGTAAAATGCCTGTACATTGTGTGACTGGAACCTGGAATCTTACAGCATGTCTCTTAATAAAATGAGAAAAATTTCTTCAAGACACTGCACAGAAATGTTTAACGTGTCCTGCTCATCCACACCTGGATCAGACAAAGAAGCCATCCACCCCAAACCTTCTGTCTCTGATATTTGGAGTAGGTGACACTGCTTGGGTAGAGCACAAGAACCTGGTAATTTTCTTGTGCTCTTCTCCCTGTTCTTTCTCCGACAAATCACAACTGTTGTAGTAGTAGTAGAGGGCAAATCTCTCGCTTTTTGTTTAGGAACTTGTTGGCCACAAGTTTTTGATCACTTTCTGAATTTGATGATCTTATCTAGCACAAAAAAATCCCACAGCAAAGAATTCCCACAAGAATTCACTACTACCTGCTGTATAAAAGAAGACATTCATTCTATGGATTTTAAACTTATTTTGTTCTCCTTTCATCAAATGTCCTTAGAGGTCTAGCACTGCAAGATTTAGCTTTATATTTATCTTAACCTCTGCTTTCATGATTCTGTAAACTTCAGTCTTGCCTACTCTCAGTCATCTGCTTTCCAGACTGATGAATCCTAGATATTTTATTATAATTTCATAAGTCAGAAACTCCACCTAATTCACCTTTTCAGGTGATTTTTGTTTTTTCCATCATCTCTAATATTCTGACTGAAACCTGAAGAACTGCATATGGTCCTCAGGATGTACCTGAAACATAAATTCTGGGGTTTGTCTTTGAAAAAAACCCAGAACATTTTGTCTGAGATTCACTAAGTTTTATAAGCTAAAAGGGAAAAGAACTGCAAGGAGAACCTATCCATCATACATGGTTATCATATGTCAAAAAGAGTTTGCATTTGGTGCATAAGGATTTTTTAATGTTTCAATTTTATTCTTTTAGAAGATTACTATAAAGTATACATGCCACAGATAATGTTCTAAATTGCATTCTGATTTGAACAGATGGTTAAGATTTAAGTTAAAAATATTGTAGGTAGTAAAAATATTTCAGTAGCAAACAGCATTTCATTTCAAACACGGTGCAGTGCATTTGCTCCTTAATTTAGAACAAATAATCAAATATTGGATATTCATTTCAGGTGTGGTGTTTCTTTATATTATGGGTTGTGAGAGGTGAAAATGACCTGTTTAAAGTGAATTCTGAGATTTTTCCCTTAAAACTGTGAAGTAGTGGGTGGTTTTCTGTTAGGGAAGGAAACATATAAACTGAAGGTTCTGTGAGGTAGAGAGAAGAACAGAAATCTGTTCTCATTTTTAAAGACTTATATAAGAAATAATTGATGGAAAAGAAAGCAATACCATAGAGATTTACCTAATTTTTTGTCTTGGGTGAGAATTATCTGAGGTAGTTCCCTAGAAAATATTATGGAATGTGCTTCCTTCTGCAAAGACATGTCTCTCTTTTGTGAGTATTCAATAGTTTTATTAGTAGTGCATTGAACATTCTGAATAAGATTAATTTGCTATTGATTCATGTCCTCCCCTAGGGAAATTCATAGCAATAAGTGGAATTGATTGAAAATATTGTTTGCTGAAGAGAACTGAGAAGTATGGATAGAGAGCAGGGGGAAAAGAAGCAACAGAAATAGTGGAATGAGAAAGTAGAAAAAGTCAACTGGAGAGGAGGAGAAAGGAGAGCACTTTGTGGGAATAGCAACAAGAAAATATTGCTTGCATTTAATTTTAAACTAATACTGTTGATCAGAAAGAATGATTTCCTTTATTTTATAAAAATTACATACACTTGTATGTACATAAGAAACTGTAATTCCATTTGGGACTACTCGTGACATTAACAAATCATTTGAGCAGAGTTCTTGAGGTTTATCATTATGTCACCAGTCTCCTCAGGGAAATTACTTATACTCTGTGTGCAGTTTTGGTTACATAATTCTTTATATTTATCAAATTATATGGCACTCTATAGTACACTTCATAACTTAAAGTCATATATTGAGTATAGCAGGCACATATACTCTTTTAAGAAAACATGCACATTGCTTTATCTCAGTGTTTCATATTACCATCCATTAAGGTTTCTTAATATGTTTGTGTCATTTTTTTGAAATGAAAATTTAATATTATTGCACCTAGCAATTATTTTCTGTGATAAGTATTTTTGATGAAACTGAATGAACTTTTGTTTATATTATCCCTATGATTTAGAAAAGATATGTTAATATTTCTGAGCATAATATAATATCCTAGTTGGAACCATCAATAGCCTTTATATTCCTTGTGACATTTTAAAACTTCAAGGGAGCAATAGGAAAGTTCACTTTGCAGCTTTTTTCATTTTTTTTCTTTTTTCTTCTTTCCCCCCCTTTTTTTTCCCCCACCCCTACAATAGGAGAAATCATGGTCTCAGTCCTGTCTGCAGCAACAAACTCCTAGCTGGTAGTTGACTATTGAGTATCTAAGACATACTTTTTTAGAAGGTCCAGACATGCCTGGTAAGATTCTTTAACCTTAAAATAAGTACATTTATTCATTCATACATAACTCAAACTTTCTTTATATTCCATCGAAACAGAAAACTGCTACATACAATTCATTTTATGAGGAAACAAATGGATAAAATAGTCCCTGTGATCTCAGCTATAGGTGTCATACTGTTGAATTAAAATTACATAATATGAAAACCTCTCATTTTCTGTCCAATAGAATTTAATAGACAGATGAATGCTAAATCTATAGATTATATAACACTAAATTATGTTTGAACAAATTAAATATGGATGTAAAATATGTTCATTTATAGGAATGAGTTGACAGTCTCTACCTCTGACTAAATGTTTTTTAACTGTCAGTTAACATCATAATATCTGACATGTTATTTTCACAATCTCAGGGAAGTTACTTCTTTATCCTAGAATATTTCTTATCTTTCAAAAAGAGTTTTTGATATGTAAATTAAACAATATTTGAGAAAGCAAGTTCAGTCTGTCAGGATTAAAAAGTATTAATTTTACATTGTCATTTGTTTTACTTTCACCAAATAATTTATTTTATTCTGTGTGAAGCACTATACCAACTCATCTGAAGAAAAATATTTCACACAGAAGGACCTGAAAACAGCACAAACTAGTTTATTATACATATAAGGACCTCTGTTTAGTTAAGAGGTCCTCTTGATGGATAGTTATGTATTATTCTCCCACAGCAATAAGGCTGTGGGAGATCTTCTTCCAGAGGTTTCTCTGTCAGCTCTAAGTTGCAGCATCTCCATCTCCCTTTTATGTTTCCACCAGTTCTCTGTAGTTCTTACTGCAAAATGCTGCCAGGCATAGGTCAGGCCCTGAGATTAGGTCAGTTGGTTAGAGCATGGTGCTAATAATACCAATGTCATGGGTTTGATCCCTGTATGGACCATTCATTTAAGAGCTGGACTTGATGATCCTTGTGGGTCCCTGCCAACTCAGAATACTTTGTGGGTAAGAGATATCTTCTTTTGTATGAGTTTGTGGAGAAGCCAAACCAAGAGTCAAATTGTTACACAATTAATTGTTTTTAAACTTCATAGTTATTAACAATGAGAGAAGGACTATATCTCAACTCTCACATATTTTGAAGAAGATCTTAAGAATGTGTGTCTTGGGGTGGTGTGTATGACAGCACACACTCTTCACAGAGAGAGATTTGAGATACGACTCCTTCTGGGATTGCGTAGAGAACCCTGTAGATTCATCACAAAGGGAGAAAACTGGTATAAACTCCTCTTTATTGTTGAAAAGGAGGATTATTTGGGGCAAGCACTCTTTAGGACTTCACTTGGGTTATTTGATTATGTAGGACCCTAGTGGATTGCTTCCAAAAGCTTTTCTGTCTCTGCTGTCTTTCCAGTGCTTTTACTCTCTCCTAGCTGTGATGGAGCCACTTTCCATCCCAAGATTTCCTATACAACAAACATAGTTTTGCAGAATCAAAGGAATTCTGAATAAAATCGAAAATCTTTCCAAGAATGTTCATTTTTGTTCTTTTTTTTAAACAGTTGCTAATAGTTTTCACATCCGTATATAACCCATTGTTTCCAGAGTTAGCCAGTCCCCTTATCACCCTCTTTACATGCCAATTAATTGAGTGAGGGGAATTTTTCTGATCCCTAAAAACATATTAGAGAGGTTAGAGGTTTGGAGGAAGAAGGTATTCATAGAAGTCAGCTTATGCTGCTCCTCTTATTGAAAGATTGGACAGACTGCCAGACCAAAAACCAGAGAATGGTCAGTAGGTGGTTTGTAAAAACTGGGTTATGCCAATTTCATTTATTTATTTATTTTTAATTAGTACTCCATACTGTCATTGTTTATTATGTGCACTGGAGAGGCCACACCTTGAGTAATGGGTCTAGTTCTGGGCCCCTCACTACAAAAAAAGACATTGAGGTGCTGAAGCATGTCCAGAGAAGGGCAATGAAGCTCGTAAAGGGTCTAGAGAGTAGGCCGTATGAGGACTGGCTGAGGGAGCTGGGGTTATTTGGGGTGTAGAAAAGAAGACTCAGGGAATACCTTATTGGTCTCTGCAACAACCTGAAAGGAGTTTTAATCTAGGTGGTGGTCAGCTTCTTCTCCTAGGCAACAAGCAATGGGACAAGAGGACATAGCTTCAAGCTTTGCCAGAGTAGGTTCAGGTTGGATATCAGGAAGAATTTCTTCAAGGAAAGAGTTGTTAATCATTAGAACAGATTTCCCAGGGAGGTGGTAGAGTCACCATCCCAGGAGGTGTTCAGGAAATGACTGAATGGGACTCAGTGCCATGGTCTGGTTGACAAGGTAGTGATTGGTCAAAGGTTGGACTTGATGATCTTAGAGGTCTTTTCCAACTTAAATGATTCTGTGTATCTGAGTTCTTACCCATATTTAGGGTACTTTTGTGTAACAACTATACTATGACATAAAATTTAAGTAATCTATAGCTGTGCCCCATACATGTACTAATTATACCTCAGTAATGAATCATAGAATCTTTTTCATCTGCAATGCTACTAAATTATTTAAAAATTATATTAAATGTAGCTGTCATTGTATAAAGTCTAAACATTCTCAGAGTTCCATCACACAAATGTAACCAAACAAAGCACAAAGTCAGAATTTCTTCACTAATTGTTGCTGTAGAAAGAAATTTAAAAAGCAGGCATTAAAACCAACACAAGCTTTTTGTGGATGTTTGAGCTAGAAGATTTAAAAAAAAGTTGAATTCAAAGATAGCAAAATTAGGATTATTCTGCACTGCCAGCTATTATATTGGTATATGCAGCTAGTGATAACCTCTGGCTTCTAGAAAATTTATCACACACTTGTTGAACAACATAGAATCTGAAATTCTTTCACATTATCCTGGTTTTTTTTTCTTTTTTTTTCTTCTGCTTTATAAAACTGTTTCTTTTCTTTGGTATATGCACGATATTACTGAGATAATGCCACATATCTAAGATGAAATGTAGTAGTGTATACTGTCAGAATGCAGCAAGACTTTTCTTATCTAATTTTGGATGTAAAACCTGTTTCTAAGAATAAATATGTATTCCCCTCTGTGCTATGGAACAAGGTCACACCTACCAATGGAAAAATTAACTATCACAGTAAAATCCAACAAAAAAGTAAAATGGACATTTCACTAGAAAATAACTGGAAAGATAATTAACTTAATAAACTTCATCTGCAAATGCTTGCATACATTAACATTTTGGAAATTACAGAGGTAAAAAAAATACAGTAAATATCATTCCCAAATGCAACAACAATCCCAGCTTTATTTAATAATTATATTTTAACTACTGGGAATAAAATCATATTGCTACAGGAAAAAAAGTTTTTCTAATTAATATTTTAGAGTTTTTTTCATTTCAAATGTGGGATATCAACAATGTTCTACCTTTAATAAAACAGAATAAAGCTATGAAGCTCAGACTTTTTTAGTAGATCAAAATTTTTGCTTTTTCTAAGGTATTAAAGGAAGAATTTAATTATGTTCTCAACATGAAATTGCCCTGAGAGTAGGAAAACTGGGCCTGAGTTTGTTACCTTTTATAAATTAGGATATATGACTGCCAAACCTGAGACGATGTCCAAATAAAATTCCAGAGGAAGAAAAAAAATTATTTTCTGTTATATGGAGGTTGTACTGGGATAATTTTATGGAAATTAAATACAGAATATTCAGAATAGTCTTTGTCTATCTAGGTAATTTGTTACTGTTCTTAAATCATCTCATGATTTTAGATTGGAAGACATGGATCTCAAAAGAAGACTGAGAAAAGGCAAATAAATCTACAAGACCACTTACTTGCATACTACTACATACACATGATTTCCAAAATAATATTTTAAAACCATCTGTTTTGAGGTTTCTATCTGTCTGAAAATATGAGTCAAAGAAAACTCTAATTTGCCAAGAACTGTAATTGAATTCTTAAGGCCTTCTGTGTCTATATGATAAGGTTGCTGAATTTTTCATGCAGATGGTAACATATGTTAAATATGTGTAACTGAATCAAGCAAGAAAGTTCTTTTATTTTCAGTATGATTGCTTTTAGCAATGTATTAAAGAAAACATCTTTCCTAGGATTCTTCAAAGGTTTAATGGTGGAGGGAAGACCTAAGATATTAATTACTCTTTTTCCAGACCCACAATTACC
Organism: Chiroxiphia lanceolata; assembly: GCF_009829145.1. Lineage (NCBI taxonomy): Eukaryota > Metazoa > Chordata > Aves > Passeriformes > Pipridae > Chiroxiphia > Chiroxiphia lanceolata. Next base: position 65,157,017 of record NC_045638.1, on the reverse strand, counting down.
TTTCATTTTTCCAGTTGCACAAGTGGTCTTGGTCACATTACAGTTATGAACTCCTCATTCAAAATAGAACAACGTCCATTCCTATGACAGCTATTTTCTTAAGGAATAATTTAATAAGCTTTTGTCATCCTTGGACTCAGTTGCCCTAATTATTGGAGCTGAGAATCATTGCAAAAAAAAATGTAAACAGGTTTATTTTTTTTGTCAACTGTATTGAGTGACAATTGGCTCTTACCATGCCATACAATAGGTTCATGACCTTGGAGAGCGTCTGCTGAAAGTTTGGAGATGAAAGTCATAGTACTTCAGATGACTGTGTCTCAGTCTTCACATACAAGAGGTGGAGATTTGTTCTTTGATGGCTAGTTCTGTATGTAGATCTATATGAAGATGTCTGTATCAATAGATTTAATGTGGTAAATGGGATTTCATTTTACCTCTTTATTACTTTGATTCCAAGGGAAACTATGCTGAAAACTATGCTACCTTGATATAGAAGATCACTTAAAAGAAAATGTGATAATTTTACTGTATTTGCTACAGGATTCATGTAATCAAACCTAGTTTTCACTTTTATTTCCTGAAATGATTCATTTTTAAAAGTAACTATTGTTAAATTGTTAAATCTTGTGGGTGTGAGCTGCTAGGAGTAATAGCTGCATGCAACTAAACTGGTTGGTCATATTTTTTCACTTCTATTTCATGGGCATTTGGAATAGAAAAGTTTAGGATATAGAATTGTTAGGAATTATTGGGCTAGTATTGTGCACCACAATGCCAAAAGTATGACAATAACCTAAATTTCCATTGATCTGGCTTTTAGAGGCAGAGATACATGGTACTCTCATAGGTAATCTGGTATTTGAATGATTGAACATGGATGAATAATGGGTGGATTAGAGCCTGAAATGAAAAGAGAGATAAATGCTGGGTGGGAGAAGTTAAAGAGCCAAAAGCATTAAACACTAGGTCTGGGCAATCAAACAGCAGTCTCTGGTCCAAGCTCCTTGCACCTTACAGAAAGCAATTTCTATTGCAGTAGCAAAAAATTTTAATGCTGTGTTCAAGATAATTTTCTTTCATCTTAGGAAGAGAATAGTTTGTTTTCAAGGTGTAGGACTTTTCCATGTCATCAACAAGCCCGAAAGACACAAAGGAATGAGAGTGGGATTAAATTTTCATTCAAAAAGATCCTGTCTGTAATTTGCATATCTCTAAGAACTCTTAAATTTTCATACTCTCCATTTCACTACATGAGCAATGGGGTTTTTTTCCTGATCTCAAGTAGCAAAATACATCTTACCTAACTTACCTTATCACCAACCTAATAGTGCTATATTCTTGAAGTTACAAACTGGGACTGCACAGCCTCAATGAATGTTTGAGTGCTGCTATGTTCTGTAAACTGCCTATTTACCATCTTCTTCCCTTCCAAATATGTTTTACAGTTTTAGACTGAAAAAACACACACTGTTATTATCTCCTTTTACTTTTTTTTCAATGACTTGGAAATCTTCTGTGACATAACAACTATATCACCTTACAACTGTCTTGCTTGTCTGTAACAAATAAAGTAATAGTCATCATGGTCAGAGCTTTCTTTGACCTTTCTTTGACTCCCTGGGTATTAAAATTATTTGTCCAATTAGTTTTGCTATATAAAATGCCAGTGCTTACAGTTGAACTAAGCATCTCCTGGATACCAGAAGGTCTTTATCGGCAGGAGTGGCCTCATTGTGGGCAGCACAAATTGTCAATGCTATTGGAAGCAACAGATCATAGAAATAATAAAGAATGTACAGCAATAACGTTCCTTCAGGAATTGATTTTCTACTGCACTGCAACAAACAATGAAGGTATGAATCTGTGCATCATACTCGCTCTCTCTAGACCAGGCTGGAATATGCTGCACTAAAGTATAAGCACTGGTATTGCTCTACTATCTGGATCACCTCATTAGACGAAAAATGATCTAATACATGTACGATAAATTTAGCACATTTCAATAAAATAGCAATTGTAACAGTTAATTAAAAAAAACCAACCAAATAAATCCTACATTTTTGCTTGTGAGTATTCCATTTAACCTGCTACAAATTGAAGGAAATTAGCAATTAGAAGAATGAAACCTTATGAAAATCAGTTGAACACAGAACTGGAAGAAACCACTGATTTTAATGGTGTTTATGTAAGGTACTGACAATATACAGTAGAATGTGTACTATATTCTATATAGAATAATGCTTTCTGAGTTAGAGTAGAATGAGAACTTTTCCAAAGACCCTCCACATATATCCCTTGCGATATGGGAGTACATGATGGGATTTGTCCCTGCGCTGATTTTTTCAGCTATACCCTGAGGATTATTTCCGGGTTTATTGTGTGCTACATACACAGTTTTATGCTTTATTGTGTCTTGGTTTTTTTAAAGAAGTATTCTGTCTGTGAAATAAAAAGAGCTTCATAATAGACATTGTTCTGGAAAAGAACATACGGCAACTGCATTTTGCTTTGTTTGGCTCTGTGTACTTTAAAACCTGCTGGAACTGTCACAGTTTCAGACTCTAAAATATAACAAGTTACAAGTGAAAAAACAGCTTGATTAGTTTATTCTTTTTATTAATCTAAAATATTACAACAATTTTAGAGTCATTCACAATTAATTAATTGTGTTAATTATGGTAGTCTGTCCTATTTATTGTAGCAATTAGCCAAGAAAAAAAAAAGTAGGCTTTTACTTGTTCTTTACATTTAGCTATCCATGCGGTAGGTAGGTTCATTTTTTTTCTAAATTGCTCTGCTTATGTTCAGTAACAAGTGTCTGAGCCAGAACATCTTCTGCATATCATCCTGATACATTAAACAATTGTCAGCTGTGTAAGGTTATAATGGTGCAGATATTACTATTTTATAAAAACTGGAATCAGTAGTGTTCTTAGAAAAGCACTGTCAGAGAGTAATCATCTACAATGTCCCCAAAATCTGCACTAGCTGATGGAGACTGTAACATCTGCATTTGTTTTCCTTAGGACGAGTACTGCAGCCATCTCTGGATTTAATGAAGCCTGGATGTTATTATGGAAAAAAACAGCTTCAACCATTTCATTAAACACTATTTCTTTTCCCAGTAGTCAATACCTTTGCAGGGATCTGTTTCATATAATACTTCTAATTTGTTATAGCAGATTGTTTTGGTATTATTTTAGTGTTTGCAAATATTTAAAGTTGCTTAATTTTATAATATTTATAAATATTATAAAATTTTCAGAAGTTGATTAAGTATTCAATTGACTCAGTTGTTTCTTTAAAGACATGATTTCTCAATCTTTTGGGAATCCTGACCATTAATATGTGAATTTTCTTTGGCTTACTGCATGTGGAATATGCATTAGAAGGTTCCCAGTTAGGTGAGAATGCTATAAGTGAAACACAATTTGTTTTAAATATACTTTCAAATATTTAATCTTGCTATAAGTCTAATTCTCAGACTATATGCTTTAAGGGATAAAGATCAACCTTTGATTTCAATTTTTTTTCTGTTGTAACCCAGTGATTTAAGCATGGTAATGGGTAGTCAGGAAAACTGTAACCAGGAAAATTAAGCCTGATATTCATACAGTAACTTCTCACACTGAGTAATTTCATGCTGTAAAACTGAACTGATGATTACTGGAAATAATTGCAAGTGCTTTCTGATTAATAAAACCCAAAAGAGAACATTAGAAAATAAAAATAACACAAACACATTTAGCTGCTTTTCCCGTGGCATGACCATCTCATCTGAGGGTCTCAGCTGCGCCCCACAGTTGGTCCTTTGGAGGCGACTGGAACCCGCTGCGTCTGGCACGGGACAGTCCTTACCTCTCCTCGAAGAGGCCACCTGTTCAGCTCCCATTTCCAGCACCTTGCCATGGACACTCAGTACTTATGGGCAACGTAATCTTAACTATTTTCAATGAATATGTGAAATTACATATTTGTAGAAAAATATATCTACCAATGGCACTCAGTGAACAAAAGGATGCTTTTGAGTTATTTCAAGGGATACAAATAATGCCTAGTAATGAATAAACACCTGTTATTCTGAATCCTATCACATGTAAAGAATTTGTTTTTAATGAATAATATTTAATCTTTTTCTTCATATAAAATTGCACAGCACACTCCTGAGTTTCCACAGCCAAGCTCATGTCAACATGTCAAAACCCCTGTTCAAATAACAGGAGGCCACTTTTGAAGTTTGTTTCAGGCTTGCTTTTTCTTCTGTCTTGTGTCAGGGATCCATGTCTGAATTATCTTAGTTCAATTATACATACACTGTTGTTCACAGAACAAGGAAAGCTAGAGCTGAGATAACTCAATTCTTTGGTTCATATCTGGCTTCTGACTGACCAGCTTGGAATCACCCAAAAAAAAAGGTAAAAAAAAAAAAAAAAAAAAAAAAAAAAAAGAAGTAAAAATCCTTTCTGCCAAGTTGTTGCACACAGTCTTTAATATATAAATATAATGAGTGTCATGACTGTTATTTTGAGTGGTACTTCACTTGTTTTGCATGTACTTAAATATATATGCAAACAAGAAAATGATCATTTTTCCTTAACATAGCCCATTTTCATTCACCAGTATGCAGTAGGAATATTTTCAGCCAAAAATCACTAAAACTGTATTTGCACAGTTATAGTAATTTAGGGGTACATTGTCTGAACCAGTGTAATTTAATCGGCAGATGCCTACACCCTAGTGACTCTTGGTAGGCTTGCCTTGTAGTCAGTGGAGAGACTGGCATTTTGGGCTAAGGTGAATTATGCACTAAAACTATACATCTATCAAAGGACAAATTAATCTTCATTAAATAAAGTGCCTATTTCTTTCCACTGAGTTGTAAAGGGAGTCTAGAGGGGCTAAATCCCATGTAGGCCTGTAAACTCTCAGATCGAAGGAAGCATTTGACCAAATGTTAGAATTTTATTTTAAGATGGAATAATACCTCCCTAGACACCAGTGATAACTAGAACATAGTTCAGTTTTTCAGTAATAACCACTTAGGGGTATTTCACATCACTGGATATCACAGAATTATAGAATGATTGAGGTTTGAAGGGACCTCTGTAAATCTTGTCCAAAACCCCTGCTCAGGCAGGGTCACCTAGAACTGGTTGTCCAAGCAACTTTTGAATATTTCCAATTAGGGAGATTCCACAACTTCCCTGAGCAAGCTGTTACAATCCTGTCAAACTCACAATAAACAATGTTTCCTGATGTTCAATTTGTGTTTCAGTTTGTACCCCGTGCCTTTTGTCCTGTCACTGAGCACCACTTGAAAAGCTCTGGGAAATGGAAAGTAAATTCACTGCTACAAAAGTGTAACCCTACCTGTGATAGTTTTCCTGTCACTCAGTATCCTAAGGACAGTGACTTGGCACAATCTAGACAAACAAAATCGTACATGGCATGTGTATTTCTGTGTGTAACAGTACCTGTTTAAGGTTAACCAAAAAAAAAAAAGAAAGAAAGAACAAGAGAAATCATATTATGTGTAAAGAAACAACAAGAATAGCAGGATTCTTTATTCATGACTCAAAGGAGTGAACAAAATAGGAAGAAAATCCAACCAAGTCTAGACAGATATGAAACCTCACTGATGTTATGGCCTCTGGAGTGCCAGGTCACATACTGAGACTGTTTGACCACACTGCTTGGAGGGTTCTACAGATATTGGAGAATAGGTACAGTATGATATGAACTACAAAAAACAAGCTGTGGATGATAATTTTTCCTTGTTTCCTAAAATAGCATTATTTTGTTTTTTACTAAGAGCCTGATGTATTTAAATCAGTCCTACTTGTAACAAAAGGTATCGAATTTGGAAATTGTCTAGCAACACTGACAAAGTCTTTTGTTTTACTCTATTAAGAAGGTTCTGTGTCAGAAATGATGTTTGAAAGAGGTGAATGGACATATTAATTGGACATGAAAGACATGTCAAGACTAAGATTCACAGCCAAAAACCATAAGATTAGATAATATCCAAAGGAAGAAAAAAATCCCTCAAAAATATGATAAAATGTGGACACAGTCTGAAGAACATCACGTTTAATTTTGTGTTTAAATGGTTGCAAAGAACTTTCATACAGCTGAAAAAGCAAATTAATGCCACATATGAATAAACACTTAGAGAATTGAGACCTAAGTGAAGCTAATCAATGAAAAAGTTTACCAATAAATATGTTGAAACAACTAAAAAAATACTGGATTGTCTTCTTACCCTACCTTCCATAAGGCATAGCCAGCTACTTGCTTCTTCAGAAGTAATCGAATAGATGACAGTAGGTCATGTCTAAGAAAATCAATGTCTTTAGCATAAGATAGATTCTGCCTTACGGGGACATGAAATCACACAACCACCGTCTTTCTTCCATCTTTATCCTATGACTAAGGAGGATGTGATTTTTGAGTCACTATTTTGCAAAAGAATGCAGTGGGCCTCTAAAGCAGTAATGATCCAAAAGTATTCAGTATAGGGCCTTAGGCAAGAAGCCGATGTCGTGCCAGAAGAGGGACCTGTAGGGAACCATGAGCTTGCTAATATCCTTCTTTGGGTTGAGCAATATTTAACTGTTGACTGACCATCACCAGCTCCAGACAGTCTGCTGCTGAGTGAGACTGTGCCTTACAATTCATCTTTCATGTTTTGTCTGATCTCATCTATAACACATCATTGTATTGATTCTGTCAAAAGGATGATGGCAAATAGCATTCACCAGGAAACATTGCACGTGATTTTTGAAAAATTACACGTTACTCTAACTTTATGGGAAACAATGGGAACTGCAAAAAACTGCACAGGGGAATAAATCACTGCTGGTGAAACTGGCAGTACAGTTGATTTTCTTCTTCCTCAGAAACATTGACACACTTGTGTTTGCCATAAAAATATTGGCAACAGAACTAAAAAAGGATTTTTTATTATTTTTTCCTTCTAACTGTTAAAGTTATCCTACTATGCTACTGGGAAAAAAAAAAAGTGAGTCTCAGCAAAGAAAGAATCGTTAGAGGAGACTAGCAGTTATCACTAAAAAGATCTTTTGCTGAAGGGCTAAAACTACATACTACAAAAAAGGAATTAAACTTCTCTGTGTCTTATCAACTATAGTGCATCACCCCTGTCTGTTGCACCCTGTTTTTCAACTCTGTTCTGTAGCACAGTGGTTTAGTTTTTTTTCTTTTTTTCCCCATTTTCTGATCAGAAAAGTAGACATTGTCATATCCCAAGAGACTTTCTAGGGTTATGTTTGTTTATTTAATTTCAAATACTAAGGATGGCCCTAAGAATTCCTGTCTACATGCCAGCCTTTCCTCTCCCATACTCCAAAGATTTTTAAAAGCACTGTATTTCCCACTTAGTCTTTTTATACAGTCCAATAATAGATGATTTATTGTTTCTTTCAGTGAAGAAAATGAATTTCTATAGAGACATTCATAAATTTTCTTGTCTTCTGGAGCACAGGTGATGAAAACACTCTACCTATGACCTCTATAATACATTAAAATACTTTTAAACTTTAAGGAAAGGTAATGGGTCCCTCCCCTCTAAAAGAGCTAAACCATAGGAAGAGCCAGCCCATGGTAGAAAAACATGAAAATAAATAAAGCAAAAAAAAGGAAAAAATTCTTCCCAGGGAAACAAGGCAATGAGTGTCAAATGTACATATGATCTGATAAGAGCGGAATCATAGAATCATAGAACGATTTGGGTTGGAAGGGACCTCAAAGACCATCTAGTTCCAACCACCATTCCGTTGCCAGAAACTCCTTCAACTAGACCAGGTTGCTCAGGGCCCAATCCAATGTGGTCTTGAACATTTTCAAGGGTGGTGTATCCACAACATCTCTGAGCAACAAAATTAACCAAAACTTTAGAAACTTCTCATTTGACTTTGCAGTCATGTAAAACTTACAATACAGTAGTATTACACTGTATTTACATTGTAAAATTAGACCTCAGCCTGAAAAGCACAGAACATCTTTTGAAAAAATTCTTAGAACTTCTGACTTTTGCAGCAGATTGATCTCATCAAAAGTCCATTGGAATTTTCATATAATTAAGTTCAGTATTTAAAAGTGTTTTCTGGGATAACTGGGTGATGGTTTTCCATCCATACCTGTTGCATTTGACTACCTGATGACATGTCCTTTTCAATTATTTTATTTTCATAGTGCATAGTTTAGAAAAGGAATTAAATTAAATAAGTAATGGTTACAGAAAATATTAAAAACCAGGAAAGGAGACATTTTGCAGTGTATAATTTTTTGTATACTTTAAACCTGTATACCTCTGTCAACTACACATACTAATTCTTCCTAATATCTCAGAACATTTCTGAACCTCTTCAGTACACTATGAACTGCAGAATTCACAGTTTCACACATACAGTAGTTACTGTAACATTCACTCCATTAGTGTCTGCCAGATTCATTTTAGATTTGAAGTCTGCTATCTAAATTGACACTAACTATCCAATTGCAGCACCCTTTACATTTCTGATGTGTCATACTGCATTACATTTTCTGTGTCACCACCCATCATGTTATATTGTGTCATGCAGAAAAGCCAATGTGAGCTGACATTACTCAAGATGATGTGATCTAAAAGATTTAAAGCTATGCAATGCACTGAAGCAGAAAGGTGACACATTGCAATCAAGGTGTAAATACCTACTTCTTCTAGAACATCAGTTATCTGCTAAAAACACCTACTAGATGACCTTTAAAGGTTCTTTCCACTTCAAACCATTCTATGACTCTGTAATATGTCAGATAACTTTTAGAACTTGAGAGAATCCTATATGAACACCTTTAGTGTAATACATAAAATACTAAACTCCAGAAATACTGGATATTTTACTTAGACTTAAAAAAGCAAGGATCATTAAATTAAAAGTTTATAATTTAATTTAATAGTTTACACTAATTTAATGGTTTACACTAATATAATCTGTTGTACTAGCAAAGTGGATGCTATAGAAAATTATTTATGCCTCACAACATTCAAAAAAGAGAGTAAGTATCACTTCTTAGTTTAATGAATAAAAAAACATTTAAGGATTGAAGTGGCAATGACTAATGCTGTTAATGAAATATATATAAAAGAAATAAATCAGGTCCAAGAATTTTGTTTCTCAGTGGCAGGGAATATACAATTCCCGTTACTTAAATGTTTTAACATCCAATGCAAGTAATTGGACTTTGGTTTTACATATTTTATTTTGTCATATGAATTTTAAGCTAAAATTCATCAAATGCAATTTTAGGTGATGAATGGAGGTGTCTAACTCAGGAGTAGTTCAAGAGTCCAGTCTTGTGCAATTAGAAAGTGTCAGGGAGTTACCAAATTCAGAAGCATGAGGCTGATGCATCCCCATGCCTGTTTGTGTGTACAAATACATGGCCAGCCACACAGATTGGCTCAAACAGAGGCACTCAGCACTTGTACAAACACAAATACACCAGTGCCTGCCACAGCTCGGTGGGTTGTGAGGGAAAGGGATAGGGCACTGCAAATAAGGCTAGGACACAGTTGAGGGTGAGGGAAGCAATGCCAATTTATTAAGGGGAAACACGGACTTATATAGGGTAATCTGAGGGGTTGGACTCAAGCGAGGGGAGGAGGGAAGGATTGACAGGTTAGGAGGGATTGGGATTGGATACTATAATGAGGAGGGGTGGAGACTTCGGGTATCCAGGGGAAAGGACCAATGGGAGCTACCTCTGCACTGCGGCAAACTGCAACCAATCACAGGCAGAGGAGCGGGAAAGCAGGGGAGAACAACAAGTTCTGGCGGGAAAACTGTGAGGGGAGGAAGAAGACAACATGGAGGATTTGATTCAAAAACAACAACCAGGGGTACAAACATATAGATAACTTTACAACAATAAACCGGGGGGAAACTGTGAGCAACCGGGGATAACATGTGGTAACTGTCCAGTCCAGAGGTGGCCTTTTTAGTCTGTAAATGTCCATCATAAGTGTGAAAAGTCCTTTCATGATTCGTAAACTCTCCTCCACGCCTGAAACCTCTCCCATTCCTCTCGCAGGTGGTTCTCTTCGTCCCCAACAAGTGCCTATCTATAGCTGAACGGGATGTACATGCATTACTTGGAAATATAAATACATATACACATATATGCATGTGCATAAGTAAAGGGTGGATCTCTCCAACAGCTGGGCTCAGATCTTCAGTCTTCGCAGTAGCTGCCCTTATATCCCAGTCTTCCCACTTTTTGCCAACTGGACACAGAAGCTCCCAAGGTTGCATCTCCACTCCCCTCCCTCCCTCCCTTTCTCTCCTTCTCTCTTTTTATTTCACCTCTCCCTCTCCCATGAGAAGCTCATGAAGGTCAAGAAGGACAAGTGCAGGGTCCTCTTGTGTGTGGAGAGATGTGACTTTTATGGGTTGATCACATACTGCTCCAGACTACTCCTCTGGTGGGTTTCAGAGCAGCTCCATGAGGGTATTACCACACCTACCATTGTTATTCTGTTCTCCTTTCAGTGTGTGAAGTTAACCTTTTATGATGTAACCTCACTAAAGGTGTATTCACATACAGTATTAACTAAACATAAGTAGTAACAAAGCTAAGTGCTTGAAATAAAACATGATGAAATAAAAACTTTGAGTTTATTGTAGATTGTGCATGTATCACACGAAACTTTGTATTCTCTCATCACGTTACTCTTCCAAAATGCCTCTTCTGATTAGAATCAACCCCTTCTTGTAGTTCAGGTGATATTATTTATGCCCTTCTGGTAGACTCATTGAAATCCAGAACAGATATAATGTAGTGAACTTTGTTTAGCCACTGTAATCTTTTCTTCAAAGATTCAGTTAAGATAATTCTTCACATAACTATGATGGATCTTGGTTCCTTCTTCAAACTTCACTCCTTCTTAATGAATTTAAATCTATTAGATGGTGACGCAAATAACTATTCCATCATTGTTGGTTATTCTCTAAAATGATTCACTTAATGCTTTGTCTTAATAATTTAAGAATTTGATGAATGAGCTTGATAGCAAGTTTAAAGCAACATAAACACTTCATCACTTTGGTCTTTTATGCCATTCTGAATTTTTGTGGTACCTCAGACACAAAGCTGGCTGTATTTTATTACTATATAATGAACGCAACATGATAGAATTTGATTGTATGCAGTAGGGTTTTCATATTAAGGTATCCTTGAAAAGATATATCACAACTCTGTACTCTGTGCCACATTTCCATGAAACACACCTAGAATGCGGTTAAATCATGGTTAGTTTCACTAACATACCTGGGCTATGTAAGGGAATTGTGGGCAAAGAAGGAAAAATGCCATCACCACACCAGAAATTGCACTTTCAGTCTAGAGAGAGATGAGAAAAGCAGAGATGAGAAATCTAAAGACTGAGATGGCTTGACAGAGTAAATACTTCTTTAAACTGCGCTTTCCTTACTGTCATTGCCGCCAGAACAAGTTAAGAAATTAAATGAATTGATGTATATTACATACATTTGAAACAGAAGATTTAAATGGCTTTAAAAGGTAATACTGATTATACACCAAACGTAAAGCATTTTGGCTTCAGGGTGTTCAAGAAGGTACCTGAATTTAGGCTTAAATACTTCTCTCATACATGAAAAGAGCTAGAGCACTTACAAAACAAATCATCTATCTTTTTCGACATTACCTTTTTTCTGTTCATAGTTAGTCTCCACACCCAGTAAGATACTGGTCTCTTCTTCTATCATTCCTTTGCATGTTTTGTTTGGAAAAATGTGTTCTTGTCTTGTGACTCCTCTGCAATTCAGCCTGGAGGCAAGATGGAAAAGTCCAGAAAATATGATTTGCCTAAAAGAGATGCAGTACATTCCTATATGGGATACTACATAAATGCATAAGAGAGCAAGGAATTAGACTCACAGCAGGACACATACAAAAAATAATTCTGTAGACTAGGAATAAAACATATATATATATACATATAAATATATATGTATATATTACTTTGAAGAAAACATTGAATTTATTGAAAGGCAGTGTGTAGTGGTTTAGCCCCAGACAGCAACTAAACACCACACAGCTACTTGCTCGCTTTCCCACTAGTAGGATAGGAGAGATAATCAGGAGATTAAAAGTGAGAAAACTTGTGCGTTGAGATAAAGACAGTTCAACAGGTAACGCAAAAGCCACACATGCAAGCAAAGGAAAAGGGAGAATTCATTCACCACCTCCCATTGGCAAGCATGTTCAGCCATCTCCATGAAAACAGGTCTTTAGCATGTCTAGTGATGATTTGGGAAGACAAATGACATAACTCCAAATGTCCCCACTTTCTTTTTCTTCACTCCTCTTCATAAATTGAGCATGATGTCATATAGTATAGGATATCCCAGGGGTCAGCTGACCCAAACTAACCTACGGGATATTCCATACCATATGTCATCAGCTCAGACATAAAAGCTAAGGAAAGGAGGAGGAAGGAGCAGCATTTGTTATTTACAGTGTTTACCTTTCAGAGCAACCACTATGTGTGCTGAAGCCCTGTTTCCCTGGAAATGGCTAAACATAGTTTGTTTTTGGGAAGTAGAAAATAAAACCTATTTTTTTTCTCCTTGCTTTTTTGCACAAAAATTTTTGCTTTTACTTTAGTAAACTGCCTTATCTCAACCTACAAGTTGTTTTGCATCTTATTCTCTCTCCCCTGTCTGGCTGGGTAGGGGAGTGATAGAGTGGCTTGATGAGCACCTGGTATCCAGCCAAGGTCAACTCACCACAGTTCTTTTTGGTGCACGACGTGTCCCCCTGCAGCCAGAGGTGCAGTGTATTGGCCAGATTTTGGTAGCTGGGGGAGCCACAGGGCTGGTTTCTGTGAGAAGCTGCCAGAAGCTTCCCCCATGTCCAGCAGAGCCAATGCCAGGTGGCTCCAGGACAGACTGTCTTCTGGTCAGGCTTGAAACAATCAGGAATGATAGTAACACCTCTGTGATAACATATTTAAGAAGGAAAAAGAAGTTATTGCCAGAAGTAATCGCAGTCAGAGAAAAGTAGAGTGAGAACGTATGAAAGAAACAACTGTGATACACCGGTCAGTGAATAAGGAGGGTGAGAAGGTGCTCCAGGTGCTGTCACTGAGATTTCCCTGCATCCTCTGATGAAGACCATGGTGAAGCAGGCTGTCCCCTGGTAGGGGGGGGAGTAACTCCATGGAGGTCAACCGGAGTCCAAAGATTCACCTGCAGCCCATGGGGAAGACCCACACTAGAGCAGATGGATGCCTGAAAGCAGGCTGTGAACCTGTGAGTGGCCTATGCTGGGGCAGGGTCCTAGCAGGTACTTGCTTGGGGATATTAATTGAATTTATTATCCATGAATCCACCGAGAGAGGAGCCCATGCTGGAGTAGGTTTCCTGGTGGGACTTGTGACCCTGTGGGGGACCCTTGCTGGAGCATTCTGTGACTGAAGGACCGCACCCCGTGAAAAAGTGACCAACTTAGCAGTAGTTCCTGGAGAACTGTTGCCTTTGGGATGGACTCACACTTGAAAAGTTCATGAAGGACTGTCTCCTGTGGGAGGGACCTCACGGTGGAGCAGGGGAAGGACTCCTCTTCTGGAACAACCTGTGATGAGCTGACCGTAACCCCCATTCTCTGTCTCCCTGCACTGCTGGCAGGGAGAAGGTAGAGCCTGGGAAGGAGGGAGGGGTGGGAGGAAGGTGTTTTAAGATTTAGTTTTCTACTCATTATTCTGCTGTGATTTTGATGAGTAATAAATTCAGCCAATATCCCCAAACTGAGTCTGTTTTTCCCATGATGGTATTTGGTGAGTGATCTCTCCCTGTCCTTAACTCATGAATCTTCCTTTGTATTTTCTCTTTCCTGTCCACTTGTGGAGGCAAGTGATAGAGCAGCTTTGGTGGGTGCCTGCCATCCAGCCAGGCTGAACCCACTACCAAGTTAAATTACATAAATATCTTTTAAAAAAATCACCCTTCATTTCACCTCCCAACGCCATATTCCAATTAAAGACTCCCAAGGGGAAATTTTAAATCAATAGGACTATAACTGTCTACTTTCATTATTTCTGATTTTTTTTTTAATATGGGATTTAAACTGCACATATTTAATATTATTTAAACTCTTAATTAGCCACAAAGTTCATTACCTTAAGGTACAATTTGAATGAATAGTGCCTAGCAAATATTGACCTCTCCATAAATCATTATCAAGTGAGAAGGTCAGACACATTTTTTCTATCAGCAGCTTTTTATGTCAACTTCCAGAACAAGGGTTAAAAAAAATAATACAAATATTTGCCAGTCAGTGAAGGTTTCTTCTGGGACAAAAATGTAAATGCTTGTAAATTTAGAATGAACATAATTATTATAATTCTTGTTTGGTACACTAACTTTGAGAAATTGATGGATACTTGCTTCAGTGTGTTATTTGTAAGATATTTGTTATTCTGAATATATAGATAAAAGACTGGTGATAGATGTATCTCAGAAATATTACTGGACTAAGCCTGAAAATTCTGTATTTACATATGCACGGTTAGCCCACCAGATCAATGGTATTTGTTTTGACTTGTTTGTTCTGAGGTGACTATATTACATTTTTACAAAAATGTCTGGATAGACAGCTAAACGGAAAGCAGCTACTTGGAGTTTCCTAGCTATATTCTTGGTCAGATGAAACTTTCAGAAAGAAAACTAATTATGCTTTCCCTGACACTTTTGAGCATGCACTGGTGTAACAAGCTTCTGGATTTCTGTGTGAGGGGAGATGAGTAAAAGAGAGAGAGGCAGACAATAGGGTCTTCACAAAGAGTAGCAAACTAAAGAGATTAAGAATATAGAATATGTAGCCAACACTCTAAAGAAATGAGAAAAAAGTGTGGGTTTTTTTTCCTAGAGACATAGAGAAACACTTATATTTTGTTTCAGTTTTGCAATCTGCTAAATTGGAAGACTGAAGGTAACCTTTGATGAAGAGATCCACCTACTGAGGCAGAGGAGCTTTGTTTACAGAAAGTCTGTATAATTTCTGTTGTATTTCTTTTTCAATTTATTTTGAAAAATTATTTTTCTAGATTAGAAGATTTAAGAAAACACTTTTTTGAGGGGAGACAGAGAATACTAGGTTTGTTTAGTTTAGAGAAGTAGGACACTGAGGGATGACCTCATTACTGTCATTACATCCTGATGATAGGGAATGGAAGGAAGGTGTTGATATCTTTGGTGTCCACTGATAGCATGGGTGGTAATGTCTTAAAGCTGCATCAGGAGAAGTCCATACTGGATATTAGGAAAAAGGTTTTTCCCCAAGAGGTTGCTCAAGCACTGAAACAAGCTACCCAGGGAAGTGGTTATGGTCCCAAGCTTGTAAAAGTTCAAGTGTTTGGATAAGCTCTTGGATATATGGTTTAGCTTTTAGGTTGCCCTGAGTTAAGACAAGAGTTGGACTCAATGATCCTTATGGTTCCCTTACAACTCAGGAGACTATGATTTTATTCTTCTTACTTTAACAAAAAGCGGTAGCAGGTATTACTACAATGATGTGGTCAACTTGAGGTCCTTTAAAGCTTTTTCTTAACTTATATATTTAGTACTGATTTACCATCTTCATGCAACAAGAAATGTGGTTATTTAAATATTTTTTATGGATGGTAATTGTTGACAGCATCAAATGAGTCAATCCTGAGAAGTGAATTGCAGAACCAGCAAAGATACCACACATCAGAAAAACTAAACTCCACACAAGAGAATATAGAATCATTGCAAGGACATTTATTTCTCTATGTCTTGTCTTCATGATCTCAGAAGGAACATTTTTGAAATATTGCACGTCGTGCATCATTTAAGTAAAACTTTGCTTAAATAGACAAGAGATAACTCACACAGGGTTTGATAGTAATTTTTTTTTCTAAATTATTCATGTGGGAAATTTTTTAATGTGTATCACTAATGTGAGCTGTAAGCATGTAATTGATGAAATCCTGCTTAAAGACCCAAAGGAAGGTGATTTAAAATGGCAATTTGTTAAAATAATGTCTATTAGCTCTGATTCTCCCGTGCTCCTACCAGTTAACACAGCATGTTCATTTATCATTGAACTCTGATTAACTCACTCAAACTATGACCTAACCTTATCAAAGTTACTTCAAATTACCACCCGTTAAACTGACTGTGTGCTGTAGTAGAAACATCTTATTTAGTAAGGCTAGCTGTGATTGCATTTCAAGTGTGAAACGATGCTAGAGGTGATTTTATAATTTTAAAATATATTCCAAAGACAGATTTCAAGGCTTATAAATTTTCTATATAAAATTTAATAAATTATGTATTTTATTGACAATAATTTATGCACATGGGAAAACCCCAAGTTTTTCTTTCTCTCTTGCAAATAAGCAAAATAATGCATACATACTGACTCTCAGATAGCGCAATGTAACAAAACATTGGGGATTTTTGCTAATTAAAAATATAAAAGTGTTCAAAAAATCTCATAAATCGTGCTTTACTATCCATTATGAAAAAAATGTATAAAGGGCAAGCAAAGGAAGGACATTTGACCTGTATCATATCGGAAAACTGGTTCCTATCAGAGGCCAGAATATTAACTGAAATACTGCCTTACTACACATCTAGCATTGATCCAATAACTACTTATGTAAACACGAACACATCCCAGACCGGTGCAGATGACTTAGCTATCCCACTGCATTTGAAATGACACTAAACATTTTGTCCAGGAAAAAAAAATATTCTCTACTTTTTTTCTCCCTGCAAGTCACCAGAAGGCTACAAGCAAGACTGACTTAACAGTACTGCCACCAGTGCTGCATTATATTTTTCTTGGAAATGGCGACAGTTCTAATGATTTTTTTTTTCTCTTATGGTAGTCATTATAATAGATCTGTATTTTTCTCTATAACTTGGATCTTGCATAGGAATTCACGTTTAAGTTATAACGAAGTTTGAAAAATATAACAATCCAGAGAGAGGGAGATAAGAAAGTCAATAATGACTTTGTCACACAATGTTATTTAACTGACCAGCTGAATATTTCAATATTGTAAATGTTGAAGGCAAAGTTTCTGTTCAAGAAAGACCCACTAGTAAATATCTAAAAACTCCTAAGACAAAAAAGTAAAACTTATTTGTATTTAGCTGCTCCCAGTCACATAATAAAACTGTAATCAAGATTTAAGAATTAAAATCTCAAACCTGAAAAGAGTATCAGAAACAGAGCTAAAAAAATCCATATAGAATTTTTTTGGAGTAGTAGGACAGAACTCCACAAAGAGAACAATGTCCCTTTCATGTTCTCCTGAGCCCTTATGGTTTCCTTTTTCTTTCTCTCTTTACTCCATTTTAGAAAAAGCTGGGCAATACAGAAAAATAATATCTAAAGCATTACTTTTACAGGTTTTGAGATAGATTTTCAGCAATAGAGAGAAGCTAGAACTCTCATTTCACTAACTTCTGGAGCTGGGAGCAAGACTGTTAGTTCAATGTAAATACATTTTTTTAATAATCAAGAGGTTGGAGAAAATCTGTGAAGAGAGCACCCCAAGAAGTAAGGATAGCTGCAGAAGACAAATTGCATTATTACTACTGCTATATAGAGCAGCAGACTCTAAACTCAGAAAAATAGGCTTATGCTTATGCCAACAGAACTTAAAACTCTGAAAAGTAATGCAAAATACTAGACAAAGAACATTTTTTGAAAGAGGATATTTTGGAAAATATGCAATCTTTATCTATAAAGGTTGCATCATTAATTCTGGTTTCATTATGCTCTTAGGTAACTCCTTCATTAAGCATTCACTGTTTATTTGTATATCCTAAAGAGATCTTCCTTAAACTTGTCCAGTGCTGAAAAAAAAATCCTAATAGTTCAATGCTATCTGATGTTATATTTTAATTTTGTCACATTCCTATTAATTTTTGTTTCTGTTCTTTTTACTGTACCAAAAAATAAAACCACATATGGACCTGTCATTCTCCCACCCTAAATTTATACTTGATTATGTGAGACCCTCATGGATTCTTATAGTTTTATAAATTCAAAATTCTATTTCTCATGCAGGGTATAGTATGGATAGAAAGTATTTTAGGGGCATTTTTTTGGTCTATTATAGTTGCACAGTAATAGACTGTTAATATAGTATTGTACAGGATTCTAATGTGGATGATTGTTCTTGTGGAATACTCAGTGTAATTTAAAATTAAGAACCTGTCTCTGATTTGCTATGAAACATATTTGCCAATTATAGTCTGAAATTTATCTGTCCAATACATTGATTCATCTTGACTTTGAAATGCATAATTATGTAGGAGTAAATCAAAATTTAAATAATTCAAAGAAAAATTCAGTCACGAGTAGAAGGTTCCCATCAATCCCATTTCCATTCTCTTAATTCCGCGAAACTACTGGAGCCTTAAGAATGTAATTATTCTCACACAGCCTCATCAAGCATTGCTAGTACTAATAGGATAATAGATCCTGATGAAATTGCAGTTTTTTAGGGTCCAAGACCAATATCTTCCAGGAAAATACAATGATGGAAATTGCAAAGAAACAGCCTAAAAATTACTTTAAATGTAGCTTGAGTCCTGTTTTCTGTTTGGAATT
Source organism: Chiroxiphia lanceolata (assembly GCF_009829145.1). Classification (NCBI taxonomy): domain Eukaryota; kingdom Metazoa; phylum Chordata; class Aves; order Passeriformes; family Pipridae; genus Chiroxiphia; species Chiroxiphia lanceolata. Next base: position 65,138,339 of record NC_045638.1, on the reverse strand, counting down.
ATTGAAGAGCAGTGCTAAAATATCCTATGACAAGGAATCTTTATTTTATTTTTTTAATGGACAGCAAAATAAAAGATTATTATCTTTTTTTGGTTATTTATGAAGACAAAACACATTTTTTTCTTTTAATTTCCTTAGCTCCAGACTAGAAGAAAGAAGGATCTACTAATACAGGGAAATTGATGGATTACTCTAATAAAGTGCCACAGCCATCATATCTCAGCTCCCTGTTACACCAATTGTTGACAGGTACATTTGCAAGCATGGATGATATCACAATGTCTGTGATACACCTTTATGGAATGGATTAGGGGAGTCTCTACAATGGCCAGATAGTTTTACTCCACCTGACATTTAAAGTATGTGAGGGAGATACGGACATTATGGATTCCTAATGTAACTTTGGTTAAAATGGGATTCGCAAACCAACTATTTTAGAAATATGGTATAATGATTGAACAAAAGCACCTTTCTTAAATATGTTAGGAATCTGGAATATAACCTCAGCGAAACCAGGCATCATTCTCCTTCACTGTGTTCTGAAGGTAGAGAATGAATACTTTTGTTTACTGAAATTACCCATTACACTGTGATGTTATATCAATTACAGGCAGAAAATGTGTTTGCTGCAATAAAAGGATCTTGTTTGCACTGTACAAGCAACAGCAAGCAATAATGTATTTATAATAACACTGAATTTAAAAATTCATTGGAAAATTGTTTGATGTACTGGATTACAGATAAAAAAAACCTAACCAAGAAATCTCTAAGAAAATTAAAAAGAAATATACTGCTAAACATTTTTTATGACTCCATTCTCAGTGCAAAACTTCTGTTAGCTCCATACACTTGAACAAAGGCTTTTAGCATCTTTTTAAAACAGAAGGCAAGTACCGCTGATTCCTGACTTTTTGAAGGGAACTTGAATACTTCATTTTTTTCCTTAAGTTCCACAGCTAATTTTTTATTGTTAAAACTGCCTTTCTGTTATATAATTCCTGTTTCATACTTGAATAGGAATAATTAAAAAAAAGGCAATGACTAATAATATATGACAAGTGACTCTCCCTTTGCATAAAGTATTTTTCATTCCATTCAGCATAACATTTTTTGTGCAACATGAACACAAAGTCTAAGTTTTTTCTCAAAACTGTAGATTCTTACATTTGGAAGTGTCTAATGTGGGTGTTTCCTTATGAAAGAAGGGTTCAATTCAATTGCCGTAACTGTGCTGCTTACCTGGAACAGATGTACTGTTTAAAGTGATTAAAGTGTTTCACTGACAATTAGCTGTGTTTCCATACAGGCTTTCTGTGGCTCCCGTGCAGTGTCTGCTGGACCTGTGGGCTTGCCTCTAATGTCACTAGACAGTAAAGACAACTGAGTCAAACGCTGACTGGAGCTTCTGTGGGCTGAACTGGTTTCCAGCTTGAATGGAAACAGATTTGAGGAAAACAGACTGCACCACAAGCGCATGAAGAAAGTACACTGTGGCTCCACTGAAGGTGAGTCTAGTCATATCTTTTATCAAGGTTTCTCAAGAATTTATGGTGTGAAAACTTGATGACATTTTATACTTTACTAAATTTTAATTGCTTTAGCAAACCGGAATAGCTTTAAAGGACACCTACCCCAAGGCATTGATTTGCAGTATGGAAAGAATTATATAAGTCCCTGAGATAATCAAGCAGCGTCGGGAATTCCTTCCAAGCACCAAAGATATCAAGGGAGCTTTCTAACAGCTAGATTATTGGCTATTTTTTGTGCTATCAGAAATTGCAGAATGAACTTGAAGAAGTAATTTTTTCCCTTCAAAAATATCACTTATTGTTTGCAAACTCAACTGGCTGCATCCAGCAGTTGGTCCATGTTGAGAGAAAATCTGTCTCTGTCTTTCTAATTCTCTAATCCTTTTCATTGTGTTTTGACCCTCGGTGAATATTAACAAATATGCACAATTAATGACCCTAAAGTATTTCTTTATGTGATAATTTATTCATTGATTTGTCATTCTGTTGATCTGGAAGTTTATAATTTTAGGTTTCTATTCCTTAATAAAAAGTAGCATTTCAGCCACAGTGAAATACCTGTTGGAATATCTGGTTACAAAACGAATGAGAATACACAAATAACTGTCTGTGGTTTTTATTAGGATAATAACATCTTAATTTTTTAACAGGCTAACCTTGGCCACAAGGACCTCCTTTTGGTATCTTTAGGCTTTTAATAGTATAATTCATTATTAAAAGGAGTCAAATTGTGAAATAGTTTTTTTAAGTAAAATGAACATTCTAAAAGAATAATGCTAAAAATGTTACTTTTTTATAGTTTTTTATTCAAACTGGGATTAATTTTTGGCATGTTTTTCATCGTATGTTAACTACTTTCCTCTAGAAATCCTGACTAAACTTATAATAACACATCTGGCAAGGTATGTAAAAATCTTCAAAAATCAAACATTTATTACATTTTAGTTTTGAACTACAGGACTAATCGAAATATGTGGTCATTGAAAGCATGATACATATTTCATTTGATATAGGTAAGATAAAATTTTTTGATAGTTTCATGTACTTCAATTACACTGGTAGCTACTAAGAGTAGAAGCTAGATAATAAGGTACCAAAAACTAGTAGTAATGGATTTAAAAACTAAGAAAATTAAAATTAGTTAATTAAAGAAATGGACATAGGTAACAAATACAGTGAAAGAGAAGATGTGGAATTGCTGCTTTGAAGCTTTAAAAAACTTCAACAAGGGAAAGCAAGATTACTGAATTGAAAAATTGCATTGCTGAGTAGCAATGCAGTCAAAGTTTTGATAATATGATGGGATTTTGGATGAGCTATGTAGTTTAAGAGACTATATCTTTAGGGCTGGTTTTCCTATTTCTTTGAAGCTGAGTGGGATTTATCACTAACCTGATGTAAGTCATGTTCAAGTAAGGGTTACCGAAGTGGGCTACATGTTATGTTATTCCTTCCCCAAGAAACATACAAAACACTCAGATTCACCCTGAAGGAAGACTTTGATTTTTCCAAGGTGTGAATAGGTCATCAAAAATTATTTAAATTATTTAATTGATGTAAAATTCTATGGTTTGTAAGGAAGATGTGGCTGGTAGAAAGCAAGGAAATAAACAGTTTCTGCTCCTTAGTGGTCCCTTTCTCTGTACTGACAAAGGCTTTGAAGTTTATTTAGAACTTCTATCTGAAGATATATATAGACAGGGAACAAAATTTGCACTATCAAGTTTGGTCTCTGCAGCTACATTTTCTTCCTGCTGTGATTAAAAAAAAAAAAAATTCCCGAAACACCACTAAACCAAAACAAACCAGAAGGAAAAAAGCATCTATTAGTAGGTAGTTTGAGGTCCAGACCCCTAGGCCAGATCGATAATGAATGTTATTATCTCAATGGCTTTTCTTCCACTAGGATCAACTTCTGATCTTCTATTTTGCAATGGCTTTTTCTATTTTAGAGATAAAATAGCAGAGGAAAGGCCCAGCCTGTAATATCAATGCAGTTTGCAGGTAGATATGTTTGTTACAGTTGCCTTTTTTAGATGTCTTCTCTGCTGCCAAACTGAAACAACTTTTTATATTTGCTGATTGTCACAATTAACAAATTATCATTACAGATTACTGGAGTGAGTTGTGTCTAAGCTTCTGATATTTGAATTTATGATCTTCAGAACACTAGTTGTTGTATATCCTTGAGCAGGACCCTCAGGTTTATATTTAAAAAGATTTTTAACTACGCTTGGATTTTGAAAATGTTCAGAACACTAAATCCTGGACATTATGCATGGAAAAGGATTGAAAGCAGAGTCGGAACTCACATATTGGTTTTTAGAGGCAAGTATTTAAGACATAGGTAAAGGTGTACGGCTTTTTTAAAATCTAGATGTTAATTTTTTTTATATGTCTTAATGAAGTTTTTCAAGTGTCTGCTTCCTGAATGACATACTAACAGAGTGATGGCAAGCACATCTAATGATATCAGTCATCAGAGAGTGGGATTGGATAGGGTCACATGGTAGGAGATGCATAGAACAAGAAGATGGGAGGACAGTGTTCTCTCCGACCAGGACACCCTTGCCAAAGTAGAGTGCTCCAGCTACTCTATTTCTACGAGTCCTGTTTTTGTCTATTTCAAATGCAAACTCTCTGACATGCTGTCTGGTACAAAACTTTAGAGAGCAGAAAAAAATCCCTCTGCTAGTCTACATGAGCTGGCTATACAGGAAAGCAAAAGGCAGTAGTCAGTTGTATGAGTGTTGCGCTCAGTGATCCAGTTGGGAAGCCCTGCTCAGAATGTGTTTGACTACAGGGATATTACAGCTTACTTTTCCAGCAGGTGTGTGTTTAGCTTTGTACACCAATTTGCAAATGTAGAGAAAAATTCTAGCTGGTATAATTCAAAATAAGTAGCTCAGATGACTAGTTTGTACCTGCCAAGTGTAAATCCCATAGGATGATTTCATAAGCACTGGTTTTAGAATATTTCAAAATTGAATCAATTTTAGAACTTTAAACATCCAAAATTTAAATTCTTTGTTCAGAGCCATTCTCAGCTTTCTAGGTAGACAGTGGTATAACTAAACTTTTTTTTTAATGAAAAAAAGACATTTAATTATGCAATGATACAGATTTGGAGTTCCTGAAGAGAGGAATGAATCTAATTTCTCATCTCTTTCACAGAATTCACAGAAGCTAGTGCACTACATAGGAATATCTACATTAATGACTGTTAAGAAATATTGGGTATTCTGTAGACTGCCTGAATAATAATGTGGCATCAACATTCTCAGCCCTAGACATCTGATTTGAGATCATCCTCAAATCCCACTGCCTTGAACCAGTGGTCTTTATAATGTCAAAATATTGTTCTTATTATTTCTGTTATTATAGTGAAGTAGAAGAAAACACACCTAAAAATGTGTAGTTTTGCTAGACAACAAAAGGCATTATGCCCCAGCAAAGATATTAGTTAAGGAACACTAAATCTGCAGGACCTGAAAAGCTATTTTCTATCTAAAATATCATAATATCATGCATACTGAATAGCTGAGCTTTGCTATACTTTCTAAAGATACAGTTCAAACTCTGCTCCTCTAATCATCTGAATACAATCTCCATGCTATGCTGTATGCTCATACACACACAGCAAAATAATATCCATAATACACTATGAGTTACTTGGTATAACTGAGTTTTCAAACGCAAAACAAAACAAAAAATATTTAGAGGAAACAAGCAGTTTTGGGGGGGAAAAATTCAGACAAATGGAAAGCTAGTAAATGGTCTTTTTCAATTCATTTACCTGGAAAATATATATTTCTGCCTCTATCTCTAGATAGATATAGATATAAATATAGATATATATAATTTTTTACAGAAGCAAGATTTTGCTGGTTTTGGTAGAAGTTCTGAGAATGCATTTACCAATACATTTGTTTTGAAACACATGTTGAAATCAAGACTTCTAACCAATGTAGTAATCACTTTTTGTTCTGTATTTTAGGATGCGTTGTCTTAGTCTGTTTTAGTTAATGAACTTACTTATGAGTGAAAGAGAAGTAAACCTGAAGTCGTACAGCCATAGAAATTTTATCTGGAGGACATAATCTAGTCTTACCTCCTGACCGAACTAGGACTATCCTTAAGACTGGATTGATTTTCCCACGTAGATTTCCTTCAAATGTCTGCAAAAGGATTTTAAATGAAAATATTCATTATCTTTTCTGACACTGACCCAAGGCTGACTGATCCACATTTTTTTCCTCTTTCTTGCTCCTTCTGAAGAGTATTTATAGCCTTTTCTAGATGTCAGACACCTCCTGCATTCAAGAGAATACCTCACAAACCATGAGTTCTTTCAGCATCCCCAAATATTTCATATCTGGCCTCATGGATGGGAATAAACTTAGTTTTCCCAAACAGTCCTTATTGCTCTCCTTCCCAATCCATTATGATATTCCCAGAAGTCTGTGATACATGTATGTTTTGTATGCACACCCCTTGTACGTGTAGAGAGGTGCACACAATGAACATGAGAAAGATGAGTACTATAGTCAAAAAAATTGTAGACTAGGAATAAATGACTGCCTAGAAATTATTTTTATTTTGTTGATAGGAGAGAATTGAGAATAGTTAATGATAATTTTGGTATTTTCTTTATTAAACAGACAGAAAACCTGAGTTTGTTTCCCTGGAGGGAAAATAATCACAAACTGAGAAAAAGGTTTTTTTTTTAGTAAGAAATAAAAGAAAGTAGTAAATGGTAGGTGCAAGTAAGAAGTCATGACTGTTGGCAGTACAGTGTCACTTATCTTCCCCTGGTGAATTAATTGGCCATGAACATTAGAAATATAATCCTTCATGTCAGAACCAAAATCATTAGATTTTTTTCCGGAGGATGAAGGGAATTTCAGAGGTATCTAGAAGCTCTCATACTTCTGTAATTTTATTATTCAGCAACTAAATACCTTGGATTCTAACTCAGAGTTTAAGTTGATGGACACCTATTTATTAAATTTGTATACCAAATACAGTGTTTCAAAACACTAATTGATATGAAAAAAAAATAAAAAAGAGTTTCAAAACTCACATATGGACCTCTTTCAAATTTTATCTCGCTCTGGATCTATTTTTAATAAAAGACAAAGTGTTACTGCTAAAATTTGCAATACAGTTTAGTTTTAATTTTATTACTGGCTTTTGTTCAGTTTTGATATAATACTTTTGGAGACCGAGTAGGAAAACTTCTCCATTTAAAAAAATTAAAATATTATCTCAATTAATTTTAAAATGGAGCCAGATTTTCCTGGTAATCAATAACATAATATGATGAAATATCTTTTAAAAAGAAAGCAAACAGAACTGAACTGACATATTTCACTCACTTTCTTTCCTAGAATAAAAATGATGGGGAAACAAAAAAGTTAAAGAGTCTGATTTAAAAACACAAAAATATTTTGGTAATTATTTTGCAGCACTGTACTATATATAAGACCATAAATTTTAACAAAGTTTTCTCTTGTAATTTTGTTTAATTCAAGTAGTCTAGCATAGAGCTGGGTTATTTTTTTTTTCTGCATTTGAGAAGTCTTCAGTAAAAATCTTTGTTAACCTGTTATACCATTAAACATTCACCTTGTCTTCCTGCAAAATAGAGTAGACTAGCACTGAAAACTTATAGAAACTAAATTTTAAAATATAGCTTACATTTATTTGAATCAGTTTTATTCTTGAGGTAGGTCAGTGTTCTTCATTTTTACTGTGAAGCTTCATTCCTGACTCCTATGGATTAGTAGGGTGTAGAGTATACTTCATTAATCTAGGTGTACAGTAAAAATAAAATAAAATCCTGTTGGCCGTAAAATTGATATTTATTGTTTCATACAGTAAAAATAGTCATTTTAATTCCAGAAAATAAGGTTAATTCAACATTTTATGTGAAACTCAACTCCAGATTTAGGTATCCAAGTTTTCTGTTAACAATTTAGTTCTCTGTGTGTGCTAATTCTATAAAATTTTGTTACATTCAGTGAAGAACCTAATTTACAGTCAATAAAATTCATCTTATTTGAAAACAGACATACTAGATCAGAACCAAATATATTAAACAAAAACCAAACCAAACCAAACCAAACCAAAACCAAAACCAAAACCAAAAATAAAACAATAAAAACCCAAACTAAGTTCTGTGATAACATATGCTGAGACTTTTGCTCTCCTTTTCTTCAGAAATTACCCGGTTTGAATTCTAAATTGTGAACGAGATCACAGAATAGCTGAGATTGAAAGGCATCTCTGGATATATTGTAGTCCTGCTGAAAGCAGGTCGGATAGAGTAGGTTGCTCAGAAATGTGTTCAGTTGGGTTTTGAATACCCCTAAGTATGGAGATGCTACAACCTCTCCAGACAGCTTGGTCAAGTGTCTGATCACTATTATCATAAAAAAAAATTTATGTTGTGATGTGATTGGATGGTATGTACTCTTTTTGTTAGAAATTAAGGAAATCATGTTAGTGTAAAACCATTCAGTGAATTATATTTTATATCCAATAAATAAAACAATACCTTGAGAGAAAGAAAAGAAAAAGGAATGTGAGAAAAGTATATGTCTAAACATGAAATCACGTAGTTGAGTATAATGCATTCTGAATTTCTGTTGCTTCAACTGGTATTCACAGCTTTAGCAGTCTGAGATAGCAGCCTGCTTAAGAGTTTCTAGTCTCTTGAACAATCTGAAACACAATGTACATTAACATTTTTTGGAACTGCACACACAGGAGGTTAACTGAGAGCCAAGCAGCAGTCATCGGGCAGCACATATTTACATTTCAGATGCTTGTCCCTAAGCACTGCACTCAAAATCTGAAAGTAGGTAGCTAAAGCTCCCTGCACAGTATATGGGAGGAGCTAGGAATTTGAGAGGGGCGAGCTAACTGTATGAGAGACTTCTAGAGATAACTAACAAGAAATACTAAGCACAGAGGGAAATCGAAGTTCCTGTCATTCTCTGGGAACTAAAATCACACACAAAAAATGAGGCTTCAAGAAAAATTTCTTTTTGTTCAAAATTCACTATTGAGAATGAATCCCTGCAGAACGGAATTCTATAAATTTGCTCTGCGAGACATGTTAAACACTATTTCCAAAATTATTCTAAGAAAGAAAAAGAAGATATTTTTAAGGCAGAACACTGATGACAGAACTGGGGATTGTAAAACAAGATTTGTTTGAAACTCATGTACTTTACAAGTGCTCTATGACCACCAGTTTATTGATTATTCTGGGAAATAACTTATGTCCTTTCCTTCTCCTGAAGTTTGTGTAAAATAAGAAAAGATATTGTAGGGATAATCATAAGTACAAAAGCAAATGGTCAGGTTATTTTAAGGTGAATTGCCATTCCTCCAGCTAGGACAGCTTCTTATGAAGCAGCCCTCTTGAAGTACACTGAGAATATTCTAAGCATCAGATCAGGCATTGAGGATCTTTACCATTGTTGTGGTAATGTTATAGTTTTGCAACTTATGACTACATCCATCCTAATAACTAAATTGGATCAGGGTTCATTCTCCAGTATTGGCAGTGTAGAAATGCTTATTCCTCCAAAATTATGCTCTCTTACCTCCCAGAATACAATGATTGCATTCAAATTGAATTGTGGTCAACAAAGCTGCATTTTCTTTTTGTGAGAGTGTAAGTTGGCCTCAGGAAAAAGTGCCAGCAAGCACTGAACAAAGATTTTAGTTTTATGGAGAAGTACATGCCAGTGCTGAATACTGTACTCTTATCTTGATTAATTTACTATTGTAAATGTAAACAGCAGGGCTCGGACCAAAGCTAGGACTCTTATTTCTCAAGTAAGATAGTTACAGGTATTTAAAGATAATAGTATATGAATATATAGATATTATAGAATGAATAAGTAGTAGTGTGTAAAAAGTAATAGTTTTTTCCCAGACTGTATATTTGAATGGTGTACTTCAATTTCACCTATCATTTTTAAACATTACTTTCTACTTTTTAAATAGTTTTTCTTTAAGTTTTCAACAGAATACATGTTCAGAGTGCTGTGGACTCCAGGAGACCTTGACTATAATCCTTATTGGATGCAGGATTCATTGCCTTGCTCAAGGCTTTTGCATGGCTGCCAAAGATCACATCATTTTCTACTAATCTCTTAGGGATGCTAAAAGGATTAATTAGTTAATGTGTTTTGAGGTACTTTGAAGCTGAAAAGTGCTATATAAGTGCTAAGCATTATGAGGAAAAATGCTGGGGAGGGGAACTGGGGTTTGACAGGTAGCTGAAATACAACTTCAAAATCTTTCACTTGCTATTAAGAGCCTTAATTCTCTCCGAACTATCTATGATCTGATTTTCAGAACAGTAAGAAAATCTTTAAAACATCACCCTTCTTCCTTTGAATTTGATGAAGGTTACACATGTTTCCCCTCTGTTCTTTCCCTTTAATTAATTGTGATAAATAAAATGGAACTTGCTGTTCAAAGGATTTCAACCGCCTAAATATTACCTTGTAGTAAATATAAAACACTGTATGCTTGCATGACTTTCCAATAGCTTATGAAAATGAGAAAAGAATTGGCAATATGCCCCAGGAGGAATGGAAAAAGCTTTGAAAGCACCAGCATTGCAGCTGGAGTCACTTCAGTGGTATTTCACTTTATGCCTGAAGTTTGTTAAATCAAAAGAACTTAAATCTCATGGTTGTCCCTCCACAGACTTCTGTTTTTCAATGGTGGTGATGTAGGATGAAAGGAGCTAAAGTTTGCAGTTTAACAGGTGGAATGTAGCTAATATTGCTTAAGAGTACAAGAAGAAGGGAGTTTAAAATTGCTCACATTTTGTTCAAACGCTGAAGTTGTGCCCACATGCTTTTGCCTGTACATACCTGCTCTTTATCAAAGCAAAGGTGTCCTTAGCCCAGAGTTCTGAATCTAACTGTGATCAACAAAGGACCTCTGGCCAAAATGTGTTTTCCGGACTCTAGGCTGAGTTCTCTGAATGCACGAAAGAAGAGCAAGTATAAACAGTGTTCCACTTCTGCTTATAATGCAATGGAATAATGCTTCCACTTCTACTGAGAATAAATTTTGTCCAGTCTTTCAGAGACATCCTGCTTCAGATTCTGCTAGTGACTCTAACTGCTATAAAATCAAGCTGTCATAAATAATGATAGAAATGCAAAAACCCCCTAATCTAATAGAAGTTTAACTTACCTGGTCCTTAGGAACCACTACTTTATAAATGTTATAATAGTGAAAATAGAAATAGTATCTAGAGGCAAACAAAAATAAAAACAAAAACAACAACCACCACAAAAAAAAAAAAAAGAAAGAATGAAGAGTGAGAAATATTTCTCTTGGTAATAAGTCAGTTCTGCAAGTTGGTGTTATAAATTTATTTTTTAAAATGTCATAACTGAACTTCAAAATAGATATTCTTCATTTTTTCCTTTATTGTGTCCTTTCATATGTTTTCATGTCTTCTAAATTTAACAGAAAAACCAAACCAAAATGAAAAGGCAGGAACTTTCAATATTCCCACATGACATAAACATGCACATTTATGTAGTTTGGGGGTTCTGGTGGTGGTTTTAATATGGACAGAAGCAGGCAAAAATCCCAAACCTATCAGTATTTCTAAAAATGCTTTGAATTATCTATTCTAATTTGATCACAAGAGACAAGACTATTTCTCCACAGCCTGCTTAGGTGATAAATACACTGACTTTTTAACGGGGTTACTCATAACACTACTACTAAAATCACATTGAAAAAATAATTATGTGTTTGAAGCTGATCCTGATGAATAAAAAACTATCCCAGAAAATGCTTACCAGACAATTAAATTAGCTTTACAAATACATCCTATTTTATATGGTGACCACACCCTTAATTTTAGAGTGGCTTTAGATCATTAAACTCCCTGTAAATAATAATCAACAACCCAGCAGTTTCTATATTGTTGCATGTCTTCTTAAGTATTTATTTGTTGGGTAGACTGGAAAATACTTTTGTCCTGTGTTTTGAAATACTTCAGCAATTATTCTCCACAGTAATATTATTTGAATTTTAGCTTTGCAAAATTTGTCACATTTTAATTCATTGTTTATAATTATGATGATCAAAAATATTTCTTTGTCTAAGGTTTTAATATAAATGCAAAGATAATCACACAAAACAAGGCAGTTACAGTGTTAAGTGCTCAACCAGTAGAATATTTTAGGATAAGAAGTGAAAATTTGAAATGCACAGGTTTAAAATTCAAGAGGTGCTTATTAATGTTAGAATGTCAAGATGAGATCAATAAAATACTTGTTTTCCCTGGAGACTTTACTCCAACGCTAGTATTAGTGCTGGATTAGTAGTATAGGATATAAGAATAGGCAAATACATAACAATAGTTCCCATCAGTATGTATTTTAGGCACTTCTTGCACAATAGATGGTACAGCCTTTTGTGATTTGGTTTTTTTCTTCCATAGATCTCTCAACAACTTGAGTAAAGCAGTACATCCTTCTGGTAGCTTTCCATCCCTCAGCTGTTATGAATCTACACAGCTCAAGCTTTCTAAACATATAAGATCTGGAGAGGTTGTCAAAAGAGTACTTAACTATGGCATCATGATTAAAAGCTACGTGATCTGAGAAGAACAATTAACACTGTATATAGTAAGTTTTAGATATCACATAGTTATCCCATTTAAAAACAAGCAGCACCCACCTGCACCCCCTGAAAAACATCTGCCATGCCAGATCATGAGCTCAAGCACTGGCCCATACCACTTAACTCTTGGCTTGATCCCATATATTTATGACTCATACTAGCTGACAGTATCTATTTCAGATAAAGTGTCTGAAGGATAATAAATGTTGAGGACCGTTCCCAAGAGTCTGGTGTGACCTACCTGTTTTAGGGATAAAGAGAGTTCTTGTACCTAAATGTGAGCCAGACTGTAAAGTTTGGTCTCAGGGCCCAAGAATGTCTGTGGCTGAACATGAACATAGCCAATGAGACCAGCCTAAGTGTACTTCTGGGTAAAATTTTCAGATATCCAGATTTTTAAAAAACAAAACAGAACTGAAACAAAGAATATGGAAAGGCAAGTTTGTTGTTAACTTATACCTTTGTCATCATGAACACCACAATGTCCAATGTTAAATGCATTTTATCACTGATGCATTTTATTACTAATAAAAAACAACTATATAAACAGCAAGCATATTTTCTTAATCTCTGTGATCAGTACTGATAATAAGAGTAAACTAAGCCTAACAACTAAATGAGTACTATGGCCTATTCCTGTTAAACATTTTACCTCAACATCACGGCAACACTCCATGCTGCTTGAAAACAGGAGTGACATATTTGAGCAAATAATATAGGTATAGCTTAGCTGAAACATTTTCTGTGCTACAGCTACTGAAGGCCCAAGTCCTATATTAATTGATTTCTTTAATGTAAACTAAAATATTAGACAATATTTGAGTTCATTACCTTCATAAATCTAATACAAAGCTATTCCATCTTAGATCAAAATCTTTTTTCCATTTGACTAAGACTTTGAAAAAAAAATTTTAGTCTTTTACCTTAGTATTGCCACAGATTCTGAAAAGATATTTGAAGAATTGATTAACCATTTCTAGGTTTGTGGCAATTTTTTTGAGACTATGACTTTGGGAAAGCATTTTGCTCCTGACTTGACAGCTTTATTCCAACCCTAAGGCATCTGCGATAATTAATAACTGTGTCAGATCAGTTCATTCTAAGCAGATGTGCTATGCAGGGTTTTTCCTTATCTCTCCTGTTTTCTACCTTGGTAAGTGACCTTTATTAAATTATATTTCAAACTAGGAATTCATGACATTCACATTCCATAGGGCAAGAACAGAATGCCATTATCTCAGCTCATACAGGAAGATGTATTATTCTCTATTATTCTGAGTGTGTCTGATTCACAGGTTTATTGTTTTGTATTTTAATGCACTTTTTGGTGAAACAAGCATTAAGACCAAATTAGGATAAAATATTCTGGTATTATTCAACTTTATTTCTCCTTCATTTTTCTTTTTATTTTTTCCAATTTAATGCATACAAATTGTTTTTATCTTCCTGATGATTACATACCTCTTTCCTTCAGCCTTGAAAAGGTTCTTTCACCTTTTTCTCACTTACGCTTATTTATTGTCCAATCTAGAAATTATTTCTTTAAAAAATATATTTTAGGGATATTATGGATGAGTGTTTTATGCACTAATGTTTCATAGCATTTTATTCTCCTATGTGAGAAGCAGTAGGAATAAACCAAGTGTCAGGGATCTACTTGTCATTATGTATGCTTCCTACTGTTCTTGTTCTGTGGCTTTAAGATGAAATAAAGGAGAAATTCATAAATTGACCCCACAATCTACAAAGTTATATTCTACTAGAAAAGAGTAAATTAACTCATCTAACACATCAAGGGCACCAAGTGATCAGGTCATAGTTACTTTTAGAAAATCTTCTCTTGCTTGGACTCCTCTGTTTGAGCCACAGTTCCTGACAAGAGCCTGCTGCAATGTAGGCTCTCCATGAGCTCACAGCTTCCTTCAGGGTACATCCACTTACTACAATGTAGAATCCTCCATGGGCTGCAGGTGGATCTCTGCTCCGCTGGGGACTTCCATGGGCTGCCAGGGGACAGTCTGCTTCACCGTGGTCTTCTCCACAGGCTGCAGGGGAAACTCTGGCACCTGGAGCAGCTCCTCCCCATTGTTCATCTCTGACCTTGGTGTCTGCCGAGGTGCTTTTTTTCCTTACTCCTCACTGTGCAGTGTTATCCCCATTCTTAAATACATTTTCCATGAGATCTCACCCCCTTGGCTGCAGGACCCAGTAATGGGTTGGCTGGACACAGCTGGAATCAGCAGTGATCTGGCATGGGACAACGGTTGGCCTTAATTTCACTCTTCTATACGTATATATATGTATGCACTTTTTTTTTACTGTGATTGTAGTTAAAATTGTCAGTATTAGGAGAGTACAAGCAACTTTTTTGAGTTATCATATACTACCATTTTTTATAAAAAGTATCATCACCTTCATGAAATTTACAGGAATTCAACCCTTAACTTTAAGTGTTCTTTATTTAGTTACTGCCTTGAGTGAGATCATACTATTTACTAACTCCTGCCTCATTTTGTCAGTTTTAAGGGTACTTTTATATTTTTGTTTAACCCTATAAGTAGAGATGTCATTAATCACGTGGACACAATTCAAAAGCAACAAAAAAAAGGAAAAAAAATTAGGGGGATGGGAAGGGGAAATGTAGGACAGTGTCATTACCATAAAAGCCATATAAAAAAGATGGATGAGGAGCAAGAGAAGATTTAGCAAAAATATTCATAACCACATTTTGTAACAAGTTGATTCCATGATTCAAAATTTATTTATTTTGTTTGCGTTTTCTCCATTTCTGAAATTATAGAGTTATAGGATGAGGGATAGTTTTTATGCTGAGTAACATTTAGTTCACTACAGTATGCAAACACATCAGAGTCCCCCAAAAATCCCACAACCTTCTAAACCTGCATAAATTATTAGGATAAACCATTCCAGTGCATTTGAAGCATCAAAGACTACATCTAATCTCCTCTACAGATCTGGAGAATTCTTTGCTGGAAGAACAAACTGCAGACTGAAGACTAGAAGAAGAGTTACTACATGGGTATCCCATATTAATCTTAGGGGGTATATTATTAAGAGATGGAGCCATAAAACATTTTTACCCTCTGTATAAGCATCTATAGTTGTTTTGTATCCTTGAGAAATTTTTTATTTAATTTTTTCTCCTCACTGAATGGATCTTTCAGTCTTTGTCGAAAAGAAGATAAATATTAATTTAAGCACAGTTAAGGCCGGAAAGACAGTCTAGTTTGCTTAGATTAGATTGAAGGTGTAGGCAACCTGTTTAATTCAGTTGGTAAATATATAATTTCTTCATAAATTTTTAAAAGATACAGATCATCAGCTTAAGTAGCTGTATTCACTTTTAACTGATATCTGTGCACTTCTGTGTTTGGACTGTTTGCCTACTGTATCATAATGATTTCTTGTATTTGAATAGGTTAGGTGTTTAGTACATGGTTCTAAATGTCTAATGTGTTTTCTGCCTGCATAGAGATCACTTATTATTTCTTTATCTTGTTTGAGGTTGGACTCCTGAAGGTATAATTATTTTCCAAATTTAAATTTTACTTACTTACAGATTCTCCCAAAATCAGTAGATCATTCTTGATTCTTTTCCTCTCCTTAAAACATGAGTGGTTATTATATTTCTGATTTTTAACAGGTCAAGCAATATGACATTGAACATATTTGGAAGATGAAGTTAAATGGATAGCTTAACAAGTTATCTATTTCCTGACATTTTCTTTTTTTTCCTCCCACTGCCCCAAGTGATATTTAGTTCATCTCTTTGGCTTGTAAAGCTCAAGGTTGAAGCAATGTGAAGGTGAACAGTCATATAAAGTTAATATACAATAATTTATCTTATATTACTGCTTTGTAGTCCTTTTTGGTTTTTAAAAAATTAATAACATTTCCTGAAAATTTTGAAATAAAAATGACAATGAAATAGATGATGAATGGTTGAATGTAGCCCTGTGGGCCCTCCAATGAGACAGCTAAACATAAAATAAATAAATTAGATAATAATAATTTCATCAGAAAACAAGCTGAAGTTTGTTGGAAGAGTTTCCAGAGATTTCACTCCTCTTTATTTTTTAAAATTAATGGTTCCAATTCTTTGAGGAAAAAAAAATCTTATTCTTACTGGTTTTAGTAGTTATTCAACAAACAAAAATAAAGAAAGCTGCATACTAGAACAACTCTAATAGGAAAAGACGAAAGGAGGGAAAAATAAAATCTGATATAAAATCTGAGGCTTTGGCATATCCTTACAGTGTAAGAATACACTAGAAAAAAAATCCATTTATGTTCTTTGGATGGTTGCTTACCAGTTCTGCCAAAACTCCTTTTATTTCAGGTTTCAGATTACTCACTTATTAGCATTTAAAATAAAAAATCAATTACAAGTCCACTACCTTTTTCTTGTTACAATGGCAAGACAAATATTTGATACAACAGTGAAATAATTTTTCCCTTTACTTGGAAATTAATTGAGACTTATTGAACAAACATCTAGGCTATCAGTTTGATTTAATTACCTGAAACCTAGAAAACTCTCATACCATTAAATGGGAACTACTGACCAGTAATATACCTGGACTTAGTAAGGCCTTTGACATGGTCACACACACCATTCTTGGCACTGAATTAGAAAGTTATGAGTTTGAAGGATGGGCTATTAGATGGATAAGGAACTCGTAAGAAGTAATGAATGGTGTCACTCAAGGGTCCATACAAGGTCCAGCACTATTTAGTATCTTTAGGAAAAAGATTGAGTGCACCCTCAGCAAGTTTGCAGATAACACCAAGCTGAGTGGTACAGTTGCTAAACTACAGGGACAGGATGCATCCAGAGGGACCTTGAGAGTCTTGAGGAGTGGTCCATATGAACCTTGTAGAGATCAAGATGACCAATTTGTAAGCTCATGCACCTGGGTCTAGGTAATTCCGAGTACCAATACAAACTGGGGGATTGTTGAATTGAAAGCAGCCTTTGAGAGAAGAATTTACAAATACTGACGGACAAAATTGGACATGAACTGGTAATGTGCATTAGGATCCGAGAAAACCAGCTATATCCTGGGCTTCGTCAAAAGAAGGGTAATCTCCCCCTCTCTTCTGCTCTTAGAGTGTCTGGGCAGAAGGAGGGTTGGGCACAAGGAGGAAAACTTTTACAGCAAGGATGGTGAGCCACTGCAACATGTTTCCTGGAGAAGTTGTCTCTGTTTAGGTAACAGAATTTAGTCTTGTCTGCAACTATCCATGCTGAAATCTTCTAAAAGTTACGGATTGGAGACCTGAAGGATTTGAGCTATTTTCCATGATTTTTCAAAACTAATGCTGTGGACAGTCTTAGAAACACAAAAAAGTGTTTTAGTGTTTTTTACAGATTGGACTTTTGGCTATGGGAGGGTATTATTCTTTCCTCTTTTCCAGAGGACTGGTAGATCCTGTACAGTGTATGCATTCCACTCAGAGGAAAATGAGAGCTTCATTCATTTTTTTCTAGAGACTTGAAAAAGATGAAATATGACTTATATAATTTCACCTTCCCCTCCTCCCCCTCTCGCCCCATATTGTGAGTGTTGTTAATTTCAGGATTATTTGGAAATTATGTGTTGACACAATATATACTGCAGAATATCATGGTGAAGTGGAACTTTCAATTTGGAATATTTTTTAAATGCACATGAGAAGTACGAACTTTAAAAAAGTTAATTCTCTCTACTTCATCAGTTTAATAATTTTTGCTACCAGGAGTGGATGACTGAGGTCATACTTGGTAGAAGCAAATTTTTTTCTCACTTCCCAAAAGGAAACTGGCATCTTAGTCCCATCACTTTAGATGTATCAATGTCAACCCTGTAGTTGAAAAATGAACCTTAGGGAAAGCAAACCTATCACTAGCTTCCATGTCCTACTGTGAAAACACTGATAACTATATAATTGAGGTGACATTGGCAAAAAGCCAATGCATTTTTTTCTTATCTAAGGCAGTTCTCTGATCCATGTGGGATTGTTTTCAGACTTTCTGAGAAGTTGAAAAGAAAGTTGAGTTTTGTATTTTTTTTTTTTTTTTAAATTTTAATGAAAGAGACTACAACACTATTAATAGAGAATACTGAATGGACTTAATCTGTAACCAAATATTTAACTATTTAAATTATAATTAATTCAAATCCCTAAATTCTTGTTTTATTAAACTTGCCTACAGCACAGAAGCAACACAAAAGCTGAAATGGATGACAGAGAGCTGGGAACTATTAATTCAAAGCCTCGGGTGGATGGACATACTGAGAGAAAAGTAGCCACTTGTTATTAGGTCAGCTGTAAAAGCTATGAATGTTTGCTTGTTGCTATGGTATTTTTTTGTTTTACTTATTTCTCACTGAAAATCAGGCACGTTTAATGACTAAGTAAAGTACTGAAAAGTCAAATCCTGAAAGTGCCTCTTGTTTTTCCTTTGGACTGAATAGATTTACCATACATATGTATATTATACTAATGATAATTAATCCCTATGGCTTTGCCCTTTAGGTTTTGGGGGTTTTCCTCTGTTTCAATTTTTGAGTGATGATAGTTGGTTTTGGATTTTTTTAAATCTGATTTTTACAATTGGAGTTGATAAAAACCCCTTTCAGTTAATTTCTTTATATATCTCAAAATTATTATAGAAAACACAAATATGACATATATATCTGTCATCACTGGTACATCAGATGATGGGTGATAATGACATGTTTCTTTAGCTGTTTAAACTGAGGAAAAATCTTGATCCATGGAGCCAATCTTTCCTCTGATATTGCTAGTGTACAACATTAACTGAAAGTTCAGAGCAATAAAATTGACCTTGTAGATCTAAGAATAATTTCTCCTGTATAGAAAAAGAAAAAAAATGCTATTCTTTCTGAAGTCATTGGAGAGGATTTGTCCTGAGAAGCAGGAAGACTCTAAGAATGAGAAAAGGACAGACTGTCTCTGGGGACAATAGTAGTATTGTATGTACTGGCAGAAGATTACATTTTGAATAAAATTATACCACTAGGGAACTATGGAAACATAAAATGAAGCACAGGCCAAAGATACAACAAAAGTAAGCAATTTAGGTCTCAGTTTTGGCTGGGAAGTTGAACGAATTGCTAAATTTAGTAAAGAAAATGGACACCTAAGAGTTGTCTGATCCTAAACAAGACATTTCTTATTGGGCAAGGGGAGAAAAGGGCATATAATAATGGCAAAATCTGCAGACATACAGAACAGAAAGACAGCTAAAGTCACTGACTTCTTTATGCAACTTCTAAGAGCTCACAGAAATGCTTAAAATAGTGGTGTTGGAAAGTAATCCATCTAAAAATCATTCATGTCTTATTTAAGAAGATTACCCAGTCTAAAAGATAGCTCAGAATTCACAGACCAGGAGAGGTGATGGTGGTGAGAACATGTTTTTATACTTTTTGGCAATGTCACTTTGGGATAGTGCTCACTGAACAGTAGTAGTTCTTGAACACTTTTCCTGCCCACATCTATGCTTTTATTCATTCTCATTAGGCCAAAGTCCAGAAATGCCTTACTGAAAAGATGTCTAAACTTATTAATAAACTGCAAATCTGGAAAGATTTCATGAGAACAACCTCTAGGTTTCTAAGTACTAGATTTATTTTGTATTTCATTTTAAAACTTGGTTCAGAAGCCTCAAGCTAAAATAGAAAAGCAAAAAGATGGAGCATTCATTCTAAGAAAAAAATTGGTCAGTAAAAAATGACAAAATATTTTTTTACAGAGTCACTAGTAATAATTAATTAGTAGGAATTTATAAGAATAAAAATATATCTGATTAAGTTGTATAGGTCAGATTAAACCCAAAATGCAGACAGAAAAACATGACTGCCAAACACAGATATCCTCACATATACTAAGTGCTTGCGCTCTGAAAGTATATCTAATAGCTATTAAATTCAACTGCCTAACTATATCTGTTTGTTATTATTTGAGATATTCTATGGTATTTAGGACATCCATGTGTGTATTTCAGAGCAGAACTTGGCATATACAATATAAGCAATCTGCTCAGCACTAAAGATCCGCAGGAGAACGTGTAAAACTCAGATGTATCTCACAGAGCACTTGAAGACTTTTTTTTGATCACTTTCCGTTTTTCTAAATGTTTTCTGTTTGACATTTAGTCAACATTAGTCTTCATTATATCTCCAAGTGTTGACACCAAATCAAACCTTCTGCAGTTGATGTGTCCCTTAAGAAAGAATATGACTCCATTAAATTGTTCTATTGTTCCTGAAGGTGAACATAAATTCCATAAAAGCAGGGAATGTAACCACTGTTTGTTCAATTTGAGGTAAGTTTGTACTTGTTTCTTTTTAATGCCGATGTTGCTCCCCTTTAATAATGAAAATAAAACTTAAACATAACAATTGTGTTAGATATTGTCAGTTCAAAGTACCGACATCCCATCAGAATCATTGAAAAGAAAAATGTGGATTTATTTAGGCTAATATTTGAAGGCAAATGAGAATATGAAGAGCACCAGACATTACTTTTTATTCCTAGTGCTGGAATTAGAGTGAATCTTTTGCTTAATTCAGTCTGATTTTACCACATGGGAAGTGCACTCTCTTTTTGGCCATATTGCATAATCTTTTTCTAGGGAATTTTCACCTTATACAAAGCACATGTTTATTAACATTCAGACTCTTAGTTACTCTGAGAATTGATTCTTTCTTACCATATTTATTAAACTCTTAAAGAAAAACAGTGTTCTGAAAACATTAAGAGCTAGTGTTTAGAGAAAGAGAAAAAAAAAAAATCTTCTTTCTTATTATGTTATATGGCAAACTTAAATGGCAGAGAAGGAAGTTCACCTACTGGCTTTTTAAGAACTTGCTGCTCAATGTCAATATTGACCACCTTAATTAGAGTAGGAAATTATTTTAACTACATAGTGTTTTGGGAACTTCCTCTGTTCTGACTTTGGGGAAATGAAAGTGCAGAGACTCCTTCTTACTTTCAATAAACGATTCAGTAATATCTCTGAGTCATATCAGAATTGAAGTTCAGAAATCTTGAATTCTCTTGCAACTCTAGATCTAAATTTTCATTTCAGATATTTAATAAAACATCATCAAAAATAAAAAAAGATAGAAAAGGAATTTTTTTCTGACAGTGCTATTTTTCAAACTCTCTGTTGTAATTATAGAAATCCTGTCGACTTATATGTGCCTTTTTACAAGAACATTTATACATAATGTCAGTGCATCTTCCAAGAGAGCTGCAAGTACAGCTGCTAATAGCAATGTTTTTATCCATTGTTTGCAATATTGTCTGAGTGAATAAAAGCAGTTGAAATGAAACGGTCATAGTGATGCTTTTCATCGGAACACAATGGATTACAGACTTGTTGAGTAAATACTTTATGTATTACTCAAATTCCAGTTACTTTTCAGATTTACATTTTCACCGCCTCTTGAAATAAGACAGCTAATGTGATACTGGGCATACAGAGGAGATTCAGACCCAAAAGAGGGATACCAAATAGCATCCATGAGAAGAGTCCCAGCATACCTGCCAAACACAGTTACTCTTTAGAACTCTGATCATAAAATGTCCAGTGATCCTCAAGCTGTGGATGACAAGATTGGATCCAGCATATGGAAGTGTTGCTTTTTTCTTCTTATATATTACATTACACAGTATTCTTCTGTCTTTTTAGCAAGATCAAAATATTAGGTCTTCAGATAAGACTGTACCTTGCTGGTCTGGTAGGTATTTTATTGTGATCATTTAAGAACTTCACACGTCACTACTGTCAATTGGATTGGAAGAAATTATAATATCTCTTCTTAGTTTAAAATTGATGGGGATGTTTTTTGCCTACTCTTTGGATAGGTCAAGTTATCTGTAAAAAAATATTGTATGTTTAATGAAGCTACTATTTTCTCTACATTTTGCAAATGTAATTGACAATTGTATATGTTTGTTTATTGTGAATTAAGAGGAATTCAATCTAATAAAACCAATATTTGATCAAAATTATATAATTTGTCTAGTGTATATTTATATTAAACTATTTAAATTTTAAATTCAGAGTCTAAGCCTTGATAATTTCAGTTACTCTTACTGAAAATGAGAATTAGTTCATTTTCAGTAGTCATTTTCATATACCTGTTTCAATAGTGAGGAAAATCAAAACAAGCTTGTTTCTTACACCTCCCATTTAAAAAATAACAATTCTACAAATTTTCACAATTATAAATGTGGAAATAAAAATAAGAACTGGAGAGAAAAGAATTGACAAGTATATGATTAAGGCAAATAACAACATTTATTTTTCCTTCCACTTCTAGCAATTTGTGCTCACTCAAAAATTATTTCTTTCATCTGTTTCCAGGATAGTTATTGACGACAATACTATACCTCTACAAAGCTTTTTGAAAACATACAACTTTAAACATGGATACAAAAAAATTAAATTAGTGAAAATGTGATTGAGGTGGGTGTTCTGGTTTGGTTCCCCCTCTAATATATAGATATTTAGCTATGTAAATGTTTCATACCTTTGTTTAGTCCGTGTCTAGTGCTCTGTATGGAGTCTGGCAGGATAAGTGCACAAATACCTTACTAGAAGTACAGAAGGTACAATTCTGTGTATATCTGAATGTTTTCCTCATAGTTCAATATAAATAGAGAAAAAACGTTATACAATGTTGTTTTTTTTTTCTTTTTGAGTTGGTTTTATTGTTTGTTTTGTTTTGTTTTCAAAACACTTGCACACTTTTCTGTGAAACGGTTTAGGTTGTAATGATATTTTCCTACCTGAAAAACGTCCCCATTTTCATTCTTTGTCATATGTGTTCAGAGAAATACAGTGTGGAAACACTGACATTGCAGAGTTCTCTCTATACCAATGTGATTCAGGATTTCCAAAACATCGTTCACTTAAATCACCCATCATCATCACCATTAACTATTTGTAATCTGCATACTATTTATACAGGGAACTAAAATAACAAGTTCACTTAAATTTTACTGTTTCTTGGCATGATAAATAAAATACAATGATTGAAAAGGAAAGTAATGAAACTACCACAGACACAGAAAAATGCCAATAAGCAATTTCTTTGCATCTAACACTGTCAAAAGTCACCCTGAAAAAAATCACCCTGAAAAAAATAAAGCCTACTCTTTCATTTAAGTGTCCTAAAAATATTTCTAAAAGCTATCATGTGTTTAGGGACAATGTAGTAATTTTGAAATACATGAATTACTGTTGTTCCCATTTCTTTTGTATTTCTTAGAAGAGGGTTGCTTGGCCCCCTTCTTTTTAAACGGAGAAGTACTTTTTTGTTTGGTTGGTTTTCCTCTTGCAAGTCTCAATAGAAATAACATAGTTTTTTTTTAAAACCCTAATTTCAAAAAGGATCCAAAGGGAGAACGATGCATAAAGCATGGTATACAATCTTGCTAGAGACTAGCTACAGTATCACGAAAGCCATTGATAAGAGTTTTATTTAGAATCAACTTTAACTACTTATTTTCATCATTAGCTTTTTATATTAGAGATATTCCAATAAATATAGGTTTTTTATAAAGATATTTCTTGCTTGCATTATTATATCTCCAGCTAGTCATAATCATCTGTTTGTAACATTACCAGTGGCTGAGTAGTAAATGGCTTTGATATCACAGATGTACCATCATTGAGAACTGTTAAACAGAAAAAGAAAAAAAATATTTTTATGCAAGTACCCTTACAATAGCAAAACATAAAAATACTGCATTCTTTTTCTCTGGAGCATTACTGTGTACTTTCTTATAAGGAGATCTTAAATATATATATCTTCTCTGCTCCTTCTTTTATTAAAAAAAGAAAAAGACAAACAAAAACAAACAAACAAACAAAATCAACAAATTCCCCCTCCCAAAAAAAAAAACCCTCACATTTTTTTCTCTCAGAAACACATAGGACATTTCATTCATATAATCGTAGAATACCTGAGTTGGAAGGAACCCATAAGGATCAGCAAAGTGCAACTTCTACTCCTATGCAGAACACCACAAGAATCACCATCTACCCAAGAGTATTGTCCGAATGCTTCTTGAACTCTGTCAGTCTTGGTGCTGTGACCACTTCCCAGGGGAACCTGTTCCAGTGCACCCAACCACCTTCTCAGCGAAGAGCCATTTCCTAATATCCAACCTAAACCTCCCCTGACAAAACTTCAGGCCATTCCCTCAGGTCCTATCCCTGGTCACCACAGAGAAGAGATCGCTACCTGCCCCTCCTCTTCCCCTCACAAGGAAGTTGTAACTGCAATGAGGTCTCCCCTCAGTCTTCTTTCTCCAGGCTGAACAGACCAAGTGACCTCAGCTGCTCCTCTTATGGCTTCCTCTCAAGGCCCTTCACCACCTTCATTACCCTTCTTTGGACACTCTTTAAGAGCTTAATATCTTTCTTATATTGTGGTGCCCAAAACTGCACACAATATTCAAGGTGAGACTGCACTAGTGCAGAGCGAAGTGGGACAATCCTCTCCCTCACCGGAGAGGTGGGTCAAATAATATTGCTATTTCTTGCACCATATAAAAGCAGATATGTCTTTGGAACCATGATTCAGAGTCTGAAACTCTTTCCTGTGTTTCCAAGGCAGTTTCTCCCAGGATTTTATATATTTCTTAGGATACACAAATGGATAGCGAGAGAGAGAAAAGCCAAAGTTCTTTCTGCCACCGGGGTGTTCCTGTGGTTACAACAAATGTACATGAGACATTCTCTTGGAAGGTAAGGTGAGGTAATATAAGATGGGTGCAGAACCCTCCTACCTATTTACCACCACTGTGTAGTCAGCAGATAAGCAGATACAGGTGGAAGATTTGATTTCTGCCTAGAAAGCCTGCACAGAGTGGTTTTTTCTAAAATCTGATCAAGTGATGTGTTAGACATATAAATGTTTAGCATCTGCTAAGACACTACTGCCTTTTGTCCTATTGTTTATTTTTCCACTAATAGGAAATTGGATTAATAGGTAAACGAATACATTACATAAATATCCACAGTGTTGTCATGGTTTAACCTTATGGTTTATTTTTGCAATATAGTGCCAGTTAGATAGGACCCCCTTCACAGTATGTGAGTAGAAAAGGACAAACTATGAAGTAAAAGAAGAAAAAGGCATCACATGATTAAAAGTTTGATCCAAACCACATAAAAAAAAAAAAAAAAATCAGTAATTTTATGGTCTTTGGATCTGGCAATTTTACATCTATATATACTTTGTGAATCAAAATGTCCTTTGCTCAAAGGCACACTTCATCTATGACCAAGAATCAAACCGAACATTTTCAGTGTTAGACAGGAGCTCTAAATATACAGTCATACATACTGTTTTCTTTATAATTTTATTTAATGAAACTCAAAGAATTTTTAATTTTTATGAGATCTTGGAATACCGACTTTCCACCTCAGCCCTAATTCAGAAAGTGTTATGCTTCTTAATTCTTGCATCCTAACTCTGATGCAGTAGTTCTATATTCCTTGTCACAAAAGTTCAATATGTCAAACACTTTATATTTTCTACTCTTGTGCTGTCTGGTCTTAAATATCATCTTGACTCAAATTTTCTGCAGAAGCCTACTTTTTCTCAGTTCTTCAATTAAAAGCATTTTTCTTCTCTCACCATTGAATATAAAGTTAGATAGAAAAGTGAAATAGATCTCTATAATCATGACTACTGTATTCATTCATTTTTTGCTCATGGAAAATATGTGCATTTATTCTAGATATTGTGAGAAACTTAACCTCTTAAATTTTTGGTCCTATTTCTATTATCATTTACTTATACTTAGGGTCACTGAGGTATGTGTTTGGTTTTACTTATATGTCAATTTTACATAGGTTTTCAGTGTTTGGTATTTCCATTTTATATGTATATTCAGCTTTACACAATAACCTACTTTTTCTGGAAAATTTTGTATATATACAAAAACAACAACAAAAAAAGGAAATTCAGACAAAAAATTTGAGGCAAGTTATAACTATATAAGGAAATAGAACTAGGAACAATGAAAGATATGACACTGAAGTAAATACACAGTTATGGGTCTTTAAAAGAAACACTAAAATAAAGAGGATATTGAGAATATCAATAAGTGAAAAAAAAGCTTTCTGACTGTTTATTAAAAGTCAGATTAAACAGATATTCTTCTTGTAGCTTAATCAAAATATACTAATTGAAGAACTGAATTTAAAATCTGTTTCTATTGTTAACCATAGACAATTTCAACAGGCACAATTCAGTTACTAGTAAAACCCAACGGTTAGTTGGAAATTTCCTAGTGCCTTCTGCAGTGCTGTCTGTCATGAAAAATTCTTCAAAAACATGGTTAAATAAACTCTCTTTTGACTTAAATTTACTGTGAATTTAGTTGTATCAAGTTAATTTTTACACTTAAAATTTAAATTGTGGATAATTTTATAAAATTAAATCTTTTTATTAAGAGCAAACACAGTATTTACCTTTTCTAACAAAAAGAAATAGACATCATAAAATCCCTGGGCAATTAAGGATAGAAATTTCTTTTTTATTGTTGTACCACACAGCTTTTCAGTACTCCTCACATCTTTGTTTAGAGTTCTCTAGATGGCGAGAAAATGTCTATTCAAGTTGAAGACACCATCCATTATTGTCCGTGGTTAAAGTACTTAAATTACTAGTAATAGTTTTGGGAAATGCTTTTGTATGCTGCTGCCATTTCTATTTCCTGTTGACAGTGTTGTATGTTGTAGTTAGACATGAAGAAAAAATTTCTGGGTTCTGTTTAAGAACAACTGACTCACATCTTCCATTACTGCAAGGTCTGCCAGTCAGTCACAGTTTCACACTTACTCATTTGGGCTCTGTTTTCTTCTCTGTTGTTTTTATTTGAAGTGAAAATTGCATCATGAATGCAGAGAGAAAGGTTTCAATGTCATTCATTCCCTTGCTGCAGTTCTGTTAGCTAGAAAAAAAATAATAAAAAAAATAATATTCTTCATAAGAGAAAATAAATTTTTGAGTTTACATGAAGGAAAGCACAGACAAAGACAAGGCGAATTTGTACATTTTATGTGCCATAAGCAGTACAATATAGTTCCAAATCCATTGTACCTTCTCTTAAATATTTTTTAAAATATAAACTTCCTGATTTTTTTTCTGGCAATTCCTTATTCGCAGCCTCTCAGTTAAGGAGATTAATGTTATCTCTCCACATCCCTTGGTAACCCAAGGTACACACTGTGCAGTGACTGGCAGTAGTCACAAGGTTATTTGCTGTTCACAGAGTTGGGCTTCTGCTCCTGATTGCTGCTATCTGCCCGGGAGTGAGCTCACCTTCAGCCTCAGCTGGTTTCCTCAACGTGGGAAGGATAAGCTTCCTGTTTGATTCATGAAATTCATTAGAGATTGATCTTTCAACATCAAGAACCATTAACACTCATGAACTGCAGCGATTACAGTACATTATTTTCTATAGTCAACCCCTTAGACATTCAAATTTTCTTTAAGATTTGTAAAGCTGTAACCAACAGTTACCTAAAATTTTATGCTTGTGGCAAATCAGACTAAAACTACACACCTGTAAAAGGTATCATACAGACTTTCACTCATTTTCAACACTTCAGATACCATGTTGCTATTAAGACAGCAAACTAACTCATATGTATACATGTTTATGAATATGAACAATATGATCAACTTTGGATAATATCTGATTTAAATGTATATAACAGCAAAAATGACCCAAAAGCATCAGGTCAAGTGCGTCAATTATGACAACTTTGGAAGTGTTTATGAATAAGAAATGTTTGTATGCAAATAAGTTTCATCTGTATTTTTTCAGAGAACAATTTAATACTGAAATATCCTGATAAATAAAATAAAAATGTCCATGGTTCTTTATAGTTTTATATCTCATATCAGATCAATAGCTGGGAAGATGGATTTAATTTGATCAGGACCCCCAAACTAATATTCATCACCTCGCATGTTCTTAGTCATTAGGGCTTTATTCCACTTGTCAAATACTTGTCAGTTAAATAGTAATGAATCAGCCAGTCTCAGGATGAAGGCAGCTGGAATACTTCTGTAGATTTCTTTAGTAGTTTCTTGGCATTACTGACATATGTGTCCAAAGAGTTTGCTTTTGTTTGTGGGACTAACCAGTGTAGCAAACTCTATATTATTAGGTTGGTGTATATGTTATACACTCACACACACACACACATATATATATATATGTTAAATATATACATGATAGTGAATATGTATACTCTAAATGGACAAAAAAATGTCAGGAGACAAGGTAAAAAGAAGTGGAAGTGTAAATGAGGGACGTTTGTTGTGAATATATGTGCATTGAAATGAAAAAGTTATTCTGAAAATTTGACATGTAGGCAGAAGGGCTTCAGTGAAGAGAAGAAAACATATTTTAAAATAATGCATTTTTATTTTGCTTTAATAAAATCAGTGAATATGATTGGAAGAAAGTGAATTGTTTTCCGGATCTTTGTCACAGAACTATGAGAATAGTGGAGTTTTCTGTGTAATAAACTTTAGCAACTCATCTTGTACTCTGTCCAGCTGTACTGACTGGCTGTATGGGCTCATGTCTCCTGGGTTTTATTTCTGCTTTGCCTAGCAATTCAACATAAGGTAGTGGAATTAAGAGTAATAGTAGATTAGACATGGTGACACCCTGGTGAAGAATTTCTGAGTAAGTATATTGGCTTTAAACTCTTGAGTGAAAAATTTTCATAGTTACAAAAAAATTGACCTCTGGTCCAATCCTACTAGCAAATGGGCTGTTAATGCCCACTTGTAATAGTAGAAAAGCTTGAATCACTATTTCAGTACTCCAAATGATTGCCTTGACATAAGTATCAGGCCAAACTATTGTTAAATTGTATTACCACTTTCAAGAGGCCACAAGTATGTTTTGTCTCTTTTTCAACTTTCTCTTGACAGTGTACTTTTCCAATAGACTCTTGTTTTTGAAAAATATGAAATTTTAAATCTCATTTAATGTGCAGTTTAGCTCCCACATTCTACTCATGCACATTCTACTAATTCACTAGCTAACATGTATTCTTTTTCTCCAATTATTGCTGATACTTATAATATTCAAAAGAAAAAAAAAATCTAAACCCCCCTAAAAATTCTACGTATACTATAAATTATTTGTTTAATTGTTTCCCAAATTCTTAAATTTTTAATTGTTAGGAACTATGAAACTATATGTAGCAGAACAATGATTGTAACTGTACTTAAGCTCTTGTATACTTAAGTCTTGGTGTCTTTGAGAAGAATTAAAGCAAAGGACAAATATGTTAACCAGAAAAAGATTGGTTTTATTCTGTGAGGCATGACATCCTCCACTGATTCTATGTTAATTTACCTTTTATAAGCATGGTCTGCTTCCCGCTCTTGAATGGAATTAGATAGAAACTTCTTTGTTTTGTAGTGAGAGAGGTCAACTGTTGCAATGGGTTGATTTGAAAAGTAATAGAATTGTTATTCTTTGATATATTCAAGTCTCATGGCTATGACCCCGAGAACTTCACCAACCTTTACACTGGTTCCGACTTCGATTTTGATTCTATTTTAAGCATGTGTGACTGGATGACTTCTAGAGGTCCTTTCCAATCAAAATTATTCTAAGATTCTATGAATTCGGTAGCCTTCAGTATCTCCCAATGGGTGATGACCCTATGTGTGATCAGTGATAACAGATAGTGGTAGTTTTATTAGCTACCTTTCTTCATTTCATTATCTTGTCAGAATCTGTTTTAAAGAAACGCCATAGAAAATCATGGTTACACAAAACCATGAGCGACTCTTGAGAAATAAGAACAATAAGGATAGAATTCAGAGAACTAAAGCAAGAAATTGTATCTGGTCAAAATTTAGAGTAGACTAACATTTTTGAAATTAAATAGATTATTCACTTTATCAGAATAATGCAAGAGGAGTACAAAACCAATTTCTACTAAAAATTAGTACCAAACAATAGATCAGTTGTGTGAAAGTAGAATATTTTGATAATAGAGGTAGACAGGTGATCTGAAAATTTTTTTGCCATACCCTAGATGCTTTAGAAAAATTAATATTTTAATGAGGTGATAGGATAAAATAAAATATAAAATATTTGTTCTAAGCATAAATGTTGCAAAGTTCTAATATATCAAATGTCATGATCACAATCAATCGATTAATGAAAAATATTTGAAAATACCAAATAACTTTTAAGAGATCTCTGGTAATTTTTGTTCTTGCAATTTCAGCTATGTGTTTCAGACTAAGAAACAAGGGTGCATTTTAGTGATATCATGTAATTGCATGGAGGTGTATTCATTTCAATGGAGGAAATGCTGCATTGCAGAGTAAAATTTCTTTCCCCTCCTGCTCTTTCTTCATTATGTGACATTTCTTTTATACACTTACATTGCTGGATTCCAGTAGAAATACTGTTTCAATTAAACACACTGAAGTGCTGCTTCTAATCGTGGAACTGAACTCTGAAGTTTTAGGTTAACCACTGCTTTCCTCCATTATTGTTTGAAGTAACTTCACTATGGACCTGGGTTTGGGTTTGCAGGGGTTTTTCAACATGGATTACACAAACTTGAAAAGGGCTGGTTTTCCCTGTTATTTGTATCTCATAGAACACTGCTTTCACTGACAACTTCATTTATAAACCTGCCAGAAATTGATGAGAATCATTGAATATATGATTCTACTTTGTTAAATCCTAACAAAGATTATGTGGTTTGACACTAATCTTTGACTTTGTACTTCTACTTTTATCTAAATCCATCTTGATTTCTAATTAGTCTCTGAGAATGTAGAACTTGTGCTTGGACTTAAGGACATATCTAAACAACGGTTAAGTTTTTTTCTGTGCTTCATTGTTCATAAAAGGAATAAACAGCTAAACATAATTAAGGTTTGTTACATGCATGATCAGTGTCACTGTCAGCAACTAAGACATGTTATTGTATTTAATTTAATTGAATTACAAAACATCTACTTGTGAGAGAAAACATAAAACTGAAACCAAAGAGTGTATTTTTTGTGTGCTGATTTCCTCGAGAACAAGTACACTGAGGTCAAGTAAAAGGAACTCCCTTGCCGCTACTGGGACATTACTATGCAAAAATTATTCTGAAAAGAAGAAACCTTACTCTAAGTGTGGCCATTTGTTCATAGGCTTTATACTATTATTATTATTATTATGTTATCATTTTGCCATTGAACAGAAATCAAATGATCCAGCAAATGACTGATGAATAGGTAAAGAAATAACAGTCCTTCTTTTCTGCGATGAAGTAATGTATTTAATAAAGACATTATTTTCTTAGGTTTAATGAGAAATAACTCTTTGCACATATTGCATTTTAATTATTTTGAAACAACAGTTAGGCTGCTTCCTGAAAGCAGTTAAGATCCCAGAAAATGACATCTCCGGAAAGTTCACACTGGGAGAAGGTGAACTTAGGTGGGCTTTGCATCCCTAGTTCCCAGGCAAACTAGATTATGAGACCAGAGTTCAACACAACCCATCTTTTTGTCATATGCTGAGATTTGCAAGTCTCATCTTGAACAGGAGGTGTTTCAGATCCCACTTGGCAAATTTTCGGAGTCCAGACCATTCTGAGCATTCAAACCAAGAAAGTTTATTACTGTTCTGCAAAGTAAATAAAAACAGGGAAATGGAGGAAAGATCCCTATTAATTCTGACACGGGAGGCATTATTCCATATTTTAAAAAAATTAATTTTAAATCACAGATGTTAACAGCACATTTTAAAATAGAACAAAAGTTAGTTATAAACATTTATAATTCAGAGATGATAGCTATACAGAAGTAACTGAATATACACAATTCAAATAGTTGGGACTACCTGGAGATCATGATTGTTCTGACATTCTTCTATTTCCAAGATCCTAGGATACAATAAACTATAAAACTGATAAATTATAGTACTTGGAATGTTAATTCATATTCATGTTGTCAAGAACGGTTAGTCAGGAGTCTGAAGCAAAGTTCATGAAGCATTTTAAGACAAATAACAGCTTTGTTATCATTGTATGCAACTCATCAGTGTACAGTCATACCAATTAAAATCAGAGAAGCGTCTATGTGCAGCAGTGACATGGTTGCATAATCTCTGTTTGTTCTTTTATTCTTTTACAAAACATGCCATCCTGAAGGACCTGGACAGGCTCAAGGAGTGGGCCTAGGGGAACTTAATGGGATTTAATAAAGACAAGTACAAGATGCTGCAACAATATGCAACCATAGTCTGGGAGATGAATGAATGGAGAGCAGCCCTGTCGAGGAGGACTTGGGGGTGCTGGTGGATGAGAGGCTGGACATGGCCTGGCAATGTGCACTTGCAGCCCAGAAAGCCAATTGTGTCCTGGGCTGCATCAACAGGAGTGTGGCCAATTGGTTGATGGAAGTGAATCTTCCCCTCGACTCCACTCTGGTGAGACCCCTCCTGGAGCACTGGATCTAGCTTTGGGGTCCTTAGCACAAGAATGATGTTGACCTACTGGAGTAGGTCCAGAGGAGGGCCAAAAAGATAATTAGAGGCATGGAACAGCTTTTCTATGAGGAAAGGCTGAGAGAGTTGGAGATTGTTCAGCCTGGAGAAAAGAAGGCTCAGGGTGACCTTATTGTAGCTTTCCAGTACCAGAAGGGAAGCTGGAGAGAAACTTTTTAAAGGGTATGAAGGGAATGGCTTTAGACTGAATGAGGGTAGATTTACATTAGATATTAGAAAGAAATTCCTTACTTTATTTAGAAAGACATTTAAAAAGAGGATAGTGAGGCACTGGAATAGGTTGTGCAAAGAAGTTGTGGATACCCCATCTCTGGAATTGTTCAAGGCCGGGTTGGATGGGGTCCTGAGAAACCTGGTCTAGTTAAAGAGGTCTCTGCCAATGGTGTAACTAGACGATCTTTAAGGTCCCCTCTAACCCAAACCATTCTATGATTCTATGATCTTGAAGTTATGAAAACACGACATAAAAAGTAATGACGATCTTAAAAATCTGGAAAATATTTTTCATAGATGGAGACCTATCACTCAGAAAAAGAACACTGTATAGGTAGTTTTAGCAGCTGTAAATTCTCATTTCCAAATTCCCATTACAAAGGCAGTTCCTTTCTCTAATCGATAAGGCTTTGGTTGTAGAGTTAAAGGTGCAGCAAATGAGGGATAGACAGGCTGAGTGTGAAAGCAGATGTAATGAGACAGAATAGACATGGGACTGCTAGGAGTACCAAAGAAAAGGCAATGTTGAAGGAAAAGATTGTGACCCTTTCTAAGATAAACCGATCAATTTTTTTCATCTGTTCCTCAGAATATATGTTTACCTGTTTGTGTATGATCAGCACTAGTACACACTTTATTATGTATGAAGTTCTTATTGATGAAGAGTAGAGCATCCCAGCAATAGCTGTCACATTTCTATTAATATAAAAGTATAGTTCTCTGTCTCTTTCTACTGTGTTTATATAATTATACTGTTTGAAATGGTAGAATCAAAAGTTTTTAAAAAATGCATACACACAGGACACCCAAAATGTATAATTTGTTCTAGTGATGAAGCCTTTGTTTATTGACTATATGAAAGCATGAAGATTTAATGGGTGTGTGTCATTTGATAATAACAGTATTGTTTTATTTTAACAATAAGAAACATATTACTAGTGAGAAATTCCTCTCACAATCGGTCTTTTAAGAAACTGTTTGACTAATAAACCTTCTTGGAATGAAGTGTGTAAAAACATCAAAACTGCAAAATCCATGACTTACTCAACTCCTAGTCCTGAGATTTTTTTTTTTAATGTCTAGCCATACCTACAGTAATTTTTAAAAATACTTTGGTTTGAGATGGATTAGGTATGTTTTATATAATTTTATGATCTGGAGAAAAACACAAACAAATAAACGAACAAACATAAAACCCCCAATCCCCAAACAGATGAATTTCTTTAACCTCAGCACTCTCTTGTCCCATTCTAGATGTTGTAAGTGTTGTTAAATCTGGACAGTTACGGTACTTTATGTCCCTCTTGAATTTGCCCTTCTAATCCTGCAGTACAGATTGATAGTGATAGATTTAAAATAGATCAATTTTCCTCTATTCATTGACCATCCTATATCTCATAACGCTAAATTTCAACAGGATATTGTTGGAGTAATGATGCAAAATTTTTTTTTAATATTTTATTTTATTTTTATTCATTCCTACAATACTTTGAGAATTGATTAGTAATGGATGAAAATGAAAATACAGACTCATAATTACAAAGATGGGAATACCTTAGCAAATAGCTGTAGTTCTGCTATGAGTACTTATTGTTTTCTTTTGTATGTAGCTCAGTTCCCTCACACGGCTAAACACGAATTATTTTTGTATCAGTTTATCAAAGTGGAGTTCTCTTCTACATGATAGAAATTATTAATACGGCACCTCTTAAAAACGAAATTTAATTTGATTAATTTCTTTCCACATCTTAGGGTTACCTTAGCTGTAATGCTGCAAGTAAGTTTACAGTAAGTCAGTGTTCCACTTGTTAAAACTGACATAATTGTGGATCCAAAGTTCTCACAAGAAGGTGATCAATAATAAAAGAAGCAAATTAAATATGTTTATATGAGTTTGTGTGTTTGCATCAAAAACACTTAAACCAATTAAATTGTTCATATTATCTTACAGCATCAGAACCCTTTTTCCTATCAGAATATCTTTGACATGTAATTTGCTGCTTTAATAGATACAATCCTGTACCATCTTCTAGGAGACTACAAAGTAAATTTTAAAATGGTACAGAGGAAGCAGATCTGCCAGTCTCATTAATTTAATGTCTGTGTTTTTATTCACAGTGGTTAGGTGCCATGATAGTTAGTCATGCCTTTATAATAATTGAGGACTAAATTCTTCTTTCTGTACCAATATGTTTTTCCAGAAAGACACTTTGAGAGCATGCTGATACTATTAATAGTAAAAAAGTATCCAGATTTATTTTGTGGTGAGAAAATATTCCCCTTGGCTAAGAGACTGTTAGCCTTACAGATACTTGTCTTTAAATCAGAGGATAGTTAGAATACATTCAAGATTTTTGGCTTCAAAGAAAAGATAGTATATATTGCCCTGGGCCCCCTGGAGAGTGCATACTCTCAATAGATATAACTAGTTTATTTTGAGAATTCTGCTGTTATTCAACATATGTGATATTCTATTCAGTCTAATAAATAATTTAGCAAACTAAATTTTTGCCTTTGACAAGAAAAGAATTCAGTACATACACAAATAAAATTTAAACTTTATTACAACATGGAGCCTTTTGTTTTGTGCATAAAGTGTATGCAGAATCAAGGAGGGAAACTGATCCCTAAGTCTATCACACTAAATTTCTGTAATAAAATACTAGACTGTGTGTTGGGTTTTTGGTTTGGTTTGTTTTTTTTCCTTTTTTTTTGTCTATGTTTTTAATAAAGTCAAGTAGCAAACATGTTGCTCTACACAAAGAACTGATAATAATTATTTATTTAAAAAAAAATTAGAAACCTAAAACCATTTTTGATACAGCAATTGTAAAAAGAGTCAAAAAAGTCTGACTTGCTTTTCCCCAAAGCTTTCAAGCTTAACAGGGGATATCATTGCTCACAATAAGATTTTAAATATGTGTGTGTTTATGAATACACTCACAGACAAGGTAAAGATGACAAGGAAGTGCAAATACTGGTGATTTTGCCTGAAAATGCCTTGACATTCCTTGAATGCAAGTAAGTATCTGTACTGCTATTTTATCTCTTTCCTCCATCTACTACAACCTGCCCCTGAAGGGGAGGGTAGCTCAGATTCTGGTTAATAGATCTCTTGGGATGGATTAGAGTGAAACAACACTAAATGACCAGTATTTATAAATATAAATAGATAGATAGATGCAGGGTTTATTTTAGAACAATTTTATTGCAAGGGATAGGAGGTATGTAGCTGTTTTGCTTATTATCTATAGAAATATAGCAATATAAAGCATAAAAATAGCACTTAAGAAAATGTATAAGGAAAAGAAAGAAAGAGAAAGAAAGGATAAGAGTAGAAGGGTATTACCACCAGTGAATCCAGCAAGGAGACTTAATTGTTGCAATTTTAATTTCCATTGCTCAAAATGATGATCACAGTCTTGATCCATTAAGGGTGGAGGAAGCTTGTGAGAGTTCAATGGGTTAATATACATTCAGGTTGAGGTGGGACCACCCAGGTGCCTCCCCTGGGGTGAAGTTTTACACTGTCTGATGCAACACTGTGAGTCATTCACAGTCTGATGTTGGAAGGCCCCAGAAATGAGTCTGGGAGCACTTTAAGGATCTTTGATGGTTTACGACCCCTTCTAAGACATGTCAGCTGCCTCTCATGTCAGTGGAGCTGAGCAAGTTATTCCTCATCAGAAGGGATGAATAACTTTAGGCCTATGTGTGAACATCCTGTGTGAATGTGAATCTCCCAATACCTTCTTCACAGGGGGGAATTTTTCAACTGAGCCTGTTGTGAAAGGCATGAAAATGGTATGATAAAAAAGCACTATCCTGCCACCGAGTTTCCCTAAAGGGGTGCAAACCTGGTCTCAGTAAAGTACACTGTGGTCTCTGTAAATGGCCAATTGTTTTGAATCATTAACCATTAACATTTCAGACTCTCACACCACCCCCCACACTATAATATGGATTAATAATTTATTTTAAATTTACTTCAATATTTATTTTAAATGTCATGAATTCTTTCTCATCTCTCCTAAAAATAAAATGAGAGATGAGAGCCATGCTGGAATGAACTGATAAGGTCATAATTACTTTTTTTTGTTTTCAGTGACATATATTGTAGTGCTTTGTAGCTAAGGAAAGTTTGAGCGTAGCCTAATGAGGCACATTATTAATAGGACTGTCTGGTTCTGATACAAATGAATTCTTGTATGTTGAGCATGTAATCATTTATAACAGAAAAGGCAGGAAAAGTATAAGCAGTGGAAAAAAAAAGTGGGATATCAGAATAACCTTAAGACAACATTAAGGCAGTACTGTGCCATATGAGAAATAGAAAGGGAACTATTTTCAGAGATTATGTTCTTTGTCTGTTATTAATATTGATAATTTTCCTGCTTCTTAAATAGAAAGTGCCATTATCATGTCAGATCATTATACACAGTTTAAGCCTGTGTTATTCTAGGATTGCAATGCAGGGGATTTTTTTAACCAGTTTATGAAAACTTACTTTTAAAATAGATATTAGATTTTTTACTTATTTTAGAGCATAGATAATAGACATTATGACTTTGGCAACAAATATTGATTGGTTTTCTTCCAAATAATATTCAGTTAATTGTTTTTATGTTGGGTTTTTTTTGTTTTCATGTATAACCTCCCTGGGAACAGTGCTCATACGCTGAATGCTCTTTAGTGAGAGATGAGATTGTCAAACACTGATGTGTAGGACAGGTAGATTGTTTATGATCATTCCATTAAAATTTAAAAGTAACAAAGAAGAATCAAGATTTGCTGAATAAATTTTAATTTTGAGATGTATTTCAAACTGAAGATGTAGTGTTCACTCACAAAGTGATTCCTAAACTTAGGGTATCAATCAGTACTCTTCTTCGACACTACCTGTTAGAAAAATATCCTTTGCATCCCTTCAGAAATGTAGCAGTCATGGAGAATGTTCGAAAACAGATTTTATCTCTAATCAAAAAAATAACTCAATGTCACATAGGAATAATCTTTAAAATAACATTTTAATAAGAGACTTAGTGAATGTCATGGAAAAGAACAAATGAAGCAGATGAAGATCTATTGCAATGACTTGCATGCATGTGATTAGAAAGATGACAGAGAAAATACGAAGAATTAAGGAATCCAAACAACTTAGAATGAGAGAAGATGAATGAATGGACAAAGATCAATAATGTCAAATGCATCTGAGCTGTCAGGCACCAGTGAAGAATTGATTGATCCTGAGCCTGAATTAATTAAAGTGTCATTGGTCACCTATAGCCCTGTAGTTCAAATACTGTGCAGATTTCTAAGCTTTGATCTTTGAAGGTAATAAATAGATGGTAGTGTGATTCAATTAGATTAGTACTCATCTGTCTGAAAGACTTCCTTTTTTCTATAAAGGTAGGCTTACAGCAAGGTTTCAGCTTTGTTGCTAATCACCATTCATTGCTTTCAACTTTTTTCACATCACTGAAGTTCTAGTAACAATAAAAAATATCAAAATAAACTATCTTAACACTTAGAAATTTATAATTCTTGTCATTTTTCTTAGTCTACACTCTTGACATATACTTTTCAGCACATCTTTATGTAACTATTCTATATAATTGCATGTTGTATTGCTCAAACTACAATTAAATGAATTACTTGTTATTGTACTGTTTTCTTCAGAGTTGCATTTCATTTCTTTTCATAGCTATACTATTTTTCTTAATTGTCAGATTCCTTTCCCGATGGCCAAAGATTTTCTTGTTTCTTTATCTTCTTGAATGTAGCCAAATCTAGTACAATATTAATTTAATTCTTGTCTCACTGCATTCTTACTGACTTGAGTTGAGGCAATATTAACTTTCCCCTCCCCTCCCCCTCCCCCTCCACCTCCCCCTCTCCCTCCCCCTCCCCCTCCCGCTCCCTCTCCCTCTCCCTCTCCCTCTCCCTCTCCCTCTCCTTCTCCTTCTCCCTCTCCCTC
The DNA here is from genome assembly GCF_009829145.1 of Chiroxiphia lanceolata. NCBI lineage: Eukaryota > Metazoa > Chordata > Aves > Passeriformes > Pipridae > Chiroxiphia > Chiroxiphia lanceolata. Next base: position 65,099,324 of record NC_045638.1, on the reverse strand, counting down.
TCCCTCTCCCTCTCCCTCTCCCTCTCCCTCTTTCCTCTATCCCTTCTCACTTACCAGTATGTTGTGCTACATTTTCCCTTTAGATCATTCTTGGAAGTGTTATCAAGATCATACTTTGCTTGAAAATTAATTCCAAATGAAATGGTAGAGGCCTGTAAAACTTCTCAAGGGATTTAGGTCTCTTTATTTTCTTTAAAGTTCTGTTAATGACCAGAGGTCTGGGAAGACTTATTAACCTTAAACCCCCTAATTTTACAGATGGAAATGTTTTTGTTATATTCCTGACTATTCTTATTTCGGATAAAGCACACAACTATAAGAGATGTTTTGCTCACATAATCCATCAAACACTATAAATACTTTGTCTCTCAAGTACATCTCATTTTAATGTAAAGGCCAACAGTTGCTACACTTTAAAGCCAAATATCTAACTCTCATGAAGAAATTAATAAAACACCCTGAGTTTTAACTTGCGTAAAAGAAAATCAATGTTAAACTGCTAGTATATGTGAAATTTACCATGTGGATAGGTGTTATTTCACTGGGTTTTTTTTCATATTCACTTATATCCACCTTGCGCCTCTTAATTAAGACATAATCTGTAAGAAGAAGAAAACATCTGTTTAAATTTTAAATTTGTAGCACATTATTATTATTCCCAATTACAATGTCCTAATTCCTCACAAAAGTTAACATGCAAGATGTATAGGGTTGTTTACTTTAAGCACCAATCTTTTTTTAATAATACTAATTGCCCGCTTAATTATGGTAGAAAAATTGAGAAGATTTAGTTATTTTTTTCCCCCATTCATTTTTAAATAGAAGCTAGAAAATACTATAGTGCACTTACAGGGCAGCCACTTTATGTTAATCAAGAATTAAAAAAACCCTGGATATTTCCAACTAAGGTCTTGAGCAACATTGAGCAGTACATTCAGTCTTCTGTATACAATCAGAATTCAGAACACACGGATCTACTCTGAGAATGTCCCAACTATGAAGCTAGAGAATAAAAGGAAATCTGGAGTTGTTCTTTGGTATTGTTGTATGTGGCGCCCATTTTACAGACACAATAACGACTCTTACTCAAGATTTCAGAGAGCGAATAGTTAGAGAATGCTTAATCTATTTAATATCATTATTGATATAAGAATCTGAATAACCTCCCTGTAATCCAGGAGGAAACAGTTAGTGACCTGCTGAGCCACTTGGATCCCCACAAGTCTATGGGACCAAATGGGATCCACCCAAGGGTGATGAGGGAGCTGGTGGAAGAGCTCGCCAAGCCTCTCTCCATCATCTACCAACAGTCTTGGCTCACTGGGGAGGTCCTAGATGATTGGAAGCTGGCCAGTGTCACGCCAATCCACAAAAGGCCCGGAAGGAGGACCCGGGAAACTACAGGGCTGTCAGCCTGACCTCAGTGCCTGGAAGGTTGTGGAGCAGATTATCCTAAGTGCAATTATACAGCACCAACAGTATGGACAGGGGATCAGACCCAGCCACCAGGGTTTAGGAGGGGTAGGTCCTGTCTGATCAATCTGATCTCCTTTTATGATTAGGTGACCCGCCTGGTGGATGAGGGGAAGGCTGTGGATGTGTCTACCTGGACTTTAGCAAAGCCTTTGACACTGTCTCCTACAGCATACTCCTGAAAAAGCTGGCAGCCCATGGCTTGGACAGGGACACTCTGTGCTGGGTTAGGAACTGGTTGGAGGGCCAGGTTCAGTGAGTGGTGTTGAATGGTACTGTAACCAGTTGGCAGCTGGTCACTAGTGGCATTCCCTAGGGATCAGTGTTGGGCCCAGTTCTATTTAATATCTTTATTGATGATTTAGATGAGAGGATTGAGTCCACTATAAGCAAATTGGCAGATGACACTAAGTTAGGGGGGAGTGTCGATCAGCTGGAAGACAGGAGGACTCTACAGAGGGATCTGGAGAAGCTGGAGAGTTGGGCTGATTCCAACAGGATGAGGTTCAACAAGGCCAAGTGCCGGGTCCTCCACTTTGACCACAACAAGTCCCTGCAGCACTACAGGCTGGGCACAGAGTGGCTGGAGAGTAGCCAGGCAGAAAGGGACCTGGGAGTTTGGATTGACAGGAAGCTGAACAGGAACCAGCAGTGTGCCCAGGAGGCAAAGAAGGCCAATGGCATCCTGGCCTGGATCAGGAACAGTGTGGCCAACAGGTCCAGGGAAGTGATTCTGCCCCTGTACTCAGCACTGGTGAGGCCACATCTTGAATACTGTGTCCAGTGCTGGGCCTCTCTGTTCAGGAAGGATATTGAGGTGTTGGAGCAGGTCCAGAGAAGAGCAACAAGGCTGGTGAAGGGACTCAAGCACAAGTCCTATGAGGAGAGGCTGAGGGAGCTGGGATTGTTCAGCCTGGAGAAGAGGAGGCTCAGGGGAGACCTCATCACTCTCTACAACTCCCTGAAAGGAGGTTGTAGCCAGGTGGGGGTTGGTCTCTTCTCCCAGGTAGCTATCAGTAAGACAAGAGGGCATGGTCTTAAGGTGTGCTAGGGGAGGTTTAGATTGGATATTACGAAAAAATTCTTTGCAGAAAGGGTAATGAGGTATTGGAATGGGCTGCCCAGGGAAGTGGTGAATTCTTCATCCCTGGAGGTTTTTAAGATGAGACTGGATGTGGCACTTAGTGCCATGGTCTAGTAACCATGGTGATAGTGGATCAAGGGTCAGACTTGATCTCAGAGGTCCCTTCCAACCCAGCTGATTCTATGATTCTATGATTCTATGATTATGTTAGTTATATTTGATTTACACAGCACTGTCACACTCATGGTACTTCAAACAGTGTTCAACCATCTGAACTTGGTCTAGCAGAAAGTGTCCCTGTCCATGACAGGGGGGTTGGAAGTACGTGATTGTCCCTTGCAATCCAAAGCATTCTATGATTCTATATGATTCTATGATTCTACTAATGATAATAAACATTTGAAAAAACCCAATATATCTTTTTCAGGATCAAGGTTCCAGTGTGCATGTTTAAGTGTAACAAGACATTTGGCTTGATTTGGATTTGAATTCACTTGCATGGCTTGAGTGCATCCAAATTCATCTGATACATGTGCCCAAAGTATAAAAAAAAAAAAAAAGTAGAAAGTTAATCTTAAAGTATAAAATCAGTATCAGAGCTCATTTACTGCATGCATGAGGAAGGAAGTCTAGATGTAGATGCCTGTGTACAATGTGTTAACAGCTAAATGAAAAGTGTTTTTTCTTACTTTTCTCTATCTTACTAATTTAATTTTGTGTCTAGAGGTCTTTTCTTGTTTTGTTTAACTGAGTTTCTTACATATTTGAGTCCCTCATAATACTTAGTTATGTGCAATTATTTAGGGTTTATTTTCTAAGCAGTTCTACCCATAGCACAAATATGACTGAAGCACTATTGTACCATGTACAAGTTACATTAATAAGGTTTATTTTTCCAAAGGTTCTATTCTAAGACATTAGGCTTCCTAAGACATTCTGTGAAGGTTTTGTCCTAAGAACTCATATAACTTGTATTAATAAAACATTTATTTCCAAGAAAAAAATATGTATTACATTTGAACACAGTACAGATTTCTTTATCTTGACATTTAAAATCCTTTACAACAGAATGTCTATAATGAAAATCAAGATAAGAAATAAACTGAATCATCAGTTCAAATATACTGAGAAATTCACAGTTTCAAAATGTTTCTGGAACTGGGGCTATAAATACGGTTTGCTATATTATCTCTCAGAAGAAGAACGATTTAGATGTGGTATCCAGAATTTTAAATGAAAATGGATTATATATTCTTCATACTTATAACAACTAAGACAGCTAGGATGTGTTTACTTTGAGAGAACAGCAATAAAAAAAAAAATTTTACACTTATTTCCAGCACAGACTCTAATTACTACAGGAAGGAGTATCTGCTCCAAAAGTGATAAACCACTTGTGACTTCTCATACCAACATCCATGATACTATATAGTAGTTTTATCTACTTTTTCTGCTGTTCTTTACATACCTAATAAATATGACTTATGCTACAAGACCATTAACGAAATAAAATAACTTTTCTGAAAAATGTCCTCAGTAAAAGTGATGCAAAACACCTCAAAAACTAGGTTCACATCACTGAGAATACACTTTTTGGATTGTCTTAATTAAAATTGAAATCGTGTTGCATCATCAGCATTTTCCTTCAATGTTTATTTTTGCATTTTTATTTGCTTTAAAAAAAAGTTTTATATATTAGTAGATTTCCTACTGAAAGAAAAGAAAAAGCTGCAATTTGATAAATTCTACATAGCTAGAGGAGGCCTTATAATGAAATTAAACAGATTTTTGATTTTTCTGCCTATGAGATCATGGGTTCTCAAACCTTAATCTTCATCTCTAAAGAGTGATACTTTGAGAACACAGTAGAATTTAACTACATGAACAGAATCTAACATAAGTCATGTTCAAAAATGTACCTCTGAACACCTACAACATTCATGTCTTATAAAGAGACTCCTTGGTGATCAGCCAAGCTGAGGTGGATCTGTAGTCCTAGACATTTAACAAGCACCATACTGGGATTGAGAAATATAAATACAACATCATAAGTGATTTGGGTTTATTTTCCTGTCATGCTTGGCTTTTTTATTATATTTTCTAATAAGTAAGTTTTGTTAAAAACTGAATAATGTTCTTGAGGCTTAAAAGTCTCTGTTAACAGTTGGTGGTTTCCACTGTGAAGTTCTTCACCTTGGTTCTCAAGATTCTACATGAATGCATGTAAGACCTCAATCCCGAAGCCAAAGCTTAACTGTGACTTTTAAAAGTATGCAGGACTTCAATAAAATTGCCCGTGAAATGCTTTGAGAGTTTTTGGTTCTTAATACCTTGAGATAGCCTAAAGAGAGAACACTGACATGTTTTCCCAGGAGACACTTTTAATATGGGAGGAAATAAGGATCTTGGTAAAAGTTTAAAAGGGGGTAACATACAACTAAGTAGAACATTGCACAAAGCACCAACCCAGCACACACCAATTCACACAACTTAGGAGAATCCAATCCAACAGTTTTAAGTTATCCAAAAGAGTTTAAGAAAAGAGTTAAGAAAGAAAAGAGATTAAGATAAGAAAGATGGAGTAAAGAAAGATTTTAGAATAAGAGAAAAAATAGCTACCACCGAGAGTCCTACATGGTGACAATAGGTTCTGGAGAAGAGAGATAGCTTCATGTGTTATGGTTTTATGTGGTCTGCACAGGATGGACACCTCTGCCAGCTGGGACCTCTGGCTCACTGACCACTGTAGCTCCAAGCCAGAATGAGAGGCGGTATAGCCAATCAGAGGCTGGGTCAGGGCTTCCAGGGGGCATGGTGTGGGCAGGCTCCCAGGCTGCCTTTTTGACTGACGGCTACTCCGTGTGGGCTTTGTGAGCCCTGCCATGTGAGTTCTATGCACCCTTCCCCCATACACAAATGATTGGTTCTGACTCAATAATAAAATAATAGTTTTACTTTTCCAATGTCTCACAATGTATGAAATACAATTTTTTTTTTTTTTAAATTATTTTTTTATTTGCTTCTTTCCTAGACTGGAAGCCAAACATGAGTTTAACTGTCCTTGAAAGATCTGCAGTCTTTTATTCACTCCTAAAAGAAGATAATTGCTTTAATTAGAGCCACTGGGATGCCCATCTCCCAGCATGAATATATGCGACACTGAAAATGAGGATTTGATTTGTTTGCCTAAACTTAGTTGCCTAATGCTAGGTAAAGTACCTTAGGGTATCTACAGGCTTTACAGTCAGTGCTCCAGAAAAGCAGAGACTTCATTTAGGTCACATCTATATCTGTTAATTATGGATGTCTTGGATACGACAAGTAGTTCAACTGCTAATAAATATGTTTGGATAGCTTGGAAGTATCATGAGTAAAAAGAAACAAATATAGAATTCCTGTTATGCTGGTGGAAAACCTAAATAAAACCCCCAAACCTTCACATCTTTGCTGTTTCTCTATATTTACTTGAAGTAATGTACATGAAAGTATTCTAGACTTTTTGTTCCTTGTTTAAGAACCTCCATTACACCAGTAAAAAGTTGCCAATTTATATGAAGCTTAATAAGCAATATATGTGCATTATCTTCAAAAGAATCTCTGAAGACTTTTATTACCATGATATGTTCCTTTTATGAATGAACAGAAACTATTTGTTACCTATCTAAAAATACCATCTAAAAATATCTTAGAATAAAACTGATATGTGCATTTTGTTCATTGAGCTTCAACTATTAAAAGGACACAGCCATTTGCAGAAAACGGGCCTCTGCCTATCACCTAGTATAAAAGCATGTTAAAACTTGTCCAAGATACAAAAGAAACTAGTTTCCTTGAATGTTCTTGACCTCTCTTTCCCTTTTTTATTGTCCTGCCTCTGTTAGACTTTCTATGCTGAAGAATGACAATGACACATCTGAAGACAAATTGTGAGCCTGACAGTAGGGGAGAAATGGACACAGAGACAAAATCACTTTTGTAAATATACTTGAACTTTTCAGCATAAAAGATCCTTCCTGTTGTTTGACAAATTTCATTTTTTCCCTTTCTGTCTCTCTGTGTTCAACTTTGTCTTTGTAATGTTAACGCTGGAAATTTTTGAAGTACATTAAAACATAAAAGTAAATTGGAAGCACTTAGCCATTGGTGTGTTGTAAAACTCTCTTCTGAACTCTAAGAAGAAATTGATGTTCCAAGGATGATAATGAGATTAAAGTTAGTTTGAAACTAATGAATAATAGCTTCAATAGCTTCATCTGATAAAATGTTTTAAGGAAGAGGGTGGAATTTAGTAAGGGATTAATAAACTTGTCATCAGAACCAGAAAGAAAAAGGAATGTAGTTCTTTAAATTTTGATCCTGAAAATCCATTCAGCTGCTGTTTCAATAGGTGGTATAAGGTTGGGAGTCTTTGTTCTTCTCTTTTTCTCTTTTTAATCTTATTGTTCCTAGGCAAGTGGAAGATCTATTCTGGCTCATATATAGAAATGTGTTGTTTAATTAGAAGCGGTAAATCAGGGTTTTTCTCTTGCCTGTTCCTCACTGAAGTATCACAAACTGAAGGAGAGATGAATCTCGTTTAACATTGGTCAGATAGTATTTAACAGATAGTATTTAATTTAAACTTGTTGTCAATAGTGATTTGTCCCTTCCTAAGTAAGATGTCAGAAATAATCAGGGTGAACCTTTCCAGGTTCTGACTTTTCTTTACAAACTGTAGAGAGAAAAATAACTTAGACTGGAAACTAAAGATAAATTATAAAACTTGGATCAAAATGAACCCCACTATAGCTGAAAAGCTTCTTATGTACGGAAAGGCTTCTTATGTGTTTTGAATGCTCCATCACATTTTTGATTTGTACCTAGTTATGCTACACTCCATAAAAGCAATGTGTTCCCAACAAGGATACTACTTGTGGTTTTTTCCTTAAGGCACAGGTGATAGTATCCACCTTTAATAAACATTCCCCAAGATTCCAGGTTCTGAAGTATGAAAATTCATCACCTTTTTACTGTATGCAATTAAAAAATTAAAACAAAACCACCAACCAATGAATTAACTAAACAAACAAAAAAACCCAACCTTATACCTTTAGGGAGGTTAGTTTAGCATCATCCTACAAGCTACTTGATAAAGGTAAAGGATTGATGGAAAAAAAATCCCCTTGAGAAATCAGAAGTATGAGAGTAGGTGTATAAAAATGGAATAGAAAGGAAAACTATACATGGGCATTTTTTTAGAAGGTGTGACTTTTGATCTCCACATTATTACTTTTATTTTTTTATTATATCTATTAGTTTTTAATATAAAATACCTAAAACCTAGTTCTGCACATAACTATCTGATCCTACAATAGTATGGATACTACTCTTCCTCTTATTTTCTACTATAACATCTTTAAATTAAAGAGAAACTTTAAAAAGTTCAATGCCTCAAGCAATGAGCTAGATTGTCCATTTTTTACAGTAATTAGAAATTAATGTTTGAAATTATCCACCTCTTTCCTCACAAAAGACTTTTTGTGTACTACTATGCATTAAAATGTGTGTTAATCTGTATTAGGACATTTCGATAGGGACTTAATCTGCTTTTTATTAAATTTTAGATACTTAAGGTGCAATCTACATGGAAAGCTTAATTACTGTAGTCTCCTCGAACAGTAAAAGAGAAAGTTTGTGTTCATGTCACCCAAATACCTGAAATGCTCATTGGAAACCTGTTAACTGTATTTAGAGGTGACTAGGCTCTAGGTGTTAAATGTGATGAGTCTTGGTCTGACAAATATTTCATTGTCATATTACATGCAATTTTCATAAACACAGAGTTTCTACTACCTGGAAGATTGTGAACTTACACACACACACACACACATAAATGCAGATCACAAATTCAAAGGTTACCTCAGTGTGGTACAGCTGTAATTTTAATAATACCCAGTTTCTGAGATGCATACATTTGTATTACACTGATATAGGGCCTATAGAACTTATAAGAAGTCCTTGGAGGAGCTGAGCTCACTTAATCTGAAAAAGAGGAGACTAGGGGGAGGTATAATAGCTGCCTGCAGTATCTGAAGGACAGTTATGAAAGTAATAAAGCTGAAGTCTTCCTAGTAGGTTATATATTAAGAATCAACTACAGATTTTCAAGATGTAGGTACGAATATAATGTCTCTCTGGATGTACAAGGAAGATGCCTGTTTTGGTACTAGGACAGAAGGCAACTCTTACTTGACCAAGTTGGCAGCCTTCTATCATGAAGAGACTACATCAGTGGACAAGGGAAGAGGTATGGATGTCATTTCTCTAGACTTTTGTAACGCCTCAGATATGTTTTCCCACAACATCTTCTCTCTGATTTGGAGATATAAGGATTTGATGGATGGACTGTTTGGTCATAAAGGAATTAGTTGGATGGTCTCATCCAGAGAGTAGTGGTCTACAGCTCAATGTCCAAATAGAGATCAGTGATGAGTGGTTTTCCTCAGGGGTATGTACTGGGACAAGTTCTATTTAATACCTTCATCAGTGACATAGATGGGATTTTGGGTAAGCTCAGCACCCTGCTGAATGGTGCAGCTGACATGCCTGAGGAACAGAATGCTATCCAGAGGGACCCGGAGAAGACTGAGAAGTAGGCCCATGGGAGCCTCTTGGGACTCAACAAGACCACATGCAAGGTCCTGCACCTGGGTCAGGGCAACACGTAATATCAATACAGACTGGAGGATGACTCCAGTAGTCATACTAGTCAGTCAAACTCCAGTTGAGAGTAGCCTGGCAAAGAAAGACTTGAGAGTGCTGGTGGATGAAAAATTGGACATGACCAGCACTGTGGGCTCACAGCCCAGAGAACCAACTGTATCCTGGGGTGCATCAAAAGAAGAGTAACCAGTAGGATAAGGGAGGTGGTTCTGCCCTTCTACTCTGATCTGGAGAGACACCACTTGGAATGTTGCATCTAGCTCTTGAGTCCTCAGCCCAGGAAGGACATGGACATGAACATCTGTGGATGTTACTCTGGCAGTAACATGTCTAGAAAACAGTAAGAATCAGTTTCCTTCTAATGCAATTTTGTCCATGTTTTTAAATGAAAAAAAAAGAAAAAGAAAAGTATATGTCTTTGTCTAATTTGTACTGTTTGTGTAGGAGAACTGTTTTTACAAGCATAAATCACATCTGTCTCAAGGTCAGTAGTAGATCAGGTATTAACTCTGCATATGTGAATAAGGTTAGATGAGAAGAAATATGAGTTGCAATTTCAAAATATATCTTTTATAACCTTGATACTGTGATACTGAGAGTCTCGGTAAATGGAATTTATTGATCTTCAGATAAATAGTGATGTGTGAAAAACAAAGCAGGAGAGGACTAATTCAGGTCTAATGAGACTGAACATCAAGCTATTCATGAATGGAAATACAAAGATAAATTATCAGCAAAGCTGCCAGGAATAGCAAAATGATCTTGTAATCTTCAGCATTTTTTTCTACTTAGAATTACATAAATTTCTCTCAACATTTTCTGTACTAATTTACCATAACACTACTTTTAATTTTCTGAAAAAGTCCTTGTTTTTGATTAAAAACCCACATTTTTATTACTGGAATTTTGATAAAGAATTCAGAACAAATATAATACACCTATAGTATTTTAGTAAAATGTATGGAATTTGAATAACCTACCAAAATATATATTTTTTTTTTAGAAATAGATTAATTTTCAACAATAATAAGTTTTCAAACTGCTTACATATACACCTCAGACATATGTTTTCTTCCTTCCTTTGCATGCATGAATAAAAGATTACAAGGCATTCTGAAGTCCTTGAGGAACTTACTAAGTCTCTGCATAGCTTGTAAACTTACCCGTACTATCATGAAATTTGTGTCGAGATTCTACTGAAAGAGAACTGTACACCATGCAAGGACTTAAGAATTTAAATGTTGGAGAATTTTATCACGTCGTTATATGGTGTACCTAGTCAAATCTCTTAAATTATCCATTTATTTTCATTTCCACCAATTCTAGCTATGATTATTGCATAATGACTATACAATTAATTATATTTCTGTATTAAATTCCTAAGATGTTGGAAATATTTGCTGTTAAGTTTAATGAAATTTATTAATTGTAGACTCTAGAAGTGTATTATATTTATGAGGGGTTTTTTTCCTTAAAATAAGTCGTAAAAGTACTGCAAATTTGATGCAATGTATTGATCCTGTCAAATTATCATGCAGTACTGAGTGTGGAAAGTTAATGATTGTCATATTTGAACTCCTTTGAAAAGATAATGATGTTTACAATTTCATCCACAGCAGAAAACCTGCAGGGTATTTACTATCTGACCCCAGTGCTTCAAGTTCTGACTGAAATATATGCACTGCTAAAATCAGGGTCATGGCTATCAGAATTTTATTTCATTCCTTTGATGTTTCTGCTGTCTGGAGAATTCAGATGGATTTGACTACATCCTTCCACCGTTTCCCAGAAAAAAAGAATATCTGAAGTGTTTTCTTAATTCTTCAGAGACTCATCATGAATAATATAGTATACATACAACATAAAAGATTACAGTGGTTTGCTAATGGCAACCTTGCTTCAGTTTGCTTATTAGGAATATAATAAGTATATATTCAAAAACCACGTATCTGGATGATACTACAGGCATAAATTCAACTGACAATATTGATTTTACAGGGAGTTTCCTGTACAGAATCAGTTTCATTACATGTGAGGTGTTTACAAGTATTTATAACTTTTCCATTTGTTTTTAGGATTTCACATTTTAGGTTTATTGCTTTTCAGAAATGTTTGGGGTTTTTTATTACCTTTTTCTGTAGTGAGTAGCAAGAATATGCTCAATCTTCCAAAAGTTATTAGTGCACCAGTAGTATAATACACATCAAATTACCAAGATATAAATACAGTACACAAATCCAATAGGCATAGAAGATCTCTGAGGGTATCTGTACATTTGTAATGGCTTTTGTTGACAATTCGACATATGGAAGTAAGTAGTTAAAAAAACATCACATTAGAAGTGGAAGGGACCACATCCATGGTTGCCCAATGCCATACAGAGGCGTAAGCCCAATGCAGACCCACTCTGATGAATCATTGCCAAGAATTGACAGTTTTTCCAGTCAATGAGCATCCTGTTTGCCTGGATCCATGCTTCTGGTCTGAACTGGATTTGGAGGAACTGCAACCCTGACTGGTATGTGTGAAGTGCATGTCTTGCAGAACAGAAATCTGGGGTTTGGAATCGCTGTCCACCAACTACACACATCCTGCATATTAATCAAATTTTAAACTATATGTCACTGATTGATGCGGTTCTGTTCTTGCATCCACCTCACATAAATCGTAGAACAGAATCACAGAACCATTTAGGTTGGACAAGACCCCTAATGTTGGTTCCAATAGCAAAATATTGCCAAGTCCACCACTAAACCATGTCTCTAAGCACTACATCTACACGTTTTAGCCGTCTCCTGAGTTGAGGACTCCACCACTTGCATGGACAACTTGTTCTAATGCTTGGTAACCCTTTTGGTGAAGAAAGTTTTCCTAATATCTAATCGAAACCTCCCCTGGTACAACTTGAAGCCATTTCCTCTTGTCTTACAGCTTCCTGCTTGGGTGAAGATACCAACCCTCATGTCACTGTAACTTCCTTTTAGAGAGCAATAAGGTTCCTCCGAGCCTCCTTTTCTTCAGGCTAAACAACCCCATCTCTCTGAGCCATTCCTATTAGGACTTATGTTCTAGACCCTTCACCATCTTTGTTGCTCTTCTCTGGACATGCTTCAGCACTTCAATGTCTTTCTTGTACTGAGGGTCCCAAAATTGAAAGCAGGATCTGAGGTGCAACCTCAACAGTGCCAAGTACAGGGGGATGATCACTGCCTTAGTCCTGCTGGTCATGTTATTTCCGATGCAAGCAATCCCTCATATCAGAAATCCTCCTTCATCCAAAACATCTGGTGTTTAGTGCTGGACTAGATGTAGTACATTAACAGACCCAAATTCATATTACAGTTTATAGTCAATTTATGTTTTCTTTTATTTGTGAGTTATTCATTATTTTTTTTATTCATATGCAATGTTCTTGATTTTCTTTTGCAGCAGTGAAGTCAGTAGTTGAATAGTAAACATTAAAATAGAAATTAATTTGAAAATCAGAAACAACAGTTTTAAAAATGCATACCCTAAAAGCATAATAAAACTAGGTTGTCTTTTTTTACAAAACCAGCTTTAATCTAGTATTACTCTTTCATAACCTGCAACAGGTTTTTACTGTGGAAGAATAACCATTTTAAGACATTAAGACAATACCTGTTATTTTGCTTAACACTTTCTTATCTGTCACAATAAATACAACTACATAACTGTAAGAAAGATTGTGAGGAAGATGCATCCCCTTGATTGTACTAACTCAGAAATATTTTTTTTTCATACCTGGGGAGCTTCCCTTAGGATTACTTCATCAATTAACAGAAGTTCATGCATCATTATGTTGTCTAAGGAATAATTTGTTTCCCCAGTTGAATTATACATTATCATGTCTGCCACATTACCACTACAGCGTTGCCATACATTCATTAGGATTATTAAGATTAGACAACAATTAGAATTTCAAATCAAACATTTTCAGACATTATACTTGAACAATCCTGATTTTGATAGCAGAAATAAACCGATAATGAATCTCGAGAAATAACATCTCACTACATATTAATGGCATTGCAGAGAAATGAACACACGTGAAGAATTTGAGGTGACATTTTCATTATCTGTTAGTCAATGTGTTTCCTCCAATCCAGACTAAAACGAAGTTAAAATGCGTGATTGGCAGTCACTGGTAACAAGAAGACAAATGTGTTGTATTCATGGAGGTAAATGTTTAGCAGTTATATAAATCTCAACCTCCCCCCTACTTTAATAAAGGGGTTTTTTTAATTTAGATCAGGAATCTAAGTACTCCCTTTTTCAGTATTAAGAAAAAACCATTTTCAATTCAAGAAACTAAATTATTGCTTATAGTTGTGTCAAAGTCTATCAGAGGGAAATTGACCTAGTTTCTGAAAAGCGCTATGTAGCACACTATTCATTTTAGCACTTTTGTTTTATCTGTATTATCTCCACCTCAGGACTGACCATATATGTTGAAGTTTTTAATTGCTAGGTTGAGCTAATTCTTTTAGACTATTTCATTCATGTTCATATGCGTTTTTGTAAAAATGAAATTGCTGTTTCAAATTTATTTCTATCAAATACAGTGATGACCAGGTACTTAAGTTGTTAACTATACTCAAATGACTGTTTAAGTTTGGTGGAGATTATCACAGTGTGAGCCCAAAGACAGTAACATCTGAGCATAAGTACAAGTACAGTCAAACAAACAGTTTCACCTGTGTGTGTTACCTAGGATTTTGTTGCCACACCAAAACATAGCAGTGTGCAGCAATTTAATAGTATAGATAATGCATCAGTGCTTAAGTGACAAAGCCTATTTTTTTTCCCTTTTAGATACTAGTACAGTGTAGTGTATTTGTTTAGATTTGAATAGATTAGTGTAATTATTCTGAAAAAAAATGGTGTTTCTATTTATTTACTATCATAGCATTTAAATAAAGGAAAAAAATATTATCTTTGGACCAATATGAATATAATTAGAGAGGATTCCTGACAGTTACAATGCCTCAGTCTGCTCGGTGTGTTGAAAGGAAGGTATTTGGATTTACTCTGGGCGGTGCTTGAGAGAATAAACAAAATTCTCAGGAGTTTCAAAACCAACTTTTACTTACAAATTTTAGAACATTCTGATGGAATAAGGCAATTGGCAAAGTTTAACTTAGCAAACTTTAGCATATCCAGATACAACAAGGCACTTAACAAGTCATTGACTGGAATTTTCCTTGGTCCAGCTTACAATATATATTTTGAGGAGAACAAAATAGGAGAAGAAAGAGAGAGAGAAAGAAGAGAGAAAGGTAGACAGTTACCGCCCTAGGATCCAGTGTGGTCTCAGCAGCTTTTAAACCCAGGGTAGTGGAGTGTGCCATGCAGCACATATTTCACCATGCCCTTATCTGTTCCAGTCCCCTGGGGCCCTCCGGGCTAGCTTATGCTAATTTTGGCACCAAAGTCTCATGTCTGTGTTTTACACAGAAATAGAATGTTCCTAGTGGTCCCATGAGGTCGACACCCCCACTACAGTACAGACCAGCAGCTGACTTTTCAGACACTTGTGTGCTACTCAGGCTCAAGGGGATGGGCAGAGCAGTGCACCATCCCATCTACACAGAGCTCACTCTGTTTACTCACCACTTCCCACCTGGTTGTTTCAAACCAGTCAACTCCCTCTCCATCTCTTACAATAGTAATTTAAAAGAGAAAATAAGGCAGTATTTTTGTTGCAGCATAGATATACTCCAAAAGCTAAAAATACTGGTTTTTTTTTAAAGAAGTAATCTTGTAAAATATATAAATCAGAAAATTACAACCAAAAGAAAGGAGAAAAAAAGCTTTTCCTTTCATTCTTGACTGTTGAATAATCCTCAATTCACATCTCTTTTCAGAGTGGTATGTTGCATGCATGTCCATAAGGATGGATCAGTCTTCATGTAAGAGTTTTGTCAGGTCTGTCTTCCACATACACTTGCACTCTTCTTTCTTGTGCTGGTGGGTGAAAAAATAAAGATGTCTGCATTGGATGATCGTGGGATCATCTTGACCAAAAGCTATCAGTTTCTGCCATCATCTAGAGAGGGATTT
The DNA here is from genome assembly GCF_009829145.1 of Chiroxiphia lanceolata. NCBI lineage: Eukaryota > Metazoa > Chordata > Aves > Passeriformes > Pipridae > Chiroxiphia > Chiroxiphia lanceolata. The sequence goes on along the minus strand of NC_045638.1, from coordinate 65,083,984 downwards.
TGCAGGTCTACAGCAGTGGAAAAGGCTGGAAGGAGAAAAGAGAGAAGAAATGTCAGAAAGCACAAAAAATCTTGGGTAGCACTTACGTGGAGATAACGGCTGACCAAGTCTCTGGCTCTCACTGTGAAAAGCCTTCACAGCTGTGGTTTGGGATTTTTTTACAGCAAAAGATAGAAACTAAAGTTGTTTAATGTACAACCAACATAGACCTGAATATCAGCCTACCTTTCTATTTAAAGGATAAATTGGATATGTATTAAAATGATAGTGGGGGTGGGAAGTTTTGGGAGTGAAGATGGGGGGGTATTTGTTTGGGTGGTGATAGAAAATAATTTTCTTTCATCTAATTAAAATTAATCTTGATATTGCTAGAAATCATTGTGGTCAGGTTGTGAGGAGCGAGAAATGTCAGAAGAAATAAGGATTTCATGTGTTTTCAAGTTAATTGCAGCATAGAATAAAAGCATGCTCAAAGAGTCATTCTTCTACTTCACATATTCCCAAAGTCCAGCACCACAGCAAGATGACAAGGAGTAAACAATGAGAGAGAGAAACTGTAACTAGAGTATCATCCAACTCTTCTTGTCTAACTCTATGTAAGGGGATATAATTAAGCAGACAAATTTTACAGTACTTTTCCCATTCTCCAGACTACACTCCATCTCTAACTCTTATTTTGAGATTAGGCAATGAATGAAGGAATTGAAGTAAAAATATGATAAGAAATTAGTAGGTGTTTCTAATATCCCAACAGGTTGAAGGCTACCACGGTTTATAATCTGTCTCATGCATTGTAACATGACGCTGGATTGACTTCCCTATAAATTGAGAAGAGATATAACAAGGGTCCTTCAGACCCTTGACTCATGATAAAACAAAAACTAAAATCAAACTCCAATGTCTCCAGCAGGGATGAAAAACTTTTTTTCATTTACAGAGCTCAGATAGTAGCAAAGTCTCTAAAGATATTGACAGATGTACTTTTTATGTCTACTTCTATGTTCCTGGTCATATTTTATGCTTCTTAAGTTACTGTCAAGGATAGATAACACAACGTACTATTTTTCTTTGACCAAAAGCCCATTTATTTGTGTCAACAACTAAACTTCTCATACGAGGAAAATATTTCTGATCGTTGTTTTATTGTGCTGTATGAGACCTTTGACAAAGGCTGAATGAAGGCCACCAAAAGCTATGTTATTTTTGACCTTTATATCCTGCATGCTACTGTGATTGTCATCCATCTATGGAATTTCCAAGGTTACGTTGTACATACATGATTATAGAAAACACTGAAGAAATGAAGAATAGTTTGCTTGAAATGGTATAGCTATTGAAAATACAGAACCAACTACATTATATCAGATAGGACATATGCCTACATCCCTTTTTAGTATATACAGACTTGCAATACAGGTGGTATTTAAAGTTAATGCATGTATCCATTCGTTTTAATTGTCATATAATAAAGATTGTGCACTCACAAGAGATCTGTGAGCTAGTACAGAGTTTAATTTGATCTTTTAGCATGTAATGAAAACATAGTCCTTAGGGATTCAGACATAATTGAAGTTCATTTCTAGTGTTAGTGAATTCCATTTGTATGCAGTTTTCTTTCGTTTTTATGAGAAACAATTGTAAGACAATTATAAGATGCATAAATAGAATGAGGAGAAAAATAAACTATATTATTAATTCTCTTTATATTTAAACATCAATGCTGACTAAAGTCTATGAAATAAAAATAAACATGTACAATTTATACTCACCCTTCAATGTCTTGAGATAACAATGAATTTACTTTAAAATGTATTTTAATGAGGAAAAACATCCAGACCCTTTCAAATGTATCCAGAACATTATCCTTTTAATACAGTTGAAAAAGCTCTTGAATTTGAGCACATAAGTTTCTGATGAATGGCTTAATTTTAATAATTGCTAACAGTGAAATGAAATTGTTACGAAAGTTATATGACTTGAATATGTTCTGTAAAAGTTTGTTTCTGTTCATTTACTTTGTGCCAGAATGACATAAGATAAAATAAAACTAAAAAAAAAAAAGGCCAGGAAGGAGTGGGTGGGGGTGAGAATTGGAGGTAATAAATTGCTGTACTTTCAGGTATATAGCTCAGTGCTTATCTGCACTTTCAATGACCCATACATCTCTTTTCAGATGAACTATAGCAATTACAGCCTACTACAGACTACTTAAACTAGAATTATTGCTAAAGAAATTCACATTTCTAGTTGAAGATTTCCCTGCTCATTGCAGGGGGCTTGGACCAGGTGACCTCTAAAGGTGCCTTCCCACCCAAACCGTTCCACGATTCTGTGATAAATCATTGGCTCAAAACCAGCCAAACCGCTGTATGAATACTAACCAGATATGAGGCAACTTCACTTCCAAACTGAATGAAATCAGCCATGTTAGATGTTGGGTTTTTTCATTTCATAGATCATGTTTTAGCTCTCAGCAAACTCTCTAGGAATTTAAATGAGAATCCACCTCTTAATTCCAGATGCTTAGAATGTGCACATACATCTGAGTTAGGCACCGCAGGCTATCATTATAGTCACTTAACTGTTACTGTCAAGGGATAGGTATGGATACATTTAGGGAGTGATTCTATTAATCCTAAAGTAACTGCCTGAAAAAGGATACACTAATTGTTCCCCAGAAGTACTTTTTCTGGTTTTATTGATCGTAAGGTAAGACTGGGACAACTAGTTCAGCATATAGAATTATAAATTAGAGGGGAAAAGGTGACATATTTGCATACTCGATGCTATAGGAACTTTGACAGCCTGCTGACTGAGTTATGTAGGGCAGAAAATGTGTAGTCAATACGAGGGGATGGGCAATTAGACAACTCTGTGAAAGTCCCCAAAGTGAAGGAATGGAAATCTGAGGATTACTTTGAATTACTTTTTAAATTATTGCAGGGAACTTTGTATTTTGTTTTGTCAGCTTTTTTTTTTTCCAACTAATCAATAAGGTGTTGATTCTGACTCTATTTTGCATAATCACAGGGAGACTCAGCTTCAGCTACCTGCTATCAATAAATTACCTTTGTGTTTGCAATATTTAGAGGGGCTTTTTATTTTTTTTTTCTTCTTCTCTGAAGAAGCACACCCTTGTTAACTGATGAAATTAAAGTTTCTTTCTGCAGATATCAAGAATTTTTTTCCCCTTGGGTAGATGGAAAGACATCAAGAATTAAAAATAAAAAATAATCAGGATAGTAACTATATGGAACAGACAAACTTAAAGCTAGTCCATGCAAATGCATCTGTAGATCCAACATACAACTGTTTCTTCATGCTGACTGGTGAAAGGCCAGTGGCTTTCCAGGCACTTCACATTTGTGGTAAGGTTTGAACAGGAGGCAACTTAGTGTCACGGTTACAGTGTCCTGTGCAAACAGACAGTTCACTGAAGGATATAGAGGTGGCACCCAGGGCCCGTCCCACCGCCCCAGACAGAGACTACCAGGGCAGCCCCAGCACTAGGCATTAGACATCTCTGTTGGGACTGAAATGGCCTGAGGCTGGGCTGAGATGTAGGTCTGTGGGTGGGTGCCAGGCACCAAGGCCCATGATCAGGCAGAGCAGGGCTATGGGGAGCTGGAGACCGGCCGTGCTGTGGCATGACTGGGACAGGGTCCGATGGCCATAGGGAGGATGACATGGGACTCCTCATGGGTCCCATGGGTCAGGCTATTGAGGCCTTTTTCTACCCTCAATTCCTTGACACTGAAGGTTCAGACCTGGTTTCTCTTTTGTACTGTGTGTTTCAGAGATGTACACAAAGAAAATGTAAATGCAGTTATATACTCATAATTTGAAGTCACTATTGACCAAAACAAAGAATCAGCAATAGGAATATTTGAAAAACTGTAAAAAAAAGGGAAAGATGTAAATATTATGGTTGTATTCCTTTGAGCAGCCTCCAAAAATCCAGCACTTCATAGTAAATTAACAAAACCACAATGAACAGGAAAATATGACTATTAATCTGAAAAACTTTTGTAAAGACCACCTGCAGTAGCATCACAAAGCCATTTGATAACATGTAAAACAAACAGTGCTCTTGTGGTCACAGAAACTGCTGATGCAATGCTAACCTGAGCACAGCAGTGAATCACAATAAAAGACGATAATAATAAAAAGGAAAAATAAAGTTGTATAAGAAGATTCCAGTAACTTGCAAATAAGGGTAACCATGTAGATTTCAGAAAGAGAGGAAAACTGCCTTTCAATAGAAAAAAAGAAGGTATTATCAGAAATACACTAGATCTTACTATTATAAGATAGACTACTGAGATTGTCTGAATAAGTAAAAGTTGCTGTAAGTAAAAATTTACAATACTTTTCCAAAATAACTTTAGTTATTGATACTAAATATATGTGGGCATACGTTTAATACTAAATATATGTATGGACGCACTAAATGTTCATACTTAATATTCATACTAAAATTTCACAATTAATAATAAAATGTAGAATAAATTTAGAATAATTCTGGTTTCTAAAAATTAAAATAATGGTTTATGAGAGATCAAGACTTACTATTTTAAAGTGACTTTTATCAGTTTTATATGCATATTTCTGTTTTTAGTATTAAGGTCTTCTTCAGTATTCCAATTACAATGTCTTAGGATACAATAACTGGTGGGAGAAAAATTTATACTAAACTCGAAGTTTAATGCTTGAGTAAAGTTCAGAACACAACTCAGTCACAGAAACTTAAAAAGGAATTTAAGTCCAAAACATAAGTTTTAAAGACTTGTATTCTCTACTAGTAATGGAAATACATAAATTCCGTAGTTATCTTAAGAAGAATTGCTTTTTCTCTTTTTTTTCAAATTACTCAAATATTAAAAAACACTTCTCTACATTAATAGAATCATCTTACATTTGATGGAGGTGAGTAGCTGGATATCTCAACTTAGGTGGGGAACAGAAATCACAATATTCATTTTTCTCATTGTGAATGACTGGTCATTCTCACATTACAACTACTAGACTGATGTTTTCACAAAAATATAATGAAACAAACTATTTTTCATAAATAATAAGGGAAAAGGTTGTTCTTATCTCTTTTTAAATCCTATAGGTTTTCAACTAGGACAAAGGCTCTTTCACCTTCTGTGAAGACTTCTGTGTGCATTCCGCTTTTGCTTCTTACTATAAAATAGCAACAACATTTTTAGGAAAAAATCCCACAAAATAGTCTAGAAAGATACCTGCCCATTTTCAGGCTTGGGAGGGTTGGGTGAACTGGAGAATGGTCCTTCTGCAGCATCACTTGTTAAGAGGATGATGGCCCCATGGAGCTGAAGTGGGGCCTTGGCCATGGGCAGGTATGGGGTAGCCACAGAGGGGTCTTATCACAGGGGCAGTAAGGCCCTTTACTACCCTCCAGGCCTTTTTTCCCAGTGCAGTGTGTGCTCACAATTTAGAAAGATCTGATCTCACAGGGGATCTGCTGTGAATTCAGGTAATTTCCATGGACTGTCAGTGGGCTTTCTCAGGCCACACATAGGCAGCTCAAGTACAGCTGCCTGGGAGAGGGACATGATAGGGAAGACTTCGAGGTAGGGGGTCATGGCAATCCTCTGTTTTGGGAAGTTAAATGTTACAACGATCCTTGATGGGCTCCAGAGACAGAGCAGCAATGAAGGGGTGAAATCTAGGGCTAGGATCTTAACGCTACGGGAAGATCAGAGTGAAGGGAGAAGTGGGGATTATGAAATAGGAAAGGTAAATTCATTGGGTTTATAATAGGTTTCTTGTGTGGTCATTAACTGTTCAATGCATCCTGGTTGACATGACCTCTGCTCCTGTGAACAAATTGTAACAGTAATTGATTCATATTCTGTATACACTTATCAAAAACAACTACAGCAATAACAAAAAAAAAGAGAAAAAAACCAAGAAAACAAACCTCCAGCCAACTAAATGCAACATCTGTGAGTGAGATAATAATTTTCAAAGTATTTTCTTGTCTCTCGTGGAAGTTTTGATTGTTTTCCAGTAACATTCCATCATAAATAATTCAACTTTGTGAGGACTGGAAGAGTTAACGATGTTACAAGACATTGTGAAAGTTTCAAAAAGAAAAATATAATTAATCCAGAAAAAAAAAGTCGTGTGGGTTTTTTTGTTTTGTTTTGTTGGGTTTTAGTTGTTTGTTTTATGGGATTTTGTTCATCTTCTTGAGTAACAACAGAACATGTTGCTGTATGTATTTGTCCTACCCAGAATCTGTCAACCTGTTTATCTTCAGACTTCCAGTATTTACTTTTATGCCATCTAAAGTCTTCAGCACCTCATCAGAACGAAGTTACTAATACCTTCTTCAAAGAATGCTGTAAGACTTAATTATTACAAATTGTGCAACACCATCATAGAAGCTATAAATACTTGAATAATCAGAAGCCTTGACAGTTTTATAATTACCAGAATCAAATAGGTTCCTCTGGAGATAAAAGGTGAAATGAACTCAATATTATTCTCTTGTAAAGAGGAAATTCAGAGAAAAGAGTATAGTCCATAAAAAAGAATATTATCAATACAATTTTAGTAATTTTAGCATTCTTCACAGACACTAGTAAAGATGTTTGTTGATTATCATATGTATATTAACATTTTTTTAAATTGTTTTATTCCTACAATTTCACAAGATATTCCACAAGATCTCCTTTTTTTGTTGAACTGCTTAACCCTTATTTTTTTTGATGAATCAAGTCGAAGCAGGCAAAACTGACTTTTGACATATGTTGGAATTTTGACACACGTTAAATTGACATATGAAGTTATGGCTGTCCCTCATTTCCTTCCTCTGGAAGGTACAGTGAACATATCTGCAGTGTAAGTCCCCAAGAGCAGCTGATTCCCTATTCTACTGTATGGAGAATGAGGTCTATGAAATATTTCATGCTGATAAATGTGCATCTTGACAAAGGGAAAAATAAACAAGGTAAATGTTCCTTGTGATATTAAAGAGACAAAACAAAATAAAGAACAGCACAAAAGAAAACATGCCAGGAGAGAAATAAAAACCAAATTCATTTGTATTGTCCTAGTTATAAAGATGACAGTGAGTTCCTCTAAATTTAAACTCATGTCTTGCAGTGCTTTGGATGTAGTTATTGGGAAAACTACTTTGCATTGCTTAGAACCACCTGAAATGTAAAGCTTATTTATCCAGACATTGTCTTTCCACATGCCACGTAGTTAAACACACTTTAAATGCCAAAAGTTAGATATTGCCATAAGACTTCCGTGTTTCTTTTAGTGTTCCTATTAGTTTTTGTTTCTGTTCTTCCAATTCTGTAAAAATGATTGTGTACTTATTCATATCCAAGAAAGTCAATGAATTTAAAACACACTCCTCTTTTCTGCCTGCCTCTTAAATTCCACAGGTCTGTGGCACAACTAGGAGAACAGGGTGGACATTTCCAGAATAAATACAGTTGTTCACACAAGGATATCTGTATTCCCAGAAAGTGAGTTCCTCTTTGGAGATTTGCATGAATTAAAAATGTCTGTACAAATAGTATTTTCCAACTAAAACAAAGATTATAGTCTGCATAGTCAGATCAGGATTTTCATTTTGCAAAACTATTCTGTCTTTCTTATTTCTAGTTACTTCTATATAAAAGCCAGTAACTCTCAATGAACAATAACCAGGGAATCACTGGTGAGGTCAGAATGATAACTCCTACTTGCATACATAAGCCACCTTCCACATCATGATTCATGATCATCAAATCAGTATATTTGGTAAGTGAGCAATGTTTCATACATTAGAAATGTATGATTTTGAAGAAAAGTTTTAGAACTCAGTCACATTATTTATCTCATTTTCTATCTGACCCTATGTCATCGAAAATAGTACATACACTCCAAGAGGTCATAACAGAAAAAGAAAGAGAAGGATGTGCTGGTTTTGTGTGGGATAAAGTTAATTTTATTCATGGTGTTTCAGATTTATGCTAAAAACTGTTGATAAACACAGGGATGTTCTAGCTACTGTTGAGAAGCACTTAAACACAGTCAAGACCTTTTCTGCCTCTCACCCCACCCCAACCAACCAGTGAGGAGGCTGGGGGTGCACAAGAAATTGGAGGGGACACAGATAGGACAGCTGACCCCAACTGACCAAAGGGATATTCCATATCATGTGACATCACACTCAGCAGTAAAACTAGGGAGAATGTTGGCATGGGGGCCCACTGCTTGCTGACTCCTGGTCATCATTCAGTCGGTGGTGAGCACTTGTTTTCACTTACATCACTTGTCTCTTTTGCATTTTATTTCTCTCTCTGTTTTATTTTCATTTTTCACTACAATATATTATTTTTATTTTATGTCAGACTTTAAATGCTTTTTATTTCAAAGGACAGTTTTCTTCTTTATTCTTCTGATTCCCTCCCCAGTCCTTCCATAAGGGAGGTAGTGAGTGGCCATAAGGTGCCTAGTTGCCAGCTGGGGTTAAACCACAATAAAGTGGAAAGAAAACGAAGGAAAACATTAATTCAAATAACATTTCAGTCATGTTAAAGAAATGCATGATCTATAGGTAGAATAATGGATTCTTACAGAGACAAATTTTTTTAATATATTTTTTGTGTTAATTATTTTAGGTAATGCTTTGAGTTCCATAAAACATCTAGGAAGGACACTTAATGAGTTTTGTTTATGCATTAGTATATCCATATGTTTTCTAGAGTAATTTAATACAAAACCTAAAATTAGGTACAAGAGACATTCCAAAATCCACAAAAAATATGGGACAGGCAATCCTTTTTCACTGAAAGTCACTAGAAGATAAATGAGCAGTTCTCTAATCATAGTAAAAAATGAATGGACAAGATACTAGCAAAATCTAATCTATAACCTCTGGTATCTAGAAGGAAAGACTGATGTGTTGTATAAAATTCATATGTGCAGTATAACTGATATAATCTTAGTGTAAATTGCATGTAAGGTCTCAGTGTTTTCACCACAAGATCTCAGTCAAGTCTTTTTTGCAGTCTCTCTCCTTACATCTATAATTAGTCTCCCAAATTTCTGTTTTCCATAGGAATGGAGACAAGAGGTGGGAGGGAAGGGAGGCAAGGCAAGGCAAGGCAAGGCAAGGGGCAAAGAGAGGAGAGGTTCGGAGAGGAGAGGTTCGGAGTATATCATCATGAATTCATAGACCAACTTGATTATTTTCTGTAATGACAATAGATTGTGGGGTTCCCCACTCCGCCTCGCAATGTAGTGTAGCAGTAGAAGAGTTATTTTGTCAAAAGAAAAAGCACAAAAAACTGTGAAAAGGCCAGAACAGGTTAAGGTAAATGAGACTTGAATGCATATCTCTGTTAGTGATACAAATATCATTTTTTCAAGCTGTATCAAAGGTACCATTGTAATTGTAATCTACTTTCAGTTGTGTTAATGAGTATTGTGGAAAATTATACTATAATACGAAGGTGAATTCTCCTATTCAATTCAGTTCATACACTTATTCCATTAACTTCTGAAAGGAAATGTGTTACTCGTGGAAGTTATCTGATGATGCTTGATACAAAAATTGAAAAATCAATTACCAGTTTAAGAAAAAATTATCCAAATCTGTATGGTGAGCATTTTCATCATTTGACTAAAAATAATATAAAATAAAGATATGCTTTTCCTGAAACATAGAGGAAAGTACCATACTCTATAAAGATTTTACATAATTAAATACAAATCCTATATTAAAATTTAAAGAGATTAATTTATCCTGAAAAAAAGCAAACCATTTCCAAGCTGAAGATGTCTTTCCATCCTTAGCACAGCCTGACATTGTTTTCATACAACGTTTCACAACAGTGGAAGAAACATTATACTGCTTTATATCCAATTCTATGAATATGCTTTTAGGATGAGGCATAAGGTTGCAGTCAGAAGACAAATGAAGCAACAGTCACTATATTCTCCTTCAAAAATACATTGTTTAGGAAAGTAATTGCTGAATTTGATTTCATCTAAGGAGTTAACAGGTCTCATGTAGCAAAATATAAGCCATGCTCAAGTACCATTCAGCCTGGATATACTCTTCCCTTTCACCAAGACCTAAACTTCTTTTCTTTTTCCCCAATCTATAAACATTTTCTTTTTTCTGTTACGATCTTGGAAAACTTTGGAGATAACTCTCTGCTATGTATTTGTCTCTTTACCTGGAGAATGATTTCCTGACAAATTCAATTGAGATCTCTGTCTGAAGGAGTGATTAACAATTTAATATATGGCAGAGAAAGTACAGAAATCCCACTTTCAGAGTCAGTGAATCAGAACATGCTCAACAACAGCAAGAGGTTCAAAATACTATTTCTCCTCCCACTTCTTATGCAACAGATGTTTGTGTTTCAGTGTAAGAGAAAGTTCTCCTATTTAACCATTATTTTAGAGTTGATTTATATTAATATTAATTATTACAATATCATTAATATTAATTATTAATTAATTATTTATATTAAAGTTGGTTTATATTAATATTGCATTTTGTTTTGACTTTTTTTGTCTTTCTATCAAGACAACTAAAGAGTACTAGAGATACTGTATGTCTGCAAAGATTTTAAATATCTTTCTCTCAGGAAACTGCCTGCACAGTCATCTGAACCACAGGAAACCATTGAGAGTTTAAAATTTCACATTCTTTTTTATATTCCTGAAAATTGCAAATTGCAACAGACTGAAGATCTATTAAGTTCAAGATATCGCATTTCCCCGTGAACTAATTGTGTTTGCATGTTTCTGTGTAAATGGTATAAATAACTTTGTGGGACCCTGGAAATTCACACCCCAGGATACTGTATGGTTGGCAAGGGAAGACTGTCTGACTTACCTAGATTTGTGTAAGGCTTTTGACACAATCCCACAGGGTATCCTTCTCTCCAAATCGGAAAGACACAGGTTTGAAGGGTGGACTATTTGCTGGATAAGGGATTGGCTGGATGGACACAACCATTGGAGGCCAGTGATGAATGGTGTTCAGGGTTCTGTCTCAGGACTGCTGCTTTTCAATAGCTTCATCAATGATATAGACACTGAGATCGAGTTTACCCTTTACAGAACAGAATCCTGACAGATTACAGCAGGGGGTTTTGCAACTTACTATTTGCCAACTCCCTGAAGACTTTTCCAAAATTCTATTCTATATCCTATATAATATTTCTTAGTGATTTCTTTTAAATGCACAGTATAAGAGTATAAGTGAATAGAACCTCAGAGAGCATTGTGGATAATCACTACAACTAGGTTGTAGTAAGTTTCTACCTGGTGCCAGCCCTATTCAAATAATTGAAGCAATTACACTTTTAATTTCTCAAAACATCATGCAAAACTGGGAAAAGTTCCATAGTTTAATTATGTTCCTGCTATTTTACTGTGAGAATCTTTTATCCATTAATTTATGAGTCAGTGACAACTTTACTGCAATGAATATAACCATTTAATTCTGTAAAATTTCACTGAAAGTGGTATACACAATATGCAGCCTATTTAAAACACACAGCTAATAAAAATCTCACCAGACTGAAAAATCTGAATGTTGTAGTGGTGTTACTTAAGGGAGAAAACAATTACTTGTGGAGCACTGTTCTTTATGATATACAAATATGTAAATGTAGTGACTTTTATGTTTCTTAATGGTGAGATTCAAATTGGGTTGAATGGATGCCATGAAATTATTGAATAGCTTAGAATTAAAATTACTATATCTAAGCTGAAGAATTTAGATTATATAATAGTTTTGTAGTCAAACAATCGTGGTTACTCCTCACAACGTATCCATGTGGCATATATTTTCTGACAACTGAAGAACACAAAATGAGCATCACCTTTGATGTAGTACCTGTACTGAGTGCAATTCCTAGTTAAGAGGCTCTGATTGGAGAGTGGGAAAGTTCTTTTAAAAAATTCATCACTCGACATTGCCCAATTACCAGCTAGAGATAACCATCCTCAGGTTCAATCAAACATGTAAAGTATTATATAAGACACATGTAAGACAGCAAATCCTTAGATTGTCCTACAAAATAAAAAAACACTGGTTTGCAATTTTTTTACATCACTACCAAAAAATTCCACCAGTTTGACATTGAAGAGTAGTAATGGTGGGTTGTAGAGACAAAAAGGAAAAAAAGAGATCACCCAAAACCAACCAACACAAATGAAACAATAGAATATTTAGAATATTTAGACAGCTGACAGTATCAAACTCCAAAAGAGGATATTGTTTAAAAATCTGTCTCTCTCTCTAGATATATTTTGGAGTTAGTGACTTTACTGGTTCTTCAACAGCTTGTAGCACTTGTTTCTGTTCTTAAAGATGTGTGTTTCTCAACTGTCATGAGTGTCTGCATAGTTTAGGTCCCTAATTTATGGAAGGTTGAATACAGATATAAAACCTTCTTTCTGGACTTAAGTATTCAATGAGTGAAGTGCCAGGAAAGGACTAAAGGCCAATGACCATTACACTCATATGAAAAGATGGAGACTTAAAATCCAACTCCAGTTGAGCACTGCTAATGCAAATGTTCAATGAATTTAATATTTTTTATGGACTACGTCAGTGGTCTGTCTCAGATTTTTTTTCTCCTTCAAATAATATTCTTTGTCAAGTTCTAAGGGAGTCTGTAGAAAATCAGGTGCTAGCTCTGACCTAAGAGGTTTTAAGTTCTTTTGGGAATCGAGTCATTCAGGATTTTTTGCACTTTCCTAATCTATCTTTTATTTTTAGTAACTCAGAGACAAAAATCTAAACTTTTTCAGTAGAGGTATTTCACAAATCAAGCAAAAAATGCTGTAATTAATCTGAAATTATCTGCTTAAGCCTGAAGTCAATAGTAAATTTTCCCCTTAGATCAGGATTTTTCTCCAGGGAAGAATGATATCTGGTTTAAGTTCGAATGATTGAGAAGACATAAACTTGCCTCATTCTAGGAAGCTCTTTTGCTGCCTTCCTACCTTCTTTGTTCTTCAGAGTCTGTTTCTGACCATAAAAATGTCCTGCTTACCTCCCACATGTTTCAAATTAAAGGTACACTCAGGATAAAATTCCCTAAATCCTATCACCGGTCATCTTTCCCCTGGCAAAAGCACAAAGCTCCATTTTTTCTCACGAGGTAGAGATTTTCAGGAAATGTAAACATCCACGTACATATTCAACCCATGAGTGCTTTTGAAAGCTCTGAGTGGTGACTTACTGGATAAGATGCTATATTCAAATACTGACGTCTGAATTGTCAGACATACTGAGGTGCCTAAGTGACCTTAAACTTCTGAGTGCACATGAGCTTGTACTGGTTGAAGAGAATCTGAAGTAATTTTTGTCTAAGGTTTCTTTTCATATTTCATTTTCTACATCAGAGGTCAGTTAAACTTTGAGATTAATTTCAATAACTGCTTTTGCTTTAACTGTAATTTTTTTTGTACTTTTGGTCTTTCTCCCAGTATTGTAATGTCAGTCATGACACAATGACATAGAACATTACATGAATTAAGAGTTGATTAATAGTAGACCCCAGAAAATGGTAAATGAATTATCAGGTAATACAATAGCAATTATTAATCCAACTTTTATGTAAATATGGAAAGTTTCACATCAGAAGAGAATTTTAAAATTGAAAATACATTAAGACATAAAGAAAAAGCTCTTAAGTATTTAATTGATAATTATATATGAAGTCTTCCTTGTTTTCTTCATACTCAGCTACTTAGTAAGTAAATCTTGAAGCAATATCAATAGCAACGTCAGTGGTGTTGTTATAGTGCTATGAAGAATCTGCCTTATATGTTTTCCATTTTTAGTTCAACTTATACATACATTTGGAAGACATTCCACTCATATTAGTTTTCAGGTGTAATAACCTAGCATTAACAGAACAAAAGTGAAAAAATCCCTAACCTAGCAACAAATAAAACCACCACTGTGAAGTTTAAGCTGTCATTTTTACTATAGTATGTGCATTGCCTGTGTAATAAAAATTCCAAAGTGCACTTGTGCTGGACTTCTGATTTATTTTCACCTTCTGTTCAGTTAATAATGCATCAACTCCATCCATTACATACCTGTGGCCTTAGGCCACTTCAATGAGTATCAAAAGATTTCTTTTTTCCAGGCACCTGTATAACTACAGTATCCTAATAAACCTCACACACAACAGACCTAAGGTTGAAGTTAGATGCTGAACTCATTTTGTTCAGTGCTAGCTACATCTTTTTCAGGATCTATGCACTGAGGTTCTTCATTGAAAGAAAGTATGCCTTTAGCTTTTCTTGCCTACTTTTTTTTTTTTTTAACTTCTAGTGATAATTTGATTTGTGAATCTGTATTTGTCAAATACAGATTATTTTGGTAGGTGAGAGCATGCTGACCCTAAGTCCTACACAACGACATTCAGTTAAAATATTTCCACTAAATAAAAAAAGTTGGCGAATGAAAGGCAATTGCATAGCCCTGTTGTGGAAATGTGGACGGTTATGGTGGACTGCAGAAGTACAGAGGTAGGTAATGGGTTCTGACTCTGAGTTTTAAAGGAAGATGAATTGTATGCAAAGGAAATACTTCAAAATTCAGATTTATATACCTGTGATACCTCTAGTTCTTCTAGTTCTTGTCATGAATCCTAATTTAGGATCTTACTGACTATGCCAGTTTGTCAGCAATGAGTGATTTAGATTTCTTAAAAGAGCACCATCAAAGGTACTAGCAAAAGCAGTCTTAATATGACGCCAAAGTGTGATTTGACAAAAGTTCGCTTTGTGACTTACTACATGAAGAAACATATTACTATATGGAAGAAACATACAGAGGAAAATTGGATTAGAATTGAACTAGATTGATTAGCACAGATACTGGAGATGAAAAAGGGTAAAAGACACATTTCTGTTGAGTTATGAACTTCAGAGTGGACTCCACTGCTTTCTAAACTCCTGATGGAGCTTAGTTCCAATCTTGTCCTCAGTGTTGAATCAATGAGGTTCAGAGTAGAAGTCTTTGCTTTCTAAACCAATGGAGCTAAGGTGCAGTTAATCTTAGGTCCCAATCTTAGTCTCAGATTTGAACAACAGTTTATGTCTAATGGAATTATCTATATAAAGTTTATAATAATTAATATTGAGTATTAATTTCATTAGTATTAATTCAGCATGCTATCATTCACTTCCTGAAGATCTGTTGCAAGCAAAGGGTCTCTCTGCTAAGGATTTCTTAGTCTCAGTTAAGGAAACTCTAACATTTAGAGGTCTCCTTGCTCAAGGAGAGATTTACCTGGTTTGCAATCCAGCAGCAATTCAGGAATTATTCATCCGAAGATCCATTCAGAAATTGGGCTCATCCAAAGATCTGCCATTGGTAAAAGATCTCTCTGCCCCGAAGTGCAACCCTGAGTGGTGTCCCAGCTCGAGCAGAGATAATTGCCATTCAGTCACATTGCCTAGAAGGGAGATTTCAATGTCTATATGTACATTAAATTATCATGTTTTTCCTAGAGGTTTTTAGCTGAGTTTTTTAAATGATTATTAGGAGTCTGGACATTTAAATTAAAATGGGAATAAGGTAGCTACAGGAATATAATTAAAGAAAATAAGGTAAATTATAGATTCTGCTATGAGACGTATTTAAAAGCAGAGAGTGCTCTGGTTTATGGTTTACACAGCTGACTTTGAAATCTCTTGTGGTCTGCAGCTATTTTCCTGTTTGATACAACTATGTTTTCTAAGCTTACTGCCACAGGCAAGTACTTTGAAAAAGAAAATAAAAACTTCCTCTCAAACTTGTAAATATAAAAAGAGTAATATGTCATAATATGAAGCAGACTATTTCTTTAAGCCAGAGGCCCTTGAGTTCTGAAGCATGTGGTAAGGCAGGCACATTCTCATCAGCTCTGGTATGGTCCTTCCAGAGTTATTGGAGCACCACTAATGACAAGAATACCTGCAAAAAACACCCCAAAAAACAAAATCCAAGAAACAACAAAAAAACCCAACCCACACTACAGCTTCAGAGCTGCTTCAAGTCTCAGAAAGAAAAGTCAGTTGCAGCTAAGCACAGCTGCTTTAACAGATGTCCCTACAGTTATTCAGATGCATTTGATCGATCTGGATTTTTCTTAATTCTTCCTGCAGGTATTCCTGATTGTTCTCTACAAGCCTTCAACTAGAAATATGTGGTGTGGTGAAAGCACCTATAACAGGTAGAAATCTCAAAGTTTGCCTTGATTGTCTGGAACTGAGCACCTCTGTTTGCATGAGATATCAACTATGTCAAACAATTATGTAATTGCTTTAGAGAATTCTGGGGAGAGCTGATTAACTTACTACTTATCCTTCTGTTGAATAAATACTACAGCTGAGTCAGGAATTCCGTATGAGAGGAAAATTTCATAAGAGCAGCAATTATGAGTAACTGATTATATTCCCACAGCAGAGGGTGAATGAATTAGTCCTTGGATCTCTTAAGACATCTTTGGGTAATCTTGCAATGCAGAAAATGTTCTCAGCTATTGATTTTGTCCTAATAGTTCACAAGGGCTTTGCTCCAGGATAGCTCCTGGTGTGATAACTAATAACTAAGAAGGAATGACTCACATAAACAAATTTTTCCAAAACCAGACATTAAGACTCCATGAAACTGAGTAGTATAGGAGCTATTAAATATTTATTTTACATGGTAATTATTTTCATTGAATCAAAGATTTTAAAAATAATTTATATTAGAAGAGTTCTTTGGATGATATGTAGCCCTCAATTCTCCCTTTTTTTCTTTTAATTTCTGAAATAATTTGGAAATAAGATCCCTCTGAATTTCCCTCTACACACACACGCAAACTCAAAAAAGCACTTCCTAAATGATTTGCTGGTCCCATATACTGGAAATTTATATCTCTGAAATTCAGAATTTTAAGTTAGTTCAAGCAAAACTTCCTACATAACACATTGTCATATATTTAAAACGTTTTACTATTTCTCTCTTCTGCACTAGAAACGCAACACTGACATATACATATAAATATTTCTACTCATAATTTTTTTTGAGTTTTTACAGATTTTCTGGTGGCAGTGATTACACATATCCTTTTTTTGTCCATTAGAAAATAATTTTCCTATTAGAAAATAGATTTTGAGTTATTAAATAAGTTTCTATTAATGTAGTAGGGAAGCCTCTGTTGCTACTTTATGATAATCCTTCTGGAAAAGTATTTATGAGAATTGATTTAAATATTTTGGTATAGTGAAAATACAAAGACTTTTTTTTTTTTTTTTAATGTGCCGGTTGCACTGACACGTTCTGGTAATTGCATCAAACCTTTAAGTACTGCCAAACTGACTATTCAGTCCAAGTCAGCCAGTGATATCTTTGCAAGTTGTGCCATTCACTTCAGAAGATTGAACACTTAATTTATTTTGAACTCATAAAGAAGACATGGGTTTACCTCTATAATGTTTCTTTTTATCTTTTTTTGGGGAATTTCCATCTTCCATTTAAGCACTGTGTTTTATTTCTGGTTAAGAATTTTAATTATGGATCTGATCCCTGACATTACATGATATATAAACCAATGATGGAAAAAAAAAAGAATACTAAATCTTTTAAAACAACTGAAGTATTTAATTATACAAAGTTATGAGCAGTTACTTAATTTTCCCTGAATTTGTTCTCACTCCCTTTGTCTTTATCAGGGAGATTTATTTAATTTGTCTGTATTTAGACAAGTTATGTTCAAACATGTCAGACAACCATGAATTTCAAAGTAAGCAACCGATATTAACTAAGACTTTTTCAATAATGTCTTTTACCCCTCTTGAACTACTGTTCTATTTGGAAAAGACAGACTCTGAGTAGATTTCTCTCTTTTAAATAAAAAGACTTCTAATAAGGGGCTTCATTCAGTTCATACCTGAAACCGTCTAGTGATTTTTTTTCTGAAAATAAATACTTGGAATTCCATACTGAACATTCTGAAATTAAGAATATTATCAAAAAAGTTAAAACAGCACCAAAAAGATTTAGCTTTTCATTCATCCAGATCTAATGTTTATGTATTTATCACACATCTCAGGCTAAGTATTTCTGTAAAAATGTAGTCTGAATAATAACTGACATATTCATTATAACAGCTGGTTTCTCTGTAAACTGCTGTTAAACCTTGGCCCAAGGTTCCTCTCTACTCTCCTTAGATGAAATACAGCAACATATTTCAAAATTATAACACTTGCTATGTTTCTCAGATTTTTATGTTTCTTTTCACCATTTTTATACACTGTCAAAAGACACAAAAATATTACTGCAGTAAGGTTCATATATGAACAGGGGACATATATTCTTAAGATAAACGTAGAACAAGAGGTGTTATGTGTGATTCACTTGTTGCTGTTGCTGCACTATCTAGCTGTCAAATTCTGAATAATACTTTAGCATTTTTAGAAACATTATAAATGTGTTATGAGTGCTTTAATATCTCACAGGATAGTTTTATATCCCAATAAAAGGAGCATTTATATTTTGTTGTTTGTATTTTTATGCTACTTAAGTGCCCAGAAAATGAATACAGGAGGCTCTCTATTTATTGCAATGAGGTCAAGAGAGAGGTAATCTCTCTACAAAGTTACTGTACCTTTGCATATCAAGGTTTTATAGGTGCCCTTAGTCTAACCTTCAGATAGACAGCTATTCCCTGTGCAAGCTAATTCATCTGGGATGTTCCTCAGCAAACTGTCAATTATGTTAAACTGTGCCAACCTGTATGTATTGTGCAATTTTCCATTCTGAATTATTGTCTACTAAATAGAGTCAGCTGCAAATATTGAACTCTTGCCACACACTCTAGGGGAAGCAATGTAGAAAATTTATGCATTCTTTTAACGTCAGCCAACTGGCCTCTTGCAAAGATGTGGAGGGTTATAAAAGTTATACAAAAGTATTGCATATAGCATAAAGATTTATGAAATCAACAAATACGTTGTTTTTCATTTGCTATATTAACAACCCATTTAGTACACAGTTGCCACTGAGAACAAGTAATGTGAATGTTTAACAGAAATATCTCCATATTTTCATTATACTGCAAGTCAGATCACATGCTTCTATAACAGGAAAATTAACCAAGGAGGGGTCTGATGCCCAATTCAAGTAAATTGCCATCCAACTACCAAATACAGAAGTTAAGTTTACAGCAGTTGAGGTTCTGCACTGAGATACTCTTTCTGCCTTAGGAGAATAAATTCTATTGATTTATTTAGTTTACATAACTATTCAAGTGTTCCAGTTACAGTATTCTATGGAAAATTCTTAGGTAACTTTTTTTATTTTTTAAAAGAATTAGTACATAAGTTACACAGTTCTACTGGCTTAAAGATTTCATTAGATGTAAGAGGGAAAAGTCAAAAAATATTCAGCCAAGAGTAAAGTGAGACAACTCTAAATATGGTTTTAAAAATAATAGTGGATATAATTCTATACATCTGCAATATGTATTAATGCTCTTATAGTTTTGCTTATGTTTAGCTATTTTTCCCCCATTTCTTTTTCTGATTGTTTACTTTATTCCATTCTCTGCAAAATTCTGAATAGAAATTTATTATTATCCCTATAGATATCTTCTTACAAAATGGTTAGGGAAAATGTGCCTTGAAATATTGTTTCCCTATTCAATGAAAAAAAAAATTAAACTAATTTTATTACATACTTTATTAATGTGTAAAAGCTAATTAATTAACAACATTATTAGCATCCAGAAAACAATTTCTGAATGTTCCTATTAAGAAGAAAATAATTAATAGGCTTATACATGAGTTACTTGAAAGAAAACTGTTGAAACCACCAAGGATAACAATATTCTTTTGTGGTGTAAACAAAGACAATCCAATAAGTGTAACTTGTTAGCAAGTAATTTAACCTGAACACTACTTAGACTGCCTTCAAAGCAATATATGGTTTATAAGTACATTCAGCCATGCAGAACAGGAAATGTCAAAGGAAAAGGCTAAGGGTTTCATAGGAAACCTTAAGAGAAACAGTGTATAATAAGCATCATGAGACTTGACAGCTGTAATCTGTTGTAGGTAACCTTGAAACTTGCAAGGACAGGCTGCTATATTACAATGTTTTATTTGAGTAGTCATAAAACAAACTGTTCAGACTTTATGGATGTATTTGCTTAAATCAAATTTATCAAATCAAGTCTGAAAAAGGTAACTTAAAGTAGTATGTTTGTTTAGTCCTAGCCAAAGCAAAGTCTGTTTTTCTTGAGCCTCAGTTTGAACCTTTTCTATTTTCTTCTCTTCTGTATGATGCAGATCTTAATAGACATTACAGTAAGCCCATTAATGAAATTTTTACTTGTGCTTTGAGGCATGACCCTTTAATATATAGAGTTGTTTTTTGACGAAAGCCATAAATAAAATATGGTTGAAAGACCTTTCACCCTTTTCTCAATTGCACCTTGTACTTTTTTGAAAAAAATAAATTAATCTTCCCCTCTCCCCTGATACCTCATTAAGCTGCAAGGTGTTTCTCTTCATAGATACAACTTATCAAAGCGGTTTCAAATTACTTGATTTAATTCCATAAAAGGTTTTAGACATGTCAGTGCCTAATTCTTGGGCATATTTTGACTTTATGAATTCTACTACCCAAGTTGTACATTGCTCAAGTAGTAAGCTGCCAAGGATCAATGCTTATCTAAACAAGGAGAAATTAAGCTCCTAACACTTCTTGTGTACACTGATAACTCAGTGTGGTGGAAAAACCCAAATAAGTTCCATGTCTCTTCAGGACTTAATGCAGGACTCAAGGAGGTATGAGTGCCAACTCATACCCAAGCAAACTTTCCTGTCAATTTCACAGGAATTATTAAGTTAAACAGTGGGAAGTTGGAGGCAATAAGTTGCCAAAGGGAAGGGAAGGACTTATTCTCTACTTCCTTACAGCAGTAGGCATCTAATTATCAGCAGGAGTGAGGATTTCTCTGATTGTATTCTTGAGCCAGGCTTATTTCCTAGACTCCTGAAAGCAAAAGGATGAGGCTTAACCTATTGATTAGAACAAAAATTAGTCATGTGGAACAGCAGAAATAAAAACATATATTTTGATTACCATGTTTGGAACAGAGATACTAATAAAATATTTTTGAAACTATGGCTTCTCTTGAAACTGTTCCACTAGAATATATGCAGAACAGCAAAGCAAGGAAATTAGTCCAGATCTTCCACTGATTGTTATCTAAATTATCAGATATAGGACCACTCATACTTTATCTTTTTATTTTATTATCTTATTTATCTTTTTATCTTATTTAGCAAGACCACTCCAACTTTACCCAGTTTGTGTTTCTTTCTTTAGAGAAGTGTTTTACAACTTAATTAGAAGACATTTAGCTCATAGTGCCTTAGAGACTAATGCTAAATAGATCATCTGCAAAATTGGTTAGATGTTCTTTCTCAATTGTTCCAAAGAAGGCAGAGAACAAAAAAACCTACGGGTTAAATATGTTGGCCCTTGTTATGTTCTTTTATTTCTAATACCAAGCTAGACCTCTACACCTCTCTTTAGAAATCAGTGTGTGATGACTCTCCCTTAAGGGGAAAGAAACACTTAAGATTTGAAAATGATCATTAGTCTAAAAGAACAGTCAGAGGGTCTGCAAAGAATGAGAATTTTAGTAGTAACTTACACACTTGACATGAAAATTGTTACTCCCTAACCTACTATACAGGTACACGGTAGTGGGTTTTGGATAAAGGGGTAGGATGAAATGGAAAAGAGAAATTAAACACATGGCAGTAGGCTTTGGACAAAAGGTAGGGTGGAAGGGAAAAGAGAAATTAAAGAGGTTAATTGAAAAGGGAGAGGTGAATTAAAGAAAGGAGAAGAGAGAGGAAAAGAGAGAGATAAAGAGAGAGGAAAAAGGGAATCACCAGCCCCCACTTCAGCATCAATCCAGCTAATGGGAGGCTGATCCTGGTTTCGGTGCCAACCCAGATGAGGGGATGCTGATCTTGCTATGTCAATCCAGCTGATAAACAGCAACCCAACTGTGTTGGTCTGGCTGATGAGATGTCCAGGATTTGTGGACATCACCAGGACCTAGGGGGATACCTTTTTTATGGACAGGTTTCCTGCTTTCTATGTTAACTGGTTATTGTGTGCAGTCCTTTTGTTTTATGCCTTCCTGGAAATGGGTCAGAGGTTTGGGAGTCTTTGCTGGTCCCAATCCCATCTTATAGTCTATGTCCACTTCCTACCAAATATTCCTGTGCTTGCACTGTTCTGTGTTATGGTTCTTTCTCATTGAAAAGTACTGCCCTATTTCCACCTGTCAACCCTTCTCCAGCCAAAATTTGTCCTTTCTCAGAAGTCTTGGTTTCTACCAACAATTCTTGTATGTTATTACTAACAGTCCTTGGTTGACTTGGCAGCCATCTGGTTATCCACGCTTGAGACAACCCCCTTATTTTCTGGGAATTGAGAACTTAAAACGACCTCACTTTGGACTGCTATTTACAGGGTCATTAGACAGTGGGCTTTAGTACGCATCATCCCCTCATAATCATTCCAAAGGAGTAATTTTCATTAATTCAAAGAAGATCATGTAAACTGAATCAGATTAATTGCTGTCTAAAAATGAAGAGAACTCTACTGGTTATAAATGGAGCTAATCTTCCAGTGACTAGCTCCTGGTAAGTACTGGATGCATATAGCTAGAGCACATAAATTCTAATTTATTTTTTCATATATACCTGATGTCATCATCTACTTACTAGACTATTAAGAGGAGTGCTGCCTTGTCTTTGTCCTTTATGTGAGTTAGACTTTGGAAACTTACTTTGGGCAGGTATTATAGACTGACTCAGAATAAGAATAGTGAGTTTCTAAGTCTTGCTGTGTTTGGAAGCTGCTTAGTGGATCATTAGCTTGTCCAGAAGCAGAAATATACCATATTAGCGGAAAAAAAACTCCAACAAAACCACAAGAGAAACAGAAGCTCTGGCAATTTAGATATTTGCCAGTTTAGGTAGCAAGTGAAGCTGAAGTTTTATGATCTGATCAAGTCCATGTCTTAGACTTAGCCCCAGACTGAAGTACTACCTATGCCCCCTTCTGAATTAAGCCATTGCTTTGAAGCAAAATTTTGAAAGAAAAATGCACGGTTTAAAAGCTTACAATAACTAGAGGTTTTAGCTAAGTATCACTCAAATGTGCAGATGAGATTTGACTGCCTCCTGATTCACATCAAAGAATAGCAATACCAATTCCGAATGTCTGTAACAAGCAAATTAATTGAAGAGCCTTTTATGTTAGAAAGAGATAAAGTAGACTTGACATTTTGGCATGACTCAGTTAATAAGCTGTATACTTGATTGCTTCTGGGTACACATGTCATTACTAGTTCTTTCTGTTGTCCTTATGCAGACGAAAGTGGCATTTGAGTGCAATGGAAGATTTCAAAGATTATAAGGAGGAAGAAAGAGATTTAGATGGACAGAGAGCTAGACATGCAGTATACTTTGGCTAGGAGGGAATAGGGAAGCCACAAGGTTATCATATTACTCTGATATTCTGCAAAGAAAAAAAGGAGGAAAAAAAGTTCTTCGGTATATACTATTTTGTAGTGTTGACTCTGCATCTGTAATTTTATAGTAACAATAGTAGTATCCTTTTTTTGATATTTATTAGAACAATGACTTCATTGAATTATAACTTCTGAATTTCTTACATCTAAATTCTTTTCTTGTGCAATATATGTTGACTAGAATCAAGGATATTAAAATGATTTACAGAATCACAGAATCAACTAGGTTGAAAAAGACCTCTGAGATCATCAGGTCCAACCTATGACTGTACACCACCATGTCAGCTAGACCATGACACTAAGTCCAGTCCATCCTTAAACACCTCCAGGAACTGTGACTTCACCACCTCCCATTCCAATGTCTATTCCCCCTTACTCTGGAAAAATTCTTCCTGAAGTCCAGCCTAAACCTTCCCTGGTGCAGCTTAAGACTATGTCCTCTTGTCCTATTGCTAGTTAATAATCAGTCACAAAAAATTTCTACATCCTTTTGAATTTTACATGTAACACTTTCTTTGCAGAGATTTCTAAGACAATAGAGAAATGAGAAAGGAAATATATGAGCATAATTCTCTACTGTTCAACCTTGTTTAACAGTTAGTCTTTTTTGGCTTTGACTGAAGGATATCATATAATAGCGTGAAAATCTGATTTTATGTAGTCAGTACATTGTTTTTTACTGAAAGTATGTTATCTTTACTAACTTTGAGACAGTGCTCAATTACTTTTGCTTAGAAATTGAGAAAATACTGAACTGTAAGTATACTGAAACTCATTGGAGCAATGCTGTTAGTACAAGAGCAACCATACATGATTTCAGTACAACGTAAGGGTGAAAAGAATGCATTTAGCCCAATGTTCAGCTCACATTTTGACTTTGGTTCAGGCAGTTAGAAATCAGCTAAGGAAATGAGGAGTTTTCCTGAGTAAGTGCTGCAAAATTATGCTCATAATACACCAGAGCAGAACTGTTGAAGTGATGCAAGCTCTGATGGGTAAGACCTAGAACTACTTTTTCAGTCACTGAAATGTGAGGGAACTGTAGTTACTGGAGACTGGAGAACTATCAGATATGGCACAGTAAGGAATGGAAGAAAGGAGAAAAATCATCTATTTGCATAGGAGTCTAGAAGATGTAAATGCAACACAGAATCCCTTACGGACATAGTAGCTTGCGTAAGAACTCATATGCTTTATTTTGTCATATACATAGGCTACTGAAGGAGAACATAGCATCATAA
The DNA here is from genome assembly GCF_009829145.1 of Chiroxiphia lanceolata. NCBI lineage: Eukaryota > Metazoa > Chordata > Aves > Passeriformes > Pipridae > Chiroxiphia > Chiroxiphia lanceolata. Next base: position 65,059,131 of record NC_045638.1, on the reverse strand, counting down.
TTATTCCCCTCCCAAAAGTGTTAATTCTCTACAGAATACATTACATCAACTTTACAGCTTTTATCTGAAAGTGAAAAGGAGAGAGTTATATACGCCCAGCTACGCATCAAATTGACCAAAAGTGCAGCTGAGGGTATCACACCTGCAAAATTAACTATTTTGATCACATAAAGTCCACCTGGTTTAAGATAATTACTGAAAAGTGATTCATCATGTGCTCATGAAGGGACTTGAAGCACTTATCAGGTACATCTTTCCTTTCTAGTGTTTTCATTATGACACTTGGAAATACTGTATCTTAGCATTTCTGGTTTTATTTATTTATTTGTTTTTAAAAAAATACTTTGTAAGGTATTCTTGTCTGGATACAGACCTGTATGTGTTCTACTTGATTTACTACTTTGTTGAATTCTTATATACTTGTTAGTTGGTTGCCTTCAGAAGTAAATCTCCTTTGTAGGAAATAACTTCTGGCCCTATTAGCTAAGTTACTTGCTGGTTTTCTTAGCTAGATATGCATGTATTTTCAGCCTCTTCTCTTAAATAATGAGTAAAATCTTGATCATGAACATTTATTATGCAACATGGATATCATACAGTCACCTAAATGTAAATGTCTCTTGTCATTTGACATGTTTTAAGAAATCTTTTTCTGGCCTCCAGAAAGATACATATCTCACGTAAGAATTTCGTCATTTCCCCCAGCTATATGTGGATTTCTCAGACCTGGGTTCTCTTCCATCAGAAATCCTGAATGGCTCTGGACACCTGCAGTTGAGGTTCTGAATCCATAGCAACAGAAGGACTCTGTGTATTGTCTTTTTTAACACAGAAAATGTATTTATCCCCAACACAGTACAATGTTTTTATCATTCTTATCTGAAGAGACACAATGTACTGATTTTGCTTTGATTTTTGAACTGGTGACAAAAAGAAACTTAGTGAAAAACAGTAGAGGTCATTAGTAGTGAAGAATTTAAGACAATTTAATAATTCTAGATATTATTAACATTTTCAGGTTTTATATTGGACTTTAAAAGTCTTGGTAAAAGGTCATAAAGCCATAAAGTAATTAAATTTGGAACATACTTGTGAAGATAACTGATATTGGTCCCTTCCCACTTAAATCAGGGATGCTTTAGATCAGGATATTAAGAACACAGCAAATCTGAGTGATTAAAATTTAATTTGGATAAGCAAGCAAACCTAGTCTTCAATAGTTCATAATGCATCAGTTAAGAGATAGTTTTAAGATTCAGAATATGGAAAGCACTTACCTGCGTCACTATACAGTGGGGAGTGTAAGATGGCTTTTTCAAGCCTTCGCAGACACAGTTCCCACTCTTCACTCCCTTACAGCTTTCCTCTGTCACTTAAACATCTGCTAATTGCCTTTACATCTTGCAAGTCCTATACTACTCATTTTGTCCTTTAAATAGCTGTGCAATTCCTCAATATTTAGCTAAACAGTATTCCAAATATTTCATAATAGTAATACAGAGAAGACAGCTTAGAGAAGATGGTTGATTTTCTTGGGAAAATGACTTACACTGACTTACTTTCATTTTTATCCAAAATGTCCTTCTTAGAGGTAATAGCCAACCCGAAAGACTCTCCCTAGTGACTAGAAGTCTTCTGAATGATTTATCACCCAGGACTGAAAACTGAACAGTGGACCTTGGGGGGAAGAAGAGGGAGAGAGAGAGGAGGTGTAAAATACAAAACCAACCAACCAACCCAAACCAAACATTGCCCATGGTATTGTGAAAAAATATGTATCATTAGTTAATGGGAAAAAAAAGTCACAATGCATTTGTCTTGCAACATTAAAATAGTGTTCCATACAATTAGGAATATGTCTTCATGTTCCTGATATAGACAATTCGACAAATAAAACTTTGGACATGAGAAAGGTCACAGAGATGGAAAAAATCTAGGAATTACAAATAGGCAGCTGGAATAACTTAGGAGTCACAGAGTGTAAAGTCTGGAATAAACATAGAAACACACAAACCGTAACAGTCATTGCATTATTTGAAACCATTGAAAAGAATCTATGAAGGCAGAAATGTAATTAAAAAGAACTCCACATTTAAAAAGACCATTTCCTTTCAGACTATGTCCATCATCCTGTTCTTTCTGCCAAATGCAAACAATTTCAACCCAAGAAATTTCTAGCACATGTTCTTGTTATATTTATGCTCAGGACACCTGCTAAAGTAGTTCAGCATGCTAAAGGTTATGGAATTTTGAGATCCAAACAGATGGAATTTATTATATGGGACCATATTTTCTTCATTTAAAAGGTTGACATTGTGTTATTTGTGACTAAAACAATAAAAATATATAATGGATCAGGGGCTTTAGCCAGAGGTGTAAATTTTGTTAGATATGTGTTAACAAAAAGAGTATTTGTTTTAAGTGAGAAATGTGGCAAAAAGTGAGATGTGTGGCAAGCTTGATTTTCCACTATGTAGTTATGGATGTTGAAAAAAACCTTTAGAGTTTGCTAGTTCAATTTTGTTGTTTATGGTGTTGTTTCTGGACCCCAAAGGACAAAGAAGTAAAATTATTCCTTTTTCTCTTTATTAATAGAGATCTGTCACCATATTATATGTAGCACATAAAGATTTGTAATTGCTTTGGAGAGATACTCTGCCAAAGCTCCTCAGTGGGATTTTTGTAGAAAGTAAAATATAGCCATCTGAGAGTAGATATTTCTCTTCTATTTGAAGTTCAGTCTCTGGGTGTTTGGTCATGCATATTGACTCAAAATTGATATTAACCAAAAATGGACACAGTTTTAAATATTGGAATATAAAGAAAGAATAAAGAGAGCACAAAGGGAAGCTGAATATTATTATCAAAAAATAAATTTAAACTAAATTGACTGCATCAGTTTAGGGAAGAAAACTCATCTCTGAATCATTCGGATTAACAAAGAGAAAAGGGGGAAATTAAGGAGAAACATCTTGCAAGGATGTTAAATGATTGATTTGTGTCAACTTCCAGCATGGGGAGGTTGAGAAGATATGTGATTAGGGACTGCTCTCTTCAGGTAATGAAGATGAGTAGTTGACAGATAATGAGAAGTCAGATGGAGCTCAAAGTGATATATTAAGGAGCAAACATTCGAAGAAGCAGATGGTTCTCACCTGAGAGTTTTTTGAGGGTACTTGAAATGAAATGGCTTAGTTACTAACAAAGATGTGCAGTAACACAGTTATGACAGTAGACAAAGAAACTGTAGGTTCAAACAATGTAGCTATTTTATTACCAAGGTACTTGAGATGATTCAGGGAATTACAAACCAATGGGTCTCGAATAAATATTTATGAATTTGATTGAAGCAATATAAAGTTAGGCAGATAAAAGAGCAGAATGAGAATAAAGAACAAAAAAACCCTCAAAACCGCATTTCTAGTCCACTTGAAGTGTGTGAATAGACCTACATAACATTGTATTAGGAGAAATCAGCAAAAATATTGTATTCAGACTTCAAGAAGTCCTTAGGAAGTGTTTTCTCTAAGGTCTCAATAACTATATATGGTGAGAGGTAATATCGGTGGTTGATTTTAAAAAAAAAAGTTGAGGTAAGACAAGGATTGCAGGGAGTATAGTTCTTTTTCAACATGGTAAAAGGTCAAACAGCTAAATAGGTAGCTTCCAGGTTAATACTATCTCATAGCAATTGCTGGTAACTATGGAACAGGCTATGTTTAATATTACTGTGCTGCAGTATGTCTTTTTTTCTGTTGTTGATAATACAAAATAAAACGCGAGGAAGTTTGGGGGTTTTTGTTTCATTTTGTTTCTTTTAAGGAACATTTTGGAGATTAAAAAATGCATTACCTTCTTTAATATACTTCATACTTCAAACCAAGGAAAACCGCAAACTTGCAGAAGTCTATTGAAGTGGAAACATTTATACACAACAATGCAAAAGCAGCTGAAGATCGGACAGATACGTCACAACACACGTAAATAAGGAAGCAATTTTGCTCCAGGTATTAACTGGAGTGGCATTCATATGCATAAGTATTTGCAGATTCAGATCCTTAATATAGGTAATTAGATTGCTAATTATGGTGAAATTCTGAATATAGTTATGAACTGAATAGACACAACTTAGGCCTTCCCAATACACCTCCTTCTCAGTCAGATATAAAATAGCTTACTCCTCATTCTCACCTGTCAGATAAGGGAAGTGAATACAAGTAAAATTACTGTCCTTAACATGAGAAAAAAAATGTATAGTCTTAATTGCCTATGTTTGTAGATTTTTGTTTATTTTTTTGTTTACAGTGTTAAATAAATGAAGAAACTTTTTTTTACGGGTTAATGTGGGGTTTCCGTTTGGAGGTGGATTCTTCCTAATTACCTCTGCATTACTTCTACAGATTTCTTTTTGGAAGGAGTCTGCTATGTCTAGGTTTTGGATTCTTATGTTTTACTTAGTGGATGTCAGTGACTGCATGCTCTGGACTCCTGGTTCCCTCTATGTCTACAAGAAGTACGTGTTGGAGCACTGCATGCACATAATCACCTGCAACACATGTACTTGTTTCCTTTCAATGCAGATCAGGGAACAGAGAGTGACTGTTAAAATCAAGTCCTATTCTAACATGGAACCAAAAAATGGCTGAGATTTGTACCCGTGGCCCATAAGTCCAAAGCTATTACAGCTTTGATAAGCAAAGACACCATGTTAGGCACACAGGTGGGCAGGAAAGAAGGTTAGCATCTTATCTATAAATGATCATGACATTTAGCCAGCATTTGGCACACACAATTCTCAGCTACAATTGAAATCAATTAAGTTCATCTTTATTGTTTTCAAGGTTATATTTTAAATAATGGGAATTATACAAGAAATTGTAAATAGTTTTTTAAACTGTTAAAAATGCATAATTTAAAAAAATCTGAAGGAAATATCAATAAAAATACATTTAGAAAGAAAAAAAATTAGTAATTTTTTGTATTCCAAAGTGTGTTTTAAGAATACTGGATAATAGAAATTTTCCTTGGTCTTAAAATTGAAAAAGCTGAAAAATATCTGCCTCATTTTTCCACTTCCTGACATGATCGTATTGAAGCCTCAGGAAGAAAACAAATCAAAAAGAGAGAGAGAGAGAAATGTTATAGCTAAGATATCTAAGATGGTGAAGACACTTTGTATCTAAGAAAAATATATTAACTCTGATGCACTTTTGAAATACGAAACCTGAAAACAGTAATTTCAAGTATGCACAAGTAAATTCCTACAAAATTATTTAAGAATCTCTATATAGTGCTAAATTAATATTTTTATTGTGTTGTAGAAATGAAGAAAGATGCAGATACCAAATATTCAGAAAAATTGTAATGAATTAAAAATAATAAAATAAAAAATAATAATTATTGAAATTATACCCATTTTGCACAACATTACAGCCATCTCAGATTTATACTCTGAAGCCTGAATTTATTGTAACAGAGAAACAAGGTAAATAAATTGTCATTAGAGAAAAAAAAAACCAAACTCAAACAAATCAAAACAAACAAACAAAACCACATTCAACCCAAAAAAAGCCTGTAGGGAGTGTATGTGGACTCTTTGTGATAGTGACTAGTTTTACAGTCCTGCTGCAAAACTTTTTTACCTAAACTTTGTGATGTCTTCAAGGTGGTGCATCTGGACTGAGAAGAACTAAACAGCTTGAAGCAACTAAATTCATAGAAAAATATTAGTAGATTATTTCATAGGACAGTGTTTTTATTTTAATGATAGAATCTTGTCACCGCAATTTGGATAAAGTAAAATATTTTCAAGAAACATTAGTCTCAATTATTATTGCCAACACTTATAATTTTCTCTGTGTAGCATTAAAGAACATGGTTCTTTTTCATTTACCTCATGGCCTCAGAAACAACAGACGGTTTGGTGTAATAGCCTTATGGATTAGAGTTTCTCTGACAGCATAATGTCAATTTATAAAATTACAGTGGCTAGTATTTATTAATTTTTTTTATTACTTTTTGAAATATGAGTTGAGTAGAGAGAACTGATAGCAGACAGCTGCATGTTTAAAAAATCTACAGAATTTAGAATTTAAGGGATAAACCCCCTCAGGATTGTAGAATAAACTAGAAGGCTAACCTGTCTGAAAACACCTTATTAGTGATTGCAACTTGGTATCCCAATTCTGAGTTTTACTAATGAAACTATTATATCTGTTCCTATTATTCAAATACGTTGTGTAAAGCCTTTGAGAAGAAAAATAAGCACCCTTCAACTTTTTTCCTAAAATATGTAGCTTTAAATATTTAGAGTTGATTTCTTTCCCTCACAGATTACAGCTGATTATAATCTCACTGTCATGATTGAGATATCAGTTCACTGTCACCAGTTAGGCAATTTTGAATTGAGTAGTCTATGAATTGAACTGCAGAAAAGGCTTCTGGAGGGGTTGAAAGAGTAAATAGCATTCTTTTTTTTTAATTACAATTGTACTGAACTACTTTATTATTCGTAATGATATGTAGAAAATACTAACTTTCTCAGTCAAGGAAGTTCCTTGAAGAAAATATCTAACCATATTTTCTACAAAAACATACAAATTTTCTCATGGGTAACCAAAAGCAAATTTCCAGATTGAAAGTATACAGGGATAACCAGCATGAATGGTTGTGTCTGGGGTAAAGAAACTCAAAAAATATCACACCTATAAATGACAAGAAAATCATACCTGCTTTCCAATTCCCACCTATGAACAGAAAGGTATAGGAAAAGAAGTGCTGAAGTACAAACATCTGGGGAAAAAAAAAAGAGAACTCCATAAAGCTTAATAGTCCAAATCTACAGAAATTAGAAAGAAAGCAAAACATGGATTGCATAATTTTTACTGCCAAAATTCTAACTGTTAGTCTTCCTAGATACAGTTTTACAACTATGTTACATTACAGAAAATGCAAACATTTAACCATCTTGGAGTGCCTCACTGTAACTTTGTGGAATGGTTTCTGTATGATTGATACCCTTTCAGCAGAACCATTAAAGTGTGCTTCAGGGACTACACAGAATACAGGCTATTCTTTAATCCAGTGGTCTGGGGAGTTTGTAAGGCTTAAAGCCCATTATCACCAGCTTCTCCAGGTTATAAATTCCTGAGCAGCAATAAATGACAAAAATTTCCGGAAGCTATACTGCTGAATTAGTAGTCAACAAACATAAGCTATCCTCTCATGTTTCATTATATTAATATCACTGTCTTTACAATGGGACAAAAAGAATGGATTTGCACTTATAAAAGGTGGTTTAATCATTTGACTATTTAGTGTAAATATAAAGCCTACTAGCAAATAGAATTTGCTTTCTGATTCCATTAACAGACTTTGTTGATATGTAACCACATTTTCTTTCAATAAATAGAAGGGTCATTGTGGGCATTTTAACCACCTCTTGCAAAGAGTGTGTTTTCATAATTACCACACAATGAACAACAACAAAAGAAATATGCATCCTTAGCATTTACAAGTAGAAACTCCTGGGTAAGGAGAGAAACAGGGAGTATAAATACAGTGATTATCAACTTCACAGCAGTAATAGTGGAATTTGAAATATTTTAGATGACATTCAGGTACCCAGAACTTTGGATGGGGGATTTGTATTTTCAAGATAACACATCTTGGATGTGCACCTATAAATCCCACATTCCTACTAAGACATACCAAAGTGTTTCATCTGAACATTTATATTTATATGCTCTTACCCTGTTTTGCATACTTAGGCAACTTTGTGTACTGCTGCATTCAAATTCTAGCAACTAACGTAGTTACCGAAATTCTCAAGTGTCCATAAGCTGTTGCTGTCTTTGTTATGTTGCTGTCTTCTCTGTAGAAGCAGAAGCAAAATTTCCTAGTTTTCAGGAAATTGCACACCATTCATGCCTCCATCCCGTTCTACAGTCAGAATGGGAAGTGGAATTCTGTAAACACAACCACTATTCATATACCAGACAGCACAGGTTCACTTGCTGAAACACATGCATATTTGCTGTTAGAGAGGAATTCCTATGTTGTAGGAAAACCAGGAAGAGATAAAAAGCCACTTGAAAAAGAACTCATGGTATTGCAGGAAGAAAGAAACCTGTATGCATTTGTGTTATTCTGCTGCTTCAGGGATTGCTTACAATGATCAAAGAGAATTGAAAAACAAACAAACAAACAAACAAACCCAAAAGCACAGGGAAAGACCTTGGAAAGCACTCTCTGCCAGGTTAGTTTAGATAACAGAGCCACATACCTTTGCAGTGTGTATATCAACACAACAGGAGAAGATCAAAATCTATTTTGGCACATTTCTGGGTTAGCACATGACTTTGTCAGATGATACAATGAATACTTTTATTGCCTCTTCTTTTTCAGCATGCATTTGCCACACATTCCTACGTGTTACCTAGAAGGACTGAACTCTTCCCGTCTTATTTGACTGGTTAAAAAGGAAAGGGACTGTGAGTTCTTTCAGGGTGGGTGAAGCTAGCAGCCATCATTCTGCCCTCACTGCTGTCCCTAAAGCTCCCTGAACTACAGTCCTAACTTTGTCCTAGTCCATGGCTTTTCATCCTTAATGATATCCAAATGACCCCATCCTGTGATACTGGCAACATCCTCAAAATTGTACAGGGTCGTATCTGCTCAGAGGATGGACTAAGACGGTAAAACATATTGTCTTTGGCTTTTACCTATACAGTTGATTTCAAATACAACAGTTTTATCTATTTTTGTGAAAGCTAAGGGAATCAGGAAATATACTTCAACTCATACACCACAGAGAGACCAGTTCTATTCAGAAGTTTGGTTCTGGATAGACACTGAAAGAGGATTAGACCAACAGACTTCTGAACTATCAGTGTCTGCAACAAAGACTAGAGGTGAAGCAAGCATTAAAGTTCATACAGCAGAGGTGTAAAGAACTATTCTAATGGGAAATAACCTCTAGCTAAAAAAGAAGGGCAGTCTTGGCTTCCAAATCTCTGGCAATGGTGTTGTAAACTCCTAACAGGTAAAAGCATCAGTGCAACAAAAGATTATCAACCTTTTTTTTCCATACCTCCAGAAAAACAACAAGCCGATATATGTCACTGTTACAGGAAGCAACAGTGCATCAATTTATCTAGTGAAATTATTCTTCTAGGAAACATGAAATCCCTCATTGCCTTTCAATGACTTCATGTAACTGCACTGGGACAATGAGCCAATTTGGAATCTCTCTTCCAAAACTATATTCCAAGCCCTACAGAACTCTTTCCTTCTTTCTTCTTTCTTTCTTTCCTTCTTTCCTTCTTTCCTTCTTTCCTTCTTTCTTTCCTTCTTTCTTTCCTTCTTTCTTTCCTTCTTTCCTTCTTTCTTTCCCCCTGCTTGGTTTGATTTGGTTTAATGTTGTGGGTTTTGGTTTTAAATCTATGGTGTGCAAGTTAAAATGCCTGAGGATACCAGCCTACAGGACCAAGTTTCCAAGATTATCAAATGTACAGCTGGGCTCATGAAAGGACTTTGTCTTCTAGTTATGCTGGCAGTTTCATGGCATAACAGCCCTTAGGACATGCGGCTGCAGAAGAAGTTGTTATGTGGATGAATTCCTGGGTGAATAGGCATGACATTTGAAATCCTTCCATCTAGAACATGTTTGGGCTTACTAAAAGTCCCTCAGCACAATCCCCAGAGCTGTTGTGAAACAATGGTTATCATAGTGAAGATTGCTGCTGCAGCTGGGAGCAGCTTAGGGAACTTCTGTGTTTGAGGAGTCTGGAGAGAGCCTGGCAAAAAGCACCAGATGCTGCACCAAACCATTCTGTCTGGCTCATTGGCGAAATTATCAGTCCAAAAATTAATTATATATTGATTAATTAGTGGAAAAAATCCTATTGGGTTTTAAGGATGTGAAAATTTGTTTTATTCAGAGGGACCACAATGTTAAAGTGAGGTTGATGGTCACTTTAGGATTCTGTAAGGTCAGAAAGATAAGACAGGTCCTTCTGTAGAGAGTTAAAAAAGAATCATGTTCAATGTTCATGTTAGCAGAGTTACAAATAGCTTTGCCATATCATCTTACAGACTATCATTGGCTGCTAGGTAGAAATGAAATAAGAGTGAGATTACTTAGATGTGTTGGGGGATGAACCTGGAAAATAAATCAGAAGAATATGTATTTGCTAATGGAAGGTGACTGATGAGTGTGTTGCTCTCTGCATGCTTGATTATTATCCTTACATGTCTGAGACAAGTTTTGTTCTAGGTCTGACCAGAAACTGTAGCTATCTCATGAATGTAAATGTCTTGCAGGTATTAGAAAAGTGGTGGGAGAAGTAGTAGTAATGTATCATTAATAACATTCAGACCTCTCCAACAACTGCTGATGGATAATCTTTTTCAGGTGAAGATAGTTATGATGAGTTAAAGAATCACTTTACCATGTTGTCTAATAATACAATAATATGAAAAAAGGATTTAAAAAACCCCAAACTTCCATTTTTGAAAGCATTGCCACTCTAAGACTCCTAATTTCAGCCAATTCTGTTCTGTTTTGCAAGCTCAGCATTCTCAGGTGCACACCATTTCCCAAAAGACCGAGGAAAAAAAACTTCAGGCCCAATTAGGTAGGAGATAAGAAAGCAGAAAGCTTTAATGAGCCACCAGGCTCCAGGAATACAACCATCACACGCGTGCTTTTGACCTAGGTGTTACAATTTTATAATGATGTCCATCCAATCCCCACTTGTCCACCCCTCAGTTCTGCCCCATTCCGCCCCTCGGCACACCCCTTCAGGAATTGAGTCTGGGAGAGTTTGGGACCCCTCTTTCATCATCTTCCTCTTCATCAGCAAGTGCAGGCCTTGGAGGCCCTCCGAAGTCTTGGGTTTGAAGGTCGTTGTGCCCATATTTACATTCTTTGGGGCAGATGTTAAGGCGTTTTCTGTAATTCTACATTGAAAAGAAGACTAAACAACTAACAGACTTTTGTAGGGATTGATGTGGGAAGGGGGTAACAGTGTTGGGAAAATGTGTAAACTACTTTGCTAAAGGGCGAGGGATATAATACAACTACTTTGAAATCTACATTCACTACATAACTACTTCTAAAGTCTATAAAAATTAAAAAATCAAAAACTCTAGGGCAACAATACCTTGCAGTAAGAATGCTTGTGAGATGTTGCCAAATAAAGGATTGTTAAAAGTAACACACAACAGATAATTCTGGAATAAACTTTTTACTTGGAATGAAAAGCATAGTTTTTTCTTTTTGTTTGATCATTTCCCTTTTCAATGGTAATTTACTTCTTTTCCCCTTCCATTATTTAAAAATATTTCCCAAAACTCTTGTGGTTGTTCAGTAGATTTATTATTATTTTTTTTTCTTTTACTCCCTTTCTAATCTTCTTGAAAAGGCAACTGTTCAACTTTTTGCAACTACCTACGTCTTCGAATAGCACACAGGTTCTGTCTTTTCTGTATGCCTGTCTGCCATTCTTCCTTTCAACCATTTGGTAATGTAGACATGCTGTTTAATAACTTTTCTAAATGTAACCAACTGATCTGATTCTATCACGATAACTCCTTCCAAAAGTTTAGAAGCTATTAAAAAAAATAGTGTGACAAGGCAAAACATTAAGCAGCAGTAAAAGAAATAACAAAAGTAATAGATAACATAGGGGAACTAAGCATAGGTATTGTACATGTTCTACCATCCCAAGGCAGAAAGAAAAAAGTAACAATAATAAGAAAAATTAAATAAACACACAAGTGGTATGTTGTAATTACAGTCATCTCTGATGTCTGTAAAAATATTAACAACGAAATCTGTATAATTTCTCAACAGAAATTATGTAATTTATTTGGTAGGATGGGAGTCTTACGCTCATTTTCTTTATCTGTTTAGTTTCTGCAAAGGACAAAAAGAAGATAAAATTCATGACCTTTTTTATTTTTCAAAAGGTACAGAAAACATTATACATAATGCACCTCATGCAACACTGCAACAGCTGTCCAGAGAAAAACAATAGAAGTGAAATTTGTTAGTAGCAGTTTTGAATTATTATTTGATGTGACATTGAACCTAAAATCAAATTAAAATAGAAGAAGTCAGACAGGATACATCCTGGGGGGAAGTTCTTTTTCTTAGTTCCCAATTATCTGAAATTCTTTCTCAACAATACTTTCAAATAATTTATTCAATGCCCACCTGTGTATGTGAGAAAAGGAAAAAAAAGTGAGAGAAGCTGAAAAAAAACCATAAAAGGGCATCATCAAGGCCTTCAGTGGAACAAACTTGGCTGGTTGTTTCAAGGTGAGTGACAGTACTTCAGCTGGTGGTCATAAAAGTGATATACCTAGAGAATCAACCATCTGCAAAGGCTTGAAACAGGATGAGTTCATCCCCTGAATGTTTTTTGTCTTTATAGTTTTTAGCAAGCCTCTGCTAAATTTATGACTGCAGCTGACCCCTGTGCCCAAGCTCCTCACACCAGGGACTTTTATTTTTTTTCATCTTGAATGTCTTTCTGGCTCTTCCTCTGTCAGTTAGCAGACTGCAGTGTGCAATTCCTACTTCTTATTAGTATTTGAGACCTAGGCTGCCAAAGAAAAGCACAAATGAGTACTGGCTCCAATGGTGAAACAGTCAAGCATAGAAAAGCTTTTCCTCGTATTTTATCTTCACACTCTATGTTTGTCACTTCGGCCTAATACAAAAGGAAACTAGTAACACCAAAAAAAAAAAAAAAGCAAGCTTAAATTGTGTGTCTTGCTTTCACTGAAGTGTTGCTGAATGTTTCCTGTGATTTACAAGAGATGTATAACCTTTCTTCTGCAGTTTGGCTACTGACCTTCAGTCAATGAGAAATGTATAACCAATAGAGGTGTGGGAAGTCTCTGCTTGATGGCCCTCTTTATTGTTACAAGGAAGATTTAGTGATCAGAAAGATCATCTGATCAGAAATTTCAGATTTTTAAAGTTCTCAAACGTTTAAAGAAAAAAAAAGTTACTTCACTGAAGCAGAAACCTCGTTTGCCACAAACAGCTGTCTAGGTAATGAAATAGGAAACTTATCCAGAGAGAGAATATAAATATTCTTTATACTATTTGTATGAATGACCCTGTACTCCAAGGAAAAAACTGACTAGTCTCTGTATTCCACCTTCCCAGTGTATAAGCATGGATATTTGGATGTTCAAGACCACGTACGCATGACATGCATACCTATCTAAGTGAAGCGACTCAAAAAATTTGGAGAAATACTTACAGCATATCTGGACTAGAGCACTTAAAAGTCAGAGGGGTCCTCTGCTGACACTCTAGAAACTTATTAAATATGAGTGCTGTCCCTCAGTAAAGCTTAGGTTTTGCTACTGCACTCTTATCAATAGTTTAATGATCATTTTGTTGGTCCCACAATCTCCTCCTGAGTTTACAGAAATTATCATGTGAAATAGCTTTTTCTTATTATCTTTTCTGTTGTCACAGATAACAAAAGTTGTGATAACTGAGATGTATGTGTTGTCTTGAATGACTGGGCCAATACAACATTAAATTCTGGAATTCTGGTTTGGTTTTTCTTTTTTTTTTTTTTTCTGTTAGTGAAATGTGTACATTGTCCAATAATAGAGTTACTGTTGTTACCCTTAAATGCTGAAATACTATAATGTGACTAACTTCTGAAAAGAATTCTCATAAAGTATGCACCTTATAGTAAGTCAAGAGTTAATAACATTTACAGTATATACCCTAAATAGGTGCTTGGTGGTGAAATTTGTTGCAGAAAACACCGGGTGCCTATGCACAAGGTTCCAAAAGAAACAAAAGCTTCATTGCTCACCTTGCAGAGGAAGGACTTAAACTGATACTTTTCACAACAACATTCCCTTGTGGTGCCTTATAGAAAAAGTGCATAACTGCACCATGCACGAAGTGGGGTCACAAATAGGACACTTGATTTTGGGGCTGCTTGCTTGTACGACCCCCAGTGTAGACCCCCAACAACCACTGTATTAAGATCCAAACATGCACAATGATGAAACCCCACCTACCCTCACCTCCCATTCTAATGAGGGATGGTATCAATGTGACTCAGGGAGTGGACTTGGTGGGACCCCATCACCAAGGAGCAGCCCAGGGCACTGAAGGACCAATGGGATGCTGTAGGATACAGTGGTGACTGTCTTCTGCTTGCACTATCTCTGCTTCTCTCTGCTCTTTTATCCTCCTAAAAACAAAAGTCACCTTAATCTAGGCAGAGAATTTTAACATTGAATTGTAATATTTACCTTGTATTCTTTGTCATCTTCCCTCATTCCTTAAAATAGATCAATTATGGGACTCAATCATTTATGACTGATTGCTGCCTTATCTTTGATTCCTAACAATGACACTACAACTTTTGATATTGTTCCTGTCTTGAAATTGAGAGCATTTATAATCCTTTTGCTGTGTCAGCCTCATTTGTGCATGACTGTGAAGGGTAATGAATGCTTCACCCTTGTCTTCTACTCCAGTTTGCCTGTATGGCTGATTATCTTATGTAGTGTTTACATGATTACCTTTTAGTTTGACGAGATTCTTTTGTAAAATTGTCTTTACTGTTTCAAATTAAATTTCATAAAGTAATAGAATTAAAGTGCTCTTTTTATTTTTTAATTTGTATTTTAGATATTTTCCAAAAATACTGGTTAAGTACAATATAAAAAAATGAAGTAGTATATTTGTATTTCCTGTGGGTGTATGCTTATTAATTGCTTTCCCATTTTAAGACACTTTCGAACAAGTGTTTAGTCTTTCTGAAATTTATAGTTTAGTTGTCTACTTTCATCTCCATTGTATTACTTGTTTTTTTGGATTTTTTATCTTAAAACAATTTATTGTCTTCATTGCATGTTACACTGATGAAGACAAGTAACTATTGCATGCATAGTGATATACATATATTACATAGCTGCATGTATTTTAATGACATTTATAGCTGAAATAACAATTTCTATTAAATTAATATCTAGAAAATTCCAAGTAGTATAAGGACTCATAATGAATGCTCTTCTACCATCATGTATGGGAAGGTACTAACATATGGAAAAATGTTTTGATATGTCCAAGAATATCAACACCTGAGCATGAATATGGGTGTACTTGATTTACTAAATCTATATCATTATGTTTAAATATTTAGTAACTTGCCATTTCAGAATTGGTATGGAGGAATTCTGTTGAAAAAAATATCTGGTTCAATTTCTACCAGATTTATCTTCTTGTTAGTTATTTCCAGAAGCAACCATCAGAATACAGGCAGGATACAAAAAAACAAATGTTACCTCAGTTTTTATCGGTAGCCTTCTCCCAGCACAGTGAGTTTATGTCCAAGAATGTGCTTACTTAACAGATTGCTTCAGACTCTAAGTCATTAATCACTTCCTATGAAACCAATATGCTACACAGAATTTAACAGTTTAATACCATAACTGATTGACATTTAATTTCTTTAACATAAGATGACAGAATCATCAAATCCTGTTCAAGTTACTGTCATCTCTATTGGCTCCTTCATCAGACTCTTAAGATGATGCTTAATTTCTTGAGGCAACATGTATTAGAATCAATGGAACGATGTTCTTTAAATTCAATCAGAACTAAGTAAGGCTTAAATTTGAGGATATGATCCTAAATTTGCCACAAAGAATCCTTCATTTTCTGGCAATCATTTGTTTCTTCTTATGATACTATCTATAGTGCATTTTGGTAGATGAGGATAATAAACAGCAGATTCTTGAATTTTTAATTCTATTAATTTGTGTGAGTTTTTTGACACAGCACACAAAAAAAACCCAAACACCCTCCCATAGCTACTGACATTTCATCAGGGAAAACTTTGATGAACTTCTCTAAAAAGTCATGTCAACCTCATCTATTTAGAAAAATTTCTAGTTATCTCTACACCCCACAATTTTTAGAAACAAATGAGGCCAAGCTGGCAGACAGTAACTTCTAGAAATTTTTAAATTTATTCTTTTTAGCATGATGTAATTATGGTGTTTAGAATAAATCCATTAGTTTTGATTTGTCTAAAAGCCAGAGCCTGAAGATTTACATTTTATTCTCACAGCTAAAGGAAATTGCACAGTATAAAAAAGTACTTTACCATTGAGGGAAATAATAGTATTGAGATAAAGATTCAGGATAACTGTGAGCTCTCAGTGTGCCAAGTAGGGGTTAAAAAGCCCAAACCCATCACAAATAACAAAACCTACAATTTTTGAAAGCCTGGAGGAATTTACTTCTGAAGGTGGTTGTCAAAATATATGGACCAGGAGAGAGAAGGATAGGGAATAAGTGTTTCTGTCTGTTGGAAATTATATATATAAAGAAGAGGGAAAAGAAGAAAAGAGAGAGAGAAAGGAAGAGGGAGGAAGGAAAAGATTAAGAGGGAGAAAGAAGGAGAACAATGAAGGAAAGAGGGGGAGAGATGAAGGAAGTGAGATAGAAAAAGGAACAGATTAAGAAAAAAGCATGAATGAATGACTAATTGTATTCAGTCAGTTCAAACCCACTGCCAAACCAGAACAGTTCCCAACGCTTTCGAATGCATTGATCACCCTGCAGTTTTTAATTCTGTTCTTCCAATTCTGCTTTTAATAGTATCATAGAATCATATAATCATGGAATCATAGAACAATAAAAACAGAGAGTGGTTTGGGTTGGAATAAACTTTAAAGGTCACCTAGTCCAACCCCCTTGCAATGAGCAGGGCCATCTTCAACTAGATCAGGTTGCTAAGGTCCTGTCCAACTTGAATTTGAATGGTTCCAGGGATGGGGCATCTACCACCTCTCTGGGCAACCTGTTCCAGTGTTTCACAAACCTGATTACGAAAAATTTCTTCCTTGTTTCTAGTCTGACTCTATCCTCCTTTAGTTTAAAACCATTGCTCATTGTCCCATTCCAACAGGCCCTACTAAAAAGCATGTCTCCAGTTTTCTTATAAGCCCGTAGACTTATGAACATTCAGGGTCATGAATACTATCTTCTCTTACAGCGGGAGTGACTTTGCTCCCCCAGCCCCTGCCTTGAGGTCCATTCACTGAAGAGGTATGGGAAGAGAGGTTGCCATTGAAGACTGAGGCAAAACAGTTGTTGAGTGCCTCAGACTTCTCCTCATTTATTGTTTCCAATTTGCCAATCATGTTCATTGTGGGGTTAAACACTTCATTTGACCTTCCTTTTCTGATTGACATATGTATAGAAACCCTTCTCCTTATCCTTTTTGTGTCTTGCCAAGTTCAACTCCAGCTGTGCCTTGGCCTTCTTCACTCCATCCCTGTACAACTGCGCAGCAGCCCAATACCCTTCCAAGGACACCTGTCCCTGCCTCCACTGCCTGTGAGTTTCCTTCTTGTCCTTTAATTTAAGCAGCAGGTCTTGTCCATGACAGTATCTTTCCTTTCATTCTTGATTTCTTACACTTCAGGATTGAGCACACTTTTCCCCTATGGGAATCATTCTTAAAGGTCTGACAGCTCTGTTCATCACTGATTAGCTCACTTGCAAAGGTGACCAACAGGTCCAGTAACACATTCCCTCTTGTAGGACTGTTTTTCTTCACACTTTCTTTCACTGGAATGCTGTTCTGTGAGCTACCCTACCTGACTAGGCCTCAGAAATAGCAAGTAATGTTATGTGCCTTTTTTCTTAATATCTTCAGAATATTTTAGTCTCCTCTCTTTTTCACTCGCTAACACATCATTAAACATCAGAAAAATATTTATTTTCCATTAACCTTTAGCAATTTGTTTGGATTTCTCAAATTTCTCTTCTGATGCAATGCTACTGAGAGGATTAAACTTAAGCCCCTCAGGACACATATGTCTTTCTTTTGCTCAAACAATTGGACTCCTTAGCGTGTGGTTCTGCTGATCAATGGGATCTTCTATCATTCAGTGCACACAATATGTGCAGCTGGAAAGAGAGCTTCCGCCAATAATTAATGCCAACTGTGTGAGACATAATTACAATAATTATAGTTTTATTAATTTGCATAGAACAATTATTTATTCTTGATTTGTAGAAGAGGCATTCTGAAATGCTGCGGTTAAAATGCTTTTCTGACAGTGATTTCCCAGTAATAGATATCTAGACATTGACTAAACATGGAAATAGAAATGTTTCTATCTAAAGTATACGTGACAACCCCTATATAGTCTCATTCCTAGGTCCAGAGACTCCTTAATTACCACTCAGGTATAATATATTGAGAGAATTTTGTTGTTTGCAGTACTGGCTAGATCTTCCACCTTGAAGACGCAGATTCATTTTTCCTTTTATCCAGAGGGTTCTTTTCAGTTTCAGACTGAATGCTTGAATCTTTCATTTGTTGAGTTCAAGACAGTTTCACTGTTCTACAGAGAGCATTGGATACAGAGATCATCAAATCTCTACACATCAAGAAAGAGAATGCTCCTCAACATAGGCATCAAGCTGCTTGATACTGTCAGAATTTGGCCAGTCAGGGTTTGAGAGGATAGAATTCCTCCATTTTTATTACAACCATATATAGACACCAACCCCTTTTCATATCTAGTTGCAGTAATTTTTTTAAAATTTCTTTTCTTTATATGTTCTCTTAAAAAAAAAATCTCTAGGGAAGAGAACTTACATATCAGCACAGAATAAAAAAAAGTCTCAATCCTTATTATTGTAAAATTATCAATAATAGCAATTGAATTAGCACAGTCACATGCAAAAAATAGGGGAACATTTCAAAAAAAAAGAATATTTTTTTTAAGTCCTTCATGAGTCCTTTGTCGACTTCCTGTAAAGTACCCAATATACCACTCTTGAAATTTTTTGGTCTTCAGTGGAGTTGTATTAAAATGTATTTGTATTAAAATGTATTGTCCTTGTCAAGAACAGCTGTTGCTACATGGATAGATTTGCAGTTCATAGTCTACTTAAACAATATCTTAATCCAAAATAAATCCCATTAAACAAATGTGACATGAACAAATGAAAGAGAATACGTTTCAAGCAACAAGTACTTACAAACTACTGAGCAGATTTCTACTATAAAATTCATTAAAAGGCCAGAAATGTAAAGACCACTGGGAAGCACTGAGAATTTAGTACATGGATAGAGGGAGGCTGCTTTCCAAAGAAATGCTTCAGGGATGATGTAGCAGCAGCTGGTTTCCTTTCATTTGTCTGAATTTGTTAATGCATATGCATATTTCAACCTTCACTATTCTTATTTGTTTCCATTCACTGCTGCACAGAAGTGCACAGCATTTCTTCCCACTGCCCCACTCTGTCCTGTGTATTCTGTCCCCTATAATCCTGCAAACTTTCCACTAAATATGCCCTCACTGGAACCGCTTAAGTATATTCCATTACCTTTTACAGGGATGAAATGCCATGATAAACTTTAGATATGTCTCTAGTTTTCTTTTTCAAAAGTGACCTGGAACTTTACTAGTTTTCTTGGAGAAAAACTGTTAAATAAGGACAAGGCATATCCACAGTGTCTTATTGACACAAAAACTACATGAGAGGATATTCACTATACAACTTAGGTGCTAGGCATATTTGTTGCTAGACATCTTTTTGATTAGCATATTAAATATACTTGGAAAAACAATGATCAATGGGAATACGAAAGAACATTAACTGTAGAGTGTATTTTATTATTTTAAAGATATTCCTGCAGAAAGAGAAACAGATAGTAAGGTGAACATAATATAGAGAACAGATTGAATAGGGAAAGAGGAAGTTCTTTATTGATCTTTGAAATTTTTCTTATATATGTCAGTGGGATATGGAACACTCCACACCAACAGCAAGACAGAGATTTCTGGAAAACACTGCATTTCTGCTCCATAAGATGTTATGGATACATGGGGTGGAATTGAGTTCAGCTGTCTTTACTCTTTCTTTAGGATTTTCCCCACTGTGACTTATTCCACAGAAAAGACCTTTGGACATCCCTCTGAACAGAGTAAATTATTCTGAAATATGTAAAGAAGCCCTCGCAAGAATTTCTCTATCTCATCTGAAGAGTTTGAAATGCTTATTTCAAGGCTGACCTCTAAAATTAGTCAATGTGGAGGGAACTGGGTGTGAAAATCAAGGGGTAAAATATAATTTTTTAGAGGAAAATGCAAATCTAAAATACAAATATCAAGTCTCATGGACACCAGCAGCATAGCTTTCATTTGAAATTCCAAGTCTATCTGAGAGAGCAATTACTATTTATAGCTAAATAATTTGGGATACATAGAAGTCAAATATGAAAAGCGTTGTGCATTACTGACTGAATTTCAATTTTGTCTGGACATGGAACAATATGCTAGTAGTCCCAGAAGCAGGGGAAAAATAACTCTGACTAAGAAAACTTACTGATTTACTCTCCACAGTTATTATATATGTTGATAGTAAGTATTTCGGAACAGATAATTAAAGTTTGCAATCCAGTTCTGCCATAGGAGACGATTGTCTAAAATTCTTTCAGCAATGACAGTTCCTATATTCCTGCTAATTTGTTAAAAGTGAATAAATTTATCTTATGAGATAAATCCTAGCAAGTTTTAGTTGCCTGTTCAGTAGCTATTGTTCCCAGTGAAATAAATGAAACTGTAGGCAGAAGCTAAATGTTCAGTAACTGTTAGAATTTTTCAGTACATTTAGGGTTCTATATGTTACCTTATAGTGATACTAGTTTTAACTTGATTCTTAATGGATATCATAAATTTAACTGATTTTTTTTCTCTTCTAACTCCAAAGTAATATTCTTTAAAGCATTTTCAAAACACAAAATCCATGTAAAGAAAAATAAAAACAAGTTGTCTCTTTATTTTTTAATGTTACCCTTCGTTGTCTTGACTAATAAGTGAAATATAGTGAAATAAAGTGAAAATCTACCAGACTTAGTCATTAAGAAGCAGGACACAGTGTCATATAATCAATATGAGCTGATTAAATCTTTACTGGTTCTAAAAGACTTTGGGAAAATAGAAGTTTTGTTTCACTTGGCTTATCTTAGCCAGAATATATGCACTGCACACTGTCTGGCTCAGACTTTGTACTGCATACAGAACTGTACAAAAGTGGATGTGCATCCCCAGCTGATCGTCCCCTTGATATAAGCAAAAAGCATATCTGCTACTCAAATTTGATTACAAAAGAAAATTTTGTTTAAATACTGTATCAAACAATAAGCATTATGCAGGCATATTATTTAGAACTTTATTTTTTCAGAGTCGATCTATGCATCACTGCTAATCTGCAGTTCTTTATGTCTTTAGAAATAGGGCATCAGCTTTTAAGTTTCACTCAAGCTTGTCAAAATAGAAGGAATAAAAAAAAATTCACTTTTTTACTTGAATGTTTACAGGTTCTAAAAAGAACAGATTTTAATAAAAGATGGATGAAAAGGCACCTAAATTCATCTGCAAATAAGAACTAAAAGTGTGACTAATCATAGACAAAATTTATCATTCGTCAGATTTTTCTGGGAAAGGTCCACAAGTCAGTTTTGTAAATACAATGTCTCAAGGACAGAGGGCTCAGAGGTCTTTTAATAGGAAAACTTATTTTTATTTTCGTTATTACTCAATGAAAAAAATATATAGACTATAATAAAACATATTATAAATACTACATAGGAAAAACCCCACAAATATAACCTAATGAAAATATTTCTGTCTTGAAGGAGTACCTAGCTTGTGTATATGATTTACATCTTTGTTTATATTTTAGTCTCATCTGAAACTCACTTTTTTGCCCCAAATTTAATAAAATTGACCCCAAAAGTTAAATATTCTATTAAAATCCATGAGGATGAATGCTGCAGCACATCTGCAGTAGTTTCAACAATTCAGCAAGTCTACATCTAGACTAACTGGATTATTTGTAAAAAATTGCTTATATTTTTTCTTAAGACAAGAGACACGTATGTTCAGTATTTCAATTATGTGCATGGGGTTTGGAAGATTTTTTCTCTTGGTTTTTCCATTTAATTTCTCAGTTCAATGTGATGCCTCTAAACACTGAGGCTTAAACCTATCTTATCCCTACACTTCTTTCTACAAAAAAACATTTATTCCATCTTTGTTTTGTTCTCGCAAACTGGACTATTTTCATCTGTAGTATGGAGGACAAAATGACAAAGTATTCACACATGAATTACAGAAACATTTCTTCTTTTGATCAATTGTGCTTTTCTAAAAGAGTTTTTATAAAAGCTCATTTTTTTCTAAATATATTCTAATTTTTCTGAGGTGAACTTTTGTTGTACCAATTGACAAACTCTTCTGTTGCTTTTTGATATATCTTTTGTCTTATATTGCTTTATAGTAATATTTTATGAGCTATATTGCATTTTACCTGTCATTGCATTTCTTCGAATTAGTGTCTGCATAATTTGTGTCTTCATGGTCATTTCAAGTCTGTGACCTCTTTCAGATTTTCTCATCCTTTCCCAACTTTATTCCTTTTCCTTTTCTTTCATTTTCATTTTTTATTTTTTAAATTAATTCTTATTTTCGTATCTTTTTTCTGCTGTTACCTTAGCAATTTTGTAGTGGGGAAAACTTATTACTTCAACTCACATAGGTCAAATTAACTGAATATGAATAAAGCAGGAAAAAAGTAAACTTTACCACAAAAAAATGACACTTTTTATTGGAAAAATGAAGAAAGAATGTGAGAAAAGTCAGAGAACAGAACCAGAGAGCATGGAACAACGGCTGTAGAGGAAGTTTTACAAGTGTTACAGGAAACCTGTAACAGAAGTTTTATTTAGCTATATTAAGATCTATTTTTATCTGAAACTCTTGTTTCTATAACATGTCCAATAAAATGGGCACCAGTTTTCACACACAATTCAATTGTAAATTTTTATCATATTGCTGAAAAATTAGAAGTCAATTATTAAATGAATCTTTTTTCTGTTCCTTTCCTTCTTCTTCTTTCTTTCTTTTTCTTTCTTTCTTTCTCTCTCTCTTTCTCTCTCTTTTCTCTCTTCTTCTCCTTCCTCCCTTCCTTCCTAAAAAACCCAACAAAGAAAACCAAAAAAAACCCCACACAAACTCAAACCAAACAAACAAAAAGATACTCCAATAAAATGAGAAGCAGTTCTCTGAATTAATATATATACACAAATGTGCTTACAAGTTTGAATATGTATTGAAAAGTGACTTTAAAGAAAAAACATATATTGGATTATAATGGTGGACTCATTTAGTGAGGGACTCCATTCAGTCTCATCTACAAATGGGACTTTATTAGTTTTTGTATGGGATTTAATAATAAATAGTGCCTCTAATGGTTTTCAGTGATGTCTAATCAACGTTTAGGATTTGGAGGAAAATCGTGATGAAACACAACTAGAACACAATGTATTTTCAGGAAGAAAATAAATATAACCAAAGCAAGGATCTGCTTTGTGTAATATGTATATTTATTTAATTTGCCAGGCTCCCCAGGAAAGTGGTCACAGAATCTGACAGAGTTCAAGTGTTCAGACAATGCTCTCAGGCACGTGGTGTGACACTCGGGGGTGGTCCTGTGAAGGGTTGAGTTGAACTTGATAATCCTTGTGAGTCCCTTCCAACTCGGCATATTCTGTGTTTCTGTGATTCTGTGATAATTTTGCAAAGAAATCTCCCCATTGCCTACCAGTTAGATTTCTAAGCAAATATGCTTAAGAGAAAGATTATGAGGTATGAATCCTAGATTCTATTTTAATTTTTTTTGCCAGTCATCCTTTTAGCTTTTCAGATAAATGTGGCTTATTTCTCTGTTTGTCCTCCACAAATGAAGCTGTGAAGAAAAGCCCTGGTACAGAAGCCACAGATGGCAATAAGACATTCAATACCAATCTCTAATAGACTATCAGGATTTGTACAACAGTCAAACCACGTAATGGACGCACAAACCTGACACAAGAACTTACGTTATGCAAGGAGCATCAAATGAAGTGTGCAATTGAAGTAAGCTTCACACTCAAGGTCATATCTTTTAAGAAATGTATTTTAATAAGAGATTGATTTTGTTTAAGTTCACATATGCTTAGGTGTTTTGCTAACTGGAGTAAGACAGGACATAACCATTTTCTTTCTTTTCATTTCCTTCACTTAACTGTCCTTCAGGAATAACCGTACCTATTTATTCCCATTTTTTATTTATTTATAATGAAAGCTCTCTGATTAAGAGTTTAGCTGCTAAGCTTTGTCAGAGCAGCTTTGACGGTAAGAATTTAGGTGATAGTGTAGCAAAATAAAAAGTAATTAGTCTTATTAATGGCATATTATAAAAATATACATACAGATTCTGGGACTATATACTGCTAGAAAAGTAAATTCTTGAAAATTTTAATTATATAAATAATGACATTTCCAGAAATCTCTCTTTTAAAATTGCTTATATGTGGCTACTCTCCCATATGCTGGAGAAATAGGTGAGGATATATTAGCAGAATGAACCATTTTCATAGTACCACAGATAAAATTTTCCTACGCCTGTAAAAATAAATAAGAATAAAGGAAAGAAAATGAAACCTTTTCCAGGTCCTCTCACCATTATTTATAAAACAACATCCTGTAGAAATTAGTCATATTCAGTTCATTCTTGTGTAAGATGATTTCCTCAAATTGCCAAAGTCGTCAACTTGTTGGTTTATCTGATGTATACATGCCAGGCACTTAAATAATTTCAACAACTGTTGTGGTTTATGAGATTCCTTAGGAATCTGGTTTTAATGCAAAGCAAGGAGAGATGAAAAATATATTCAGTACCATAATAGGTGAGGAGACCATACAAATACACTAGGTAGGCTTATGGAATCATAAGTGATATTGCATAATGTAGGCAGGTTATACTATCATACTGAATCTGTAGTTGCTGTGGAAACTCATGTCCCGCAACATATTGCATGTAGAAAGCTCCCATAGGAACAGTTTGTTTATTCTCTATAGCCTGTTTTAACCTCTGACTTAGGTTATCTTGCAGGTCACTTGCTATAGAGGACAAAGTTGTAAATCTAGGGAGGATCCTTTAGACACTAAGAACTGTTAATATTATCAATTCAGCAGTGAGAATATAATTGCTACTATAGATTTCAAGCACATGGACTAACACCTGATAAAATTAAAAAAAAATCCTCAGCACTGGTTCGCAGACTTTAAAGATAACTTTGCCTGACACAGAATTGTAACTGTGACTTCAGTTCTGCAGATATAGGAGATCTAGATTTTAAAGACTAAAATATTTAGAAAACCCGTATTAAGAAGCGCATGGACCATGTTCATAAGAGCAAAGTGAACATGGAATTGTATTCATTGCTTTGTTCCAGACATAATGTTGACATCACTAAGCTTGTAATGAATACCAAAAGAAAAATGTATATAAATAGTCCCTAGTTATAAAAATATTGATTCATGAATGTATTGAACACTGTTATATCATAAGAACCCTTAACATATTTAAATTAATCACTTTCTTGGTTGAAATCTAATCATAGATTTCATAATCTACTGAATATTGCAGCAGTGGAAATCAGTCTCTCCTGCAATACTATTCCAAAACAAAAAATAATGTGAATTTTATGTGACAATCTGTCACTTGTCTTTTCCACTAACAAACTAGCTCCTACTGGTTAATACAGGGTATATAGATTTTGACGTTTAAGCAATCAGTTTGATAGGGTAGGATTGAAAAAATATTTCTAATGTCATGCACGGTAATTAAAAAGTCTTTAGGATCAATCTCTCCTGGCTTTATTGAAGGAGAGACAAAAGTGACACAGAGTCTTAATACAGTCAGATTTATTGCCATTCAAATTGGTACTCTATTTAATTAGCGTAGTCTGCAGAGAGAAGCTAGTGGCAGAGAAATCTCCTCCTCTGTCACAAAACCCTAAACAATCATATTCTATAAGGATGAAGTAAACAGGAAGCAAGAAAATTGTTAAAAAAATAATTATCTACAAAAATCTTACTTAGATTCAAACCTAAAATAGCCATATGTAACTGTAGAATTTTCAACCTTATTCTGTTGCTATGTCCTATGACTCACTGAGTTCAACAAAAGTGGAATTGAATAATATATTTCTGATAGAAAAATGTATTTTCGAACACATTTAATAGTTCAACTTGATAGTTTCCCATTGCCCATCTCTTGAAGGAAATTTTAAGTGAGCTAACAGCAGAAATTTAAAAAAAAAAAAAATCCTTGTCTGTATGCATGGAAAAGTACCAAAATGCAATAACCTAGCTTCAAATTCTTTATGTAACTATTTTAATATTATGCTTAGTACATGGTATTTTTTTATTCTTCCTTCAAATTTATATTTCCCTTTGCTAATGTTATGAATTCCTTATTTCAGCCTCAGATTTCATTTGCTATAATATATTGAGGCAATTTTACATACAGTCCAGAAAAAGAAAGTCAGAAAATCAGGAGATTAGGCAGTTTTGTCTCAGTCAGAAAAACAAAAGGAAATAATACGGTACTCCTACTAATAAGAAAATAGATAGACAGATAGATCGATAGATAAATTAAAACAGCAAATGATATTAAAATACATTAATACAGCAAATGTCAGTTACAACTTTTCCCCTAAAAAATCAGGTACTTAAGTCAGAGCTGTGGCTAAACAGGAGAGGTTAACAGAAATTAAGATTCCTTTTCCCAGCTGATCATTCTAAATGTTAGAGATTTCTTTGCTCTCTTAGTTCAACAGCTCTCTGACAAACTGGCAGCAGTGACTCCAGAAAAGCTTCTCAACCCCAGTAACTGGATCCGTATTTAGGTTAAATCCTGACCCAACCATGTGGATATACTAAAGACATACCATCACCTTTACCTGTCGGGGCTTCAATAGAGGGAAACGTGACGTGCAAGCACATTAGACAAAGCTTTTGACATTTTACTTTTAATACTATAACTCTGGTGCCAATTCTATACATGAAGATGTGTTCTAAAATGAAGGAAATGCAAATTGCAAAGGGAAAAAAGACAAGATTTGTCTGCAAATTCATTATGTGTTCAAACAATACAGTTATCTCTAGCTTTAGAGTATTTATTTTTTAAAAAAGTACAAAGATTTGATACACCCTGTCCACCAAATTCAACCTTTTCAGAGTGTATTTAGTGCTTTTCTAATGAAGCACCATAAAGAAGTACTAAAAAATTTAAAACAAACCAGACTAAGATATGGAAGTAGGTACTTCATCAGTGCTCCAGATTTGCTAATTATCTTTGCCATTTCACTACTACTCGATGTGGATATATTAGCTTGTTCAGAAACATTTTATGTAGTTCAAACATACTGCTAAGGTATGTGGGGGAAACGAGCCCTTGATTTTACATTCAGTTCTGCAGTAATGTTCTGAAGCAAATGTATATTTAAAATGCAGTAATTGAGAACTGGCAGACTGATTTTAATAAGTTATGTGTATTTCTCAGGGTTGCAGCCCTAAATTTAAATCAAATAAAATATTTTCTGTACTTTTCAAAATGACTTTTGTTGCAATTTAAACATTCCAGCAAAGGAAAGAAGTAGATCTTTGAATTGACAAAATTTTCTTCCCAGGTATGCATCCTTTAGGGTTGAGACTCTGGTTTGAATTTTGTATAGCTACTTTATGGCAAAAAATCAGGATATTAAAAGATCTCACACTAAGTTTCAGTATGAGAAAAGTTTCATCTTTTGACTGAGTTAAATCTTAGGTCTGTTACAGTCAGTAGTAAATCTCTCTCTTGACTTTAATAGAAGATTTATGCACTGTTACCTTGCTGTTCAATTACTCGTTATTAGCGTATAATGAACCCAACTGACTTTTTAGAAATTGTAAACAGTATATCTCCTTCGTTGCAAAATTTATTCGGAATAAAATGCTTTAGTATTTCCATCTTGTTTTCAGGCTTTCTCAAAAGCTCTTGATAGCCTCATGGAACACAGGACAGATGGCCCAGTCTCCAACCATGATGCTGAAAATAATACTATTAAACCTGGTTTTCTGATTTAAATGTTGCAATGCAGTAGAATTATTTTTACTTTTTTCATATAAAAGATTTTTTTTAATACCAATTTAAGGATATCTGTTAAAAAGAGCAGAAATAAATTTCATTGGGCTATCAAATTGAAAAAAAAAATCTTTTAACATATGAGTAATCTAAAATATTAACAGAAAGAGACGGATAGGATGAAAACATAAGAACATTGTGCCAGCAGAAATCCTAATTTACTAATACCTCAAGCTCTTATTGTGTTAAGATTAGAAGTTGTTGTTGCAAGTTACTTGTATCCTTTTTTAAGTTGAACATTTTACCTAACCTTGGAATTACTAACTTCAGTGAAGGTGTGGCAAGATATGTACTGATGTAGATTGCAGAAGTATGAATGATTTTTCCCAAAATTAAATCTCTTTATCTTAAATTAATAAATTCCCATTGTAATGAACTGTCATATACCTCATGCAGATATCTTATCTCCTATACAATGTTTAAGACAGCTCAAATGATTATTCTTGAAAAGGTCCCATCCTCTGTAAATTCACTGTTAAATTTCATTATCTATTTGGAGAAAATAAAACAAAACAAAACAAACAAACAAACAAAAAACCCAACAAAAGCAACCAAAACTTGTTATGTATGAATGTATTACAACCACATTTCTGACAGAGTAGGTCTCATCTGAGGCCTAAGAAACTATAAGTTATTTCACATACAGTATTTTTTTCCTCTCTATAATCTCATAAAATGCTGTTATCTGGAGCTGCACGCCACACTGCAAATATAGCAGCAGTTGTTTCATACATGTTCTGGTCTAGCTCAAGACTCATCAAATATTTTCAGTTGTTTCATACCTCTAACTACACCTTTCCAAAATCATAACGTTCCTATCATCTTGAAATAGCAGTCTTACTTTATGTTTAACTGTGTGAGTGCCACTTGCTTTGAAAGAGGAAAAAAGTACTTTAGTTTTCCTTACTCATTACTTTACAACAGATGAATTTTGTTGAACTTCATTTTACCAAATACTACCTAGAAATTAAACATTATATGTTCACTGATGCCCAAAAATAAGCCAGAGAGGTTCATACTGAATGATATTTTCCAAATATATTTTTCTGAGTTCTAATAGAGGTTCTGTAACTGCCCTAGATGTATTTTTATTTTACTGCCTTTAGTATTGAACCAAACATTAAATTATGAGCAAATGTAGTGATATTCCTTCCAGTTCAGGAACTTTATGAATATCAGATATCTGCAGCGTTCCCTTTGCCACTTAGAATACAGGTTAGAAAATCCAAGCAATATCTCCCTGCTTTATATAATGTAATACAGGCCTTCTTTGGCTGTGTAAATCAAGGGGCAGGCTGTATGTTCATTAATTAGTAAATGCTCTTCTTCAGCAAATCTAGACCTTTATTGTGTATTCATTTGTGGAATGAACTCTTAGAGTAAGTACTTTGCTTTGTTGCTTCATCTTTTTCTATTTAAATTATTATTTTATTCCTCTTTCCATTTGTGGTTTTAATTATTACCTCCTGAACAGCTGACATGTTGTTACTGACACAGCATATTGTAACTTTTCAGTTTGATTCACTAAATTCAGCATCCCCAGCTGATTGTGCCAGATGGGTTTTGTTTGAGCTATTACCCAAATATTATATGCCACAGAAAATCAATACAGATTTATGAATTTGAAATAAAATGTGATGCATAGTAACAGCAGCTGATTTCCTTGAGGAATAATTCCATTAAACAGTTTGAAATTTAACAATAATACATTATATGTTGCTTATTGTGAAATGCTATTGAAAATCTAAAAACAATAGATCTAGATCCTACACGATACAATGCTTGAAATATCTACCACATCAAAGAGATGTTAAGGGCTAAGCTTCAGGTGAATGGAAGGTCTCATGCAGAGAATTTTAGTGTCATTATGTGCACACTAATATTGTCTCCACTAGAACATATATCATCTGACTTATATTAATAAGCAGATAGAATATAATAAGTGATTTATTTTTTTTTTTGTAAATGCATTACTTGGAAATCAACAGAGCTCCAACCTGAATGTTTGTTTGTTTTCTTTTAAAAATTTCCTTTCAGGCATTGCATACATATGCGGTCCTAGTTTCTGCGTGTCAGATTCCTATTTCAGTGATTGGAAGTTATAGTATTGCTTTTGCTCCCTTATTTCACATCCTTAGCCTTTAGAGCCTTGATTTTTGATTTCTCTCCATTGTGAATGACATTAGTTCTGTTGTCCTGTAAATAACTTGGATTGAGTTCTACCTGATCCTAGAGATTTGCGACTTTTGAATCTCCCAATTAGTTTAATCCTTTTACCACACAGACTCTGCAGTCGGCTAGGATAAAGTATTCTTACTGTCAGTGCCAAATAGTAAGCAGTTAGTGTCCTCTCTTGTAAATATACTCAGAAACATTGATTAAATATGCTGATCATAACTTTTTGTTCTTCCTGACATCATCCTTCTGCTTGATGTTGCTTGAAACTTTCTTCACTGAAGATTTTTTGGGGATAGAGGTAATGGTAGCACAGATCATATTACTGTGATTAGGACTCTTATGCGATGTCTTATAAAGAGCATATGCCTTGTTATATTTCCTGCCTTTCAGCTTCCTCCTTAAAGTTTTTCTCTCCATTTGAAGTTTTTCTTCCCCTTCTTTTCTCCTTTCCTGCATCATCTAACTACATAAGTAAATAGACGGTATAATACATACAGCCAAGCTACAAGAAAAAGCTACATACATGGGAGACTTTAGTTAATAGTCTGTAAAGAGTGAATAAAAATTTGGATTTTTCTTGTTCAGAGTGTTCTGTGAAGTTGATTAAAAGTGAACAAGAAAAAACACATGGTGGTAAAAGTGAGAGAAGAGAAAGTCATATAGAGCTCCATAAAAACAATTTTGTTGCAGTCTGGGAGCCAATGAATGTCTGATAGAATGGAAGGTAATGTGATTTTTTGTTGTTGTTGTTGAGGAACCCTGTGATGGTATGTTGAACAAGATGCAGCTGATAAATAGGTTTCTGCTGAGAATCCATGAGAGTTGAATTACAATAATGCGGGAATAGTAGAACAAATTAACAAATTAAGACTACTTCACTATCAAGTACAAGTTGTGAATGTTTTAGAAATTAATAATAAAGAAGAAGTAGGTTGTTATTGAATATTAATCTAAGAAATTTAGAAAGCAACATTTCCCTGCATAATTACCAAGATCAAGTCTCCAGAGAAAATATGGAGAATAACTCACTGCTAAATAAAATGCATGCATATAAATATTATAAGACATGTAACGAGAAAACCTCCTGGAGAAGAATTGCCTATTGGATAAGAGCATTATTTGCTTTTGGAAGCATGTGCCCTGAGCCTCCAAAACCACTTTAATAAAAAAAAAAAAATGTGTCAAGTCAAATGCCTGGAGGTACAAAAAAATTAATACTCAAATAAAATAGTATTTTTAATATTTTCTCAAGTATCTAGTATGGACTACAATCAGGATTTTGTCAATATATTTCATTTTGCATAGTAGAAAAGCAAATGGCAGAGAGGATAATGACAGATCTGCAAAGTGCATGCGTGAAAGGACCAAACAGGTAAGTGGCAATGGTTTGGTTTTTGAGTTCAGTCCTAGCAAGAAAATGCACCATGCAGGAAATCAGAAATCTTAGACATAGTTGTCAGTAAGTATTTGCTGCTGGTCTCATCAGCCTGGAAAATTCACCAAACCATTCTTTGAGGTACATTATTACACAGAGATGTTTAGAATAGAAATTTACAATAAATTATTAAAGTACCTAAGTAATACATGGCAGCTACAATTACACTGTAGTAAGTTTCAGTCTTTGTTTTGGAGGGTATTATATATAGATCATTAACTAAGAAGTACTGAACAATAAATACAGTTGTTATTATTATAACAAAAGACTAAAAGCTTTCTGACACACTGTATATTATTACCCAGAAGAATGACAAATTGCTGAGATTTATAGCTTTTAGGTATTTAATAAAAACATAGTCAGGAGAATATGTCATTCTGCTATCAGGAAATAATTGAATTGCTGTGATTGTCAGGAATTTGACGCTGGTGGTAATTTTGATTTAAAAGCTAATGGAAGGTACTTTTCACATTGAGAATCTAAACTACAGATGGCATTTAGGCAACATGTAACTTTTGCTGGGAATAGAGTCTCAAAAGCTCATAAAATAAAAATCAAAGTGACAGTAAACGACCGGAAAATTTTGTCATTTGAAGAGCTTGCAGAATTTTGGAGCAGGTAGCTTTGTAAACAGGTATATAGAAAGAAATTGGTCTGCTAAAATTCGGAAGTGATCTAACAAAAAATAAGATAATTAGAGGTGCTAACTGTGGTGTTAAGTACTGTCATTGGTTTCACATTGAGGCTAACACAGTGACAGAAAAAAAAAGTGGCTGATAGACAAATATTTTGTTTATATAAAACCCATGAAGAATACAACATAACCTAATATATGATGAGTCTTCCACAGTGACAATTTGCTCTGAAAGAATGGTTATAATTTCAAATCTTGGAATACAAACTTTTATCTGTAACCATAGGTGAACAAATTATATTTGCTTATTTTACATTACATAAGTTGACTAGGAATGAAAGCCATAAAGAAAGGCAAAACTTTTAAATATATATGTCAGATTTATGGACACACTTTGAAAAGGTGAATTTTGAAAACCTGAATAATAGTTTTTACTATTAAAGTAAATTTTTATCCTATGACAATGAAAATCTACTACTATATGGTTTTAAGAAAAGATGAATGTTACTTTCTGATAGCACTCTTTTTAATTGGAATTTTCTACCAAAGAATGTGGATTGATATCTGTTTCAAACCCCCTTCTCCCAGGACATAGGACAGTCAGAACACAAAATCAGTGACTGCCTTCTTTCACAGAAATCTGTGATCTCTGCATTACTCATTCCAGAACTGAATAATTCTTATGTTCTCTGTCTGTAAGCTTCATCACCTACCTTTATCCTTAGAGGCCCTCACCCCCTGACACATACATAAATTATGTACTTTACACATCTACTCCACCTGCAAAGCAAACCCAACCCAAATCATTACTTCCTTTATGCATTCATAAAATAATATAATTATTACAAAATAATAAATTTTTACCAAAAAAATGGCCTTTATCTTCAGCACTGCATTGCAATCTATCTTAAAATACAGATGGTAATGTTCCTTTCTGAATTATCAGAGATCACTCCCCAAACTAATCCCACCCCAGCCCCCTTCGTAAAGCTGATGTTGATGTTTGATGTTGTTAAAGATTTAAATAAAAAATGGCTCTGTTATAGAATCACAGAGCGATTGAGGTTGGAAGGAACCTCTGGAGGTCATCTTTTCCAAGTTCCCTCCTCGAGTAGGGTCACCTAGACTTGGTTGGCCCATACTGTGTGCAGACATGTTTTGTGACAAGTCCATGGAAAGGAACCATACTGGAGCACTTTGTGAATATCTGCAACCCATGGGAAGGACTCAAACTGAAGAAGTTCATGAGAGACTATTTCCTGTGGAAGGGACCTTGTGCTGGAGCAGGGGAAGAGTGTGAGGAAGAAGGAGAGAGAAAGACATTCTCCTCCCCATATCTCAGGCCCTGCATGAAATGTAAGAGATGAAGAGAGTCTTAATCCTGCAATCAGTAGAGTGCATACTTGCTCTATCTCAGTCTTCAAAATTAAGACATTTCTGTGGTATGGACTTCTTTTTCTTGACAGTAAGAATTTGGATAAATTGATACTAAAATGACAATGAGACTCCACAAGAAATCCTTTCAGAGTAGACTGAGTGCTCAGATCACTATTTTATGGCTCAGAACATTTTGAGATTGTTGCTAACTCTAATTAGGTCAGATTAAAGTATTGATTCTCCTAGGAACAGAAGGCAAATATTTTACAATGTTCAAGCAGTCTCAGACCTCATACCATTTACATTACAAATGGACAATTGACAGCCATTCTTTCTATAGTGCATAAAAGCTTGAAAATGTAGATTACATATAAAACATCAGAACTATAATGGAACTGTGCATACATGTTGTTAATGGGTGTTGCATGTAAGCTAATCATAAATTGTTCCCAGAACACCAACCATAATACAAAATTTCTCCACCACTGACTGATGGACTTATATTTCTTTAGATGTCTCTTTTACTGCCCCCAGGAATCTGAAATGTTTTATCAAACCCTAGGTCAGTGCCCACTGGTTAATAGGCTTTTCTATAGGAAAGAAAATGTGCAGTATCATTGTCAGAGACTGAAATGGTTAATGGCTTAAACATTGTTAAGATCACCAAAAGACTTTTGTCCACTGTAGCAAACTGAAAAAAAACAGCTGCTCATCCAGCAAAGCCCACCCCTCCCTGAATATACCTGCTGTGAAAGGACCTTCAGACCAGGTAAGTGAGTGTCATTGTCCAACTATCCCAGGTGCAGAAGGGTGTGCATATCTGAAGGTACAAACTGGATTTCCAGGTAAGGGAAGAGGCTAATAAGAGGCAAATCCTGCAAGGTAGGATAATCCTTCCTATCATGCCAATGTCTTCCCTTACATGATGACTCTGCTGTGAAAACCCCTCCAGGAAGCATCAGTGATGTTCACACCTAACCTGGGCTGTTCATCTCAGATGATGGACCATAATAGAGCATGATTGATGCTGACATAATAGGTAGCTGTAATGCCTTAGGTGTCATAGACTCATTACCTGTCCTGTGACATCATCCATTGTAAAACTCCCCACCCCTGGGGAGGCACAAGGCATTCCCACCTGAGCTTGAAGTGTATAATAACTCACAAAATCTTGGAGTTTTGGGAGGAGCTTCCCCACCCCCAATGGATCAAGGTCATCAGTTCAATCAATTTTTATCCTTTCTTAAGTGTTATTTTTTATGCTTTAATAAGACCATATTACTGTAGATGACAACAACCAAATTACCTGTTTTCTCTTGAAACAAAATTGTTCTAAAATAAACTCTACATACATATGTTTACAATCACCAGTCATTCTGTGTCGTTTCACTCTAATCCACCCCAAGGGATTTATTAACGAGAACCTGGTTTACTCTCACCTTCTGGGGCAGGTCATAATAATCATTTGTATAAAATAATTCTTAAAAGTAACTCAATTAACATTTGCATGAGACTTGCTAGGTTTTCTCTGAATATTCAATAAACTATCTTCTACAGAACATCAGGCACTGTGAGTCCAACAGCTAGGTTTTGAGACGGAGAAGCTGTTCAGGCTGTTTGCGAGGCAGTCAGCACAGAAAGGATACTGAACTTCTATACATGTGTCTTCTGAATGCAAAAGTCAATTTCAAATGCTATGAACTGTAAGGGGCTTTTATACTTTTTGTCATAATTTTAAAGTTATGTGCCTCAATTATGTATAAATCTTACTCAGCTTCTACTCTGCAAGTGTTTTTATGTGGTTTCTCATCCACATCTTTTTCACAGCAAGCATTGAGAGTGATATTAGCTTAAATAGTTTCTGAACAGAACATCTTTTTGCATGTTAAAGAATATGTCTAATAAATGTAAAGAACTCAAGGATCATCTTTTTCTAAGTTGTGATGGATCTCAGTGTAAACCAAAAAAAAAGTTCCTTAGAAGGAAGGAATTATTTTAGATCTTGAAGGAAACAGTGAAAGGAAAAAAATTATCTAAAATGTTGCCTGTAATCTGTATGTTTTTTTGCCATCCTCTACATAAAGTCTTAAAACATTAAAATATTTTTGATAGTTATTAAAACTTTTCTCAAAATAAATATGATAGGGACTAAAATATTTTATGTTATATTTTAAATCAATGTAATTTCAAAGAGTTACTACAGTAAACCTTGAAAATAACATTTTTTGTAAAACATCAGTTGAATTTCAAATCTAATGCAGGTTGTACACTTAGTGCAGGGCAAAAAGCCAAATTTTCTAAATATTATCTTTGCTCTTAAAATGACCTTCTGTACAGCTTTTGGAAAGTCACTTAGAGTCTCTGCCCTGGTAGATTTATATTTTCCTGTTACCTTAAATATTTCTTCTGAATATTAGATACCCAACATCTATAGAACACTTTAAGGCAATAGAATATGCTATATTTTTGTTACCTGGTAAATCCACCATATCATTATATAGTATGATACCCAGACATGTAACTTACATTTAGAGATGTGAAGTAGGAATATAACCTTTCCACTAACCAGTGAAATTTGGAATTTAGCTAACGTATTCATCTCTCCAAATGATATTAAAAACCTGTAAACTCAAACCAGAAAATATCCTCTATGAAACTTGAAGGTCTTTTTCTGTTCTTGAACAGATATTTGCAACTTCCATATGCCTCATCTGTGTGCGACTCAGCACAGAACCTTCTCCAGACTTTGGGTTCTCAATGCATCAGTCTGTAATTAGGCACTTGATTTCTCTGCTGATCTATGAGACTATTTTCCTATCATTTTTGTAGTGCTCAATGCAAGTTCGTGCCTTCTTCAAATGAGAAATGCACATATACTTTCTTTACTTTACTCCCTGATTTAAAATACGCAGATTTCTCTCCCTGAAGAAGAACTGACATCTGGGATCATGCTGTGTTTAGGAAATTCAATATCATTTATTGATAAAAAAGAAACAGAGGATAAGCAATCTAAATGGCAAAATATTGTACTAGGAAGCTGACCCATTCTTCTTCTGTTATTATTCCTTTTTGATGAATCTCTACAAGACCTTGATCCTAAACAATTGAAATTAATGGGAATATTACCTTTAATGGCTATAGTAGAAATTGATAAGTCTGAGGGAACAAAGTGCTGTTCTTTAAATGTATTGGTGAGTAAAGTAGACTCTAGAATCAGTTTGCTTTTGACCAATAATATTTATTATGATCTACAAATATGAGAGTTTCCTGTACAGCTATGTGGAAAGCTGAAGTTACCACCAGGAATGGGAATGTTATCTTCAGAGTTAATTTAGGGTCCACATTGGCAGCAACATTTTGCTGAATTAAGTCAAATTCTGTGCACAAAACAAGTACAAATAAATTCACATTCATTGCTGCTCATGATAGACCATCAGTCTAGCAATACAGACACTTCAGGGCACTACTTTAGGGCAGGAGGAGGACAGACATAAGTCAGGACAGAAGTGTACTGACAACACACTGAAAACCCTTACTGACAAAAAGCTCAGGAAACAGCTTGTTTCTAGGTTTCTCAAAATTTCAAAATTATGAATTTCTCAGAATCACAAAAATGTTAGACAGAAAATGACATGGAGAAGTTCTCTTTTAGTTGAAAGAGACTTATTGCCAGTGATAGGCCATGTCAGCTACAACTTTGTTTAGATGAGTCTTGAAAAACTCCAGGGACTGACTCTCCAGTCTATCAGGACAATTTCTACTTCATTATCCTCATAGTGGTGAGCATTTTCCTAATGTCCTCATTGAACCTTCCAAGCAATAATTTCTGGTTACTATCTCTTGCCTGCTACTATTTAGAAAAGTTTTGCTCCATCATCACTGCAACAACTTGTCAGGTGATTATGTAAGCAATTGTTAGATCACGCTGTAGCCTCTCACCTCTCTGTCAGACTAAACAAGACCATTCCTCTCATCCTGTCTCCATCAAACATGTACTGTAGATTCTTGAATACCTTGCTATCCTTCTACATGATTCTTTACAGTTTCTGTTTCTCTTCAGCTGGTGACTTATTATTGAGTACGTTATTCCTGTTGCAGCCTCACTACCACTGACTAAAGGACCATAACTTCTCTGGGTCTGCAGAACATGGCCCAACTAAAGTAACGCAGACTGTG
The DNA here is from genome assembly GCF_009829145.1 of Chiroxiphia lanceolata. Classification (NCBI taxonomy): domain Eukaryota; kingdom Metazoa; phylum Chordata; class Aves; order Passeriformes; family Pipridae; genus Chiroxiphia; species Chiroxiphia lanceolata. The sequence goes on along the minus strand of NC_045638.1, from coordinate 65,021,232 downwards.
GTTTGTGCAGTTTGCTATGAAAGCAGGCTTTTCATATTCGTTCTGGTATCCACCAAACCCCCCCCTCCCGAATACTAACAGCAGTATCAGCACTCAGCTGATTGATTCATAGCCTATTCTGAAGCATGGTGCAAAACTTCGCCCTCTATCTCTTTTCAAACTGTATGAGGTTTCTTATGTCCTGGTCTTTAAGTTTATAGAGGTCACTCTATTTTTCCTGAGTAATAACTCTATTGTCCCTGTCAATTTAAACCCAGTTCAAGGACCGTAAACTAAGTAGAGGAAGATAAGGAAGTTTTGCATTTTAACTGTGCATCTGAAACATCTTTAGGCATTTAACTAAAGGTTAATTTTCAAAAGATAAATATCACTTATATTCTGCTGTTAAAATTTCTCCAGATTTTTCATCTTTCTTTGCTAACTACTTAGAGCCTTTGAAGAGTGCTCAGCAGAAGACCTTTGGAAAGTCCTATTAACACCTTCTGGAATTTTGAACTCCATTTTTTCCTTTTAAGAGTGACTGTAAAAGTGCTTACCCTTGAAGTCCAGTTGGGAGTTGTGAATCTGAGTAACTCAAACTGTTGCAGAGGGTATATGAGATAAAATGGTTGTAAAATCAATGAAAATAAAGGACAATACATTTGTAAAGAATATAACTGGAGCAACTGACAATACAAGAAAGTACAGGAGAGTATTCTATTACAAAATAAAAAATGAGACCTGTAGATCTAGACTACAAAGACTATTCAGACTATTAAATGTTCAAAGGAAACAGAGTGTTTAAATGGAAATGAGGTGACTCAGAGTCTTTGACTTGATTTAACTTGCTCTACTAAAGCTAGAAAGAAAAATAAGACCACATTTCAGTAAAAGGGAATATGCCAATTTGAAGCCAAGAACATTTAATAAAACTTCCTGAAAGAAAAATCTATCAGACTGCAGGAAAAAAAAAACAAACAAAAACACAAAACAAAAAAAAAAAACCCTCCCAAAAGTAATAAATGCCAGAAACTCCAGTACACAGAACATTCTAACTGATTCTAAACTGATCAAAATATTTGTGAATTAACAATAAGGATCAATCCTGAATGGATAGTGAGACAGACTAGATAACCTAATAGGTCTTCTCTTTTTTTAACTTCTGTGAATTTATGGCAAATTAAATAAGCATTGGAATATGGTGCCAGCACTGAGGAAATAGCGTGCAAGTGAAACAAGATTCTAACCTTGAAAACAGAGAACAACAGAGAAAAGAATGTCCTAGCTAGTTCATAAATATATTGACAATTAACATATGCCAAGCTCATTATAGGAGAAAATAGAACTGAATATTCATATCAGGCATGAGGAGAGATTGGATAAATATTTTCAAAAACATTATACACTTTCACTAGAAATCTGGGATATCACTAGAGAATTTGTATGATATGAAGGAATGATTTAGACTAGATAAACTGCTCTTTTATGGGAAGTAGAGCCTAAAAGAAGTTTTGCAAACAGCATTTTTTTTATGTGAAAATGAAATCTATGATGTACTGATATTTAAATTCACATATAATTTCTTTGAAGTATTCTGACTTAACTATGGCAAAGGTTTCATGAGATCATAACCACAAGGTAAAAAAAGAATACTCTGTACTATTTTATTAAAATCCAATGCTCTAGAAAATATTTAAGAAACAGTAGAAGGCAAAAGAAATAAAAAGGAAATATTAAGATTTAAAAGATCTTTTTCTCTCCTCCAGGCAGTAGGGGGAAGTAGGACTGCAATTCGGAATGTACAGCTTCAGAATGTGCTTAATACAAGAATCTTTCTAGCAATCCACACCAGTAGTTTTTCAGTTCTGAATTCTTGTGTCAGTAGCTTATATCTTATGTTTCATAATTAAAGAAATAATAATTAGCCAGTTGTGAGGTTTAGAATATGCATAAGATTCTCCACAGTGATAAGAGGATGTATCCAATCAATTATTTTCCAATAAATAATTACTTGGGTCATAAAGTTATGTAAATTTTTTTCAATTGATTTTTTTTGTTTATTTTGGGTGAAATTTTTGTGTGGTTTAATTGTTTTTTTGCTCTTTTTGTTTTGTTTTTAATTTTCCTGGCTGTATTTTGCTCAGAATAAGGAATATTGCAATTGAAAATATTGCATTGACATCGGGTTGTTACTGTTTCATATATGCACTGGCCAGCAGATTATTTTAATTTTAAAAATCATAATCTGTTTCAGTAGTTCCATATAATTCAGGATATTAAAAAAAAATCTTAACAAATATTGACACTGTTGTTGTCTGTTGCCTTGTAAAACAAGAGATACCAGTTCTACAGAACATATCTAAATTTCCTAAATAATCCAAAGTATTTATAAACTACTGCATTGACTACAAAGAAGTAGCACTGTCAGTTCTGTTTGGAATTCAATACCCGTGTCCAGCTTGCAACCACGAAAGGACATATTTAAAATTTCAGCTTTATGTTTTGATGCTGTGTCATGGTTTGCTGCACATTTGATAGGATGAACCACAGTCAGGTTATTAAATGTCATTTATCACAAATGTGAAGGCATCAGAAAAACAAGTTCTGTACCTGCTTTCTCCAAAATACATAATCCATTCAGTAAAGTATTTGAAATCAGCCATAAAGAGTTTATATCCCTGAGAAACAGCAGTGTTTTTTGAGACTGTTTGGACAGGTACTGCAGAAAACCTGAGACACTTGGAAAGATTTATACAGAAATGTAAACTGTGAACTTATAATAGGGCATTCAAAATTACACTGCCAAAGCTTTCTTGCATATAGCTCTGAAACTGGATTTCTATTTCCTCATTGCCAGTCCTGTTCTGTTCTTTTACTTATTTGCAAGACAATCTATCACTCACAGATTTTTTAGGAAAAAACAAGTCCTGTTAATACTAAAGGGATACAGCATTGGGTGGAACAACAGGAATTTCCTATTTGGACTTGTCTCTTAAGTGAGTCTTACAGTGGACATCAGTATTTCTTGGCAGTACAGGGTGACAATCATTGAGCTACATAATCAGTAGACTCTATTCAGATGGTTAATTGAAAAATGATGTTTGTGTTCATATAATTTAAATAAAAATTGACAGATTACAAATCCAAATCTACACTGAAGAAACATTTAGAAAATCTGCTTATTTAGGGACCTTAAGTTTAGAGTAACATTCTAGCAATAGACGCTCCAGCAGCAGCCTCTGTACTGTGCAGTTTTTTTACTACTTTCCTTTGTAATGACATCATACATTCCTAAATTACAGTATCTGCTTCTCAAATGAGAGCTCTGCTTCTTCCCTACATGGCTGAGCAATATAGAACTTAGGTATTTTTTTTCATGTACAAAGTCACCGCAGATGTGCTGTTGTTTTAACGGAAGTGACAAAATAAAAGGATCTAAACTGCTCTAATTTCTTCACTCTCTCCCTTTTTGTCACTACACTTCAGAAGTGAATTTACAAAGTACTGCACTGAATTTTTAATGTGCACTTCAAATTCTATAAAGTTGTTCAGCTAAAGCTTTTCCAGATTCTTTTAAGAGAGACTGTGTCTCAAAGTATATGTGGATGCCTAAACTTTTCTCTCAATGTCATCTTCTAGAAATTATACTATGGGGAATACAAGACCAGTATTCTTCAGTTTACATCCTGCAATTAAACCATGTGCTCCAAGATTTCACCTATGAGCCAGCAAAGGTGTTGATTTCAATGCCTAAAGCCTCTCAGAATGTACCTGAAACATGATTCACTTCATTAGCCTGATTTATTTTAATGCTATAACCACGTATGAATAAAGATCAGTTAGAAGACAAATTGTACATAATAATCCTTTCAGTAGTGATGGTCTACATAAATCAACAAGTGAATATCATTACCTGGCAACTAGCAGAGCCTGGACAATCTGGTGAGTTTCTTCATTATACTTTTATGGTGATTTCTATCAACAAGGCTCCCTCAGACCCCTTCTAGCAAAAAAACACAGTGTACCAGTGGCATTTCCAGCACAGCAGCTCTGCCTCTCTTCTCATGAAGAATTCTTGCTGAGGAGGAAGAAAATGAGCTGAAGATAATGAGACATGAAAGTATGCCTACAGTCCTCTGAAAATGCAGGGCACCTTTATGCAATCCATTTGTATATTCAGGAACACACCTAATGCAGGGAAATTTCAATAGCATGTCTTCAGCATCTACATATCTATGAAAATGACTAGAGCATCAGAAAATTTATCTTCAACTGATAACTTAATTCAGGTAAATTTTCTTCTCTGTATAGTGGTTGTTTTCTTCTATTTACCTAAAGAGTAAAATATAGAAGTTCTGTAGTATATACCAACTGCTGTAAGAATAATAGGGCTTTCAAAGACTTTAAGTGTCTTATATCCCTTCAAAATTTACTCTTCAAATCACTCTGCAAAACTAGCACTTCAAATTCAGCTATTATTGGTTCAAAACTTTCTGAATTGTATTCATGTAGTGAACTGTCTAATAAAATTCTATTTATTTTTGAGTTTAGTCTTCTATCTGATTAATGGTATTGTTTAAAGGCCTCTTTCTCAATACTGGTGTGGGTATAATACCAATTACTAAAACATACACTGCAAAAATGTCTTTGAGCCATGAAATTGTCTCTCTGTTCTAGAAAGCAGTGGGAGTTGCCTCAGAATAAAATAATGAAAAAAAGGAAATCCTGAAGCATAAGATACCAACTCTTCTCAGAGCAGATCCAAATCATAAACTTCTTCCATGGGTTCTGTCAGTTCGGGGAATAAGTAATTTCTCTTTCAATATTTGCTACAAGAAAAAAACTGTAATATTTCTATTTGGGGACATTGTGATAATAAAAAAGAAAAAATACAATTTACTAACTTCGAAATTGTGGGGTTTTTTGTAAAATCTGGAGGAGGTCCTTTCAGCATGAGAGGTATTTTATAGCACATGTTTTCTCCTGCTGTGCAGTCATTTATGACAATGCAGATACTGCAGTTCTGATTTCTTAGCAGTTTCTAATTGCCCTGTATAGTGTAAAATAGTGAACCAAGCTGTAAATCAGTGAACAGTTGGATCCAGTCAGGATTTTTAAGATTAAGTAAAACATGTTACTGTGGAATGTTCATTATACCAGGTTATAAACTTCATGCAAACCAACATCTTCCTCGGCATAGACCTGTAAAAGCAGAGTAATCAAGGTTAGACCTTGTCAAAATACTAGTGGGTGAGAGGAAACTGTTTACTGCTGTACTCACTAAGCAGGCACAGTGTCACAAAGGACCAATATGCCTTTAAATTTGAACCTCATGTATGGACCTGATTAATCTGTTCATCAGTTTGCTGTGTCACCCTGTCCTTCATTAGCTCGTGTCATTAATAGATTAAATACAGTGAATAAATTGGGTGTAAACCTCCTCCCACAGTGAAATACTCTGGAAAAGTTGTCACAGAAAGTAATCCCTAATGTGACCTTAAGCTCTTCCGTCTTGTTAATTTTAATTAACTAACATGCCAATCAGATTTTTTGTGCATTCTTTTTCCTAGTCATTATCACTGGGTTTGTAGGTCTTTATTTTAAATCTTTGTGTTGGTACTATTGCCCTGCTGCCTCTGTGTGTGTGTGTGTATGTGTATTTTCATATTGGGTTACTCAGGCAATTTGCAAAATTGTGAAAGATCGACAATGCCATCTGCAGGTATAAGATAACTCCGGATCTAGAGACACACTTACTTTAGCTTTTCTGTTTTCCTTTCCTGGAATAGGATATTTGTTTCTAGAGGGAAGTCAAAGAGGATCAACATTGTGTAGGTAGGTCTGTCTTGCCACACAGTACCTAGAAATAAAGATTTTGGCTTTGATCTGTATATTAATAACATATAGAAAATATTTAATTTTTTTAGCTGTATTCAAGCTGCTCAAAGGTATCCAACCTTCAAAATGGAACTGGAAAACCTATTAAAAGAATATCTCTCCAGCTTTCTAATATTTTTGCATTTCCAGCAAGTTCGTACATAGAGCCAGGACTACTTTTCTCATGATCTGTCACATCGTCTTATTTTCAAGTGTAAATAGTAGCAAACCCTAGAAGGATGCATATACCATGGTTACTTCCTGTTTCTTGTGTTTTCTCTTTTTTCTGACATCCATTCCATACAGAATTTCAGGTATGGGGGATGACGTATAAATCTCACAGAGAACGATAATATGTGTGACAGACTGAGCAGGTTATCGGTAATGTACAATTCAGAGTATTTCATCTCTTTGTTCCAAAGTGCTCAGTGAGTAAAAGTTAACCTTTTCCTCCCTATTGAAGACACAGAAGACTCATAATAAACTGAAATTTAAAACTGTGAGGAAATGAGTACCTTAGTCTTATAAGTGATGAGTTTCCTATGAACAGTCTATGAAATGAAACTTATTCCTACCTTCATTAAAATAAAACAAATTCATGGGTTTCATAAAAAAAAAAATATTTTTTTTCTTTCAACTATGTCATCATGTTATTAGAATGATGAAAATTTATGGTCAGAAACCAGAAACTTCTGAATATTCTTCTGATTCTTTGACTGAATCAGTGGCTTTGGGCAAAAGTTAAGCTTTTTGTGCTCGCTCTCTACAGCTGTAAAATGAGAATACTAATGCTTACCTCTCACAAGGGAATTGTGGGCTTTTGATTGGATAATGCTAGTAAGCTGTTCTGAGTCTGTAAGTAGCAAAAAAAATATTCTTAAAACAGTACTGTTATAAATAGACTTCTTAGAGAATGTAAAATTAATAGTCCTTTGGTAAGATTTTAAGATAAAATATTTTCATGAGAGAAACTAAGTTAGTCTTCTCAATAAACCAAATCAACTGAATGGTTTGGTTCTGAAAGGAGACATTTGTCTTAGTTCAATCCATTCAGGAATCTGTTCAAATTCTAACAAGGGCAATGTACTCTTTTCAAAGGGATTGATTTTTTTTCCACCCAGTTTATTAATATTAGATTGAAATTTCATTATGAGTGGATTTATTTCAAGTTCCTCAAAAAATTAACTTTTTATAACTTCCTAAAATTAATAATTGTTAAGGAATTATTAAGAATGGATAATTTGGATGACAATGATTTTAAACAGAAAAAAGGAGTATGAAAATGTTTCACAGTTGTACTTAAATGTGTTTTGTGATACAAAAAAACATTTCAGGTGAGATAAACATAGATAAACATACTGAAAATCATAACCTGTTTTTTCTGACTTCAAGAAACTGCATCAGATTTTAAAATATTTGCGATATATTTCTTAGCTAGTAATGAACATATATAAATGTGCTCTTATTCTTAATTTTACCTCTCCAATTTTAGAGACCATCACCAATAGGTGATGGTCAGATGCACTTGTAAACAGCTTTGTCCCATGGCATGACAGCATACTATTTTTTATATTTTTATTTTTTTTATTATTTTATATTTTTTTTCCTGTCTCTATACACCCGCCATCCCATCCCCCATCCCCAATCTTTTGTATTTAGTAAAATTAACTTGGAGTACATTCTGAAATAGATTTTATGAGTGTCTAATGAACTGGTTGCATGATAACAACTCTGTTGACCTTGTAAGCATAAATGTGAAATTCAGTGCTGCACCTCTAACAAGGCATGAATGAACCAGCAGATGTAGCAGAAGTGTGAAGGGGCTGATTAGCTGAAAGGTACCTTTGAGACCACCAAAAACAAACTGCTGTAAAGGACAATTAGCATTGCAATGCCTTCCCTGATTTTTTCTATGGATCATAAGGCTGTACTGAATCTCAATAACGTTTTGCATCCCAAGACATTCTGTGCCTGTGAGGAAGCATTTTGTATATGTCTCCTACCTACCACCTACTGAGAAAATCCTTCATCTCTGAGCTAAGTGTTGAAGTGTCTTTTTCCACCCTCTCCAGATCACTGTATCACAAAATGTACCATCTATGCTCAGAAAAAGAGGGGAAATAATAGCTTACCTTTCCTTTCCCTGGTGCTGATTAAAAGTAAACTAGGCCCCTGTGGGTTCATATAACACAGAAGAAACAGAGAGAAGATTCTTGATATTTCTGTACTTTGTTAAACCTGTAGTTAAGATAGCTTAAAATTGTGCTTGAGACCTTTATAAAAATGCTGTTGCTCAGGAAAACTAGAAGGCGCTTGTATTGTCAGATGATTTGTTTAAAGTGCTACAATTCAGATAAAATACAAGGGATTCAGGTGAACTTTTAAGAGCTTATCGAAAGTTCTTTGAGCTGATTTTCATTTTGTCAGTGATAATACCTGGCATCCTACCTCAGGGTTTAAATCAATTGTCTGAAGAGAACTTAAACCACTTTTTCCCTTTACCACTTCTGTATTAATTCTGACACCCCACCCCCCCAACCAATAAAATTTCTTGTGCATAGCATGGAATATTGCCCTCCTTGGATGCACCAGTATTGCTGAATACCTCAACCAGCTTTGTGAGAGATCAGTGCCACAGTAGGGTGCTTTCCTAGTTTCTAAGGATGAAATATACATAAAAGCTGAAATCCGGTATTTTAGAAAAGTAGTTTGACTATCCCATTATAGATAGCATACTCTGATTTCTCCCTGTGAAGGAATTATATTCCAATTTGACAATAACTCAGCTTTAGCCCACTTTGGTCAAATTGATTACCTGCTGTTTAGTAATATCTTTCATATTAACAAGGAATTCTCATGGCAATTATTGTCATAGGAATGGCTGTTATTCCACAGTTTGATTTTAAAAATAAAGATTTTATTAATTTGCAATCTGACTCCAAAATCCTCTTTAAATCTTAAACATAATGCCTATATATTTCTCCTGTATAATTATCCATTTGGAGGGAAAATGAGAAAGATTAAACAAGACTTGGTTCAATACCTGCCTTAACCTTAACTGAAAATTACAAAGAAAAGCTTTGTGCTACTCACAGTTTTTTTCACTTTAAGAGATAAAAGGATTATTATTAATGTCATTATTGTTAACTGTTGTGGTTAGATACTATCATTATTTTACTATCTTGTCATCTTTTTGGATTTATACTTATTAAGCTTCATTGACTCCTCCCTCCCTCCCTCAACTGCAATACTCTATAGGCAAGAGTGAGCCCACCTACAATTCTGGGTTAATAAGCCAGGACTTTATCACTTAAAATAGCATTGCAGAAAGCCTCATTATCTTCTACATATTAATCCATTGCACTATCAATCTTCCTCAATCAATCTGGAAAAACATAATTTCTAGTTGAATTTTTTCAAAACAGTATTCAGGTTGTTAAAAGAAAAGGTATAGCTTCTCACATAGATTATGCTTCTTCATTCCTTGTATTTTCCTTTTTTTACAAAGGATCCAGATCTGCTAAACTAAGTTAGATTGAGTGTATTGGTGTTAATAGGGTATTATTTGTTATAGAAAACATTGTACCTGTATGCAAGTAGTAGAAAATAGGAAGGCAGAAGATTTCTAACCCTATTGGTTATTTGTGAATAATGTCATAAATAATAAGAAATGGCCTAATGTTTTCTTTTTCTCCATATTTTGTTCAGATGGTGAATTTGTAGCAGTTGTAAACTCTGCTTTTATGTAGATCCTGGGGGAGCGGAAAGAAAATTCTACCCAAACAAATATACCTAATCTCATTTGATATCATATAATTTTCTCAACTATTGAATATGTGGACAACTAGATTATCTCATTCTTCTGTTCTTGCTTTTACTCATATGTAAAACAGAAGGCTTGGTTTTCTATTACAGTTTTAGATAGCACAGCAGTGCAGGTCAGAGGGAATCATTCATGGAGCAGAGTGAGATCTGCACAGAATTACTGTTAACTAAACGAATGATGGGAAGTTTATAAGTGTTTCTTTTACCTTTCCTTCTGTTTTGTTTTGTTTCTGTGGTGTCATAAAATAGTTGGGGAAAGGGAGAGACACTTTTCAGCAATGCTTCTCCACTTTTTTTTTAACTAGTGAAAAACAGTCCTTTTCTTTCTGCCTTGCACTTTGCAAAAAACAAAATGTGTGAATCACAGCACATGAAGGAGATGCTGATTAAAGCATAAATTTTGCTTGGTGTACCTTTTTTTCATTGCAGACTTGTTCTTATTGTTGTCATCATCAGACTCTCACTCATACTGAGAAAAACTTGGAAGAAGAGTATACATATGTGGGTGTTCTGGAGTAAAGCATATTATAAAACATAATTCCAAAAGGCAAAGAAAATACATTGATTTTTGTCTATGAGGGACCAAATTCCACAGATCTCTTTCATGAAACCTGAACTGACCACATTGCATATTTATAAAAGCTGTAGAAGCTTGATACTGCAGAAAGACCTACTGTGCCAGGACAATTCATCTGTGAAAAGACTGATCATAGAATGTCCCAGATACATTGATATCACTGTGAACACACAGAATGATCACCATGTCAGTTTGAGTATAATTTATCAGAGTTTGTAAATATGCTAAATAATTGCTCTGTGCATACACTATAATTAACTATCTAGGATTTCTGGGCATTGGTCTTTCTGAGGGGAAAAGAGAGAGAGAAAGGAAAGGGAAACAAATATTTCCTTAAGTCCATGTATCTGCTTACCTAAAATCAGTGCTGTTAGGAATCAACTGATCATACCTAGACTTTGATATGTCAGCTAATATCTCAGGCTACTTTTACAACTAATAGGAGAAAATAGGCATCTCTATAGCATAAAATGTATTGTTTTAAAGCAGACATTAAAAATACAATGGTTGAATTGCACTAAAAAAAACACCAAAAGGCATATACATCAGACAGAAATTCCCACATTGAAATATCTACATCTAGATAAGAAATATACCACTGAAATTAAGTGTGCACTGATTGTTCTTAGTCTTCAAACCTTTGTGCCTTACAGGTTTTGCATGGTCTTGCACTGTCCGCTGTCTAAAATGATAAATGTTACTATGTTAGTGTTTATACTCCTCATAATTAGCAAACATGCTGGGTATTTTCTAAAGTCAAAACCTGTTACAGATTCAGTTGTCAAACTAAGGTAATATGGAGTACAGGTATCACATATCAAGAATATACTTCTATTTTTTGGAGGAATAACAATAAATAGGAGACCAAGCTTCAAAATAGATTTTAATGCTTCAGTATTTTGTATTCTGTCATGCCCCATATTGTTTGAAATCTTTTCATTACTTTCATCAGGTAGGTATTTTGTATATTAATAGAATAGTTTGTTTTTGTTTGCTCCAATATAAATCACATTTCTTATGCTTATAAAATATCTGGTGTTTTCCTTCTTTAGAAGATTAGACAAAAGATTATTTTTTATTTTTCTGAAGCTGTCAATTTGCCTGCTGTTAAAGTTAACAAGGTAAACAATCCAGTAGTCTCACAGGACCATTTTGGAACTGAGCATCAAGCTTGTCACTTTAAAGCTAGAGGTCAAGTTTTACCCTCAACTACAGGCAACAACATTTTCATCAAAGTTTACACTGATGCACTCAGTAGAAGGGATTGTAAGAATACTTGGTTTTCTAAAGGTCATGGTTTAAATCCAACAATGAATTTCAGGTTTTGTGACACTTGATACTGCAGAGCCAAAAAGTTAAGCGCTGAGATTCATCACCCTGACTTTCTAATTCCTTCTGCTGAAAGTAGATATAGAGATTCAAGGTGGGTGCAATGCAGTTAATTCAGTGGTTTAGGTAAGTGGCTCCTGCTTCTGATACACCTGCTCATCTTTTTCCTGCCTCTAAAAGCAAAGTTAGTGAAGGAGGAACAGAGTATGAGCAACCTTCATGTTACCCTGAAAAATACCTGAAGTACAATCAAACTTTCTTCATGGCTTTCTTGAGTGGAAGCAGAGAGGCAGGCACTGATCTCTCCTCTGTGATGACCAGTGACAGGATCTGAAGAAATAGCCTGAGGTTGTGTCAGGGGAGGTTTAGGTCAGGTATTAGAAAAAGATTCTTCACCCAGAGGGTGGTTGGGCATTGGAACAGGCTCCCAAGGGAAGTGGTCATAGCACCAAGCCTGATAGAGTTCAAAAAGTGTTTGGATGATACTCTCAGACACATAATGTGACTCTTGGGAGGATGGTCCTGTGTAGGGCCAGGAGCTGGACTTTGATAAACTTTGTGGGTCCCTTCCAACTCAGGGTATTCTATGATTATTCTATTTTATTTTATTATTTCTTTATTTTTTTTTGTTATTTCCAATAACATCGCATTTTGAAATGTGGAACAAAGGGAGAGAATTTGGAAAAATTTAAAATAATTTGACAAACTTAGCAATTTCAACCAATCTCCTGAATTCAAGAGGATATATTCCATTTCACATACCTGATTCTAATGGGAAATGAAAACTTGTCTGTGTGACCTGTAAATGTTATCACAAACAGTAACATTATTTGATAAATGGTTTAATCACTGTAGTGTAGATCAACACATTTTTCTTTGCTATAATAAAGTGTCTCTTCTTAGAAAGCATATGGATCAATACTTTTCCAAATTTATATAAAATCTCAGGTACATGCTAACCTTGTTTTAGTCTAAAAAACTGAACTGTTTCACAAGACAAATATCTGTATTTTTTCTAACAATATGTCTTCACAGGTCATATTATTTTCAAGGGTTCAGGCACTTAGAGTTTCTTATTTCTTTTGGGACAGCTGTCATGTTTAAAAACAAGTTTAGCCTCCCTTCCATCAAAAAGATACAGAAAAGAATTGATATCAAAAGCCAGTCGATCACAAAAAGGCTTACTTAAAACCTAGTAACAGACTTTCTCAGGTGACAGTTGGTACAGAAACTGTATACACCTCTCAAAGAGCAGCTGTGACAAATTATGAACATTCCCACTGCAGCATAACCTATGTTAAGCGAAAAAGGAAAAGAAGACAGATTTATGGTAGCTTTTTGGTATATCGATATTTAAAAATCTGAAATAGTCATTTTGTTTCAGGTTTTTACAACCCACCCCTGAGCTGGGTCAACTGAAGTTCTTATTACTAGATCCTTTGGGGCAAATTAGAGTGAAATGACACTGACTGACCAGTGTTTATGTATATATATGGTAGGTTTATTTTAGAACAATTTTGTTGCAATGCAAAGAAGATATGTTTAAGACTCCAGACCTCAAGCTATGAACTCATTGAAGAGATTTTGCTTTAAAAATATACAAGGCTCCAAAAGTCCGCCCAATGAATTTATTAAAAGGGCCTTCATTTCTTTTAATATCTTGAGAGAGCACACAGGAGAAGACACTGCACACGTTCCTCAGGAGGCCAAATAACACACTTTTATTGGCAAACTTTAGAAAATAAGGGGACTTGGCAAAAGTTTAAAGGGCAATATTCAACCAAAATAAAGCATTCCACAAAGCATTGACTTAGCACATGCTAACCCATACAACTTAGTAAAATCCCATCTGGCTTTAAGTAACTCAAAATATCAAGAAAGGAGATTAGGGGGGAAAGAAAAAGGAAAGAAAAAAAAACAAAAAAAGAGATAACTACAGCTACCACCCCAGTTCCAGAACAGATTCAGCTATCAAGAGTCCATGAGATGGTAGAGCAACGACCATGCAGTGGCTGCACGGTGTTGGTTTTACCTACTCTGGCCCCCTGTGCCACCCTTCCAGGTGGGACTTCTGGCCCATAGGTCACTCCGGGGCTGGACTAGGGCTCCAGGGCAAGATGTGGGGCAGCACTGCTGGTGTACAGGGACTGACAGCTGCTCTGGGGCTGCCCAAGGAGGCTCAAAAGAGCTGGGGTACCACTTCGCCCTCCTGAAATTTGACCAGTCCCTTCCCCCCCATGCAAATACTTGAGTTAGTCTGAGTCAGTAATTAATATAATACTCCAACGTCTCACACAATATAGTCATTTTGGTTATTCTCTATAGAAATATAATAACATAAAACTATAAAAATAACACAAGAAAATATATAAGGAAAAGGAAGAAAAATAAAGGGTAAGAGCAGATAGGGGAAAGATATCACGACCCATAGATCCAGCAACAAGACTTCTTTGCTGTAATTTCAGTGTTTGTTGATTGATGTTTCATCACTACACAGCCAAAAAACCCCAAAAAAACTGTCCTCCTCCCCTTCAGTTGAGGGGTACAAACCCGACCTCAGCAAAGCACCCTGTTGCTGAAAAAAAATGACTTATTTTTTGAGTCATTAACCTTTAATATTTCAGTCTCTTGCACAGGTAAAGTAAATATTAACTAAAAATAAAGTTGTGCTAATTATCCTGACAAGTGTGAGTAGATTTTAATCATAAAATCACAGAATTACAAAAATGGTTTTGGCTGGAAGGGACCTTAAAGACCATTTGATTTCAACTTCCTGCCCCAGGCAGGGACACCTTTCATTAGAACAGGTTGCTTAGAATCCCATCCAACACGACCTTGATCAATTCCAGGGATGGGGCATTCACAGTTTCTCCGGGAAACCTGTTCCACTGTCTCACCACCCTCACAGTAAACAATCTCTTCCCAATATCTGATCTAAATCTACACCCTTTCAGTCTAAAATCATTATCCCTTGGCCTGTCATTACATGACCTTGTAAGAAGTCCCTCTCCAACTCTCTTGTAGGCCCTCTTTAGGTACTGAAAGGCTGAAATAAAGTCTCCATGGAACTTTTCTTCTCCAGTCTGAACAACCCTAGCTCTCTCACCTTGTCTCCAGCCCTTTATCATCTTCATGGCCCTCCTCTGGGCCTGGTCTAGGAGGTCCATGTCCTTTTATGGTAAATATGGACGCTGAAAGAAATGAGGTTGCACACCCCACAGAGTTCGATTTCAGGATTTGTCTGTTGATCTTTCCAGTGTTCCCCATTTATTAGGGTTCCTCTGTAAATGGCACCTGGTGTTGTCTTTCAGTTAACTGAAATTCCCAGGATCATCCTAAACCAGTGGTTTAATCCCATACATTCACACTCATATCATGTTTGACTGTTTTCAGCCACAGGAAAAACATGCAGACCGTGCAGACCATTAAGCAATGTTCCGCTTTGAGAACACAACACTATCAAAAACACCAGTCAGGGCTAAAACACTCCTTTTGAATCCTAATTAACTGAATGCAGGTGCTGTTGGCTTAACTTGTTCCCACATCCTTCTTTGCTGGGAGCCCCAGACCTGGAAGCAGTGCTCCAGGTGGGGTCTATATAAGAGCAGAGTAAAAGGGGAGAATCCCCTCCCTCAGCCTGCTGGTCACACAGTTTTTGATGCAGCCCAGGCTTTCCAGGCTTTAAAGAATTTTCAAAAATTGAATTAAATATTTTCATAGAATCACAGAGAATGATGTGGCTTGGAAGAGACCTCAAGGATTATCTAGTTCCAATGCCCCTTCCATGGGCAGGAACACCTTCCTCTAGGTCAGGTTGCTCAAAGCCCCATCCAGCCTGGTCATTGTTAATTTATTTTCAAAAATCTGAAAATAATATGTTATAAATATTTGTTTTAAATTCCCGAACAATGGAATTAAAATATAGGTATTTATGATCAAACTTTGTAATTAAACTGACAACAAAATTCTTGTCTTATTTTGCTAATGAAATTATAAACCTCAGACATAATTTTATGGACTGAAATTCTTCAGTTCTGTCCATTAGTACTGCCTCTTTTGTTTCTTCAGTTTTGACACAAATTTTAGTATATCTGATATACCAACACACATAAGCTTACCTGCTCTCAAGCTGCCTTTCTTCAGTTTTATACTTTGTTTCTATTGTGTAGTCCCATTGGGTAATAACATAGACTATAGCTGCATTTAAGCAGTAATACAATGTAAGTACCATCTCTTTGTAAATTAGACTTTGCATTTCAAGCAATTTCCTCATATTTCAAAGTCCTCTGCAGTTAATGTGTACTGAGAACTTGCTCATCTATTTGTGTTTATTCATGAAATAAGTAGAATTTCACTTATAACTCAATGTGACCTGTGCAAATACCACCTGAATCCGTTTCATATAATTTTTTTCTTTCTTTGAAGGGTATCTTTTGCACTGGAAGTAATAACATTAATACATAATAATGAGTATTTTATGAAACACTTCAATATAGGTCTTTTTTAATAAATAGATATAGGTTATATTAATATACCTTGCATTTATATGAGGATTGATGTTTTCTTACCAAAACCAGAAACCTCTAAGCTTTTAGAAATACACACACATAAATATACACACATATTTACAGAGAGTACAGGAATGTATGCAAAGAGTATGAATAGAATATTTAGGTGTTTTTTTAAAAGTACAATGATGCAAAAGGGAATATATAAACACAACAGAAATTGATTTGATATAGCTTTTTCCTGAATACATTTAAACAAATTTTTCATAGTCTTCAAATTTGTTAAGAAACTAAAAGTCAAGTAAGTTTAATAAAAATTACATGGGGAATATTTCATGTAGCATTTAACTAGAAATAAAAATATCATTGAAGAAAAGAAGAAATCACAGAATTATATGTTTCACTAAATCATTCATAGAAGGAGCAATATTTTTATAGGGAACATCTAGAACTTATAAATGACTTTTACTTGATTTGAGTTTTTAAACTCACTTCATGGAAAGACATTTGCCTTGGTACCATTACATTATGAACTGTATCTGGATTATATTCACTTTCTTTACTTTTTTTATTATTCTCTTCCACAGAACTTCTAGCTTTCATTACATGGATTCCAGATAAATCTGAGGTCAAATTTACATTACAGGAGCTTCACTGAAAGGTTATGTAGCTATGTAATATTTTACCACCTATCTTTTGAATCTTTTTGAAATCTAAGAGGAGTGGTGAAATAGAGCAAAAAGATAAGATGCATTTAAAGCATTTGTTTTCACATTTGAATGTAAAAAGAAGTTAAAAAGAAAAATATCCCCATGGAAGATAGGATATCTGAAGAAAATTTTACTACTTCTTGCAAAGATTTTAATCAGCATAATGTATAACTTCCAAAACACTTTTAAACTTCAGTAATCCAAGTATTTGGGTTTATAAAAGTAGTTCAACATAGAAGACATTTTTAAGGCTCTATCCTTCCAGATTTTCCTTTTTACTATTAAATAGTTTGACATTAAATAAAAAGTTCATTACTCTAATGCTTAAATTGTGAACTATTAAGAGATGAAGATATTCATAGTTGCTCTCATGCTTAAAAGTTAGAAGCCTCACACAAACACCCCTCAGGAATTCATATGTTGTGGTTTTGAATGCCTACATATCACTTAGAAGAAATTGAATAGTTAAGCAAATAATTTACAACAAATCTTTTATTGGGTAAATTCTTGTTTATTTCTATTCCTTCACAATCAGATAATTTATTAGTCTTCTTAGATCTTAGTTCAGAAAAGTATTTAGCAACTATCATATGAGAAATAAACAGGAAAGAAACAACAGTTTTTGACAACATCCTCTTATGTAAACATATCTGAATGCTTACTAGACTTACAAAACTGGCAAAGACTGACATAGAACATCAAAGGAAAGGTTCAAGGTGTTTGACTTTCAGAATTAATTTTCAGTCCTTAGATGTTAAATCAGGTTAAACACATTGATCTAACAGTTTTTATTTAAAATATTAATATTCATTTCTATCTATTTTCCTTCATTTTAATATCCATCATCTGTTAGAGATTAAATGTGAAAATAACAGTGGTATGTCATCTCTTTTTGCTGCACAGTGGAAAACTAATGTTTCTGACAATGGCCCTAAGTACTAACTTGTAAACCTACTAACAGTGATTTCAAGCAATGCTTGACTGAATGATGGTTTTATAATTCATTATTAACTAACTTTATGCATACTGGAAGTGAGCTTGCATTATTAAAGTAATTTTTATTTGTGTTAACAGTAGTCAGAAAGACAAGATTGCATCTCCACCAGTGTGACCTCTTGTAATTCAAGTCATTTCTCCATGACATGCATCACTTCTAAAAGAAGGGTAATAATAACTCCCTGTCTTTCAAAAGGGATTCTTGCACTGGATTTTTTCCTCACTGCCACAAAATTCCCTTCCCTTCCCTTCCCTTCCCTTCCCTTCCCTTCCCTTCCCTTCCCTTCCCTTCCCTTCCCTTCCCTTCCCTTCCCTTCCCTTCCCTTCCCTTCCCTTCCAGAACCTTCCCTTCCCTTCCCTTCCCTTCCCTTCCCTTCCCTTCCCTTCCCTTCCCAAACCTTCCCTTCCCTTCCCTTCCCTTCCCTTCCCTTCCCTTCCCTTCCCTTCCCTTCCCTTCCCTTCCCTTCCCTTCCCTTCCCTTCCCTTCCCTTCCCTTCCCTTCCCTTCCCTTCCCTTCCCTTCCCAAACCTTCCCTTCCCAAACCTTCCCTTCCCAAACCTTCCCAAACCTTCCCAAACCTTCCCTTCCCTTCCCAAACCTTCCCTTCCCAAACCTTCCCTTCCCTTCCCAAACCTAACCTTCCCTTCCCTTCCCAAACCTTCCCTTCCCTTCCCAAACCTTCCCTTCCCAAACCTTCCCTTCCCAAACCTTCCCAAACCTTCCCTTCCCAAAAATTCCCTTCCCTTCCCTTCCCTTCCCTTCCCTTCCCTTCCCTTCCCTTCCCTTCCCTTCCCTTCCCTTCCCTTCCCTTCCCTTCCCTTCCCTTCCCTTCCCTTCCCTTCCCTTCCCTTCCCTTCCCTTCCCAAACCTTCCCTTCCCAAACCTTCCCTTCCCAAACCTTCCCTTCCCTTCCCTTCCCTTCCCTTCCCTTCCCTTCCCTTCCCTTCCCTTCCCTTCCCTTCCCTTCCCTTCCCTTCCCTTCCCTTCCCTTCCCTTCCCTTCCCTTCCCTTCCCTTCCCAAACCTTCCCTTCCCAAACCTTCCCTTCCCTTCCCAAACCTTCCCTTCCCAAACCTTCCCTTCCCAAACCTTCCCTTCCCAAACCTTCCCTTCCCAAACCTTCCCTTCCCAAACCTTCCCTTCCCAAACCTTCCCTTCCCTTCCCTTCCCTTCCCTTCCCTTCCCTTCCCTTCCCTTCCCTTCCCAAACCTTCCCTTCCCAAACCTTCCCTTCCCAAACCTTCCCTTCCCAAACCTTCCCAAACCTTCCCTTCCCTTCCCTTCCCTTCCCTTCCCTTCCCTTCCCTTCCCTTCCCTTCCCTTCCCTTCCCTTCCCTTCCCAAACCTTCCCTTCCCAAACCTTCCCTTCCCAAACCTTCCCTTCCCAAACCTTCCCTTCCCAAACCTTCCCTTCCCTTCCCAAACCTTCCCTTCCCTTCCCAAACCTTCCCAAACCTTCCCAAACCTTCCCTTCCCTTCCCAAACCTTCCCAAACCTTCCCAAACCTTCCCAAACCTTCCCTTCCCAAACCTTCCCTTCCCAAACCTTCCCAAACCTTCCCTTCCCAAACCTTCCCAAACCTTCCCTTCCCAAACCTTCCCTTCCCTTCGCAAACCTTCCCAAACCTTCCCTTCCCTTCCCAAACCTTCCCAAACCTTCCCTTCCCAAACCTTCCCAAACCTTCCCAAACCTTCCCTTCCCAAACCTTCCCTTCCCAAACCTTCCCTTCCCAAACCTTCCCTTCCCAAACCTTCCCTTCCCTTCCCAAACCTTCCCAAACCCTCCCAAACCTTCCCTTCCCTTCCCTTCCCTTCCAGAACCTTCCCTTCCCTTCCCTTCCCTTCCCTTCCCTTCCCTTCCCTTCCCTTCCCTTCCCTTCCCTTCCCTTCCCTTCCCTTCCCTTCCCTTCCCTTCCCTTCCCTTCCCTTCCCTTCCCAAACCTTCCCAAACCTTCCCAAACCTTCCCAAACCTTCCCTTCCCAAACCTTCCCAAACCTTCCCTTCCCTTCCCTTCCATTCCCTTCCCTTCCCTTCCTGAACCTTCCCGAACCTTCCAGAACCTTCCAGAACCTTCCAGAACCTTCCCTTCCCTTCCCAAACCTTCCCTTCCCAAACCTTCCCTTCCCAAACCTTCCCTTCCCAAACCTTCCCTTCCCAAACCTTCCCTTCCCTTCCCAAACCTTCCCAAACCTTCCCAAACCTTCCCTTCCCAAACCTTCCCTTCCCTTCCCGAACCGAACCTTCCCTTCCCTTCCAGAACCTTCCCTTCCCTTCCAGAACCTTCCCTTCCAGAACCTTCCCTTCCAGAACCTTCCCTTCCAGAACCTTCCCTTCCCAAACCTTCCCAAACCTTCCCTTCCCTTCCCAAAACTTCCCTTCCCTTCCCTTCCCTTCCCTTCCCTTCCCTTCCCTTCCCTTCCCTTCCCTTCCCTTCCCTTCCCTTCCCAAACCTTCCCAAACCTTCCCAAACCTTCCCTTCCCAAACCTTCCCTTCCCAAACCTTCCCAAACCTTCCCTTCCCAAACCTTCCCTTCCCTTCCCTTCCCTTCCCTTCCCTTCCCTTCCCTTCCCTTCCCTTCCCTTC
Organism: Chiroxiphia lanceolata; assembly: GCF_009829145.1. NCBI lineage: Eukaryota > Metazoa > Chordata > Aves > Passeriformes > Pipridae > Chiroxiphia > Chiroxiphia lanceolata. The sequence goes on along the minus strand of NC_045638.1, from coordinate 65,000,849 downwards.
CCTTCCCTTCCCTTCCCTTCCCTTCCCAAACCTTCCCAAACCTTCCCAAACCTTCCCAAACCTTCCCCAACCTTCCCTTCCCAAACCTTCCCTTCCCTTCCCTTCCCAAACCTTCCCTTCCTTTTCTCACTGTCCCTGTGATAAATTGTTTTAACAACACTTAATGAGCTTTGTTTATACCTGACTACCTCCATAGTTTTTCTTCAGTGCATTAATATAAAACTTAAATGAGGTACAAGAGATATTTTAAAACCTAAAAAATCATATTAAATCCAATAATGTTACAAAGTATTGACTGATTGACGTTGCTCACGTAAATTTACCTTCACATAGTCCTTGGATGTATGTAGTGAGGCCATCTTGAATGAGAAAAAGAAAGACTACAAAAGAAAATACCCTGACATGGGGAATCTTTTTCCAGTGAAATACTGCAAATGTTTTTGGGGTTTTTTTGTGGTAAGAGATAGGTAAGACAAATTATGTTTTATACAGTTGGCTTGTGAGAGAGACGGGAAGGGAAGGTTTGGGAAGGGAAGGGAATTTTTGGGAAGGGAAGGTTTGGGAAGGGAAGGTTTGGGAAGGGAAGGTTTGGGAAGGGAAGGGAAGGTTTGGGAAGGGAAGGTTTGGGAAGGGAAGGTTTGGGAAGGTTTGGGAAGGGAAGGGAAGGTTTGGGAAGGGAAGGGAAGGTTTGGGAAGGGAAGGGAAGGGAAGGGAAGGGAAATAGAGTACAGTAATTCAAATATCTCAATGAAGTTAAGGTTTCTAAAACTACTCACTAAAGAAATATAATGTTATGTGGTGTACTGAAACTCATGTACAGAGATGACAATGGATGCAAAATTTTTTCGAGGAAGTTTCAGTATTAATAGAATGAATGTTCCACTGGACACAAAAAATGTGTGTTGTTTTATTGGTAAATTGCTCTACTCTGATATTTTTTTCATAAGGTATAGTTACAAATTTGTACTCTGTTGATGTGCAAATGTTTTTTTTTAATCAACATAGCAGGTTGAAATAGGTTCACAGAAGTAGAAAAGGGCATCTATACCTTTTTGCAATGTTTATGGTGTTTGTGCTGTGCTTGCTGCTTTGTTAATGGAGGTTAATGGAAGCTGTGTGGATAACTATAAGGAGATACATTTCTCAATCCATTTCCAGGAGAATCTCACTGTTCATACTAGGGAACATTTCTGATTGCTATGCATTGTTATTATTAGATTAAATTCACTTCATTGCGTTTTATTTACAGGCTTTCTATTCATACAAGAAACTGAAGCACAAAAGAATTCTTCTTGGAATTTAATCCAAATATGTGCTGACTCCTTTCTTTTTCCACTGAGTTTAGAAAGAGTTAAAATCACTTGGCATCTCACTGAATGAATCCCTTTAAGTTCCTTGTTACAGTGTGAAATGTTATAACCCTTAGAGTCAGACAATCAGTCTCCCTGCCCCAAGAACACTGGAAGTCCTTGCAGTCTCTTCTAGGGCAAAGGAACATCTTCTGGTACTTCAGTATGTATTTCCAGCAGAGTGAGGACAAAAGAAGATTTGTCTGCTCAGTCTCACAGATTGTAACTCAAAGCAAGAAATGAAAAAGAGCTAATGTGCACTCAAAATCAGAATCCATTAGGTTTCTGTGAAAGACAATGTGTTTAAGAAGAAATAGGGGGACTTGCATTTTTACTGTTTCTTGTTTCACCATCTGTGGTCTGAGCCTATATATTAAGAAGGTAGCTGTAATAGCTTTCCTATATAACAGATTTATATGCATACTTGACAGTTCTCATGAAGTAACAATAAAAATCCTCTAACTAACTTTCATTACAATAAAAAGATGAACAAATTATTCCTGTCTCTATTATATTTTTAAAAGAATATGAAAAAGAGTAGATAAACTCAGGCAAATACTTTTTGCGTTCACTGTAGATTCTGATAAATAATGTATTAAAATATTACATTACACCTAAAATGAGTATCCTAGCCATGGTACCTTAATGGTCTTAGTTTATGCTATGTTAGACCTCCCTACTGTGCTGAACAAGCCTTATGTGGAAATAATAATCATCCCATTAAAACAGTGCTAAATAAGTCCCCATTTCAATTATGTTGATGCAGATGCAGAAGGAGATTTTGGCATCTAAAAATCTCAGAAAAAAAAATCTTCAGGAATATAATTTGTGGGAATCTCTTGACTTCAATTTATTGATTTATAACGTAGCTTTAAATCAACTCTTTTAACCTGATTAGTTCCTTTCCTCTCAGGGGAATCCGCCTGTTGTTGAAATGTATACTAAAATCTCCTTAATACCTACGAACACGTGTATCATTTAAAAAAAAAAAAGAAGTTACAAAAAAATATCCATCATGGCTTTAATGCTTGTCATCACTTGCACATTTATTGGCCTGCCACTGAAACACCACTAAAATGCAGAACAGATTTAAACACTGTACATAAAATGTCCTTCATTGCAAGAGCTGTTGTTTTCAAACTGAAATATTTCCCAAAGTCAAGAGGTATCTAGTGAAAGTATTTGGCCTTTAATGTTATTGACCCATTTTCTGAACCGAGCTTTAGTGACCATCTAGCAAGTGAATTCAGCTGATCAGCACTTCACTATATGTCCTTTACTTTCTACAGAAAAATATTTGATCATGTAAAATTGTTTTTTCCTCCCTGCTCCTGAAACTTCTAAGTTCCCCTTCTTAGTAATCCTCTTTTGTTTGTACAGATTATGTTGTCTTGAGGCAAGAATTGTGTCTCTATTGGAGCAGCGTCCTGTAAAATGTGAGAAACAGCGTTTTTGCTACCCACCTCCAAGAGGGTGCAGCAAAATGTGACTGCTACGAAAAAAGAACTTGTTATATGAGTCATTTAAGCTTCAAATGACCTTTCCAAAAAGACTGTGGTTGCCAGAGCCTCCAAAGGTGCGAAAACCCACTCTCAGACTGGAACTCTACCTGCACAAGTGTTACTCCATGACCGGTTATCAGTGACCCAATTATAGCTCTCTAGGCTAATACATACATTTCGAAAGGAGGGTTGAAGTCATTATTACATTTGTAATGTATCTTCCCATTTCCATCCACAGCCCCAGATTTAAAATCAGAATAACTTGTGATTTCAAAGAAATTGAACTGCAGTTTCAAAGTACTTCGTTTTCTCCTCTATTGTAATGCATCTCAGATTCCATACCAGATTTCAAGACCTAAAAGATACAGCTCCTAAAACAATATAAAAGTTTGCTACTGTATACAGAAGGGAGTGTAGCTATTTTGAAATATAACAGACCCCAAAACTTTCAGAAGTGCTAAGCCCTCTCAGTTCCGAAAGAGAACAGTAGAGTTTGTGGCTGCTGTGTACTCTGGACTCTGCTTTCTTAGGGTGAGCCTCCAGAAAACAAAACATCTAACCCATGACAAACCTTTTACATCTATGAGTGCATATGGCAATGTAAAGAGATTTACACATAACAAGAAAAACAGCTTTGGAGTTCTTTGGTTTTAACTCTGTCTGGACGTTTTCCTTGAGTGACAAGGGCAATGCATTAATGAGGAGGAAATGAAAATGAAAAAACTGAGGAAATGAAGTGCTTGTTTTCCTTCACTAACAGGATTGGCTATTAATAAGAGACAATTAGTAAATTAATGCTTACTACCTCCTTCCACAATCAGAGCAAACATTAAAAAGGGAGAAACATTGAAGCTAATAATAGAATTGGATGCATAAATAACTATCACTCTAGATTAAATCACAAGAAGCAAATAACAAAGACAGACCTTGTTCCAAGGCAGGTCTATGCAATGAGATTATTAAGTACAAAGACAGTTCAGAAGTTTCCTTTAGTGGTTTTCTTTTGTGGACTACGTATCAAGTGTAACTGTCCAAACTGCAGACTTCTATGCCTGAGCTAGTAATCTGAAACTTCATTTAAATTAATAGAGAAAAAATATACATTTCCTGAGGCTAATTCATTTCATGTGTCACAATAGGCACCTAAAGCAGATAAAATATATCCATAAGTGACTTTTTGTCTCTGTTGAGGAACAACTACAAAAGGGACCATGTAGTGACCAGCTCAGATAGAAATGTTTAAAGTGTGAAAGTTGAAAACTAGGGGATATGACTTCCTTCTCTAGGGTTTGGTAAGTGATAACCAGTTTCAAAAGAAATGAGAAATATACCAATTTCCCATTGTAGCTATCATATAAATATTTGTAGCTATCAAGTGCATACTAAAAATATGTGCAGGTTTCCCCAGAAACCATGACACCACATTAAAAATGGCACAAAACCAGTTAATGAGATAAGAAATGACAGATTTGAAGTTGTGTGACTTTATTTTGCAAGTCTTTCATGTACATTCATTACTTGTTTATAACTTGTTTTTTCTATAGAATTTATGTTTCACATAAAGTACAGAATGGATATTGCAATGAGTACGAGGTTATTTACTGCAGACGAAAAACAGAGCAAGTTAACCTCAATGTAAATGTTATCCACCTTTTTAACCAAATTTTATATTACAAAGAATGGGAAAAAAAAGTGATTTCCATAAATGCTTATAATCTGGTTTTGAATGAAAATGAAGCTATGTGTTTTTCTGTAAGTAAAAAAATATTCAGAGAAATCACTTGCAAAATTTTCTTCCAAATGTTTTTAAATTTCACAAAATTAAAATGTAGGAAAAATTGGTCTTGAAATTGGAGTAATAAACTCCATTTAACTAAGCTGATCTCCTCCTTTAGCAAGCCGAAGTGAATGACACTCAGAGAATGGGGAACAGTTAGCAAGAAGGAAGAGTATAGGACAAGCAGCAGCAGTTAGTCACTATGTCCAAAGTTCCAATTCTCACTACAGCTGCAATATCTTTCCAAATAGTTTTCTTAATAAAATTCCTCCTCCTAGGACCACCAGAATTTTCCTGTTATTTATTATCCAGTACAGCAGATCTTATGAAGCATTACTTTAATATCAAGTATTAGGGTTTCTTACAGAGAATTTTCCTGTGAAAAACAACCAAATATACTCTCTCTAGGAATCTTGAGGCTCACTTGAAGGATCAGTGTAATTAATTTCTACAGCTGAAAATGGGTTCTGGATGATCTATCGGGTTCTGCCTTGTACATCTCAATAATACTCATTTGACTAGAAAAAATTCAGCTCTGATGATAACATATTTTTCCTCTAGTTTTCAAGGAAGATCTAAGTTTCAAACGGATGATGGGATAAAATCCCAGTCATCATCATGTGTGCAAGCAGCAAATGACAACTATGCATCTCCAAATAGGAGAGGTATTCTGCAAATCAATATGATGACGTAGTTACTTGTCACAACAGGAGGTTGTCAAAGAGAGGAAAAATAGCCAAGAAGAACTTCTAAATCAAATCCACAAAGAACCACAAAACATAAAATATAAATGATCCTCTTTGTAGAAACTGTTCCGCCCATGTGTGTGTATCTTTTCAAAGAAAAAAAAATAACTATCTTGCACTCTGAGGACTCTCGGTGAGTCAGTATTACAAAATCGTAGAGAGGAACAGAAAAAAACGCTATTGTCCAAAACATGAAGTCAAGAAATAAAAAACGCCAATCATTTTTCCTAAAATGACTAGAAATATCTCTTGTATGAGAAGCGGATTATATTTTTCCAAAATAAATGAAAAATGTTTTAAAATCTTGACAGAGCTCAGGAAGGAAAACAGCTTTGAAAATAAACAGTGGAACTAGAGGGTTATGGCCTCAGGCATGATTTCTCTGTTTTGTTTCCACAGAGTTGTAAATTAATATTAATTCTTCATGACTTATTACAGTCATCTTTTTCTCTGAAAAAATATTGATTGACTTGTTTTTACTTCAAACTACATTTTTCTCTGCATTGCTTTGTACACTTTTACAAATGTGCCTTCATGACAGCCTTAGGCTGGGGTGACACATAAGGATCAAACTGGAGACCTCCTGTGTTAAAACCTTGAACTGAAAATCCATGACTTAGCAGCTGAGGACTCTAAGAACCCATTCTCCTTGAATCAGTAGAGAGGGGATCCTATAATACCTATTCTCTACTGGGGTTTTTATAACTCAAAAGAATTTTCTGTACAGTTTCTAGAAGATGTCTTTTCTTGAACAGCTTATGAATGACGATAGAAACTTATAAGTTCATGTCAGTCTAAACAAATCTCCCTTTAGGATATTATTCTCTCTTTCTCTAATAGAAATACTAAATCTAAATTGTCCATTTAAGAATGTATTAGAACAATGTTAAACTCATGCTACTTCAGGAAGAGTAGTGTACATTCCAGGTTAAAGCTAGTTTCCTAGACTGTGTAATTTAATTTTTCTGCAGTAATTGCTTTTAAAGTCATTGGATATATATTAATAGTTAAACAGCACCTTTGTTGCATCATGATACATAACACTCCTATACTTTTAGCCTCCCTCTCCTTTCCAAGTGCCCTTACAAAATAAGTGTGTGACATTTTGGAATTTGAGGGTCAGGCAAATGATAGTGGAGATGAAGGCCTATGGGTTGGCCAGAGCAAGTCATTAAACAAGATGGATCACAACTATGGGTGTTAAGAAAGGAAGAAGGGTAATTGTAGTAGACAACTCCCCGTATACCAACTGGACCTATCTCACAGGGAAGTCTGCTGTCTCCCTTGGGCCCTAGTAAGAGATATTACTAGAAGACTCCCTGGACAAATTCGGTGCTCAGTGGAAAAGAACCTGAAGGTATTGGTTGGTAGCTGGCTAAATATGAGCCAGCAGTGTGCCAAGAAGGCCAATGGCATTCTGGCCTGTATCAAAAATAGTGTTGCCAACAGGACTAGGGAAATGATTGTCCGTTTGTACTGGCAAGGCCATACCTTGAGTCCTGTGTCCAGTTCTGGGCCCCTCATTGCAAGAAAGGCATTGAGGTGCTGGAGTGAGTCCAGGGAAGGGCATCAAAGCTAGTGAAGGGTCTAGGGAGTAAGTCCTATGGGGAGTGGCTGAGAGAGTTGAGAGTGTTTAGCCTGCAGAAAAGGAGGCTCAGGGGAGACCTTTTCATTCTCTGCAGCCATCTGAAAGGATGTTGTAGCAAGGTGGAGGTCAGTCTCTTCTCCAAGGGCAACTAGTGGCAGGATGAGAGGACATAGCCTCAAGCTACTCAACCTCAAGGTTGAGCTCAGACCTCTACTCTGGAGGTCCTAGGAGGAGGGTTTTTATAAAGAAAACTATTTGGAGAGATATTGCAGCTGTAATGAGAATTGGAACTTTGGACATAGGGACTAGCTGCTGTTGCTTGTCCCATACTCTTCCTTCTTGTTACGTGGACATCAGGAGGAATTTCTTCATGGAAGACATCGTTAACATTAGAATAGACTGCCCAGGGAGGTGGTGAAGTCACCACTCCTAGAGGTGTTCAAGAAATTACTGGGTGTGGCACTTAGTGCTTTAATCTAGTTGACAAGGTGGTAGTTGGTCAAAGGCTGGACTTGATGGTCTTAGACATCTTTTCCAACCTAAATGATTTTGTAATTCTTTGCTTGTATAACATGAAATCACAGTGATATGTGCTCTGCTTTGGGAGAAGGATGGATGTCTGTTGACATAAAGCCTGTTTTGTTGGAAGAATGTTTAAGACCTGGCACAACCTTATAGAATTGTTAAGTTTGCAAAATACCTTTAAGACAATCAAGTCCAACCATCAAATTTATAGCTATATTTCCTGCGGACAGAGATTTCTTCTGAGCTAGCTCTGAACATTACCTCAAAGTAGTGATACTCAGTGGCTAAGGCCATGACATCAAGAGTAGTTAAACAGTGCAAATGATCACTAGTTCAATACTGAAATTGTCTGCTGCCTTTGCTTTCTGGGTTTTTTTGTTTGTTTCTTTCATTCTTTTTGGTGGTGTGTTGTTTTTTTGTTTTGTTTTATTTTATTTTGAACATGGAGCCACAGTACAACACTTCTGGGACACCAATATGCAAATGCAGTAATCTGATCCCAGGAGCTGTATGGTGTCATCCACATCCCACTGGATCTAGACTGTGTGGTCTGCCTTTCAGCCTGGTAATTTAGCCTGGGCATACAGCAAAAACTCAGCTGTGTCAAAACTCTCTTTGAGTCCTGGCTTGGGCATATCTGTACAGTACTCACAAGTACTATGTAGCTATGATCTCAGATTTCTACTCTGGAAAAGGACCAGCTATGTACATACTGGAGTGGACTTTCCTAGAACGGTTTTAATGCCTATATTTTCTTTGCCTTGTTTTCTCATTTGACTGAAAGTGGTTTCATTGAAGTATTCCCATCTGTATTGGAGCAAAAAGAACAATTCCTCATTTCATCTTATATAGAAGTATGACCTTATCTGTAATTACCTTGTAACATAGTTTGCATACATTATACTATTCTTCTTTTAGGTATATAAAAAGGAAGAGACGCATTTTCAAAATGAGTTGTTATAATTCTCAGTCGTTTATGTAACTAATTGATCATTTATGCCTCGTGTCCTGCTGTACCATTTTTACAGTTTTCAAGGAAAAAAACCTCCACTATGCTGATATGCCATTCTTCAACACACATGGATATTTATTATACAATACAAATTCCTTTGAAACAGAATTTCCAGTGCTATTTCTATGGCTAGAGGAAATCAAAGGGGAAAACTACACAATATGAAGAATCAAAGAAAACTGTTTTATATAAGGTATAAAGGAAAAAAGTAACTTACAATACTTTAGAATTCACCATTAACAACACTGTAAAACATATAAATATTGAAGGTTATTGTACCCTATCCTGACAGATAGATCAGAGAGATAGAAAGAAAGATACATAGACAGACAATCTGCAAACACTGCAAACACAAGCTAGTATTATTAAACTAATCTTTATTAGCCATTGGTACTTTTTAGCTGGCAGATTTTGACACAACGTACACGTGTATGCATATTCACTCACATACACAGAATTCTTTCATCAGGTCTGACAAGAAACAACAATATCCAAACTAAATACCAATTACAGTTGCTCTGGGAATAATTATGGTAATCTACCAGACCACTCAAGAGAAAAGAATAGTCAGCACGTGTGGAGTAGAGAGGTGACAGCAGAAAGAGGTGACTAGCAGTTAACCTCCATGGAACTAAGAGAGAAGAGTGCCCTTAACAATTCCCATTACACTTGCCACAGTGCATCAGGAAAGGTCAACTGAGTCTTTTAAGGGATATTGAATAAAAAAAAAATCCTCTTTCCTTCCTGCAGCATCAGTGGTCTCATAAAGAACTTTATTATTGCTTACAGTCCTTGCTGTTCTCATCTCGCTAGGTTATAACAGCTGAAACATTACTAGTTTTCTCTATTTCTTTATCAATACATTTAAATGTATTTAAATGATACAATTAAAATTCGTGTTCTGTAAAAAACATTACCAGTATATTTGAAAGCTGTGCCCTCAATACTACAAGAAAGGCAACAGAAAAAGGCAATGGCATTTGAAGCCAAACAAGTCAAAAAGGAAAAAAAGATCTTTGGCCCTGCCAGCTCTTGCTGCTACCTCTCCTGTCAGAGAGAAGGCTGAAGAGGTACGTGTATTTTCCTGAAGCCGTTCCCTATGCTTCTATATACACTAAAATCCATTTTTTTCTCCTTGACTAGCTCTCATGCTGCTCTGTTACCCCAGCAGCCCCCTCTAGGCACTTAACAGGACTAAAAATCAACCTACCCTTCTGCAGCACTCTGCGCTCTTGAGGTCCATACAGACCCACATCTTGTCCAACTGCTGGAAAGGAGGTAGAGAAAGAGAAAAACAGAGCGAATTTGTGTGACTTTTTATTTTGAATAGCTGATGCCCTTCTGAAGATGAATTTAAAGTTAAAGAGAGACAACACAGTTGGGAAGGACTGTGTATGCAGAAAGGATATTAATAAAGACTCCTTCTAAAAAACCCTCAAATTATCTTTCAAAAACTTCCATTTTTCTTGTATTATGCCATAATAATATAGCTGCCTGTTTTTTCATTCATAATTTTAATTTGTTATGAGATAGATATTTAAAAAGAAAATTCTTTGTTCAAAACTTAAACTGTTTGTTAGACTATCACATAAGTAAACAATTTACCTATCCTCACAAAATTAGTAGTAACTGTGAAACCAACACAGGTTTCTGAGAAGTGGAAGTTGAATTAATGCCTATCCCTTTAGTAATATCACACATGCTCACTATATTGAAAAAGGATGAAGCTATATCATCTGTGGCTTATGAAGTCAAACACAACTTATGCAGTTAAACACTGCTTAAGTTGTTAAACACAGTGCAGGCAACAACCCCACCCTTCCTGGTCACTTTTACAAAAAATAAAAAAAATAAAAAATTCTATTACTTGTTTTTGTTTATTACTAATTTAAATTACAAGTAAACTAATTCTGCCTAATGTAATGTAAGATATCTCTAAGAATGAGAAGGGTAGAAAAATTTAGACTATTGACTTTGATTCAGTTTGCTGTAATTGAGCACTGAATTGCTTTGCCAATGGAGGATATGTAACAGGTCCTAAATTAACTGTAATGGCTAGAACTATTTTAAATATAGCATGTGTAGCAAACTGCAGACTCTTTAAAAAAAATAAAATTAGTCTGGCATTCATTATACAAGAGGTATATTATTTCTCACAAAAAAAATCTAACATATGCATTTATTGAGTATTTACAGACTAAATGCATGTACATATGTACATAGTAACTGACATTACAATTTAAACTTGTTCTTAAACACAGAGCCAATAATTTTTTAATTAGTTATTAATACTAGGCTGCTAGGCCACTACTAAGGTACTTAATTAGGGCAGCTAATTGACATTCTAAAGACCCAAACAGCTGCAACCCCACTGAATGAGAAATTTTAGGTTGTCAATCCTTTAAAAAATATGTGCACATCCATTTTGTTGTTTACTTTGAAAATGAGGTTTAAGTTAGGTACATATATTTGACTGAAGGACTTAATCTACCTTGCCAGAATTATTGTTTTATATAAATGTGTACTCTAATATGTATGTGGGAGAAAAAACACCACCATAAAGACTTAGAAAAATAAATCTGATTATAGGAATCATAATCACTTAGGATAGAATGCAACACAGAATTCCAAATGAAAGAGTGAGTGGAAATTGCATGCATTACACAGTTTATTTTGAGTAAATGCCAGCAAAATCTATGCAGAATACCATATCATCATCTCTTGTGTGTAGGACACATTTGCCATTAAAAAAAAAAAAAAAGGCACAAATAGAATCATACACAGATCATTTGAGTTGGAAAGGACTTTTAAGATCACCTGGTTCCCACCTTGGGCAGAGATGCCACCCACTAGATCAGGCTGCCTAGGGCCCCACTCAATCTGGGCTCGAACATTTCCAGGGATGGGACATCCCCAGCTTTTCTGAGTAACCTGTTTCAGTGTCTCACCACCCTCATAGTAAAGAATTTCCTCCTAACATTTAAATATAACTCTCTCCTCTTTTAGCTCAAATCAGTTCCCCCTTGTCCTATAACTCACTTTAAGTACTGGGAAGCTGAAATTCTGCTCCCTAAGCTGAACAGTGCCAGCTCTCTCTGACTGTCTCCATAGGAGAGTTGCTCCAACCCTCGGATCAGCTTTCTGACCCTCCTCTGGACATGCGCTTTCCATGTCTTTCTTATGCTGAGGACCCCAGAGCTGGACACAGTATTCCAGGTGGGGTCTCACAAGAACAGAGTAGAGAGATAGAATCATCTCCCTCGACCTGCTGTTCATGTCCTTATAGCTTTTTAAAGAAGAATTTGGGGGAACTAATTTTTTTGTGGTAATACCCCAGTGAACTAGATACACTATATATTTGCCATTGTATGCCAGCTCTATGTTTTCCAAGGGAAACTATTGCAGGATAGATAAGCAGTACTGAGTTTGTCAGGACTTCAAGTCTGTTGCTCAGAAATTTTCAAAGTTAGAAATAAGTGTATCTCTCGCAATTACGAAAAGTTTTGCTTCATTAGACTGCAGTAGCTTTTATGGTTATTTTATTACCATACTTTCATATTTCGTTTTGGAAAATGTAGCATAAAGAAGTGTTTAAACTGGAAAATATTAGTTTAGGGACAAGGACTGAAACTACCTGGGCAGAATTTATCATACTGTCGTGCCTGAATCAAAAGGATTTCCTTTATATTCAACAGAGAGCATGTCTCAAGGTACACACCAGCTCACTTGCTAAAATACATTCCTCAGGATTATATGAATCTTAGCAGGTACAGTGAAAATAGAAAAATGAAAGAAATGGTAGCAAACCTATGGGGAGAACAAGTAACTTGATTGGAACTACAGAAACAACTCAGGAAAAAAATTATGAGCTTTAAATGTTTCTTCTGATTCCCATTTTAACTTCCACAGGTCTCACTGTTTCAACAGAAGTCCAAGAAGTTTCAACTCTACCTTTGTCTCTGCAGTCGAAAATATAGAACATTAAAAGAGGTATTTAAGGAATCCTGATCTACATGCACACTGAGTTATACTACAGCAATTGAGAATCTCTATTATTAACACAATTTTTTAGAAGCTTGAATTGTAGCTTTTTAACAAAAACAAACCAACAAACAAAAAATATCATCTCCCAAACCAAAATTATTCCTTCTTCTCATTTGTTGAGAGAAGACTATGACATAAAAATCAAAAACTCAAGCTTACTATAATGTGATTTAATTTCTTGTCAAGAATTTCAACAAAATTTTATGCTACTTTTTGCAATTCTTGCTGTTTTTTGATTTGCTCTATTAAAAAAAACAAACACAAAATTCAAGTTTCTTGGTGTTTCTTCTATGCAGTGTTACCTTCGTTCAGAGGAAGGGCAGGTATTTTGGGAGAATCATACTTCTTCCTGTCACCACAGCTAATGAGGCACAGGAAACCATTGACTGTTGCTTGATCATGCATACAGAACAAGCAACTGTTAGGAGGCACATTCTTCTTCTGAGATGAAGCCATCTGCAGCCAATCCCAGCAGGTTTTCCTTCAGGGCTGCAAGTGCACAGTAAGAATACAGATTGTTTCTACTTTCCACATCCTTTTAGTAGAGCTTAAGCCAATACATGTGGGAAAATCAAAATAAACACAGACAGATGTCTAATTATCCCAGGTAGTCTTTCCATATATTGTGCATACAATCTTTTGAACATCTAAGATATTGTTTAAAAAAACCATCAACCCAGAAATTAAACTGAAAGCCTTTATCAAATCCTGTACATCAGGAAAAAGCAATCATGAGAGGCGAGATCCACATCTGCCAACACTTGATCTTAATTATTTGTTTGATAGGTATTTCTGGACAAACAGACTCAGTCATTACCAGATGTAGCTTGTCTGTGTTAATAATCGGAGATAATTGACTCTACCTTTTGCCTTTTGCCAATTACCACACATCCAAACTGAGTGTTTTTCCTCCTCTCTCTGTCTTTAAATTCACTAGAAGGTTCGAGAATTATAAACTGAAAGATTGAGAAGGATAAAGAATGTCATTAAAATGTGATTGCAATCAGGATTAGGTATCAGTGATTACTTTCTGTGAGGAAGGAGAAACAAGCAATCTGAGAACTTTCATGTCTTTACACAGCACTGTTGACTGCTCCTCTAAAATATCTCTCCTTTCAGTATATCAAAAACACCCCAACATTTGTAAAAACAAATTAAAACCAAAACATGTGACTTGGTTCAATGTAGGAATTATAAGATTGACTAGAATACAAGTATTTTCTCAAAATTGAGATGAGGGGGAAAATGTAGCAATTTATTTATGCATTCTGGGAAGTTTTAACATTTGGTTTATTTAGCATAGTATTATAGCTATTATTTTCTGGTATTGGTAATTAGCATGTAATACTGATTTATAAATCTGGCTGCAATTATACCATTTTATCTAAAGAAATCGAATTTGCAAAGGCTAACTAGCACAAAGCCTCAATTATCAGTTGATTATAATCATTCGGCAGTGTGACAAGTGAGTTGTCATAAGCCCAGTAGTTGTGAGGAAAATAAATGCAGCAAAAAATACCAAGCAGAAATTATTTCAGTCAGCGTGGGAAAAAAGTCTTTATTTTGGAAGTTCAATAAACTAAATCCAAATGCTTAATGATGGGCAGAATTTATGAGTTAAGATATTTTTATAATAAAGAACCCACTTTTCAACATCTCTGGCTATTTCTTTCCCTTAAATTATATGGAAGATAAACAGTTTTATTTGTTAAATGAATGCTAAAATCTTTCACTTTCATCACAACCCAGGTGCATTTACTAACAGCTTAAATGCCGTGTAAATATTGCCACCTGAGTAGATGTCCTATTTTAGAAAGGTGTTGTGATTACAGAGGTGATCTGGGACAAAGACACTTTCACTCCCAGCTCTACTCAGTTTTTGGACCAGAGTTCAGTGATCTAATTTTAGACACTTAATTGAAATACCATAGTTAGAAACATAGTCTCTTTAGAACTCTTCTAATGGTCAGTGGAGGGTGATTTCATACCTTTGCAAGGTGAATCAGGAGTTTACTAGGTCAAATTGCCCACTAGAGGTACCTATCTTTGTCTTTATCGATTAAGGAGATTCTATTTTAGGCAAGATGGCTCAAATAACTGCCTGACTCAAGCATTTCTGTGTGCGCATGGCCAAGTCACTTGGGTCTTCTTCTACAAACAGAATCCAGGCAAAATGCTCTATACCCTGTCAGAGAGGCTGAACAACCCTGTACAATCTGTGAAGGAGGTTAGTCAGGAGTTGGGGTGTTGGTATGAATTGTGCAGACAGCGAGACTTTACTGGGTGTTCACCAGCAAGCAGGCCCCAGACTTACACTAAAACAATAGGGAGAGCAAGACCAAGCAATGATGGGGAAGCTCCACTTCATCCCTCACACCAGAGTCTAAGTCTATCATGTTAAACCATTAATAGGAAACTATTCAACATTGCTAAGCCTGTGAATAACATCTCAGACCTAGAAAATTGTCTAAGAAAGAAATAATGTGAACTGGACTGGAACACACACCCTAGATAGCAGAAGTTTAAGAACTCCTTTCAAGTTGAAATTCAAAGTTGTAAACTTTTTGTTTGATTGAGGTTTTCAGGCCTTCTTCCAGCTTTCAGACTGCAGCTGAGAAGGAAATGTCCTGTTCATGCTTACTCAGGTATCCAGAGGGAACCCGAATCTTCTCTTCCTGATGAAATGTCAACCATCACAACTATATTCTGCAATATCTGAATCTACATGTCAGCCAAAATGGTTTTATATTAAATTGAATGTACTTCCAGTGGGAATACTTTTATATTCATTAATGCAAAACTCCTTTTAGCCTTCTACCTAGGATATGTTTGGAGTTATAGATTTTGAATTTGGACCTCCCACAGCTGATACAAGTACACTGTGAAGCTTTTCATGCATAAATTGATGTGGTCTGACCATGTTTACTATGTTAGTGCAGTTACAATTATAGCTTGGTTTTAGTCCGAGTAGCTCAGCTCTGTCAGGGTTTATGCTTAAACGCCTAGAAGCAGAAACAAAAAATAATATCCCTTACTTACATGCAGGTATTTTAACTAGCCAACTCATAACACTATTTGTACTAGTAGTTCTTAGGATACTATTACTAGTAGGGATCCATGTATGAGAAACATTTTTTAAAGGGCTCAACAAACAGTCTTTTGCAGGTAAGCTTGTCCCTGTGATTTAGTCAGGTCTTTATTAAAAGTCTTATTGCCACTGTGCTAACTTGGAGGTAATAAGTTCCATGCAGTGAACTTACCTCTACCTTTTAGAACTTACACGGTTAATATTTTTAAATATAGAATTTTAAATTTACATTTAAAATTAAAATGTTAAATATAATAGTTGTATGAAACTTCAATGTATTTCTCCTCACAATATTTTTTTAAAATGCTAGCCAGCATTATTTATTCTATTTATAGAAAATTAATTCAATAATGAGGTTTCTTGTTTGAGAAGTAAGAATATGCAAAATTTTCCAAAATGCTATGCCTTGATTTGTCCAGGTCAGATGCAGACAGAGGCAGTCTAACCTCAGGCCCTTTTAGACTAGGAGTGTTTTTCTCCTGCAGAAAACAGGGACTTTGCAAGTAACAGAACAGCCTACATGGGGTTGGGATATGGCTGGGCTCAGAAGCACTGCTGATCTGATAACAGCCTCCAGAACTAAAATTTGGCCATTTTTTTTTTTATGGTAGAAATAGGGAATTGCAACAGTTTCTCTTAAATCCTGGTTAATTCCATTGAATGATTTTTCTCTACCACATTTTAGGAGTTGTGATTTTTGCAAGAAATTGAAATTCTGGTAAAGAATGTATGTTCTTGAATTATAAGCAAGACATTTGCCAGAAGTTCCTGTAAGGCTTTCAACAAAATCAGTGGACACTTATGTCACAGATTCCAATAATTTTTTTATGTTTTTATCAGTACCATCAAGACTTGAGATTTCTTTATATCTGTCTTGACTGTCTGGCAAGAAGATTGGCCCATGCTGGAGCAAGAACTTGTGATCTACCATGGCTTTTTGTGATAAATATTCCTTTAAAGCTGCCCAATATAATGCAGAATACCAATGTAGAACATGAGAAAATTAATCATCCTTCCTATGGTGTATAGAGCATTTTTTCTTATAATTTATTCTTTGTGTTTATTCTTTCTCTTTTTCTTTCTGGGTAGTACCTAGGGATATTTCTGATAATTCTGTATTATTACACATAATTCTGTAAAAGTTATGTCTTGTTTCTGAAAGATTGTCAAATCTTTTCAACTAAGTGGAACTTCAAGTAATTAGCTGCACATTGGTACTGACTTCCAACAGCAGTTTACATTTTAAGTTTTAGAAAATTCCAGCTAGAAATACTTCATTAATAGTACATTTTCTGTTGGAAAAATGTAAGTGTTATTTCTGTTTAATTACTAAAAAAAACAAAAAAACCCACCTAAAACAAAAACAAACAAAAAACCCCCACAAATACAAAAAAAAAAAAAAGAACAAACTGTTATTCTATTAGTTATAAATGTTTTAGTGATGCTTCTGGCTCAAAGTTTCAAGAAGATATTTGAAAACAGATCCTTCAAAATCAGAATGATTTAATGTAATTAAAATAATTCAAAAATATTTGGATCCTGGACAAATGTATAGATATTCTTGATGTTAAGGTAGATTGTTCCAAGCCACAGGGTGCACTAAAAGCAAGAATATATGTACATTTTTTATCAATGTCATTCATTTTGGGGCCTAAGGGTTTGGGGGAAATAGTGCCAGTGAGGTTTTCAACCTCACAACTGAACTATTTGATTCATGATAATATGATCTCATCTCAGAAGGGCATGAATTTCCCAAGTAGCACTTCAAGGAGTGACATTTTGTCCTTAGTAAGATACAAAATTGCAGAAAGTAGCTAATTATTTTGCCGTTGCTATGGGATAATTGATAATTTTATGCCTATTATTTTGATTTTGGAAAAGGAGTAGCATTTCTACCTTGCAGCATTTGTAAGAAAGGCCATTTTCCTTCATGCTAATTAGCAAGAATTCTTTTGGCCTTTAGAACAGAAACAAAAGCGTAATAATTGCTATGAGAGAGCACGAAGAACAATCACTTATTCCTGCTACAATCCCACAAAACAGTGACATAACTTTGTGGAAAGGGAGGTACTCTCCAGAGGAAATGATTCTGGATGCTCCTGTTTGATCTGGTGCCAATTCCAAGATTATTAATTTATATCCAGTACAGACACTAACTCTTATTTTTCAGCACCTTTTTACTGTTCTGTGACGCTTTGTTGTGAATTTGGTTTGGTTTGGTTTTTTTTGTCCTTGGAATATTGCAACTCAGAACTGCTATGGACCGTGTTTTCCTCTTAAAATAATGTAAGATATTTCAATGAGAATAAGAATACAAAAGGGCATGAGATCTTCTAAAATAAAAAGAATCAGAAAACACATTGATTCTGTAAAATTAGACAAATTTTAAATTATTCTTCAAGACTTCTTCCTTTCAGCTGGTAGGTATCCCTTCACAAAAAAAAAAAAAAAAAAATCAACCAAACAAAAAAACCCAAACCAAACCAACAACAGAAAAAACCAACCAACCAACCAAAAAAACACAAACAAACCAAAGTCATACTAAAACTTAAGCTAATTTCTGTAAAATGCACTATTATTTGTCTTAATAATAAAACTACTGTGTGATAAATTTGTAGTTCATGATGAATCACAGTCTATTCAATATAAAAGATTTCCTAGATCAAACAGTGTAAGCAAGTCTCCAATTTTGAAATGACTTTACATGATCCACTCTGTTATTTTTCAATATTTCTTGTGAAGAGTATGTTATTCTTACACTGTGCCTATGTGTTTGTTAATATCATGGACAGTCATATACAATATACAAAATACAACAATAGATTTTACTTTACAAAACATTCTGTCTAAATGAGAATAAATTAAACCCCTGGAAGGTCAGAAAACTCAAACATTAAGGATTCTGCAGAGACGCAAATTGTGGAGGCTATGATAGACTATTTTGTAGTAAGATCTAGCAAAATTTCAGTAGGACTTCACAGCAATCTGAATGATAACCACTCTGTCTCTTCCTGAGCTGTGACATGCTCTGTGCTTCACAATCCTGATGGCATTAAGAAAGACATTAAATGCTATCTTATTTTGTTAAAAAAAGCCAAACAAACAACAAAAAAACCCAAACAGGTTGTAAAAATATATTTTAAAGTGTAACTCTTGTCTACCAAGTACATATCTGGTTACAGTCTCACTCAGCACTGAAGCATATCCTCTCTATTCCATGTTTAATTTACTAAAAGCAACACTAGCAAACTGCTTTTGTCTTAACACAAAGTTTTATTATTTTCTTAGATGAAATTGCTTCCAGCTGCTCGATGTGGCAACATAGCCTTCATGCACTCTCTTATAATAAAACCTGAATGAACTGCTGAAATATTTGGTATGATATTGGTAGTAAAACATATTTTGTGTAAATCAGATCAGCTGTTTCACTACCAAATAAGTGAACTACAAACAAACAAACAAAGATAAATCACTAGCAATCTTCACAAAGCATTGTACCTCTCATTTAATCTGAATTATCTCAATTTGGCTGTCCTAGATTTGAACTATTGGATTGCCTTAAAACTTTGTCCTTCAGACTTAGGAATCCCTTATCAGAGTTGGTTCTGTGTTTATTGTTTTATCTACTCTGATGAATGCATTTTCTTCCTTGAAGAAGGAAATGAGCTGAGCTCCACATTGTTCGCATTACAGATCAGCAGATTTAGTAACTCTTCTTTATTTCCAGTTACTCAGATTTTTTTGGTACCTTAGCCCAACACCATCCAATTTATAAGACAGTTACTTCATAAGCCGACACTGACTGTATTTGATTTAGTGCTTATCTTTCATTTTGAATAGCAGTGAGCAAATCTATGTCACTGACAAAAAGGAAAGCCTTCAGGTCAAATTCATCTCAGGTGTAACTCTGCTGCATTTAGTAGCTACACCCAGAATTCAAATTGTACCCTGTCGCTTCAAATGGACTAGTGTGTAACTCATGCTGCTGACTGGAGATCTTGTGGATACATGGAAACAATTGTGAGTAAAGATGTATATTCATGTAAGAGACAAGAAACTTGACTTTTCCAAGCAGAAAATCAAGATGCAGAACCGCCTACATGTTGGCCTGGCAGTTTACTACCAAAGACAATAAAAATACTTAAAGGGGTATAAAAGGCAGTATGGTAGAATGCTGGGCTTATACTCTAATATTATGAACTGTATATCGTTCCAGTTAATTAACTTCATTATTGCATCTATACACATGTAAAATTAAGAATAATCACTGAAAGTGTTAATTGTGTAATTATGGTTATAACTCCCATTACAATAAAAATACATAAATCACCGCAAAGACTTAAGATTTCTTTTTGAATAGAGACAAAACTGAACCGATGACTGAATTTACCATACATAGCAGTGAATATACCATATAAAGTCCATAAGTTCTCACACAAAGTCCACGTGTTCGAGTGTTGACTTTGGTGTGACAAGAAAGTTTTTCAAATACTAGATGGAGATTTTAGTATTTGTGGGGTTCATGGGAAGAAATATGCCATTGCTCCTATGAGCAACTGAAATTGTTTAAGTTCTCAGTTATAACATCTCTAATTGCATGTATTTTGTCATGGAGTGTACATTGGAAAAGAAAGAGTTCTAAGGTCTCAGGATGAAATCTGAGATATTAAATGTCACTCAACACAAGCTGCAAATTTTAGTTTAAGCACAAGAGAAAGGTTGGATCTTCCTCTCATTCAAATAACTTAAGGTTTCACTTTTATTTCTTTATATTTGTATTGAACAAGCAAAATGTTGTACTGGCTAAGATCCAAGATTGTTTTTATTCTAGTGAAAAGAATTATTTTTTAATTAAATTGATACTTATTTCATACTACTTTGATTCTTTTCTGTAAGTAATGTGAAAGAACTCTTGTCAGTTCAGTGGTACAGAAAGGGGAATTTTTGTATTGATCAGTGACGGGAGAGTAATAAATATACTTTGAGACAAATGGAGAGATTTAACCAAGACTCACAATTCAGTACCTAGTTACAGTGATTAAGGTTACAGTTTGTCCTTCTTATTGCTTCCTTCTTTTCCCTTAAGTACCTTTTGGTTGGGTTTTGGTGGTTTTTTGTCAGGTTTGCTCTAATACAGAAATATTACTTTTTATGTTGTATGCTGTGCAAAATTTGTCTCAGTCAAATCATGCTTTAAAATTCAGCATTTATTTCATCTTCTGAACATAAAAGTATTAAATTTGTAATATTTGTATATTTGTAATATACCATCTCCATTATTTCAAGTTCAAAGCATAGTCAAGACAAATGGTCATACTGAATAAAGAGTGGAGACACATAGCACTTCAAATATCAACATATATTGATATTCCTTACCACATCCTATGGCACATAAGTTGGTGCTTAGATTCAGCAGAAACCACAGACAGTGGTTTTATAATTAAAGCATACTTTCTGCTTAGGATAAGGAAAGGAAACAAAAAATTGAGGCTGAGTCAGCAACACAAACATTGGAATGGGCTGCCCAAGGAAGTGGTGGATTCTCTGTCCCTGGAGGTTTTTAAGATGAGACTGGATGCAGCACTCAGTGCCATGGTCGGTAACCATGGTAACTCAGTAACCAGGGCGGTAAGAGATCAAGGGTTGGACTTGATGATCCCAGAGGTCCCTTCCAACCCCATTGATTCTATGATGATGATGATTCTATGATTCTATGATGTTGGTCAAATGCAAAACTCTTCAGAAGAGCATCAATCAGAAACACTTTTGTGTCATTAAAGAATGTATGAATTAGTTCTGCAAACCAGAAGGACTTGAAAACAGGCTTGAAGACAACACTACATTGTGGACATGTATCTGCTCAGGATACTTAAGCTGCAGCCCTGTACAGTGCCTTTAAAAAGCTTCTCAAGAACAGAAGGAAAATCCCATTAATAAAAAGGACATTATACATATAGAGAAGTCACAAGACTGGTTAGACAGTCTTGTGTTGGTGGAGGATTTTTTGAATTTTTTATCCTCAGATTGCCACAGACTGTGCCATAAAGCTGCATGCATATGAATCAGCAGTGCCCTGGCAACCAGGAGGGCCAACCATGTCCTGGGTGGCATCAGGCAAAACATCATCAGCCAGTCAAAGGAGGTGATTGTCCTGCTCTGCTCTTCACTGGTGCAGCCTCACCTTGAATATTGTGTGCAGATTTGGGCACTACAATATAAGAAAGATATTAAGCTGTTAGAGAGTATCCAAAGGAGGGCAACAAAGATGGTGAAGGGTCTTGAGAGGAATCCATATGAGGAGAGGCTGAGGTCACTAGGTCTGTTCAGCCTGGAAAAGGGGAGACTGAGGGGAGACCTTATTGCAGTTTACAACTTCCTTGTGAGGGGAAGAGGAGGGGCAGGTATTGATCTCTTCAGTCTCATGAATGGTGACATGACTCAAGGGAACAGCATGAAGCTGAGTCAGGGAGGTTTAGGATGGATATCAGAATTTTTTTCTATCAACAGGATGGTTGAGCACTGGAGCAGTCTGTCCAGGGAGGTGGCCACAGCACCAAGCCTGTCTGAATTTAAGTGCTTGGGCAATGTCCTCAGGCACATGGTGTGATTCTTGGGGTGTCCTGTGCAGAGCTAAGAGTTGTATTTAATGATCCTGTTGGTCCCTTCCAACCCAGCATATTCTGTGATTCTAGGATATCCATCATGGCATAACTACTTATCAAAACATATGTGAAGTTGTTGTGTGGTTGTCTACTGTGTAAGCTGACAAAATATTTTCTTGTAATTCTGTTCTAATATTGCTGTCAGAAGCCCTTTGAGGTTGTGGGGGTTTTTTTGGTTGATTGTTTTATTGTTGTGGTTCAGGTTTTATGTGTGTGTGTGTGCATGTGCGTTTTTTTTTTTTTTCTGGTGCGCAAATATCAAATTTATGTCACTGTTTCACAGAATAAAAGCAAGTACTCCACAGAAATTCAAATGAAATTTTTTGAGGGTTAGGGCTTATATATTTCTGAGTGAAAGGTTTCTTACCACCAGAATTTTAGAAATACACATTAAGGAAAAGTTTCCCATTAGTCATAAGTATGATGTCCAATTCTGAAATTGTCCACACTCATTCAGATTAGTGAAGCATGACAGTATCCCATCACTTCCAGAGGCACTTATTTTCTACTAGATACCAGCAATACTTTAGAGATAATTATTTGTGCTATTGTCATTGTGACAGTGAAATTAGTTTCCATAAATATACAAAATGTGGAACCATAGAAAGATTTAAATCAGATTTACAGAAACTTTGTACTTTATACAATTACCATCTCATGATGTGGAAAATAAAATGAAAAAAACCACACAAATACTATCTCCTTATTTTACTAATATTTTATATTTCTTTCTCTGCAAATACGTATTTATATGTGTAAATGTTATGCATAAAATTTCATGGATGGTACAAGACTACCATCTACAGGCTATACAAGCAAAAAATATTTTAAAAGGCTAGCAATGGAATAATTTTCAGTACAGTTTTTTAAAGTAAATTCTGACTTTTTTTTCTAAATGTTTTGCTGATCTCCCTAGGGATCTTTGAGAAAGATTTTTATATTTGATCTTTACACTGGAATCGTTGTGTTGAATGTTTTATAATACACTAATCCAAGTCAGCAAACCCTAAACTTACCTCTCACAAGTTCATTTTGTGCTTTCTGCATACAAGAGTGTTTCTTCACAAAATGTGTTGAAATCTCATTTTTATGCAATAGGAAAATTTCATAACTGAGTTCCTGATTACCACAATATATTACAAAGAAATAAAATATTTTAATCATAGAGATAAATAATCAAATAATGTGGTGTTTCTTTTAGACTTATATGTTTAATGAAAAAATTCAGATCTTCACACATATATACCATAAGTCTTTTACTTATAAAATAAACATCTGTATACAATACCTGTGTTAGACAATTATTTTTGTACAACAAATTTTCTTTGGTTTTGGTCATCATGAATCCAAATAGTCATTGATGCTTTCTATTAAAAAATACAAAACCTTCAACTTGTATTTATTATATATACTTTGAATCCTATTAATTCATTCAAAAAACAAAAAAAAAAATACAAAAAAAGAAAAAGAGAATAAGCCAGGAAATGCATAACCTGAATAAACTTGACCATTTCATTAGACCTTTGTTTATATCCACTTGCAGAACTCCTGCTGAAAGTAATGAGAGCTTTGCATAAAAAATGATGGCAAGTCTGTGCACAGTAATCAGCTACAAACTTCTAATAGGAATCATTATTCTGCCCTAATAATAGCTACCCTTAAACTGAGTAATAATAAATTAATCAATAATACATGTTTTGTGTTCTTGCTTTTAATTATTAGAACAATAAAAAAAGCTGTGAGATATATATATTCATTTTTATGGCTGCAGCATTATATATGTTACATAATATACAAGGCGTATTGGGAGACCTGAGCTCATTCACCCTGAAGGAAAGAAGGCAAAGACGAGCTCTAATTGCTTTCTTCAATTATCTACGGTGAAGTTTTAATGAAAATGGAGCTAGGCTCTTGGTTGTATTATACAATGAAAGAAGAAACATTTGACAGAACATGCAGAATGCTCCAGTCTGAGATAAAGGGAGGAGGGGAGAGAAATAGATGAGAGTTGTGAAGCACTAGAAGAGGTGGGCCAAAGGTGTTGCAGGGGTACTAAAATATGACAGGACCCTTTGCAATCTGATCTAATCTCAAAGCTGACCCTGATTTGAGAGCAATGTCAAATTTCCAGAAGTCCTGTCTAGCCTGAATTTTTCATAAACTTTAGAATTTCTGTGAAGAATTTCCCATCCAATTTTTACACATTAGACTAATGTTGATTTCTGTGGGGTTTGGATCAGGCAGCTACAGAGCAGATGCTAATGTAGTTTGAACCTCACACCTGTAAGCGTCAAGAATAAAGGAAAAGTGCAAATTCAATGCTAAACAGAAATCCATTTCTGCCTTGTGGAGTTAATTAGCAATTGATTTAAACTAGCTATAAACACATATTTGCTGTTAATGATTTTGAATGGTGTTCTTCAGGGATCAGGTGTGAAAATATAAGTTTAAAAAATCCCTCAAAACTAAAAAAAGAGCCAACTCCATTCTTTTAAACTCTTCTTAACTCATATTTTGAAACTTTTAATGATAATATATTAACCACAGAAGAAAACAAGTAAACAAAAATAGGAGCTAAAGTTATCTAAGTTCACTAAATGGTTTGTGACATCAATTTATAGAGCAATTTGTCATAAGATACAGGTAAGAAATGGGAATGGGTAAACTGACAAGTTTAACTGATTATACCAAGTAAAAATACAAGAAATATATTTGCTGCTAAGACATGCTGAAGTAGAAATATGCATGTCTTACAAATAGATTTAGAACAAGAAAGCAGTTATAGCAGGACCAGAACTACCAAAACAGAGTGGGGTTTATTATATGTAAGGTATGAGTTGAATTAAAAAAGCAGACAGCAAGAAGACCAAAAAAAAATAAAAAAAAATTCAGTGCAATGTTTTCACCTTCAGAAAAGACAGAAACCACTGTGTTAAAGGTAACAAAAATATTTGAAGACTCTTTTGTGTTTTGTTTAAATGCAGTTTTACAGAAATAGAGATTACCCTGTGAATCTCTTTTACTGCACAATAAGTTTATTTAAAAAGAAAAAGAAGTCAATGCTTTAGCAAGGCTTGACCAAGATGTGCTATGAAAAGGGAGGTGATAGGCAGAGTGGAATGTAACTGTGAGTTCATAGTTACTTCACAGGCCAGAAAGAGAGTCTTGCACCTGACAAAGAAATAGAGAGGACACTTTTCTTGGAAGAACTTCTTCTCCTTTCCAAATTAATAACTGAATTCTTGATACTCCAGTAGGTCTTGTCTCTAAGTTTCTGGCCAAACATTTTTTGCCACAGGGGTGGAAAAACATGCAGTCTACTCAAAGGACACCACTGTAACCAACTTAATAACAACATCAGAAACTAATATTTTTTTAGAATAGTTACCATGCATAATGTAATTTTTGTAAAAGAAACCAAACAGTTATTATGATTCTTTATTTTTATCTCAAATACATAAATTTTGGTTACAGAAATATCTTCAAAAAAAGAAAAAAAAGGAAAATACCCTTTCCATCTTACTACCAAATTTGTAGTTCAGGCTATGTGTAAATAAATGCTAACCAACATGAATGAAGTAAGCAGTACATGATGGATTTACATTGTTCAGATACAATGTGCTAAAATTAGATGGATGCTGAATAATCTGAGAGGAGCTATAGACCTTTCTAACTATAACATTCTCATGGCATTAGCCTAAATTGTCTTAAGCAGTATTGGGTATATGTTTCAAGTGCTTTAATTTATTCCAATATATAAAAACAGAATTAGGGACTTGGAAGAACCTCTTAAAACTTAGAATTCTAACTGTGAATGCTCAACATTCTGAAAAAGAATGTATTTAAAATATATTTTTTTAAGTATTGCTTTCCATTTCAGGAAAATAATTTGGTAGACATTTAGTTGTTAATTTAATAAATTTCTGAGGACAGAAAACTTTGTTTGGCACCTCTCTCCCTTTTACTGTCAGCAGAGTAGGATACCTAATTGTCATTTCTCTCTAAGGTGATCACACCATGACTGCAAGTTAAAAATTTTAGTAGAAAAGTTGACAATTTGAAATGTGTAAAGATCAAACAGAAATACTATGAATAGATGCTGCCGATAGGACCAAATGCCATTTTGGTTTTAGCTCCCCTCTATTCTCACTGCGAAAGTCAATGCAACAATCAGTGTATCACACATAGTAGTTGTTGTTGGAAGGGATCTCTGGTAATCATCTAGTCCAACTGCCCTGCTCAGAGCAGAGTCAGCTAGAACAGGTCACCCAGCATGATGTCTAAGTCAGGTTTTGAGTATCTCCAAGGACTGGGACTCCTGTTTGACTACTTTCAGATTAAAAAAATAAAGAGGTTTGTTGCAATTAAGTGGAATTTCCTGTACTTCAAATTGTGCCCTTTGCCACTTTTCCTCTCAGTGGACACTACTGTGGAGCATAAGGTGCTTCTTCTTTGCTGCATCCCATCAAGTATTTATATAGATTGACTATTTACTCTCTGAGCCCTCTATACTCCATGCTGAACAGTCCCAGCTCTCTTAGCCTTCTTTCATAGGAAAATTACTCCAAACCCTTATTCATTGTCATGGCCCTTCACTAGCCTTGCTCCAGGATGTCTGTGTTTCCATTATACTGGGGAGTCCAGTATACACACAGTACTCCAGGAGTGTCTCACCAGGTAAGAGTAGAGGGGAAGGATCATTTCCCTTGACCTTCTGAAAATACTTTACTAATGCATCTCAGAAAACTGTTGGCCTTCTTCACTTCAAGGATGCATATTCCAAAAAATCCATGTTCATTTTCAGAGCTGACAAATATGTGGCAATGCCAACCAATCAAATTCCTTTTTTTCTCCAAAAAATTTTATCCTATAGTATCTTATGGCTGCTTCTATGGTGACAGAGGTGCTACAGATATGATTTAGACTGAATTTGTATCCTAGAAACCTTTGCACATTAGAACAGCTCTGTAAGTATCTGGGCTATTTTGAATTTTGAATCTAGAAGTTAAGTATCAATGAATGTCATTATTACAGTTCAACTACCCTGAAAAACAACAAAGAAATATGCAAGTTAAATTCAGTTAAAACTGTATCCTTTGAGTTTAGTTCACCCTGTTGAAAGAAATATCAAAAATATTTCCACAGTATTTTAGTTTCATTTAATCCACTAAATTAGTTGGACTTTCTGTATTTAGGTGCATTGTACCCTCTGAGAAAATATCTGTGCAATATAGTTAGTAGAAATTTAATTTGCAATAAAAATACTCCACTTAAATAATTGTTCCATATTTAAGCAAATTTTGCTTAAACAACACAACAAATATAAAGTTATAAATGAAGGGACTCTGATTCTGCCTAAATATTCTCTATTTGTGTTTAAATGTGGTTCCTTCCACAATAAAAAAGTAAGCAAATTATGTGTCATTTTCTCCTAGTGCTATTCTCTTTCTGCTACTCTAATGAACTGCAGTGGAACTAATCTGAAGCATACACGCTATGGTAAAACAGAATAAAACAACATCTGCTATAGAAATATCCATCACTAGCCCCATATTCTCAAAGCCTTCTACAAGCTGGTAATAAGAAGATATAAATGACTTGGTTCTGCTAATTTCTAGTTGTGCAGTCATTGTGAAATACAGAGATTATAAAATGTTCCTCTGTCACGTATTTTGGTGGTGATTGGACTATCTAGTGAAATATGAAATTTTATTCTTTATGCTTCAAGATAATAACAATAACTGTAAAACTAATATTGTTCTTTCCCATAATTGCTGCTATTCATCATATGGTGTGAGAAATTCAGGAACAAATATACACCACTTTGTTTCATAGTAGGCTTCTGGATATAATGATCATATTATTACTGAGTCTTTCTTAAAGAATTATTCAAGGAAATTATATAATTATGATTGTTTACATCTGAAGATAAGTTTATGAAAATAGGATCATATTAACAGTTTTATGCCTTACGGCAATCTTTCTACCCACCCTTTGAACACAAAGATGCTGTACTGAAACTACAAATACTGTCAGTGACACATACCCTGTAGTTAGTACCTTGATGCAATGTAGTACATTGATGACTTGCCTGGATCACTTGCATTCCACAATAGGTCTTGAAAAGTCAAAGGAAAGATAAACTCAAATGTCATATTTGAACAAATTTTAACTAGTGTCGCTTTATAGTTTTTTGGAAGCTTCATTATACTCAATTTTTCACCACATTTACCACTTTGGTGAAATTTGTCAGGTCTTCTATTTATGTGAATTTGTAATTGTTTCTAAAGCATTAGCCAAATTATTTTTCTCTTTTTGACTAGACTGACCTTTTTTTTGCCTGTTCCACTCCCCAATGAAATAAAATCTTAATTATATATTTCTTCTTATCTTCATTAAAGTTCCAAAGCACCCAATTAAGGGTTAGTGAGTGTTTGAATTTGTTGTGTGGGGAAAGGTTAAATGTACATTTCAAGAAAATTTAAAAAGAATTTAAAAAGAAAATCAGAAAAATTCAAAGAAGATTTGTTTTAATGTGAAATTGTGAAATTGATTAGATAACACTGAACATGCTGAATTTTTAAATAAAAAAAAAAACAACAAACAACAAAACAAGAAACCAATCACAACTATTTAAGTTATGCGTACATGTATGTACTATAAGGCCTTTTTTGGTACATTGAGGCAAACTCTACAAGCTCTAATGAAGCATTCAAGTCATTAGGAGGCACCTAATAACTTTATACATCACAGACAGAACTCATGTGATCTAATGCATACCTCTTCAGTTACTAGTGTTTTGCATGGAAACAATAAGGTTTTGAAGGGTAGGATTTATCCTAAGGTTGGCATCTAAAATCATAGAATCATAGAATGATTTGTATTGGAAGGGACCTTTAAGGGTCATGCTGTGACCAATGAGTATAGAACAGAAAGAGGTAACAGAATAGTTGCCTTTAGCATACGTATTTCTTGCTTCCAAATTTTTCAGTTGCTATATTAAACCTTAGCTCTAAGACTTCTATTGGATTTTGTAGCACTTGTGTTTCTAATACATATAATGGTGAAAATATCAAGGAAATGGTCATAATAAGAGGGGTATTCACAGTCACAAATTGAAGCTGAACGGGATAACCTCCATTAGATACCACTGAAATATAAACCTTATACACTGGTTTAGGTCAATTGTGAGTATCGAAGAGCACAAGAAATAAGCAATTGCCTTGCATTAGGAATCTTATTTTAAAAAACTTGTCTCTTGGAATTATTTGGTAAATATATTGGATGTCTACGTCTTTATGCAGTGGTGTGATTATGGTGATAAATGGAAGACGGGATAATACTGTACTATTTCACTTATGTCTCATTTAATTCATTAAAATATAACTGAGAAGGTAGTACAATAGGCTGTTTCCTCTGTTTTCCTCTTCAAAAGTTTACAAACTCACAAAACACACATAAAATTACGGAAGCCATGCTGCTACTCTGAAATTTTTCTGCTTTTTTTTTTGTCTAACAGCACAACAGAAATTATCCAAAAAAAGATTTGCAAATTTTTCCATCCAAACACTTAAGCTTCATTCAACAGGTGTTGCAAAAGAAAAGAAACATCCAGAAATGAGAGGACTATTATTATTTTGGTTTTTTCATCAAGAAACAGAGGACTATTATGTAAATTGCTCATCTTAATCATACTAGCTCTCATACAAATGTGATCTCATTTGAGAGCGTATAACATGTATAGAAAAACACCAAACTATCACTGTTATCTCAATCTTTCAATATGTTTAGATAATTAAAAAGACATATGAATATGATTTTACCAGTGGCATTTATGCTGGTCTTTGTGTGTCAGCAAACTAAACTGCCTAAAAGGAGTCATTCTCATTTTGTCTTTGCAAGCCTACATTTATTTCTTTCTTCTTATGTATATGGGAGGGAATGAAGCCATTGCTCCTCGAATGGACAGAGATCCAAAAGAGTTCAATGAGTGAGTTGCTGGGGGTTAAGGGGAGGCAAAGGAAGGAGTTAAATAAAGAAGTGTCCAGTTTACTTTCAAAGGACTTGACTGAAAATATGAGTCAGAAAATACAGCAGATACTGGATATCAAATGGAAAAAGCAAAAAGAAAATTAGAAGCGACCAGAAGAAATAAGTTTTTAAATGAAAATTGTAATTTTTAATGAAATCCTGAGGTTTAATATGTTAAGACTTTGTTAAATAGTTAACAAAATGCTAAATAGGTGTCCAGTACTAGAACTAAAATTCATCGTAGCTTCAGGTGCTGTGTTAGAAGGGATAGCCTTTTTTATACTTGCAAATAAGAATCTCAGCATGAATGCAAGTTCAGGAGAATGCCAGAAGAACAACACTCAAGGGCAAAGTATTTCTGTTGTCCCTAAAATAATGCTGCATTACTACAAATAACTTAAGTGGATTCACTTAATTTGTTAGGTACTTTTAAGAAGATTAGAACTAACCTTAGCCTAATATTTATATCCTGTGATTGGTGAAACTAGTTTGATATCATTCTGTACTACGATCTAGAAGAAGAAGCAAAAAGTTTAATGCTTCTGCAGCCTCTCAGCTATGCCATTTCTTTCTCTTTTCTTTTCTTTGTAATCTTATACACGCATCACTTACCATGACTGCATTCCCCATAACATTATCCATGCACACGTTCTACATATTCTATAACACTTTCCCTATGTGACTAAAAAATTGTCCTCTGGCAAATACTTATCTCTTATCTGTCTTATACTTTTGATGAAGTTAAAAAACTGAAATAAGTTATCAGTTGTATTTTCAAAATAGAAGTATATAACTTTTCTGTTTTACTGAGCTAAAGGCTTTAATCTAGAACTGAATCAAAGAAAAAAATGAGTGTATGTGCATTTTATATGACTTCTGGATTAAAGTAGATCAAGATACTGGATCAAAATGGATCAAAATGGATAATGGTGAAAACAAGCTTATGATGGCTAACACCGTGTCAAATGATTCTGTTATCACCTTCAGCACTGATATAACTTAGTAGATTAATGTAGAAAAAGAAAGTAATACATAACCTTTGATTTACCAAAGAAACATGAAACTGCATTTCAATATCTGCTACTGCTGTGTAGTTCATTTCAACATATTCTTAATACTATTTCTGATTTACCTGTACTAGTAAAAAATATTTTGCCATGTTTCATGTTTTAAATTCTAAAATTTATATTTTACCTTGCATTGTGTCTATGGTCTCTTGTCATTCTAAGCCATTTGGAATCAATCAAACCAGAGCATTTCTAGAAGAGAGGGTATAATTTTGTTGCCTTCAATAACGAAGGATTGGATTCAAATATTTATGAGTTTGTTTCCAGGCCTCTGGTTTTATGTTTCTTTCGAATGCCCTGGATCAGACATAAAATTCTAAACATTGTCACTAGAATTCAGCATTGATTCTTCTCCCAGAATACCAGTCTTAAACCTGGAAGAAACCAAACACAAGACTCAAAATTAAGTTAATATTTACAAAACTGATATATAGTTGGTATTACAGAGTACCTCTAAGGATTCTAAAGACAGCAACATACTTAGCAGAGGGCTCTATTTAACCAGGATCTTGCTCGGATAGGTCAAAGTGGACTCAACTAAGCTAAATCTGTGATAACTCTGAGTTGCAAAGTTGTCATCTCAGCAGTGCCCCCAGTAACAGGGCAGAGCCATACTAGGTCTGAACAGGAGGGAGAGCCAGGGACTGGACCCAGGGTCTATCTGAAACGCCCAGCATGGCAAGGGGAGTCAACACAGTCAGGTCTAGGTGAGTCCATGGAGGTACAGTCAGGAGGAAAAGAAGAGAGAAGGCAGGTACACCTGCAGTGTAGCTTAGTAGAGGATATGAACAGTTTGATCTGTTGATTTGTTTTGGACAATCTGCCTTTAGGCCAGTCTGGATCCAGTGTAATTTTTGTCTTCCCACAGTAAACATGACAGTACACAAACATCATAGATGTAAAGGATAGTATGTGCTGATTGAACAAAAAGGTGAGGATGTTCTGATGTCACATGAAGATTAAATATGTATTTATGTATTTAGGGTTGATCTGGCAGTACGCAGGTTTAGTATGAAAGAGTAGAAACAAAGCCCTACCTAGGTGGAGATTTCCCTAATTTAAATAAAATAAATTATTCTAAAATGAATGTAAATTTGGATTGTTAGAAGATACTTACTTCAAAAAAATATTATTCATAATCTCGCAAGCATACTTCTCAAATAATATTTCAAGAAAGTGCACATGACAATTATTGTAGTTTATTTTGTCATTACATTCAAATCTAATGTCTCAAGAAGATTTTTAATATTAGAAGTTCTAGCATACGCCATACAGTATAGATAAAAACCCCCAAATTTTACAGTAAGTTCATTTTTCAGAATGACTAAATAACTCAGAGTGACTTGCTGACTGTCTAAAGTTTTCCTCTTTTTTTTTAATTTGGTTCTTGTCCTTCTTTTGCTCTTCCTTTTTCTTCTGAAATAATCCACCAGTGATCATGTTCTTGAGGTTTGTTTGGGTTTTTGTTTCAGTTTGGTTTGTTTGTCTTTTTGCTTTTAATTACATTTAATGAAATTCAATTGTAATAACACTGTGTTAGTCAATAATTTTCAGCACAACATCTGGGCCCAAAATCTTCTTGTAGCTAGACAAAAAGCCACTGGTTTATTACTGTTTTGTCTGTATACTATCTTTTTCAAGGTTGCCATAATAATGCATTATTGTTTCTCTTATCAAGATAGAATAATGTATTTTAACAGATTCTCACTCCACATCTTTAGAAAAAAAAATACTTCTATTCTCCCTCTTTATCTCACTGTGTGAGTAGGAAATTGAGGTACAAATGCAACAGTAAGCTAAGATTACACGCCAAGTCTGCAACTTGGGGCAATAAAATGCAGCATTTTGCTTTTCTACTTTCTCCCAAATAAAGAATCTTCTTTAAGGACTTGAGTAAATGGGAAAAAGAATAACATGGCCATAAAATGAAAAACTGTTTCAGCACAGAAGAAAAATTGTGAAACTATTAATTTAGCGACATTTCAGAATCAACTAAGCATCAGCAAAGTTCATACTTTTACATTTTTCAACTTTCAGTTGTAATGACGAATGCTTTAAACACAGTACCTGAATTTGTGTTGTACCCTGAATTTCATCCTACTGTTTTCTTTGCTAGACAGATTCCATGGAAAACTGTTACAAGTAATCAGATTTGGTATAATTTTCTGTATCTTTCTCTTCATTCAGCAGACAGATAAATATACAAATAAAGAAATGTTTTCTTGTATATCATCCTTAAACTCAGATATTACTTTTCACCTCTTTGTACAATAATGACATTTTACTGATTTATTCCTATTATTTTTTGAATCAAGGATCAGAATCCACCACATTATTCTTCCTCATTGAAACCCATGACTCATGGGTCAATGAGGGGGAGAGGCAATTTCAAACCATGACACCCAACAAAGTGCATATGGAGTTATCCCTTGTAAAATACTAATTTTCATCATGCAGTCCAGTTACACAGAGACCTAACATGGAACTGGAGAGCTCCTGAGCTGCAAGTAAAGGGTGCCACACCTGTCAGCCACATTTTGTGCAGAGATTAATCTGATAAAAAGGCTGTCATTGTGACTATAGGATGCGGTTTTGCAAGTAAACCAACTCTATGTTAAAACTATAGGTGCTGAACTGATCAGCACTATCAAACAGGTATACACTGGCCATGCAAAGAAAAGTAGCATGAACTTCTAATGAAATGTCATAGGAGAAACTGCAGCTACTATGTATTTCCAAGGATAAATGGAAATTGTGTTAGGGCTTTGAGGATCCAAATTAAGCAGTTGTATGTCAAATGTTTAAACCCTTTCTTGTACTCTGAATCCAGTTAAAGATTATTATGCAAGGTAGAAAATAACTCTTTAGATTCATGATGAGACAGAAATGTATGGTAACTATTACAAAAAAAAACCAAACCAAACAACAAAACACAAACATCTATGGTAGGTATTCACCAGGGAAATATTGTTTGGGAAAATAGATGATGTTTCTGCAGTCCTTGTCACCTATCATGTGATTCAGCAAGAAGGATTACTTACTGAGCCTTCTGATGAGACCACAGATGTTGGAAAAACAGTGTGACCGGAGAAGACAGAACACTTGTAAACTGTTTTGCGTACAATTCATAGGAAGACATTTTCTCTCATTTTGGCCACAATTCTTTCGACATTGAAGGCTTTGCCAGTTTAAAACATCACACAAGTTTTCTTCATTTGTTATCTTCATTAAAGAGAGTAAAATTTTGGAATATGGTCATGGATCTCTTTTCTTGCTTACCGGTAAATTTTCTTCAAAAGCAGCATGAAAGACACTTGAAAATCTCACAGGAGGGACACAGGGAAATATAAGAGAGTTTTCCACTGGCTCATTTGCAAGTTGGTACTTTCAGAACTAGTCAAGTTATATATTTTTTAAAGTATTTTATTAGTCATAGAATCATAGAATCAGCTGGGTTGGAAGGGACCTCTGAGATCATGAAGTCCAACCCTTGATCCACTACCACCATGGTTACTAGACCATAGCACTAAGTGCCACATCCAGTCTCTTTTTAAAAATCTCCAACCCATTCCAATGTCTGATCACCCTCTCTGTAAAGAAGTTCTTTCTAATATCTAACCTAAACCTCCCCTGGTACAACTTGAGACCATGCCCTCTTGTCTTGCTGATGGTTGTCTGGGAAAAGAGACCAACCCCACCTGGCTACAACCTTCTTTCAGGGAGTTGTAGAGAGTGATGAGGTCTCCCCTGAGCCTCCTCTTCTCCAGGCTGAACAACCCCAGCTCCCTCAACCTCTCCTCATAGGACTTGTGCTTGAGTCCCTTCACCAGCATAGTTGTCCTCCTCTGGACCTGCTCCAGCACCTCAATATCCTTCCTGAACAGAGCGGTCCAGAACTGGACACAGTACTCCAGATGTGGCCTCACCAACGCTGAGTACAGTGGAAGAATCACTTCCTTGGACCTGTTGGCCACACTGTTCCATTGGCCTTCTCGGCCACCTGGGCACACTGCTGGTTCATGTTCAGCTTCCTATCAATCCAAACTCCCAGGTCCCTTTCTGCCTGGCTGCTCTCCAGCCACTCTGTCCCCAGCCTGTAGCACTGCAGGGGGTTGTTGTGGCCAAAGTGGAGGACCCAGCACTTGGCCTTGTTGAACCTCATCCTGTTGGAATCAGCCCAACTCTCCAACCTGTTCAAGTCCCTCTGAAGAGCCCTCCTGCCTTCCAGCTGACCGACACTCCCCCTCAGCTTAGTGTCATCTACAAATACAATAGTCACAGTAGAATATGCAAAAGTAGTTACGTAAATTCATAGGTAGAGGTGAAAACCAGAAAAACTGCTCTAAGCAAGAGAATGTGAGTGTGGTAATGTCTGAAAATAATCATAAAATATCCTGAACAAATCTGCTTGACTGTTAGCAATTCAGATAACAACTATTCTCTTTATATTGAAGCTTAGTGACACTCAAAGAGAGAAGAAATACATCTTTAGTACTCTCAAATGGTTTCAAAATGTTAACTATGTTTTTCTCACCCATTTTTTCTGCAGAATTCCAATATAATTATATATACGTATATATAATCAATGAAATAATTTAAAACATTTTATTTATTTCTTTTTCTTTGGGTGAAACTTGAAGCACAGACAAGGAGAGCTACAAAATAAAAGCACCATTATTTGATTCTTCGTAAAATAAATGCTGTTGCTTATTGAGCTGTTTGCTAGACTGAAAAAAATCTTTTGTCTTAAAGTACATTTTTAAAAGGTGTTCTATGCCTTTTCATAGGAATAAATTTGCATTTAAGTCAATATCTCTCTTTCTGCAACCCAAAGCCCCCAAGAAATAGTGCTGTTCCACAGCAGCCTCCTAATAAGTACAATTACAAATATTTTACCTTAAAGCAATTCAGCAGTAATATACATGGGCAGCTCCCTTTATGTCCTTGCCATTTCATGAGCACAGATGGGGTGTTGTCAAAAGTAGAGAACAAGTATAAGCATTTAGGAAATAGAAGAAGCTCACTTACACCTGTGAAAGAATGCTTGGAGAAGCAAGGGTCCATTATTGGGAGGACTATTTAGCCTGTTATGTGTTAATATATCTGCTTCACAGAGCAGATACCAGACACTTTAGTTTTCATTTGAAGCACACAGTCATTTTCACTATAAGTTCTTGATAATTCAAAGGTAATCAAGAGAGTATGGAGATTTTGTTCTTTGGAATTTAAGCAGGCTAGAAAATATAATAGAGATTATTTATCTTAGACCAAATATCTTAATTGTATACAGGGGACAGATAGACTACAAAAAATATAGTATTCCTTGAAAAGTTTTCCTCATTTAGAATGTATTCAATGTGCCGTTTCTGTGCTACTTAGAAACCAGAAAAAAAATTCGGAACTTGGTTTCTTGGAACACTCATTTGAAAATAGAATATTGTCTTATGCATGAGTTTATGAAACTACGATCTGACTATAAAAGATTCACAAATAAGTCATAAAAAGGTAACTGCAGATCTCTGACATTTCATGGAGGTGATCGTTATGTAAACACTTTGGTAGCGAATATTAAAGCCCTACTTCTGCTCTTACTGCAATAAACATCACCAGCTATATTCAGTAGATGATGATATGTCTCCAGATGTCCTTATTTTTCAACCTTTTACAGTAAAAATGAAAACCTTTATAATAAGATGGTTTGCAAGAGTTCATATTCTGTATGAACATTCTATAATTGTTTCTACAACATCAGGAATTGGTGATACCATGAACTTTATTCACAGCTGAAAAAAGATCTATACTCTCTGGTGTGAAGGGACCTTGTGATTGATCTATTCATCTGAACTAGTTTTGTTATTCTGGAGAAAAAGAAGAAAGAAAAAATGTTTTCTGTCCTTCATATGGTCAAATATATCTTGTAAAATGAAGTTTTACATGAAAGCAGTCCTATTTAGAGGGCACTTAAAACAAGAAACCCAGAAACCTCTGCATAGAAGAAATGCAGTGTAACAACATATCTTAAAGGAGTAAGACTTCTAATTGTCTCAAGGACTCTGTCTTTCTCCACTTTCAAAAATAAAAATACCAGAAAATGAAAACATATGGAGAGAGAGGACCAAATACACACGGATGTTATGGAAGCAAAGAGTAACAAAGAAATAAAGTGTTTTCTTCCCAGTAATTATGGTAGTAGATGAGGAAAATAGTAGTGAGGTAGAATTTTTTTAAAAGAAAACTGTAATCCTAATTCTTTGGTATTTTCAGTTGTTGATCAGCTCTATCTAGGCCCTTGTGAGAATGATTTTGTAGGAGAAGGTGTATTTGAGAACAAATGTTACTGCCATTAAATACAAACAAACAAAACAAACCAACAAAGTAAAAAAAAACCAATCTTTTCATCACAAAAGAAATTTAGGACTTTTTTACTACCTTTATCTGTATAGACCATAAGTAGATAAAAAGAGAGAACCATAAAGAGACTTTGAATTTAAATTCTGTTCAGAATTTCTGGATTCAGATGAGAAATCATTATCTCAGATAAGAGGAAAAATGTTGACTCTTTTGTGGAAAAAGTTTTGAGAACCAGTCTCAGGTGTACTAGTCTTTGCATGCAGATGAAGAGTAATGTGACTGAAGAAAAATTTTTTTCCTTGATATAATATTTAAAAGCAGCACAGCTGGGAAAAGCTTCCACAAGAGGAAGTTTAAAAGCAAACAAGCCAACAACAACAAAAACTGCACATAATGACATTTTCACCAATTTCTAAAACCCAGTAAAATCTTAAACAATTAAAAGAAGGTAAAATTAGGCTCACTTTCTCTTTCAATGCGATATTGGATATACTGTAAATATCCACCTCGCTACAAATTTTCAAAGAAAAAAATAAAAGTAATAGTAAAAAAGTAGACATAAGCTAACATATTCATATTCAATTTAAACCCAATAAAAGTAGTTTAGAATGAGCACTCAAGAAAGTTTTCACTGTAACCTTACTTTGAAAATATCAATTTGCATGCATATACTTGTGATTTATAGTCAAATCATCTTACAAAATTACCTATTGCATTTTTTTCCTATTAAAAAAATCTCTTTTTTTTTCAAAGAGAGGAATAATGTGAAAACTTTTGCTTGATGAAGTTGACTTTTAAAGTGTCAGTGAAAAATAGGTCTCCTCATCTTTTTAATTTCCCATCTTAGAACTAGTATCTTGAGGACTTGGTTTTCTTTGGTTCAGTTAACAGAAAGGCTAATACTAGAATATAGTTTCTAGTCTATTCTCTGTGTTAAAAAGACCAACATAGCTCTTGCATTTATGATTAAGATACCTCTTTTGTTGTATCATTTCCACCTATGGGCCCTATATTGGCAATCCCAGCTAGGACTGAAACACTGTCTTGTCATAACAGCAATACAGTAAATCAGGTCTGCACTGGGATATATGAATACATCCAGCAAATGATAAACACATCTAATTATATCACAGTTGGTGTCATGGATAACGTAAAAGGCCAAATAAACTATCTGAGCTTATATTATTATATTTCTGACCATTAAAAATATTATGCTTTTTAATAGAGATATTTTATTTTAAAGAAATGAACAACAGATAACATTTATAAGTAAACCTTTGCTGAGCAAAATAACTCTAAAACATAATCTGAAGACCAGTCTCACTTGGCTCCTGAAGCAGTTGTTAATTTAGGACAAGTTTGTTTTGCTTAGAGTAAAGCTTAGCATTCCATTTTAATGAATGACACGCTTTTCAGTTTCACAAATAAGCCTATTTCAAATATGAGCCAAATATGTACAATGGGTAAAATCAATAGCCGCTTGAATTGTCAGAAAATTAGTGAGGCTTATTAAACTTCATGCATGACTCACTATCCCAGTGGTACATCAAAAGGAAGATGAACAAATAATTCCATTTCTCTTTAAATGGTATCAACATGAAAAAAGTGATTGAAATAGACATTAGTAAGAATTTCAATGTAAATATGATTGTCGCTATCAATAATATACAACACAGTCACTATGGGCTTGCTTTAAAGTTGTTTTACTGATATAATCTATTTGTTCTGTGTTTTTATAAGCACTGTTTCAGCTTCAGCTTTGTTTTACACTAAGATTTTTCTGATATCTTGGATCTTTCTAACCTGCATTCTTGAATGTATTTTTTAAGACATCAACATAGTAGAGTTATTGGTATATTGCATTTCTGAGAAATGGACATATTTTTGAAAAGAAAAGCCAAGACACTACTTTTATTTCCTGCTGTTCTGTTGAGTTTACTATAAACTGCCTGGTTTTCTTTGTCCATAATCACTGCACAACAAAAACTGCAGAATATAGCAATGACTGCTGTCAGCCTAAGATCTGCCTACATCCATCCACATGTGTTTAAATATTTGCACCAGCTTTAAAACGCCATATGCCTCTAACAGCTGTAAATACATGCACTCACTTTCCTGTTCTTGTATATTCAAATAGCATATAAAGCAGTGAAAATTTCATTACTGTATCCAAAGGGAAGAAGCTGGTAGATCATGCTGTAAATATTTGATTAATCAGCAAAAACAAATGGCTTAAACTTAATGTATCATGGAAATCCTCTCCAATGGCTGTTATGCAAAGAAAATATATTGAAAATGGACCAGCTCATGATTTAAGAGTTAGTGCTGCACAGTTTTAATCATCACTATTTCAAAGGCTAATTATAGGCTGATAACTGATAAAAATGCTCTGAATTAGCTGCAAGGTTATGGTCTTAATTTCTTACTTCAGACCACTCAGTCTTTATTGATGCTGCTGTATTGCCAAAGTCTTAGAATTCCCTCAACAAAAAATTATTTCCCTCTAGGCTCCAGCCAGAAAAGAACAACAGTGCTTCAGTCGCTTTTCTTGTCTGCTTGGAT
Organism: Chiroxiphia lanceolata; assembly: GCF_009829145.1. Classification (NCBI taxonomy): domain Eukaryota; kingdom Metazoa; phylum Chordata; class Aves; order Passeriformes; family Pipridae; genus Chiroxiphia; species Chiroxiphia lanceolata. The sequence continues at coordinate 64,960,545 of NC_045638.1, read as the reverse complement.
ATTTGCCATAACTTCCCTGACCGAATCAATGTGCTTTAAAATAGCAGAATTGATTCTCTGATTTCAATGCCGTTGTTTTATCTTTCCAATACACAAGGGTACTTGACTCTTTATTCTTTTCTTCTATTCCTTTCTTCTCTTTCCTTTTACTTTCAGATTATTTTTGTAAACCTATGAAACATTTCTGCTTAATTGATGAAATCTACACTGTGGATGGCTCTCTCCATGTCCTTTGACCACATAAGCATATAAAACATCTTGTAGAGGAATCTTCTGTCACTAGGCATTATGAACGCTAACTGGTTTCTTCATCCATGCATATATGGAATTGCAGTAGTTTAGTAGTAGCTGTTGCCACCCACTTGCTCATAGATGTGTGCTGGACCAGTGCTCTGTTACACGATATGGGTAATGCCTTCCCTGACTAAATGTGAAACCTCCAAGGGATATTTCTCAGTGCATATCCCATAGGATTACACATTGCCACTCCTTCTGTTTGGTAGTTATACTAAGGGATGCCTGCTCAGTATTTTAATGTCAGTGTGCTGATGATATTCATGACTCTTTCTGGTTTTTTTATGGCAAGTCTACACCAAATGTAACTTGTTCAGGTACTGCCATTGATGGTCAGAGTAAGAAAATCCAAACGTGTGCTAAGCCATTTGCAAGGGCAGAAGGAGTTATATTTCACTCATGCTGAAGTGTCAGTGGTAGATGCAAATGCTAAGCCAAAAAACACAGAAGCAAGAGAAAAAGTAGATTTTTCAAACAACTGAAACAGTTTATGAACCATAAGCCCCTTTCCTCCTTTGACATTAAATATAGTAGAGAAATAAAGAACTCAGAAATTATGTACTTAATAGACTTCATGTACTTAAACATTTTAATTATTCTACTTATTTTCTTAAAATAAAACAATCATACATTTACATTCTGACATTTGTTTTTCCTTGGAGAAGATTCTCATGAATGCACTGACTTTTTCCAATCCCTTTTAAAAACAGAATACATAGTAAGGGGTCTATCATTGTCATGATGCCTGTGCAGCTTATGCTAAGGAAAAAAAAACTCAGGAGCAGTTAATTGAGGGTGAGACAAGGAAAGGGTTTAATTTGTGCCAAGACATAGATATTACAGGACATGCGCCGGCTGTGCATGAGATGTTACATTTTATAATACTGTTTGACCAACACAAGTTTTGTCCATTCCGTTGCCTTTGCTCTGGTCCACCTCCTGGCCCATCCCCTGGGAATTGGGTCTGTGGGCTTTTGGGACCACCTCTTCATCATTCTCATCATCCTCAGAGCACAAAGGGTACACAGTCACCCAGTTTCTGACTGTGTTCTGTTGTTCAGGCCAAGATATGAGAGTTCTCTAAACAGCACAGGCCTTGCCTTGACAAAAGACTAAACATTTCTACTGAATTCAGGGGTAGGATTGATATGGGGAGCATGGAATGGGGTAAGAGGGTTGAGGAATGTGTAAACTACTTGGGCTACAGGGTGAGGGAACAAGGGCTGCTGCTTCTACTTCTTATAAAACTTATAAAGCTTACAAAATTAGAAAAATAAGAAACTAAAAGGGTCTTAAGGCATCAGTCACTTGGGCTGGACAGAGCCCAGATTAGCTGAAAGGAATTAAATGGAATGAAGTACATCTTACTTGTTTAAAGGTCAGCTATTCAGCATCATTTTTTGTTCTCATCTACATGAGGAGATTGATGGGAAAGATTCCAAACTGTAAATGCACTCAATGCTGGTTCAAATCCTAGTTCTGTGTTATGCAGTCAGAAATTATTAAGATAAAGAGAGCTCTTTTTCTGTCGCCCTCTTTGATTTCAGAGTTTATATCTGTGTCTTTTCACACTCTTCTGCAGTGATAGTACATTTCTTCTCAGTTTTTCCTTCTTAAATATAATACATACTAAACATAGCTATTTTCAAGCATCTTGGAGAAGTAGATTTTTATTATTTCTCTGGATATTATCTCCGCACAGTATTTTGCACCCATTAAAAAGGCGAACTCTACATGCTTCCACATACTCTACACGGTAAACCTTAAATGTTTGGAGGTTTGGTTTCCAAAGTAATTACTTTTATCCTGATGTGATTCTGCCACTTTTTAAACTAGAGAAGTATTTAAGCTCTGTGCTCTCCAGGATACACAGTAGATGTATATTTTCATTGCCTTAAAAAAAAATTCTTCATTTTCTCAATCTCAGTAGGACTTTATTGACCTTGAAACCTGCTCAAATTCTAACATTCACCTGGAGCCCTTAATTATTATGTGACCTGAGGATCAAGGAACACATATGAAGCAAAAGGAATGTTATTATACTTTTACCCTGGCAAATGAGTTAACTTGATACTTGTTAAGGACAGTTCTTTTCTTTCTTATTCTTATTAATGTTTTTTTAAATTAATGGAAAGACAGTATATGCTTTGATCATAACTCATCATAAAAAAATCCCAATTATTTTGCTTGTAGGGAAAGGTTTAGTCCCTCTGTCATAAAATGTATTATTATTAGGAGACAGTATATGAGAAGTCTCCTAAAAATTTATAATCTTTGAAATCATCCAGTTTTGTGTCACAGTTCCTTTAAAAAGATGCTACCTCATGAGTTTGAGTACTTTTTCACAAAACCAAAATTGCGGTTCTTGTCAAAGTCCTTTGTAAGATCAAAGTTATGCCATTTACTGAAAACTTCAAGGAGATTAATGACAAAAAAGCAAATCTTTTCAGAATTTAGCCTGTACCTCTGGAGATCTTTATGTATTCTTTTTCCAAGTATGCTTATTAAAAAAAAAAATTCATCAGGATAAAGATACTAGAGTGTAGGTGTTCTTGCATCTAAATCACGTAGCTAAATTAACCATAGTAAATATTCCCCAAAGCTAATGGAATCTCTACACCTGAGCCTATGTAAAGTAAAAAACAGCAGCTTAGTCTGTGGACATGGATATCATTGTACCATAAGCTTACAATATGGTGTATTACGTTCATGACAACAGCAAGATGTAATCAAAGACATTTTTATGTTTCTGCTTAAATTTGCCTACTGATTTCAAAAGTCTGTGGTCACACATTAGGGATTGAAAGAATGAAAGAAACAACATAATAGAGATGAAACATGCAAGGAAGTTAGAAACATCTGAACAATAATGAAATGTGGTTCAGAATGGAAAATGTAAGATAATACATCTTGGAGAAAATACTCTCAAATTCAAAGGGAGGGATAGCCTTGTAAATTTGTAATGCTAAAAAAGATCTAAGGATAGTAGATAGTAAATTAGATATTGAGTTTGCAATGCAATAGGAGGGCACAAATAGACCACCCAAGCTTAGGCTGCATCTATAGGAAATACACATCATAATCTGTATGAGCTCCATCGAAACTACTATAAGAATAGTCCACCTACTATTTCTGAGGTTTGGCTACTGAAATGACATAGAAGTTGAAATAAAGGTGAGGAAAATCACACACACGAATAACTGAAAAGCTGATGATATTGCTTTTACTTGCGAAGTGAATAACATCTGAACAGAATATGCCTCTGGAAATGCTTTCTTGACATAAATACCAAGTGATGAAATATTTTAGGATTATCATGAAAATTTACTCAAAATGAAGTAAGGAGACAAAAAGAAATAAAATAGTTTTGAAGGAACAAGTAGTAAGGAAAAGGTCATTTACTCTTAAAGATATTGTTGGGGAAAAAAATTGACTTACAAGTTCACATATCATATATGCAGCATGCAGTCAGATGGAATGTATTATCCCTGCCCTAAGCACCTCAAAGATAAATGTTTGCATGTGAGCTAAATAGCCAAGACTCCCCTTGGAGAAAGATGTAGACATATCCAGAGGATGTTTCTTCTTATGCTTAATTAGATAACCATGATAGGTCAGATTAATCACTTTCAAGAAATGTGTCCACACTAAGCAGCTTAGTTAGACACCTCAGTTACCGTGTTTAAAGATAAGTGAGATGAATTCCATGCAAGGTAGCTAAATTATGTTTTGCATTATTATTTAGTGTAGATTTTTTAATTTAAAACTTACTAAAACTTCCGTCATCATTTGTCATCTTCTATGTCTATTTAGTATTTAGAAATCCTGGGTAGGGATCATATTTAAAGCATTATGTGCCAGCCTCATTGTTGGTGTTGTAAAATTGCACAGTAATATATCCCAACTAATTTATAATAGTGCAGAAAAAAGCTAGATAATGCGACAAAAATATCTCATAGTGAAATTCAGTTGAAATCCTACCACCAAAAGAAACAGCAGAATATTTATCTGCACGAGAAGCATTTTGCAGTACTAAATAGGGGTTACAGTGAATTGCGTAGCAAAATCTTAGAAGATGAAAGCTTGTAGCTTGCTTTGAATATGCATGTTACTGAGACACTCTTATTTTACACCTCAGTAATATGTCTTAACACTTTGAAATCTGTATGTCTACTAGCAAAAGGGACTTTTTTCTATTTTGCTGTAAATAGCTGTCACCCGTATTAATAAGCAGTGTAAAATATTTCTATAGTGATTCATCACATAATCTTACATGGCCTACCATTCTTGACCAGGTCTGCAAAAATTATGTCTCTGGATCTGTACAAAGTATCTTAAACAATGTGAAAGCAATGGTAGCACTGGATTGATTTTTTTTTTTTTACACATTATAATAATTCTGACACTATTGGAAGTAATTCCAAATATTTCTCTAACACATTCTAAACCTCAGTGTGATCTGTGACAGTCCTTGTGCTGACTCAGCACTTTTCGAGAGGTAACTTGGATCCTATTGATGAATAGTAGAATTGTAGTCCTCTACTTCTAAATGCTTTTATCAGATGTGAGGAAAATGAGAATATATAAAAAAGGGGTGAGGATATATAAAAAAGGAAATTTTCTTTGAAATCTTTTCTTTAAAATTATATATATATATATACGTATATTTTTTACTTTTGCTACATTTCCATTGGTATGTAATACTCACTTTTGATAAATGCTTCAAAGGTAAAGCCACTTGGAAAATTTCAGAAGCTCCACTCATTCATAAATATTAATTTTCTGATGGATTAACTAATTTTTGTTGCTAGATAATTTTGAAGAATTTTTGGTTGGAACTGTTGATAAATTTTTAGTAGAAATAGAAAAAGATTGGAGTATTAATTTCAAATATCGTGATTTTAAATGTGTCATTTCTTTGCGATAACCTGTTTCAAATGCCTAAGTAATTTGGCTCTTATTCCTACCTCATAGGTATTCACGATATCATGAAGCACATCAAATTCTATAAACCCTGGTAAATCACAGAGTCAAAGAGTTGTTGAGTGTGAAAGGGACCTATGGAAGTCATCTGGTCCAGTTCCCTGCTTGACCAGGAATACCTAAAGCAGTCTACCCAGGACCACATCTAGACAACTTTTGGATATTTCCAATGAAGGAGTCTCCACAACCTCCCTGGGCAACCTATGACAGTGCTCAGTCACCCTCACAGTGAAAAAATGTTTCCTGAAGTTTCCTGAGGACAGACTCTCCAGTGTTTCAGTGTTTATCCATTGCCTCTCCTCCGGTCACTGGACATCACTGAAGAGAGCCTGGTCACATTCTCTTTGCACCTTCCCTGAAGGTGTTTATAGACATTGAGAAGATCCTCCTCCATCCTGTCCTGAACCTTCTCTTCTTCAGGCTAAACATTCTCAGCTCTCTCAGCCTATTCACACAGAACATATGTACCAGTCCCTTAGTGATCTTTGTGGCCTTTGTTGGACTCTGCAGTATGTCCATGTCCCTCTTACACTGGGGAGCTCAGAACTGAACTCAGCACTCCAAATGTGGTTTCATCAGTGCTACCAAAGTAAAGCGGAAGGATCACCTCCCTCAGCCTGCAGGCAGTATTTCACCTAAAGCAGCCCAGCATGTGATTAGCCTTCTTTTCAAAAAGGCACATCCATTTCACTGCCTAAACCACAGGAAACTATGAATTTCCAGAAATTCTCTGAAGGATGTCTTCTCAAATACATAGCCATCAATCTTGGGTATGATTGTTTGACGTTTACCAATCTGAAAAGTCTAACTATTACTACAGAAATTACTGAAATATTACTTTTGCTTTAGAGATGCTAAGGAGCATATTTATTAGAGATAAACTCTTAGTAATTGAGATCAGCTACCATAGGATCTTCTTTGAGCTCAATGTGTGCATTAGAAGATCACTGATAGAATGCAAGGACTGAAAGCAATTTATTCAGAACACCATACCATAAGGACTTTTACCTCAGTGACTCCAAAACTGATTACCATCACTTTCCTGCAGCTAAATCAAGTGATGAAAGTTTTAGAAGAATCTGAGTAAACATGCAAATTTCAGAATGGTTGACCTTTAAACAGAAAGGAGTTCTCAATCACAGCAAAAGTAGAGCTAATGCCCTATATAATTCTGAATTTTCATTAACAGTTAGAAAGGCACTTTCAATATGTCAAGAATAGAGCAGCTCAATAAAGAAAAAGTGCTTCTAAAAATGTTTGGCTTATACATCTTAGTAGCCCTCAGAGACTTAACTTCCACATTAAGATTTGACCCACAAGATAGCTCTTATTTTAAAGAAACTGCAAGGAGAAATACTTCAGAGAATAGATTCTGTTTGTTATTTTTATGTACTATGAGCCGCACATGTCTTCAAGGGCTATGGGGTATTGTGGTTGCCATAAGGATTTTCTTGAAATTTTCATCAATAGCTTGCTTCTCCCAGCATCAGATGGTATCATGTAGAGATTGTAGTAGAAAAATTCTACCAGATGAAACAGCAGAGAAAAGTTTACCCTCTCGGAAATATTAAAAAAATCTTGATCTTAAAGGTACACTAATAGCATAAAATCTAGTAATATGGAAATGGTTCTGATTATTTGGTAAAGTGAATAAAAAGGCCTCAGACATTAAATCAGCATCACACTGAGACAGTGGTTTATAACTAGGTTTAGAAACACCATCAATGACATGTTTAACAGCACGATAAAAGATGTACACTTTGGATATTCATCTAAGTTTTTCTGGGTTTTACCTAGATAAATTATCATACATATAAGGGGTCTTTTACTGGTTCCTTTTCATCTTATCTTCTCAAATTTCTGATGAAAGCAGGGTATTTTGTATGTAAAGAAATAAGTGATAGGACATATATTGCATACATACTGCAGCATACCCCAGTACAGAGTTAGAACATGGAAAAATAGCACAAACAGCACAAACAATTGTGGGTATTGAGAAAAGCTAAGTTTACTGCAGCAATGATAGATGCAACACAAAAATTTAGCACTGATTCAATATAATCTTAGTTAAGTGTCTTGCATTCTTATTCAATTAAAAAGACATTCTCACAGAACAGGATCTAAAAAAAATCTAGACTGCTAAGAAGGGGGCTACTTCGAGATACTCTCAGCTAAGCAACAGAGGAAAGTTGAAGAAAAATTTGGGACCATCTTAAAGCTACTTTCAGAATTCTCTAAGAGTAGTGTTAAGTCGTGCATGTTGCCCAAAACTTTCTCATAAAGATAGTAAATGAACTTCCAGGAAAATTAATAGAAAATAAGGAAGTTTTCTTTGAAAACATGACAGCTAGCAGCTGTGAGTGGACTGCCTTTTGTAGTTTTAAGAAAACTTAGAAAGTGAGAGAAAAGTAATCACCTTTCTCACCCTTCCCGTGTTCAAGTTAAACAGATTTAGGTGACCACAGATCTTCTCATATCTATACAACAAATTATGTTTGAGGGTGCTACATGCCTTTATTTCTACATTTCTTTTACCCTGCTGTAAAGAACTGTCTTTTTTTTCTGATCATTTTGTTGTAACTGGGTGCCATTCAGTAAGAACTGGTAAATCCTAGAACTTGGGTCCTACTTTCCAGGGCTTTTAAAACATAGTTTATATAATTATTTCCCAGTAGACAAAAAAGATCTTCAGACCACATGAAAAGGGATGTCCCTTACTCCTTCAAGTGTTAGATATCAGTGTGCTTAAAAGCCATGTTTGATTCTTGTGTTTTTCTTCTTTTCTATTACCCCGATTCTATAATCCTTCTTTGTGTATGAGCGTTGAGTTCTCGGATCTTTGCATGTATGTTCTCAGTTATTTTTTCATGTAAAGAGGTAGATAGCAGCTGAATGGTTTTCACTGCTGCATTTGGTTACTTGCATTGATGGTCTTACATGAAAGACAACTTTTAGAAGATTTGATACTTTATAGCCTTGAGAGATTTAGGTCCCTCTCTTGCAGTGATCGTAGCTGAAGTTACAGGCTTAACTAACACTCGGAATCTGGGCCTGTACACCTCTCCTGGGCACTTTATTTGGCCTACATTGAGCAACTGACTACTGTGAAGTTTCTGCATGTTTAAAATTCCTGTTTTACCACTCAGAAGCCCACAGATTTTCTTCAGAAAACTAACAGCTGCCAAAATGCATAAAAGTTGATTTCTGCAACATACAGTATTTGCTTTCTTTAAATATTGTGTAAGAGCACAATTCTTAAGGAATTCAATGAAAATGCCCAACAATAATATCAAAGGGTACAGAACTGCTGATTTTAAAGGTATGGGTATTTATTTAGAAATCTGAAATCAAATTACTAATTTTGAAACTCTTTTCTATTTATTGTAAAAGGTAAAATCATGAAACTCATAACCAAAGAAAAAGGTTACCAGAGAAAAAATAACTGGGAAAAATACATTTCTTTATTTCCTAAAAAAGTATTCTTAATTGCCAAGCAGTTTAAATTGGAACTGCATTTTAAAATTGCTAATAATAAATTATGTATCCCCATCTCAGTGTTCTTTATATTAAGAAAGTATTTAGCTTAATCCTGAAGTTTCCACTGTACAATTTTTATAGTTCAGTATTCCAAAATTAGTCTGTGTGAATTAGTAAAATAAATAAGAAAGATTATTTCTATCTTGCATGTGTTGTATAACTGCACTTGCAACATCATTTCTTCCTAGTCAAACTGTTCTTTTTCCTCTTTCAGTTAGTGTGATTGTCTTTTACCCATTTCCTTTTAGTCACTTCTGTGAACTAAATTTTTACTGTATCTGCAAAAGTCCCAGAGTAAATTAACTGTGAATCTTAGGCATATCTCTCAATTACATGCACCTGTGCTGGATCAATTAGCTTGCCTAATTCTTAGCAACAGTAAATGGCCCACAAGTGTTCTCCATTAATTAAAATACTATCAGCCTTTTGTGAGTGCACTTCTAATGTATTCTGTCTAGAGGAAATTTGAGGGCAGCTATTTTTTGGATTGACCTTAGGGTCATTTTGCCTTTTGAACTCATTTGTCCCTTCCTGAAAACTAGTGCTGGATTTTTTTTTCTTGTGAAACACAAGTTTTATTAGTTACTGTGAGGACTGGTTGCTGTTAAACTAAATCAAATCTTGTACAGTAGCATCTCTATTTTAGATGAAAGTGTTTTGTTGATGGTGCTCTTTAATTTTGGTTGTTAAACCAGACTGGACCTCTCTTTAATGGCTCTATTTTACATCAGTCTATTCAGAAAACAATTTCCTTTAAGGGATGTAATGCATAAGCTAGTGTAGAATAGTAATTCTTCTAGGTGTTAAAAAAGCATATTTAAATCATACTTATGTGCTCATGACCTTTCTAATGCAATGATTTAAGAGAGTTTTGCAGATTAACTGCTTTATTCTGCACTCTCTCAAATCTCTCTGCTTAAAAAGCACCCTGACCGCACTCAATGATTTTGTTTAATGATGCAATTCAACTTTTTCACAAGGAGCATTTTTAAAAAGCCATACTGTTGAGTATGACTTTATAAATTATTTATAGAGAATTGCTGGGATGATATCTTTCTTGGTGAGCTGCTGGTGCCAGTAACACTGAATTTTACACAGAAACTAAGTTAACAAAACTTATTCTTTCTTTTTCTCTTTCAGCATCAAACTTGAGTATAAATTCATGCCAGAAGCCATTTTAGAATTTTATGCAGAAATATTTTTCATTGCCTCACTGAGTATTTCAAAGAGGCAGAAAAATCTTTCATTACTATCCTGCTTCTATTTCTAATTAGCAATTTTAAAGCAGTTGGTTCAGTAATATGTACACGTATTTGGTAGACATTTTTTTAATACTTTGTCAGCCTAGAGTTAAGAAAAACTGAGCAGAATTATGGAAATAAACACATAATAAGTACATAAATAAAGTCAACATATATGTAAATAAGTATTAACCAGAACAATAAATTGGTAACATAGACCTCCTTATTACATTTTAAATTATGTCTTAATTGTCCTTTTATGGACCTGTTTTATGATCTTTCTGAGACTTCAGTCCAATATGTTATCGACTTCAAGGAGAAATTGAGTGGGAGCATCTTGCATAGAGTTCTTCTGAAATCCCTCCCTATCTGTTGCCATGGCAACACAACCATTCTTTCTGGAGAGGATGTTTTCTCTATTCCCAGAAAAATAATTTCATAGCTTTATTGTTGCAAATATTGGAGTGGGGGGAAGAAAAGAAAACCCAGAAAACAACCTGAAAAACAATGCATCCTAAGTAGACTTTGTGTGTCATCAGTTAACAAAGGAAGGAACCCCTGGGATTTGAAACACTTTCTATAATAGTTTTAGGCTTCTGCATATATTACCATTTTTAAGGGATGTCCTAACTACATGTACAAAAGCTACAAAAAGTGGCACTCCTAATTTTTTTTCCTTTTGAAAGAAAGTATTTTTCATTAAGGTTTTTTTATGAACTATAATTCTTGGAGTGTATTTGTGTACAAGAAGAACAGTCTGAGAATATTAATTGAGTCAAATGTCTTAAGTTACTTAGCATATGCAAAATCTCCCTGGGCATAGTTGCTATCCACCTAACTTCTACTTAAGTTCCTCAGGGGACAGAAATTATGTGGAATAGCATTTCTTTGCCTGGTCAAGGCACAGGTAGCACAAATCAATAGAATTATATTTCTCTTAACATTACAAAGATGGCTGGGATTAAAAAAAAAAGGCGACACAAAAAATTCTCCATTATTATAGCACAAAGACTGTCAAGAGTGTGTATCAGGGAGCACAGAATACTTCTCAAGAATAGGAGCGCAAGTCTTAATCTTTTTGTTGTTGTTGTTGTTGTTTGATGCTGAACCATTTTAGTGTAACTAGACCTTTACCAGAAAATAGAAATAACCTGACATAAAGGGAATGAGATCTGGAAATCGGTACTAATGAGTAGTACAAAGAGTGTTATATGGGGGCAACATAATTTTTAAAGGTGGTCTAATATTCCTCTCAAGCATATGAATTGCAAATTTGCTATTAATTTTGTATCATACTCTGAAAAAGATTTGTATTCTTTTTTCACTTCCCCTTTTAATTAAATTTTATAGCTGAAATGGAAGTAAAGAAGAAATGTATCATGTTTTTCACCCTTTAATTATGTCTCTAAAATCAGCAGTTTCCTTATAGGTGATTAAGTCTCATGGGAAGAAAATTAGCAATAAATTATGATAAATTTTCAGGAATATAAGGAAAGCACAATAATATTCTTGAAATAGTAAACAAAAGCATTATGATTTTCACAATGCAAAACAGGAAAAAGATAAGCAATAGAAAAACTTCAGACTCTAAACAGGAATCTGTTGAATTATATGAATTGGTATTATAATTTTTCTTTACTGTGACAAAATCTATCTTCCTGCATCAGTCTGCTCCAGTTTCTGCCCTGACTCTGTGTGAGTAAGGACAGAACCTGAACCAGAGTAAATTTGATTTCACTTTAAGGTATGCATCCAAACAAATATAATTTTTGTCTTAAATAAGTTATGAAATCCCTTACTTAAAGCATTTCTTCAAAGTAAATTTGTAAAATATATTCCCAATTCACAGAATGAACATTATCTGCAGATGGTCAGGAGAACATATTTGTCATCGTCAACATTTAGAAGGGAAACAGTATCAAAATACTGGTTCTGTAAATGATCAGCAGAACTGATCAGAAGAATGTAATGTGGTTCTGTGACTGCACAAAAAGCTTAAGTATTTAGGGTGTTTTGAAATCTCAAATGGACTTGGAATGAACATCAAAATTTGTACACAAAATTTACCTGTGCATAGTAGGAGACTTCTGAATAAATAAGAAAAAGAAAAGAAAAATGGAACTTCTCTGAATCTTATTTTAATGGTATTCTGCAATCTCTTTTATCAGTTGGATGCTATTCGGTACTAAGAGAAAACATAGTTTAATTAAACTATTTAGAACAATTTACATTATATCCTATTCTAGTTTATTCTAACTTCACTCTTAAAGAAAAGCTGGAAGGTAATAGCAGATCAAAATGTAAGGAGTTATTTTTTAAATAGGGAATATAGTTTTGTATATAAAAATACAGCCATCTATGTTGAATATTTTAGCTAGCTTTAAGTACAACATAGCATTGATGACAGCATAATAGCAAAGAAAATTAAGAAATCGTACTAGATTGCATAGTCAGTCAGACTGCTATAGTATTTCTTAAATAAATCTGGAAATGTTTTACCCAGTTCTGTTTTCAACATTTCAAAAGATACAATTCTGTTCCTTTTTTTGAGGGTAATTTTTCTATATTTCCTTAGCATTTATTGTGACAAAATGTGAAAACATTAAATGTAATGATTCTGTTTGCTTATGTTTTTGTACCTTCTTCCTCCACAGCATGCATAAGGTCATTATATTCAGCTTATTTCTGTTTTATTACACCAACTGCTTCTTTGACAGGAGGAGGTATTTTGGAATGTTTCTATAGAGTGTAAAAAATGAAATTTTAATTTAAAAATTTCTGATAGGATTTTTGCCACTACAAATGTTATTTAACATCTTAACTTCTTGCTTATTGCTCTGAAACAAAGTTCCCCAACAATTGCACTCAGCAGATTTGTGATATGTCAGCCATTTCAGAGTCATGTACAATTCTGCTCAGACCACAAGGCTTCTCTGCATACATACCATCTCCAGAGCACAGTAAACTGGAACATGTCTACCACTAACAATGATACTACCTCTGCTTTCTCTTTAGTTAATACTTTCTGGTCTTTGAATCATGCAGAAAGCAGTTATTTTACATATATGACCAGGTTACAGAATCACAGAATATGCTGAGTTGGAAGGGGCCTACAAGAAGCTTCTAGTCCAACACTTAGCCCTACACAGGACCATCTCAGTCACATCATGTGCCTGAGAGTATTGTCCAAGCATTTAAACTCTGTCAGGCTTGGTGCTGTGACTACTTCCTGGGGAGCCTGTTCCGGTAGCCAATCACCCTCTGGGTGAAGAACCTTTTCCTAATATCCAACCTAAACCTTCCCTGACACAACTTCAGGCCATTCCCTCAGGTCCTGTCACTGGTCACCACAGAGAAGAGATCAGTGCCTGCCCCTCCTCTTCCTCTCTCAAGGAAGTTGTAAATGCAATGAGGTCTCTCTTCAGTCTCCTCTTCTTCAGGCTGAACAGACCAAGTGCCCTCAGTCTCTCCTCATACAGCTTCCCCTCAAGGCTCTTCATCATCTTTGTTGCCCTCCTTTGGACCCTCTCTAGCAGCTTAATGTCTCTCCTACATTGCAGTGCCCAAAACTGCACAAAATATTCAAGGAGAGGCTGCACCAGTGCCGAGCAGAGTAGGACAATCCCCTCCCTCCATTGGCTGGCGATATTTTGCCTGATGCCCCCCAGGACACAGTTGGCCCTCCTGGCTGCCAGGACACTGTTGACTCATATTCAACTTGCCATCAACCAGGACCCTCAGGTCACTTTCTGTGCCACTGCTTTCCAGCATCTCATTACCCAATCAGTCCCCGTACATCCAGGGTTGCCCCATCCCAGGTGCAGAATCTAGCGTTTTCCCTTGTTGAGCTTCATATGATTGGTGATTGCCCAGTCCTCTAATTTGTCAGGGTTGTCATTAGCATTGCTCATCTTGTTCACTAACTAAAAAAACAAAACAAAACAAAACAAACAAACAAAAAACTCCCCAAAAACAGAAATAAGCAAACAGAAAAATCCAAATACAGCATGAAACCAGAGATTTTGACTGCAATATTTGAATATAAAAACAGTAAAAGTCACGTTTAATTTCTTACCTTATTTGTATCTAATTAAAAGCTTTTTAAAAAAAAATGTGAAAAAGATGTTTTTTAAACTTCCTACAAGTAGCCATGGCATGCACTTTAATTTTTACCACAAGTGAAAACAGGCTTTTCTCTCATAAGAATTTTTTTTACTGAAATACTGTAGATTTCTCCACATGTGCATATTCATCTTTCAGGAATTTGGCAAAGCATCTAGATAAACTCTGTAATGATCATGGGTGCTGGTGTTCCCTGAGATTTGATTTGCACCCAACAGAACAAGTAGATGTCAAGGAAGATAAAAAGAGGACTATCTGGAAGCATTTAGGTGGATGAAAGAAAACCAAAACTTTCACTAGAGCAGCTTTGGCGTGCTTAATAGTTTGGGCTGGCATTAGGTAAAATGCTTATAAGCTATACTTTTAGCTTAGAATGTTTTCTTCCCCAGCATAGGGTTTATCTAGAATGAGAGACAGGCTTCTTTCTAGCCTAAGACCTTCCTATGGACTCAGAATATTAGGAAAATATTATTTTCCAGTTCATCACCATGTTGTGGTATGTACTTGTGAACGTGGGTTCCTGAAAACACTTGTGTCTTTCTAGTTTGGGTGTACCCATAGTAATCTCTCTTTCAAACTCTGCTTTATTATTTACTCTGCCTCTTTTCTTGGAGGTAAAATTTTAGATGCTTGTTTTGCATACTTGACTGAGCAAGTAAAAAGTAATTTCCCTTTCCAAGGCTCCTGTTCAGAATTACCTGCATTCAAATAGCCCACTTACTTTTCTGAAATATATTATTTGTTACACCAAAACAAAATGATTCCTTTACTTTCTTCCAAATTACTGAATCTTACAACACATTGGGTTTGGTTTGGTTTGGTTTTTCAATCTAAAAGTCATTCTGAATTTACATTCTGCATCAGAGTATTATGAAAACTTGATTTATCACAGATATGCTAAGATTATATTGATGTTCCATAATTTTATTTCATGAGATAAGTCAACTTTTAAGGACTATAAGCTCATTCATTCTTTTTTTTGCTTTTTAAGGTATCTGTGCAACACTTATATAAGCAAATTTTCATATGAATACTCTTAGCATGAATGTAACTGTCATCATCTGAGACCTAAAAGAGAAGAGCAGACAACTGGAGAAATACAAAAACCGAAAAGCAGAGTAACTTTCCAAAGATGTAGTGGAGAAGAAGCAGAATTGAGCAGTGGGAAGGACTGTGAGAGCTTTAAGCCATGTTTTATTTACAATTAGATTTGGGACTTTAAGTTAACAAGTTACTGTATGGTGGCAAAAGCTGAGTGAGGTCCATATTTAAAAAATAATCTAAAATGCAAGATAAATGAGTTATAAAATAGAGATCTACCCTACAGTCTTGCTAGAAGGAAAAAAACCAGCTATTTCTGGATGCCTATAGATTTATTACTGTTTGTAGCTTCTATCAAACAGTCATTACTGGGATAGATGATAGAAAATACAAGTGAGATGGATGAAAAATGTGTAATACCACTCTTACCATTTCTTTCACTAAGAAATGTAAGGGGACAACTTCAAAGCAATACTGTTGTGCTTTGGAGAGCACATAATTAATTTCTGCATATTTAACTTATTTCTTTTCTCTTTCTCCTTCTCCTTTTTCAGTAAGGTACTTATTTATTGGTTAAGACTTTTCATTCAAGACCTTTGAGTAGTGACATGCAGCTCACAAACTGGATTTATTCTTTGTTGACAACCCACAGAAATAGAACCTGGTCCTCACTGTTGTCAAGCAAAACATGGTAGAAAAGCTCTACTAGTAAAAATAAAATTCCTAAAGTCAATAAAATTGATAGTCACTGTGAAGATTATAGAAAAATGTCCATAGTAGGTAGGTGTCCATGGACATATTTCTCGTGTTGACACTTGAATTTTCACATGCTTTAACTTCATCTCAAACTGGAAGGGCCACTCACCTATTTATTTTTTATGTTAATTACACAAAATAGAATACACTAGAAAACATTTTAATGTCATTAAATAAATTGAGAAGGGAGAATTCTTGATTGAACCCCAAAATAGGTTCAAGCCCAAGCTAAGTATTGTCATTTGTAGCACTAGTATTCAGACAAATGGCTACTAAAGTGATAGCTAAGTTATTCCTAGACTTAAGCTATAACATTAGGTTCATTTAAGATAGCCTGCTCACGTGATACATTTGATCACAGAACAAAATGAAAAACTACAGTACAATTCCAGAAGACAGATCTTGTTTCATTTCAAACATAGGTCACAGTAAATTAGGTGCAGATACAACCCTTTATTTAAATTAAATATGCAGTTGAAATACAAAGCTGAGATATCTATTAGAAAGTTTGCCTTGTTTGACTTTTGGTTAGTACTGTTCCACATTCACTTTATTGATTTCTTGCTAAACGAACTCCTACAAATACAAAAAAGTCCTACTGTGGTCTTGTGGCAGAGTTAGAAAGAACTAATTCAGGAGTATCGTTCATAACGATGGGGAAATATACATCACCAATGCTATAGAATTATACATAGTTGCAATCTTGTGTGTTTAATCAGTTTCTGTGAACTAGCATAGCATTTTCTTGTCTCAGGTAATTAATGTAGTACCTTGAGGGTTTCTCGTTAGTAAATGTTGCATCTGGGAGAGTAAAAGATCATCTTGTCTTTTTTTCAGACTTGCTGGTATCTCATAGTGCGAGGCTAAGAGATACAGAAACTCTTCTTTTTCATCATATCATGAGAGTTTATAACATGACCAAGTCCTACTCAAGATTTTTCATTTGCTTTCTGAGGACATATTGGCATCAGCCAGTGGTATTTGAGGAACTTCTTTTGGCAAAATAAATAAGTGGAAAATCATATTGAGCTCAGAACTGCCTTAGGAAAAAAATAAATGTCTAGCTAAATATGTCATAAGGTCCATATGCTTTTAGATATGCAAGAAAGTAAGATTGGTCTTGATCAAGAGAAAATGAAAAAATGAGAAAAAAATCATGAGTTTACAGAAAGGTACTACTCATATATTCATAGATGAAGACTGAATGTTATTCTACACAGCAGTGCTGAATTCTTAATTTTTTGTTACCTGGAGTTTAATTTTTAATAATACCTTAAAGATAAAATTTGGATGAAACTGGTTCACACGTAAAATCATAAAAATACAGTTAGTATTTGCTTCATTATCTAGAATTTGAATTGGAGTTGTATTTGATGGACAAAGTGAAATGAATGAACAGCACAATTTTGAGCAAGATTTACTGTTCTCTTAATTTTTCTCAGACAGACAGATGTTGTAACAACATAATCCATTATGATTTGTTGTAGCAAAACTAGAGGCTTAACTGATGGGATATTAGAGCAAAGATGACCATTATCTCTTAGGAAAGGAAATAGAAACCCTTTAGTGATTGAGTTGACAATCTTCATAGTCATTAAGGACATTGATAGGAACATTTTCACCATGGTATGTAGAAACTAGATGTCATATATTAGTATCACCTAATGTCAAATTTCCCGTCACCATACTAAAAATACAGCCTTTGTAGAAACTACATTCTCTTCTCACAAATATAGTATTCTATTCTTATGCAGTGTTTCATTTAAAGGGATAAATCTCTGTTTATAGTCTCTGATTCCCTCCTTTTCAGAAGTAGGAAGTATAAACAATTTATAAAACTCAGCAGACCACAACCACATAGACCTACAAACCCCCAGGGGCATACCTGTGAGAGCACTAGGTTATCTGCTCTGGGAGCACAGCATGAAACACATCTATGGGAAGTGCTGTGCAAGGAGAGAGAATGTCATGGTTCTCTCTGGTTAAACCTGTATGTGGGAGAATGCTAGGTTTTGTAATAAACCTCACAAACCCATCTGCATACCCACAAAAGGGTTCAGAGAGACAATGGGAGATTTGGGAGTGAGGGAAATGATCTATGGGTGAAAAAAAGATCAATCTCTGGTCAGTACACTTTTCTGGCTATTGGGACCTGGGGAGCTAGCAACTGGGGAGACTGGGAACAAAGGACAGCTACTGGGCAGACTGAGTGTCTGAACTCAGGAACTCAGTAGCTCAAGGGATCCAACTTGTACATATTTTTTTTCTTTTTTTTCTTCTTTTTTTCTTTTTCCTTTGCTGTATCTTCATCTGTCTCAGACAGAGAGGGGAGCATGATGAGGTCATTTGTGCTGTTAGTGATTGTGCGACTGATGTGTGTGTCCACCTGTGATCTGCGCCACTACCTGTGTATACGTGTTGTATATGTCCCCTGTGTAGTTGTACCTGCTGGAAATACATCTTCAGCCCCCCCACTGATGGTTGGAAATACAAGTGTGAAGCCACAGCAGCCTCACCCGTCTCTCAGGATGTTAGATCTGGCACGATATATGTAAATTTTCCTCTAACACAGTGTACTTAAAAAAGATATTTTAAACGCTTACGGGTCTGCATAACCTGGAAACAAACTACATGTTGTCATTAAACATAAAACATGTTTTAAAAAATATTCAGTATTTATAAGTTTATAGCAACTTCTCAGTATCATGAAAAGAACTCATAATCTGAATACTACAAACATATTTTTTTCTTTTTTTTTTTTTTTGTGAAGGGCTAGAATTGTATCAAGCCCTGCAAATTCCCTCTGCATTTTAACTTCATTTCAAAGGAATGAATGAATTCCAAACAGGTTGGTTTGGTTTTTTTCTGTTCTCCTCATATATATATTTTTATCTGCTTATTTTTCAAGTAGTCCTGAAGATTTTTCTTGGGAACAGAAGCATAAAGAAGATACACACTAAGTGAGAAGAGGTTTTGTAGTTCTATGAGCAACCTCATTTCCTGTTCATAAACCTTTACAAGGTTTTAATATGTTCCTGACTTTACACTTTTGTTTAAGAGAATTTTTAGGATCCTACAAATATTTTTCACAGTCTAGATTTTTAATGTCTATATCTGAACAACTAACATCAGCTTTAAATGTTCAAAATAGGCATGAAAATATATATGTATTATTAATTTGGTTTTTCTCATAGGAAAAAGGACAGAAAAGAACAAGCAGTATCTTTGCTATACTAGGTAAAAGATATGCTTTAGAGAAAATATTCAATGTTAGCTATTGAACATTGAACTAAGGACAGTTTTACTTACAGGTTGCTCTCTAAGAATGAAAAATTCCTAAACATGTAACAATGTACTAACCTGTTATTTAATTTTATTAAAAAAGAAAAAGAAGGTAGAGTAAGAAAATAATACCAAAAAAAAAGATGGTAATAATGAGTGAAATACTGGACTTGTCCTTTAGTTATGTTTTTGTTGTGGAAACCTTGGTTTTATTAGGTTTGATTTTTGTTTGGGGATTTTCTTAAAGTATTCAAAAACCCTTTTTATCACATAACAGATCCCATAATAGAATAAGCAAACTATGGCTCTTACACCAGTGGCTGAAATGTAGTGTCAGCAGTTTTCCTTATATTTGATCCCAGATGTAGATCTCAATTTCCAAAGACCTTGCTTGTGAGAAGAATTAATGAAGTTGAACTGCTAGATCTCTGTCATGCAACTCTTCTTATTTCCTAATTTGAATGACTGTTGCTTCTGTCATATGCGTTAGGACACCAACAATCCCTAAAACACAGCAAAAGGAAGATATATTAATCCATGCTGTAGACAGCAGACACCACCATCATCTGATTCTGTTATGGTTATCAGCTGGCCAAAGGCAAGTTTATGTTGCTGGTTGGGAAGTAACAGGGCAAATAGAATAGACTATTTCTAATTTCACAGCATTGTTTCATTACTAGTTTAATCTTTCCTTTACTCAGAGTGCAGTTTCACTTGTTCTCATTCATACTACTTTATCAAATTAGGTTAAAATTGACTAATGTGTTCAAAAGCCTTTGGAGATAGGAGACAGACAGATGAACAGATCTGAGACTCGTTTCCTTAAAAAAAAAAATCTAAAATCTTCTATTCATTAGAGTAGCTAATATTATTCATTGTATTCTTTGAAGAGTCAAAGCTAAATTGACAAATGACGTAAAGTTCAAGTAACCTCACTTTATCTGTAATTAGTTTGGGGTTGTACCTACTCAAAAAATTTCAGTCATAGAAGTAAAGGACATCATTCCAAATTTCCCATACAGTTCATGGGAAGATTTGGTTGGTAGAATAGGATTTAAAGCAACCAGCACACCAATCCCTTAACTGTCCAAACTCATTTCTATGAAATGACTGCTGACAGGATGTAGTTTAAATCACTGTTTGTATAAAATCTCCTTATATTTTTTTTTCCTGAGGACACATTGAGGGTTTTTTTGGTTTTTTTAAAGACAAGCAACACAACACCAGAATTTTTTCTCAGAAAATGTGTTTTAACCCTACTTCTTTCAAAAACCAGGAAAGGGGCTGCATATTCCTTCACTGGTTCGGAAGGGGAAAAAAAACAACCAAAGATGTTTTGGTTTGGTTTGTTTGCTTATTTTCTTTTCTCTCTGTTATGGCTAAAGAATTCATTCCAGATGAATCATTACCTGAAATGATTTGCATTTTATGGTGGGTTAATCCCAGCTGGATGACAGGTGCCCACCAAAGCTGCTTTATTACTCTGTCTACTCACCTAATTTGAATCAAGGAGTTAGTGAGTCAGTTTTTATAGTGAATTGGTTTCCTTATATGTAAGGTATGCCTTACTACATATATAGTACAGTACTGCATATATAAAGTATATATATACACATTGTATATATATATGTATACACACTGTGTATATATATATATTGTGTATATATATACACAATATATACACATGTATATGTATGCACACACATGCAATGATCTTGATTGAATCAAGATCACACCCGAATTTTTTTTGCAGTTGGTGACGAATCCATCTCTGCAGGCTGCACAACACTCCTGGTGCATATATATATCTCTGTGTGTGCCAGTAACATGTATGTCTAATGGACACACACATATGTGCACACATGTATGTGTATGCATAAGTAAGTGCATGTACATATATAGTTATGCATTCATGTGTATGTGTATAGTTTAATATTAATTTAATTAATTAATTTAATTCTCTAATCTCCTCTGAGCTATATAATCATGTGTGCTAATCTTTTTTGTCATTCCTTGTTTTCTGGTTGGTTTTTGCTACCACTATTTTTAATGCTGCTTTTTTCAGAAAAAAAAATCAGAAGATAAAATATATCATTCACGGGATCTGTACGTAGATGAAGCAGTCTTAATATTCAGAATAAAGGCATAGCAGTTCAACATTTGTAGATATGTCTCACTGAACAAATAAATAAAATGAACTCGAGATTCCCACATTACTTTACAGCAGGCAGGACAGTCCAGTTTTATTGATAATTTCTTACAAAGTTAATCTGAAAATAATGTTGAATTTCTGGTAGATCACAGATATTAATAACTGTTTTGTAGAAAGCATTTTACTTGTGAGGATCACCTGTGTCAATATTACAAGGTTCTCCTTCAAATTATCCCTCCCTGGTTTTGTTAACCCAACATCAGACAAGACTCATTACATCCATTGCCCTCTGATATCAAGCAGTTCAATGAGCAGGATTATTTTTCACACACACATCCATTCATTTAGTGTCAGAAAAATATTTGACAGTGGCTCTCAGCCACTTGATACTAAGGAAGAAATCTAGCTGGTAATCTACAGTATTTCTTTCAATTTCATTGTAAATAAATTTTTGGCTTAAAAGCTGCTTATAGATCCACTTGCATAAGAGTCTTGGGCTTCATAGAATCTGAAGATCTTTGCATTTCTATCAGGTGTAGAAATATGTCCTATGGATTAAATGGGAACCTCACTTCTCTGATTAGATCACCTGTTTTTGATGTTATGTTAAGGTGGTAAGACAGGTCCTACACATTTTCTGTGTCATGCAGTTCTGTAGGAGATATAAACACATTCTCTAGGGACTCCTGTTTGTGAAAACAAATCCCTCCCAATATTTCCTCTCTTTCCTCTATGGTTCCATAGTTCTCAGCTGCAAGTCCCAAAGACTTCTTAAATAACTTGAAATGTGCTACGGAATATTTGACTGATATATTATCTTTTATCATGTCTCAAGCGTCTCTACCTCATGAGAAATGCAGCTCTTGTCTACATGGTATTCATTTATTTCTTTCTGCTCTTTCGAGACGTTGTAATCCAGGATAGGATTTAACCTCTTAGTATTCATTATTGTATTTCCTATACTGCACAGTTAGATTGTGCAGTTTCCCATTTAAAAAAAGCACTGCATTTGTCCTATCCTGATATGCTGTCTGCTTATTATGGTTAATCTCTTGTCCATCCATTTCTTCTTAAACTGGCATACTTAAACTGACACATTTTTCCACTAAGGATGCAAAGAAGAAAAATGTATCCGTACATTTTCCTATTGAAATTTTACAGCTTTACAACCTTATTTTAACTTATGTTCCATTTTTTTTATAAAACAACTATTTGTTGTTTGTATTACTTCAATGTCCTCTTTTTGTGTTTGTTTTTTTTTTAGTTAACATTGAAAGTGTCCATATTTCTTTATAAAGATACATTATTTTTATTACGTCTATTCATTTTAAATCTGACCTTCTTCATTTCATTTCCCCCCTCAAGGTTTTTCCCATATGCAAAGCTGAAAAAAAAAAAACGTAGAGAACTTTGCCATTAAAAAATTAACTGCAGGAAAATCTACTACTTAGTTAAAATTCCCTATCATAAAAATTACACAAAAAAAATCAGCTTAATCTGTTCTGCTATCAGCAGTTTTAATCATATCTTGATAGTACATTCTCTCAGAATCCTTTCATACACAAGTAAGAAAAAAGACTCTCTTGAAATGTAAACTATTCTCATTGACAAGAAGGAGGAAATTTTTTTTTGCTTTTTTTTCTCTCCTTTTTTTTTTCTCAATAATTGCAGATGCTAATTTTGTGGAGGAAAACAAGAAGCAGTTTACACTGCCTTTCATTTCTGTAGAAAAATATTGTGAATTGTCTACAGCTAAGACTAGAAATCAAAGCTGCACATCTTGAAATATCTGGTTTAGAATAAAATTGCACAGCTGATTAGTTCAACCAATGGTTAAATTTTTCTCCACACTTGATATTAACTTGCAGGTTGAAGAATGGTTCAAAGCTTCATGACTTCATCCTCTCAAAGCAATTGCACAGTATCACTAACTGTATTGGAAATAGATTTCAGGTGTGGGGGTTTTTGTGAAGAAGTTGAACCTGAAGTATTGCATCCAGGAGATATGTAAAGAGTGACTATGAACACATATAAAAAGATTTCAGGATTATTGAGACACATTTTTTCAGTTTTTAGAAAGGTAATCATATCCGTCAGCAGGAAAGGAGTAATTTTCATAGCAAGTTTAGATCCCAGTTTGCAACTTGTTACTGACAACACCAAAGCTCTGTCCTACGATGGTCTGAGACAATCATTTGGGTCTGTGAGATATTCTAGAGAATCTATAGGAGACCTGTATCTCCTATAAGACAGAATACTAAGACAGAATACTGTAGGAAATCTCAACTAGCTCTCAAGTCTCACATTTAGACAACTGAATTCCACCCCAAGAATTCCATTTCTGAACAAAGCATACAGATTAATAGATTATTGTATATTTGGTCATTTTAATTGAATTCAGTACTTCCAAAACAATCTGTCATTCAAGGATGACTAGCAATTTGGGCTTCCAGGGAACCGTTAAACAAGCTTTGGAACCTTCCTCCTGAATATCAAAGAGCCCCAAGAAATCAGCAGAATCCTATCAAGTAGTCCAGTTGACTAGTCACAGTTGCTGACTAGAAAAACACATGGAGGTAACACTGAGTGAAGCAAAGCAGAAGAAACTAGTTCCACCAAGACAAAAGAAAAGAATGAATCAGTAGTTTCTGCATATCCTAGAAACACTGAGAAAAAGCTTTAATTTCATATGGAAAATAAGAGGAAGGCACCAGAGAAATATGAAAGATCCTCTCTACAGAATGGGTATGTCAAGCAAGGTGGAATGGGTAAGGTTGTAATAGCAGGGGCAGCAAACGACAGAAATAATACAAAAGAGTTAAAGAAGCAAAGCAGACAGAAAAATAAAAGCTAAGGACAAAGTAAATAAGTAAAACCAGGTAGAAAACTGAGAAAGATCAAAAGAAAAAAAAAGGAATGAGAAATGAAGTGCAACCAAAAGAAGCAAACAAACAAAAATACAGAAACAAAATAGCAAACATGACATGGGCTTAGACACCAAATATTATGAAGTTTATAGATGCTACTGATGGTATGAATACTGTAATCAAGGCAATTCTTTTTTTTTTTTGTTTTATTGTACCTATGGTGCTATTACAGATAACAAGCAAAAAGAGGATGCAAAACACTGTTGCCTGATTGTGATCTAGAGAAAGCTGAAATCAAGACAGTGGAGATAGATATACACAATAGATTTAAATTTTTCTTTTCACTTATTATCAATGATGTCCTAAGGATATACAACGCAACTATAATTTTGCAAAAAGAATGGTGAGCATTCCATTTGTGTGTAAAATACTTTATAAAAAAGAAATCTCATGAGATTTAGTATGTAAAGAACCAAATGCTTGCACAGCTTACATGAATTAAAAAGAAAAAAAATATCGAAATGCAGTTCGGGAAAAATCTGTAATTAGTACTTCTGTAAAATACACAGGAACCAGAGACTCATAGAATCAGCTGGATTGGAAAAGACCTCTGAGGTAATCAAGTCCAACCCTTGATTCAACAATGCCATGGTTACTAGACCATGGCACTAAGTAACACATCCAGTCTCATCTTAAAAACCTCCAGGGACAGAGAATCCACAACTTCTCTGGATAGCCCATTCCAATGCCTTATTATCCTCTCTGTAAAGAAGTTCTTCCTAATATCTAACCTAAACCTTCCCTGGCACACCTTAAGACCATGCCCTCTTGTCTTACTGATAGCTGCCTGGGAAAAGAGACCAACCCCCACCTGGCTACAACCTCCTTTCAAGGGAGTTGTAGAGAGTGATGAGGTCTCCCCTGAGCCTCCTCTTCTCCAGGCTGAACAACCCCAGCTCCCTCAGCCTCTCCTCATAGGACTTGTGCTTGAGTCCCTTCACCAGCCTCATTGCTCTTCTCTGGACCTGCTCCAGCACCTCAATATCCTTCCTGAACAGAGGGGCCCAGAACTGGACACAGTACTCCAGGTGTGGCCTCACCAGCGCTGAGTACAGGAGAAGAATCACTTCCCTGGACCTGTTGGCCACACCGTTCCTGATACAGTCTAGGATGCCATTGGCCTTCTCGGCCACCTGGGCACACTGCTGGCTCATGTGCAGCTTCCTGTCAATCCAAACTCCCAGGTCCCTTTCTGCCTGGCTACTCTCCAGCCACTCTGTCCCCAGCCTGTAGCACTGCAGGGTGTTGTTGTGGCCAAAGTGCAGGACTCTGCACTTGGCCTTGTTGAAGCTCATCTCATTAGAATCAGACCATCTCTCCAGCTTGTCCAGGTCCCTCTGAAGAGCCCTCTGCCTTCCAGCTGATCAACACTGCCCCTCAAACTGGTATCATTTTCAAATTTGCTAATGGTGGACTTAATCCCCTTGTCCAGATCATCAATAAAGATATTAAATAGAACTGGGTCCAACACTGATACCTGGGGGACACCACCAGTGACCGGCCACCAACTGGATGCAGCACTGTACACCACCGCTTTCCAGGCCCGGACATTATATTAGCTTAAATAGTGTGACAAGAATATATAACAAAATAACAGTCAGTTGCCACAAACACTTAGTACAAAGAGAAAACTAATAAGACTTTTTGCATTAATAGTCACTGCATAATTTGATTTGAAGGACTGGAACAACAGCAATAGCTGAAGGAAGATAAAGGCACCATCTTATCTTCTACTGGGTTTTGTTAGTTTGTTTTTGGGTTTTTTTACTTCATTTCTTTGACCATGAAATTCACCCCAAAATTATAGAAGGCTATTCTTTGAATCACATTTAAAATTGGCAAATACAGGAAGTTAAAGTGGTGATTTTCAAGAGTTCATGCTCAAGTAAGCAATAAAAACAATTTTCTGAAAAATTTTGCAAGCTGTGATGCTTGATGGACTTGGTTTCGTACCAGAGTATGGAGACACTGATTATAATAATTTAGAATACTCTTGATTTTTTTAAAAGATTTTATAAATTCTAGATTATATAATATTTTTAATACATGTGTGCAAAATATTCCATAAATACTCATCAGTTACCAGAATAATAGGAAGTATTTGGCTTCCTAAGGGAAAAATCTACACTACTTTGAAAAAGAACAAATATGATTGCCTGGTATATGCGTGTTCATATGTGCTATAGCGAATACCTATCTGAGAGCAGGAAGGAACAGAAGGATCAGACAGGTCCTTTAAGCTGTGTTCCTGCTAGGACTGAGGACATTATTCTTGGCATATTACAACTTTCCAGAAGACATGGAGTAGATTTAGTCATGTAAACAGCCAGTGTACTGACTTTGCTACATAATTGCACAGCTTAAGTGATATCATCTTACTTAATATCCTCTGTAAGTTAAAATACACCTCAGTACTTCTGTGCTTATTCCAAAGACAAAAAAACCCTGAAAAAAATAAAATAAAACAAAACAAAACAACCCAAACAAAAATCTAAAAAAAACAAACCAACCAACCAACCAAGCACCACAACCCCTCAAAAAGCAAAAAAAACCCACCCCAAATATTGAAATAAGAGCAAAGTTGAGTTATTTTCCAGTAGTAGATGCGTATATATGTTATTAGAGTTTTTGGAGGTGTAAAGGTAAATTGTGTGTCCAGAGTCTGGGCGTTCCTTTATGTAGTGGTTTGGACTTTGTTTTTCCTCCAGAGGATAAGAAAAGTGGTAGACCCCAAGGGGTGGAAACCCCTGGAAGTTTTGAAATTCTGTCCAATGAGCGCTCCTGCAAAAATGTAAACATACCACAACCAAACGGAAGAGAAGAGTTGTAGTTTTGGGTGAGAAGAAGGTGGCCATGTTGTGAAAAGCCATGAGGAGAGGGCAGGAGCCCTCTGGGGGGGCCTCTACCCCCCCCCCAGCCCCAGCTGGGGGCTACAGAGACTTGGAACAGTGTTAAGTTGGACTATGTGTCTGTAGCTGTGAGCTGGAGGATGTTTTCCATCGTGAGTGAGCAGAGACAGAGCAGAAGTGGTGGCAGCATCCAGAGGTTATGGCTAAAAGCCAACTGATAAGGCCTGAACCAGGGAAGCAGCAGAAACAGCATGCAGCTAAGGAAGGCTCAGAGCTGCTCAATCCGAGGTAGAGAACCGGCAGCAGAGAACAGAACTAAGTTTCTACAGAGAGAAAGCTTGGGGGTAAGAACTGTAAAACTCCCCTAAACTTCCTTGGAGATCCCTCCAAAAATGGAGGGAGATGGACTCTTACTGATTAGAAGTCCTAAATGGGTAAAGGAGCTAAGAAGCTCGGTCGTCCTGAGAGCTCAGCCAGGACGGAGTGTGGGAGGTTGGCCTTGAGGGCCCTCCCTTGCTGCAAGCTACAAAGAAGCTCGCAGCCTGAGACAGGGCACAGAGGCCCTGCAAGGAGCTTGAATCTCCTGGAGATACCAGACCGTCACGAAGACCCCCTGTGCTTCGTGACATGACGTGGTGAAACGACCTTGTCTGGGGTGACGAAGGCCACGGAAGACCCCTCGGTTGGTTGGCGGTGGGGCCGAGAGAGAGTTTGGATACCTCTCTTGTGTGTGCTGGCAGAGATCCAGCCATCAGCTGCATGCATGAGAAAAGGACAGATGACTGCTGCTCTGAAGAAGCTGCTGCCCTGAGAGACTGGAAGGGATCTGTCCTTCTTTCCCTCCTGGACTTTTATTTGGAGGGGAGAAGAGATCTGATCCATTGTAAATACTTATGTCATAGTAGAGATAGCTAAGGTTGTATATAATGTATTGTAGTATTTATTTGTACAGTCATTGTAATATATTCCCTTTCCCCCACTCTGAGTCTAGTTGTGTTTTGTCTGGAAAAACCCATCTCACATTGGGTTGAGATGTGGGAGGGGGATGGAGCTAGGGAATTGGATTTTGGGCTATCTCAAACCATGACACTTTAAAATATTGGGAAGAAGAATAAATGTACAATTCTATTGTATTAGTAAGAATCCAGCCATCTTCATCAGTGTCTCCATTACCCAGTTTTTCTAATAAACCTAAAAAAAATTGCTTTTAAAATATAAGATCGCCCAAGCAATCAGGACATCTGAGAAATATATGATCAATCTTAGTTCGTAACAGGTAAAAAGCCATCAGTCCTAAACCCAGAAACAACACTATGACAGTGAGAAAAACATACTAAAAATTAGCAAACAACAAGCATGACAGATGAAGAAAGAGCCATAGACGACAATGTTCTTATTTGGAAAATATATGCCCCCTCCCCAGAGAAAATGTGGAGTAAAAAGACGAAAAAAGAGAGAAAACATGTTGAAAAAATGTCTAGTAGGCTGTCACAATATGAAATATTCAAAGATAAAATATTGATGCCTAACAGAGCTGAGGAGGAAAAAAAGCTCCAAAGCAATTTAACTGGGAATGAGACAAGAAAAGGATTTAATTCAATAACAAGACAGTAACAAGACGTTACAATTTATAATATTGCCTGTCCAATCTGAAGTTTTCCCACCCTGTGGCTTTTGCCCTGATCCACCCCCATCCCGCCCCCTGGGAATTGGGGTCAGGGTTTTTTTGGGGCCCTCTCCTCATCAATTATCATCTTCTTCAGAATATAAGGGGTACACAGTGACCTAGTTTCTGACCATATTCTTCAGTTTGGGCCAAGATACAAGCATTCTCCAAACAGAACAGGCCTATCTAAGAGTGAGACTAAACATATTCTAGTGGAATCCAGGGGTAGAATTGATATGGGGAGCATGGAATGGGGTAATAGGGTTGGGGAATGCATGTAGTTTCTGTGCTAAGGGTAAAAGAATAAAATGCTGCTGCTTCTAAATCTACTTCTACTTTACAACTATTTATAAAACTTATAAAAATTAAAAAAAAATCAAAAAACTAAAAGGACCTTAAGGCATCAATATTGTATATTATGTTTGAAATCAGAACTTTTTAGATACTCGTCCTTAGATCTCCTTTTGTCCAGAAAATGACTAGGTGTTGAGCCTAGTGTGCTCAGCAAGTAAAATGAATTCCACATTTCCTCTAGCTTCAAGAATGCAATCAGATTAACTCAATAAAAAAAAATCTGTTGCTCAGTTACCTTAAAATTTCCAGAAGCTGAAAATAGTTTTAAGAGTTAATGTAAGATGCAAATCAAGGCCAATACTGCTAACATTGAAAAAGGGAATATTAGAGTAAGAAAGCAGGATAAGTAGTCTTTTTTTTTCTTCCTTTTCTCTTTCAGAAATACCATAGAATACTCTCTTAGTTCTAAAGAATATTTACAGTTTAACTTTCAACATAGTACTCAAATAGTCATATTGGACCTGATGTTGTTTCCATCGAATTTAAAGACAAAATACCCATAGATTTCAAAGTAGGCAGAACCGAGCCTTTTATACATTATTGATATGTAAAATCAGAATAGAAAGATTAGTGAAGCATTTTTCAATGTGTTTTTACATGTTTTCGAATAAGTATATTAATTATCTTGATTATTTCCACAGAGAATAATTATACACATCTCTGAAGCTCTTATCAGTGTAAATATTAGAAAGAGGGAATATATAAACAGATTACACTAACAAAATATCTTTGGGCAATTTGAATAATTATCATACATACTGCTGCTGGAAAACTGCCTATTTCTAGAGTTCTACACCTGCTACTTTAAACAGCCTCTTGGTTCTGAACTTGCTAGAAAAAAATTACTTTATCACTACATAGAGGATCAAGACTTTAATCTGTACTGCAGGATTTAAAGTATTTTCCTAGTAAAATCATTAACTTTAAAAATGTATCCTACAAATAATACATTTTAGGATGTCTCTATAAATTAACAGAAGAAAATAAAAATTAAATTTCCAAGCCTAATTTTCCTAACCTTTTCCAGCTTCACGGAAAGTATTTAGTCTTAATTCTACTTTCAACCTCTTTATTATGCCAGGGAAGACAAGTCTGTAGTTTTCTATTAAAGATAGCCATGTTGGTTTTGCAACTCATGAAAGCTGAATTTCAGTTTGATACTGAAGGTGTCAGTTTGGTTAAAAGTACTCAAGACTTCTTAAGTAATATCTGTCAACCCATATGGATTTTGTGGATATCTCATTTTAGGTGATACTCAACATTTATTTTAGGCATTTTTTTTGATCCAGCCCCAGAAACTTAAATCAAGGTATTTAGGTGTAAATACACATATTTAAATCTTATTTGCATTCTGTGATGATTTCTAAACAACGCAGTCAAATGAAGTATGAGCAGTGATTCAGCTGATCAACCGCAAGGTATTTAAACTAATTTGCTTAAACTTAGGTGTTGGTATCATTTAGAATGTTTTATGATGTCCTAAATTCATGAATAAGACTGACGGATGTGATACAAGTTGCACAGAAGACATGCGTCCTTTTGGTTTGGCTGACGGCATTGGCCAGCTCAAAAGGTACAAACAGGCTGTCTGTCAGCTGTTCAAGTAGTTGAATGGAGTTACAGCATTACCTGACCTTCAAGGTAAAGTGATTTCTTGAATTTATCTGCATATGCATATGTCCGGGTGAGCCAATCTGGAGCTCGATACCACCTGAGGACTTTTCCAAGAAAGATGCAAAATTGATACACATATGTACCAGTGTCAGGTTAGACATCTACCACTGAGCTAGTCAACAGATAAGACTAAAAAATAGTCTCTTCAAGAATCTGACCCATGCTATTTCAAGATAAACATCTAAAATAGATCCAAAGAATCAACTAATGTCAAGAAGTATCCTCTTATTTCTCCAGATGAGGTCTCACAAGAGCACAATAGAGGAGCAGAATCACCTCCCTCAACCTGCTGGCCACTCTTTTTTTGATGTAGTCCAGGATATGACTGGCTTTCTGGGATGCAAGCGTGCATGATGAGCTGCTTTTGGACCTGAGTTACCACATTAATGATGTCTTTAAGAAAATACTGTCATTTTCCATTGGGTTAGTTTGATCTTAGTTCATCAACCTGGTAGTGAAAAGTTCATACACCTTGCTATTCACTTTAAGGCTAGAATAACTGTGACAGACCAATGGAGAACTATGTCATGTTCACTGTATGATATCCAAAATAAATTAGATTGTGTCATCTTCTAAAACTAAAGTCGAAAGAGACAATGGCTAAAAAAAATGGTACTATCTAGTACATGGGAAAGAAGCAAATACTTCTGTGTTCAATTTCACCTTTTGATATCTACTGTCGTACTGGCTAGTTCACTGTCTTCCAAAGCTAGGAACCTGGTTTATCCAGCATCCCCTGTGAAAGAAAACTCCTATCCTATTGCTTATAAAAACAGTAGAAGATGGAAGCAGTACTTTGTCACAAGACACATGCTGCACAAGACCCATGGACCGAAAGCATCATGGATCTAGTAAGGAAATTTAAAATTAAATTCTTTCACTTAAGTTCACTTAAGTTTCACTTCTGGTTCTTTCTGGGTGCCCCACATGAAAATACCTAATCTTTCAGTGTGTCAACTGATGTGGACCATGACATGACTGATAGCTCTTTGTTAACCATCTTTTTATTGCTTCCTTCATCTGCTCTGTCTGTCCAGTGTATTTAAACTGCTGGGATTTGAGCTATATTTACCTTTATGACAGTATAGTGGATGATTTAGGCTAATCTTGGCTGAAGTTCTTAAAAGACATATAAAACAAACACAAATGAGCATGTAATGAAGAGGAAAAGTATATAGTAGCATTAAAAATTCTTCTGTTCACTTTTGGTTCAGGTCCTTCTGTCCTTTTGCTGTTCTACAAAAGTATCTAATGTTTGTATTAATTTCTATGTACTTCAGCACAAATGATTAACAGTGTTATTCCCAAAACCATAAACTGTTGTTCCTACCAGAGTTGGTTACAGATTGTCTTCACTTTTCTTCATAATAGAAGTATTTACTTCTAAATGATTCATATATCACGTTAGGATCCAAGTTAAAAACAATGCTTACACGCTTATGCTCAAAGGCATACTAAAGATATGTTAAGCAAAAAAAAGACAAAAAAACCCAGCATACTTCCCATATAGCCTAAAGCAATTATTTTTTTTATTTTCCCCTACCACCCGGATGGAAATCTTTAACATTAATCCACTCAAGGTGGAACTTGAGCACAGAAATCAGTACATGAAGCTGCCAGAACACTGAAATAAACTAAAGTGCATGGTTCTGTAGACATAAATCCAATAGAACAAGGTTAAAAAACAAAACAAGAACAACAAGTGGTTCCAGTTCATCTCACACTATTAAATAGGTCAGTGATTTCTGTCTGCAGAGTCATGGCTAACTTATCTCTTCCAACTCAAAGGAAGATGTGTTAATTGCAAAGTGAACGGTACATGATGTTTTATCGTTCACGAAGAATTCTCTGACCTGAGTTTCACCTCTGACTCAGATTACTGCAGCTTGAGCTGAAGTGCCTGAAATTAACTGAACCACAGAGAATTACAATAATAGACTTTCAGCAGCTAGCCATGTAACAAATATATTTCAGTATCAGTACACACATAATATTTACATTTAATTTTAAAAAATGTATATGGATTATGGCTTAAAAATCACATTAGTATTTATAAAACCTCTTCAGTAGGACAAACTGTTGCATACAACTGCCATTAAATCAGTAGGTGACCACATAGCTGTAATGTAGAAGCAGTAATTGCAACACGCTGGTACCATCTCCCTTGGCTATCCTTCCACTGATTAAATTGAACCTAGGGTGACTACACTCCTTTGGCATTTCTCAGGTAGAATAAACAGAACTGTAGCAGTCAGTCAGTGAAAGTAGCTTCTCTTTTGCAGGCAGCATGAGTAATAGCTCATGCAAACCCATGTTGCCTGCATTTGCCTGGTTGGCAGTGAATGAATGCAGTGAGGAACAGTGCATGTTAAAAATGATTTCTGAATTAAAAATAAACAATACATGAACAAAATACAAAATTATAAGTTATTTATAGGACTACCTTAATTGATTGACACCCCATCCTCCACACCTAAGAATTCTTCCTATTTAATGAGTGCAATAATTATACTTAGAAGTTAACTTTGTAGATAGTTGAAGTGAGGATGCTAATCTTGGCAGTTTCCACCTTCTGAGAAAAGCCTAGAGACCCTGAAAATTGTTGAAGGATCTCATTTGGTCCTGTTTCATAGCATCTGGTAAATGCAAGTTCTTGTGATACAAAGAAGCACAAGAAATACGAAAAAAAGTAAAGAGTGTTTCTGATATCACTTATTTTAGTGTATCAGAGTAGAAGTGATTAGGGTATGTTCTGAGTTGCTATGTCATAAGCAATTTTGTTGAATATAAATTAGACAGGGAATGACATGCTGAGAGATGAAGGACAAGAAAATGTTTATTTAGTTACCATTCCTACCAAAACTGTTGACCTATATTTTCATGCTGCATGTGCTTCACCTTATGAAGTAAATATGTTACTTCCTTCACTAGTTATAGTGTGATTTCTTCATAACAGACATCAGATATGAGAAGATGAGTCATAATCATGTGGCCACATGTTGAAAACACGTGCAGATGTTAAACCCTGGTAGTGATACATTTAGTAAGATCAGCCTGAAGAAATGAGTCAAAGAGGGATGTTAATGGGAAGAAATAAGAAAGCAGTGGAACTGATCAGTCTATAGCATGGAAAATCAGTTTAAAATCAGTGTGTTGTCACTGCAAATGTTATTTCTCTGATTTCTAAACAAGTACATAATCACAAGCACTTAGCATAACTTTCCATCTCTGTATGTATTTAGATATAAATAAATGATTGGATTATTCTCAGCCATTTGGGGAAGGGAAAAACCCCCATAAAAATAGATAAAAATATAAATATAAAATACACTGATTTCTGTAATAATAAACCCCACTATTTTATGCATACCTTAGTTCAAATATTTTAAAACTTGGAAGTAGAAAATGATATATCGTTTATTCTCATGTTAATTCTTACCATGCATGAGTAAGGATAACATCAATGTTTATATTAATACAACACAGTTATTGGCCTCTCCTTTCATAGATTATGACTAATAATCGTAAGAACTTTCAGCAGTAATATTGTAATACTTTTACATTCTTGGAGATCCCTACATCGTAATAAGACCATTCCTGTGAAACTTGTCAAAAGAAAGCAAGAAGATTTTTGACATAAAGCTGTAGTGGAGATAAATTAATTTTAAAATGAAAAAAATTACATTCATAAGCAGGATGTCATCAAGTTATTGTGCAACAGATGGAATTTTGGGAATGCAATATTGTTTAAGCACTGGGCAATTCCAATTGTAACAGAAAGCCCTTGATTTATTTCACCATGAAGATAAAGGTCTTCATAATTGTAGAATCTTCCTTAAGAATTAACTCCTAATGCAAACAGATAAAACTGAATTTTGGAAAGTTTCTTCCCTTGTAAGAGAGGGAAACTACTGACTGATTTCAGGCACTGTGTAACCCTGCTACCTGAACACTCATAATACACTTCTGAGTTTTACAAATTTTCATACTGTTGTTCAGGAAATTAGTAGGCTATTAGTAGTAAAATTATTCTACATCACTTTGTTTAAGAGACTTCATTGAGGCCACTTCTTCAACTAGAGAGAATCGTGGTATCATAGGATCATTTCAAGGTTGTAAAATGCCTTCAAGATCACCAGGTCAAACAGTTAACCTAACACTGTGAGTTCACCATTAAACCATGTCCCTAAGTGCCACAACTACATGTCTTTTAAATACTTCCAGGGATGAGGACACAACCACATCCCGGGCAGCCTGTTCCAATGCTTTCTGTAAAGAAATTTTTCCTAATATCTAATCTATGCCTCCCCTGATGCAATTTGAGGCCATTTCCTTTCATCGTATCACTTGTTACCTTGGGAAAAGAGACTGACTCCCACCTCACTGCAACCTCCTTTGAGGTAGTTGTTGAGAGTGATAAGGTCCCCACTGAGCCTACTTTTCTCCAGGCTAAACAAGTCCAGCTCTCTCAGTCACTCTTCATAAGACTTGTGCTCCAGACCCTTCACCAGCTCTGTTGGTGACCAGCTTCCCTGACACAGTCCAGCACCTCAATGTCTTTCTTGTACTGAGACTCCCAAAACTGAACGCAGTATTCAATGTGCGGCCTCACGTGGGAATGATAGTCCTGCTGACCATGCTATTTCTGATACAAAATATTCAAGTTCTGCCTTAAACATTAACTACAGCGCAGAAGGTATGTTCCTGGATTTTACTGAGACATGCACAGTGCCAAATCCTGCTGTATTGACATATGCAGCCCATTATCTGTCCTCAGTTCTTCATAAGAAAGTTCAAGAAACTCAAACAATCTTTCTTAGCTGATTTTCAGGGATTCCTGATGATGTGAGTGCATCTTCCTATTTCAGAGATTCTAGCATTTTGTAGGAAAACTTTAGAAAAAAGTACTTCTGTGGGAAAAGCTGCATCAAATGGGGACCTTGAACAATAAGTACAAAGTAGTCTTGAAAACTTCACAATGGATTGGCAAAGAGAGGACAAGGCAGAAAGAAATGATAGTGTTTTCATGGTAGTCATCTCAGGAGAATTTTTTATATGTCATTTCTATTAACGCTTTTAGCTTTTGAAAAACAGACTACTGCCAAAATACTGCTTGGCAGTTTTGAATTTTTATAAGTACCACTGATATTATCTTTTAGGACCTAAACAATAATTTGTGTATTTAGTCTTGCCTGATGATGCTCATGGGGTGAATTCCCATTTTTCTTATGAGTTTATGAACTGTGATGGTTGTCCTAAATGTGACACAGAGTTCAATATTATTTATCACAATGCTGTTTCTGTTGTGTACCAGCATATCAATTCAGTAGCTAAACCAAAAATCAATATGCTGAATTCTTCTTTGAAGTCCAAAGGAGACAGACAGTCGTGTAATTCTGTCTGCCAAGGCATCACAGAAATTGCAAAGTTGAAGATACAGCACAGCAATAAAGTATCAACATAAGCATCAGTTTGCCATCCTTAGTCATGAAACTGAAATATCTAAACAAAAACCAGCATTGTTGAAAAAAAATTGCTCTAACAGAACCATGGTTTCAACATATGCCTTGGTTTAACAAAGCAGTTATTACGAATAATCATATAGTGATGAAGACATTGCTTTCACAATAACATCTGCTTTTGTTGGTCCTATTTGCTTCATAGTAATCTTTCTGAAGAAGAAACATATGTTATAGTTCTGCTTTTATTCAGCTCCTTGGTTTGTATCAGCATTGTTGTCTGAAGTTACAGTTGATCACATTAATTCACATTTTGCAGAGTAATTCCTGTCTATGCTCATGTTCACAGTTTTCTTCCCCAATAAGCAGATGCACAATTCCTCTGTTCTCAGAAGGATATTCTCTCATTGATGGGAATATGACAATGTGGAATTTGTGAAATAAGTATTTGTGGAATAAATGCGTGACATAAAAGCATTGGGCTGCAAATGAATAAAGCTTATTTACTTCTGGCAAGTTACAGAGTAAGCAGGCTCTCCTGAATCTCTCTACGGTTTCTACTAGACATGGTGAGATTTCTTTCTGTACCAACAGAGAACATCCTGAACATAGCAACATCTTAGATTGGCATTCCTAGAACATCTTAGATCAGCATCTTAAAATAAAGATATGGCACATCTTTGTTCAGAACAGATACAAAAATAGGTATCTAAATACATATCTAATGGTAGATTATATTACAGCCCATCTCTATCCTACTTATGAAACTCAATAAACCAGAATAGTTTAATCTCAAATTAATTTTTTCTGTTTATAAATATATAATATTTTGTATATTGTCTCATAACAGCACAAAATATTTAGCAACTAATGTTGTATCCCTCTGTTCAACTTCACTAATGACAAACTCCACATTTTTTACATTGCATCAGAAGGTAGGTTAATTAACCCTGATTAATTTATCCTTATACGTACTTGATACAGTTGTAAAACCAATACATTAAACTGCTTATTGGTTTATGCTACAAAGAGAAACTAAATCTAAATAACATGTTGCTACCATATGCAATGTATGAATGTAAAGATAGATGGACATTTGACTTGACAAAGTAATTTAGTAGACTCTTGTTTTATCTTAAAAGGCTGTCTGTGGGGATATGATACATTATCAGTTGACCTCCATTTAATTTTTTGTTTCCCTATAAATTAAGTATGCTAACTTATGCTGTGTAATGAAAGATTAAATTAAAAGCTGTAGTCCTGACCTGACATACCCTCCTTATTTGCATGAATTTAACATATAATTCCCTGATCTGTAAAGAAACTTGTGAACAAGTTTCATTTTCTTTACCTCAATAATCTTTCATGCAACATAAAGGTAAACATATAAATAAATCTCATTTAAGAATGGGATACTGAGAAAATACTAAAGAGACATCCCCTACATACAATAAGTACTGTTCTGTATTACTTTGCTTATTAAATAGAAACTTTTGAACACAATGGGATTTACAAATCAGCAAACTTACTACACTTTCTGGAAATGTCTCAACTTACCTCAGTGAATTTTAAATCAGACTGTTTACACATTGGTAACTCATTTTCCCTGTCATCCAATGACACATTTCACAATTTTAACATTTATCTCAGTAGTAGGAGGAATATCCCTTCAGATTTGAAATCTTTTTAACTCGGTTGAGAAAATCTCTAAATTAAG
Organism: Chiroxiphia lanceolata; assembly: GCF_009829145.1. Taxonomy (NCBI): domain Eukaryota; kingdom Metazoa; phylum Chordata; class Aves; order Passeriformes; family Pipridae; genus Chiroxiphia; species Chiroxiphia lanceolata. Next base: position 64,922,491 of record NC_045638.1, on the reverse strand, counting down.
GACAGGTGGATCACTGACAGCTCTTAAGTGCTTAAAAGCCACACACTTGTACCCATAGCATAAAAATAAATTATGCATTGGAAAAGGAATAATTTTTTTGTCTATTTGAGGTTGACAGAATTGAAACCAATGCAAGTTATGGCTTTCTCTTCTGTAAAGTCATCTATATGTTGTCAAGAGAGATCGGACCTTGGCAGTACTTGGTGTCAGACTTCAAAAACCCTAAATTCTTTGTCCAAATCAAAGTTGGTATTTGTGCCAGTGGTTTAATATCTCTGACATAATCTCATATAAGATTTCTCAAATTTTGATTTATCTCAGTGTTGGTCTCTCGCATTTACTTCAGTTCAAAAAACCACTGTACTAGGTTTCAGCAGAAATCCCATTGCAGAACTGTTTCATTTTTGTACTATGATCTCTGAGTGCAGTGTTATGTACATCTTGGGTTAGCAATTGGACTGAGATTTTAAAATCTTTGTGCAGCCTCTCATCTGTGAATCTCATTTCTCAATTTGAGAATCAAAACTGCCAAGAGTTTCTTTAGCTGAAAGCCAGAGCCTTATTTCACTTCTGATTTAAATCTGCTGTAGCACATGGCTTACTTGATTTTCTTTGTATGTCTGGGGCTGCACAGAGCTCCTGCTGAGATTCTGATATAAGTGCAAAGCAAAGTCAGCTCCTAAAAGAAATTAACAGCCCTCTTATTGCTAATTAAAAGCTCTTTGCTTTCTCTCCACATGGCCAGTGCAGCTGCTTCACATCCTCTCAATGTTTCGAAAACACATAAATTCAAAGACAATATTGTGAACAGCACCTGGCACTTGCTGCACCTGCCGTGATGAGACTATATTTCATTCTGTCAGTAAATTAAAATTCTCCAGAGCTGAAAAGGATGCTTTTTTTCTCATTCAGCTTCTTCCATTGTCCCCAGTGGTAAAGAGACAGTAGTTTTGCTTCCATTTTCGATACTAAATATATCATATTGTTGTTTGCTTCAGTGGTGCAGACACCTGCCTCCTGCTGTAAATGTTGTGTTCCACTTTTGAAAGATTTCCCCAGGGCTCCACATTCAAGTATTGGCTTGTAACTATGGCTTAATACCATGTCAAAATCTCTTAAGGAAGATGCAGCTTGTCAAGTCATCTCAGGATTGAACCTCCATCTAGTGAAATTCTGAAAATGTCCTTTGAGTGTTTGAAGCATAAGAAGACAAATAAAAGGCTAGCAAGTCATTTGTAAAGATAATAGCTAACAGCATGCATTTTCCCTTTCCCTCCCACCTTTCCATTAATGTTGATAAAAGAAGAAGAGCAGACTGCAGGTCAGTGATCTTTATTATTTATATTCAGGTCAAAGAAAGTTCCAAACTTTTGTTTTTTCGGCATGGCAGCAAACTGGAAGCAAAGAGAAAGAAAACCTCAATCAAATTGTGATAAATTCAAGCTCTAACATCTTGGTCTCAGAGTTTATTTTCAGGAAAAATGGTCAAATGACAAGCAGGAAGTGTTTCAATATGAAGAATTTAACAGAAGACAACAGAATTTGGCAGGATACCTGTGATATTTGACAATTCTGTGTTTGCTACACTACAGGAATAAATTCACGATTGGATTAGATGTGGGACTAAAACAGAAATTATTATACTAGATTTTAGTATGCGATAGAAGAGTTTCCAGCAACTTTTACTAAGGAGAACATGAGAAAGGTATTCACAAAAGGTGAATACCCCCTTTTTTTTTTTCAGATTGAGAAGATAGTTCTCTATAGAAATATTAACCTATTCTCAAATTTTTATATACTTCACAGATTTCTACTAATATCCCCAACAAAGGGACAAAGGGTAAAGACCGAAAACCAAATCCCAGCAGCACCTTGGACTGAAACCTAATAGGGACAAGTTAAAAAGAGAAGGATCTTTATTTTAGTGTTCTTTTTGAATCTTGGATAAAATAAGGATAAAAACATACTAGTCAATAGCAGCAAAAGCACTTCAAGACATTACTTTTCCTTTCCCAAATGCCTAGAGTCCTCACAGCAGAGCCAAACATATAAGTATGCAGGCCTGAAGAAGTGTGGACATGCTTGGCATGAATGTAAAATCTGACAGTTTAACACATGTCATGGCAAACTCTTTATGGGAGAGGCCAAGGAAAACTCACAGTTCCCACTCAGCAAAGACCACGACACAGAGAAAAGGAAATAGTAACACTTGACTGACGAGCTCTTGCAGATAGAAAGGAAATAATATTTGGCCTGCTGAAATCCTAAAAAATTATTTTTGAAATAATACCTATTATTCATACATAGCTTCTAACACTAACAGACCATCACTAACAGGTCTAAGTGAATTTTACGTGAAGCTGATCCAATCTATGTGAATTCATAGTACCATCAGTCAGAAGAAAGACACAAGAAGTGAATATTTCATTGATTACTTTGGAAGGTTACTTTGTGGACTTCACTATCCTAAGACTTAAAACTTTGAAATCCCTAGGAAAGAAAGTGAAAGGTGTATAGGTTACCTCTACCAAGGAAAACTTTCACAATTTCATAGCTGATGGTAAAGGGGAAAAATAATTCAATTTCTACTGTTATAGTGTTGAACTTGTTTTGAAACTTAGAGTGATTGAGAAAACATAATAAAGAAAAGCCAATCAGAGGAAATTCTAAAACAACACAAAATATAATTAATACTTTGTTACAGTATCATAACTGTAGATCTATCAAACACAAACACTTTATAAAACTACTTTTATTTTATTTTTTATTGTTTCAGAAAGTACTGGAATATTTTTAACTTGGACAAAACTAGTCTTAATCTACTTCCTAATTCTAAGTATTTCATGTTGTCACTTAGAAGTTATTTACAAATAATTTAGTTGAATATTTATTTCGATGCTATATTTAATAACTGAAAGTGTTCAAAATTTAAACAAACATTAAGTTAATTAATTTAATTAACTTACTTTTAAAAACATTTCATCTAGTCAAGTCTATGACAGTTTTTGATTCTTTAACAATCTTTGGGAAAGTTGTTAGGCTTTCTTCACAAAGGAAGTCACCTTGTAGTGAATACTGTTCACAGAAAATAACATCTTAATTCACAGTTTCTACTTCCTTCTCCATTCCCGTGCTAGTTCATTTTTCGTGGAGTGTAAACATTTTTATTTTCCTATACTCCTGTGTTAGTTTACTGTCCATTTGTCATGGTTTACAACCAATTGACAGTGAACACCAGTCCTTCTGAAAATACTCCTCTGAACACTAATTCATAGTAGGTATGAACACCATAACAGTTTCAAGTTACAATGCGAATATTGTTTGAATACAGAAAAATTGCTTTTATGTTAAATAAAAATATCATTGCAGGAAATTAAATTTTCAAGCTCGAAAGACCAATTCTTTTGAGTAAGTATGTCTTATTTACAAATAAGAAGGAGTGTTTGAATGACCTTTTAGTCACATCATCAGCCATAGAAGGAGTAGCACCTGGGATTCCTAGGTCCCACTGCTATACTCCAAGTTTCTCTTGGTGTTTCCTCTTTTTGTTTTCCTTTTCCTACACCATTAAAATTCATATAGAAGTGATATGAGAGGTGCTCAGTTAAAAGGTGCTGACTAAAAATTATTGATATTAAAAAATAGAATGACTGAAATTGGATTTAATAAAGAATTAAGTGAGGCAAATATCACTTGGCAAATATCACTCACAATCAATGTGAGTTTATCAAACAACTTATGTTTACTTTGATACATAAAGTTAATATAGATATTATCACTCATGTAGTGCACCTACTTTTTTTGTAAGGCATTTAACTTGATAACAAACATTAATAAATAAATTTGAATGATAAATCTTCATGTAATATAAATTAAATAGATTAAAGAATAGGCATCAGACAAGTCTAAGAAGGTCAATCCAAATAGAATATCATTATTAAAATATTTAAAACATCTACTGGTGTCATGTCATAGTTAGTTCTTGCCTTACTCTATGTCATTGGCTATTTGTAGGAAAACAACAAATCACCAATGACAAAGTCAGGACTAAGTAAAAAGCCACTTGTAGGGAAATACCTGGATTGCGTAGTAGACTAGGAAGACATAACAATAACCATTTTACAATGATGAAATAAAGTGACACACTTTCTGTGTGAGATCTCCATCTATGCGGAATCAGGGATTCTGGAAAGCCCAGGCTGCTCACAACAATAACAATTAAAAGATGGACTTTCACTGTGTTCTGATGGCTGATAAAACAAACACAAACCTTGACACAACAGTCTTGGAAGCAGACTTTAGTTCAGCAAAGTTGGCTTCTACCATTCAAGATGAGAGCTCTCTAGAGACCTACAAGTTTGCATGAAGTTGTAAATAAGGTGATTACAATGCTTAAACCTCTGTCAGAAAGAGAAGTAGAGATGTACTGTAGGACTGACAGGTAAAGATTTGATGCAATCCAATTCCTGGAAGATAAAGATGAATAAATTTTCAAGTTTTTCATTCCATAAAATCATAACTTTTTCCTTACAGCCCTTCAGATTTTTCCTGCAGTGGCTTGGCATTTCCTTCAAACTCTAATCCCAATTGTTTTATGACCCACTGTACAATATAATGGCCAGTAAGGTGCTGGTTCTTAGCCTTATATTCCTCACTGCCTCATCCTTTCTGTTCATCTCTGTGTAAAGAAAATATTTGTTGGTGTATAGAACTTCTTGAACGTTAAGTTTTAAAAACTATGGCATACAAAGTGCTAAATTTAGAAGCAAGTGACATTATTGTGAATACTACGCAAATCAAACATGTGAGCTGATTGTTGACCTGGTTCTTTCCCTATCGTTCTGCTGCTTCAAAAGTATCCTGGTGCATAATTTTACCTGTGAAGATTATCATACCCATTATCTTAACCACCCAGTTATTGAATCCATTGTCAGAGAGAACAATGTTGAACATACATCAAAACAAAACAAACAAAAAAAAACAGCTGTAGGGGTAGTTTGCTTTTTGGAAGAATTTGTAAGAGGAAAGCTAGGAACTGTGTTTTTTTGCTAGGAAGGCTTTCTGCTTAAATAGTAATTCTTTCTCAAAGGCAGTTTCAATGCTTCCCCCCCGCCTTTTCTGCATAGCAAGAGAAGTTCTCAGCCTCTCTGGTATGTAAGAGGAAAGAGATAGCCCTAACAGACATACACAGAGGCGTTGGGAAGGTGGGGGGGAAAGAGGATAAGAGGCTCTGAGAGGGTAGGAACTTGCCTTTTCCTCCTGGGGGCCCGGTGCATCTGAAATAAACCTTTTTTTCTAATCCTTCCACTGCCTTCGCATTCTTGGGAAGAACACCTGCGTATGTTCTATCTTACACCAACCAACCAAACAAAAAACAACAAAAAAAGTGTAAATCAATCTATAAGTATTTTGATATTGTATTTTCAAGCAACTCATTTTTCAATCAGCACAGATACAGCTCAGCCCTAAAATGCATCATGTCAAATTACCATCAGGCCAATAGACATTTCTGAATAACTGCATGGCAAACCCAGTGAAGATTATGAGAGTAGTGAGAACAACAATTACTCATGAAAACTATGTGCCACAGAGAAATAAGCAATAAATTGATAAATTATTAGAGGCATTAAGGCTAAACAGCGAAAGCTAATGACTATTTCTATTCTAGCAGAGCATATAATCTAATAAGAGCCACGGCCTATAAACTTTCCTGTGCACAAGAAATCATTGCTCATGTAGAGAGAAACCGATCCCTCTTCAGGTACTTGTATCTGTATTTGATGTTACTGCATTCACACAAAGACCTTAAGGAGAAAATTACTTGTACAAAAACTTCTTTTTAGGGACCTTAGCAGGAGGAGAATTCTACCCCAAAATGTATTAAACTTATTTGAATGAGGCAATGCATGAGATTAAGGACTTTTCAAGAGCTTTTAGCCCTGGGTGCTAAAGATCTGCATTACTATTTCATATCATCATCATGGCTGGGCTTCGTGAAGATTTAGGAAGGCTCTATCCACATTTGTTCCAAGCACACTGGTGGCTAATGAGGCCGATACGAGATAGACATATCCGATGGACTATTTCATATAACTTCTATCTATCACTACAAAAAAAAAAGATATTGAAAGTCTGGAAATATAAAAACACCCTACATTTTTCAGTCCCAAGAAACTGTGCTAAACCATAGCATGGGCCATAATTTCTTTAAGTAGAAGATTGCTACAAATCACTTAAGAAATATTGTAAGATATATTTTGGGCTTCTTTGTTTGTTTGTTTGCTTGCACACTTTTGTTTTTATTTTGGCTTCAGTTAGAGAGCGAGAGGTTGTAAGCAGGAATAATAAGAGAAAGAATATTTTCTTTTCCTAGCATCTGAAGAGTTGTTACAAAGCATTTGCCCATAAACCATTCCCCCAGCAAACGGAGATGATCAGAAAACACTAAAGGAGACAATATGTTTCTTGTTACAGAAATTTCTTCAGGGAAAAAAGAAATATAAATTATTCAGAAAGTTCCTTAGGTTTGGAACAAGTTGTTTATGAAACACTCATGACCATGAGATAACAAATACGAATGCAACACTTCTCAAACACTATTCGTGCTACAATAATTTAAAGGTCTAACTTGAAGGATCGTTGACTGAAGAGACAAATGGTTAAGACCATTTTTCAAGGTAAAAAGTGTGTACAGTCACAATTTTTTCATAGTTAAGGAGAAATCATTTCAGTTGAAAGAGGAAATATTTTGCTATACATTATTTAAAATACTTTTATTTGTCATTATAAAGATTTAATGTCCAATGTAACCCCATCTTCTATAATAATTAACTGCAAGTTGTCTCTGAAAAAAGCATAAAAATAAAATAGTTCAGTAAGTTCATTATATTGTTATGTTTAACAATGTTAATGTCATACTTTAGCCAAGTAACAAATATGAACTTTTATGTAATACGCCTGAATACTGTACTTATTGTCAAAGATGCTAAATCTGTGATGTATTTTTTGAAGTTATTCTATCTTCCTTCACATTGTGTCCAAAATTATTATCTATTTAATCACAATATATATCAAACTCTTCTGGGTACAGCAGAAGCAAACAGAGGTCTTCAAATTGTCTGCAGAAAGTCTGTCTTGATCTGAGAATTGTTTTGCCCTGTAATTATTTTAATATATTTTGTTTATGGACATTTTATTTATTTATAATATTTTATTTTCTCATTTTTATTCATTTAATATAATAGTTTGAGGTCCCATTTGTACGAGGATGTGTAAAGAATGGGGTCCTTTGTATTTTTCAGTTCAGACTATGAATTTACTGAATTCCATATACTATATAATACTTCTACATACTAAAGTAAAATGAATGGGCAGCATGCAACTGTTTAGTGGAAAACCAGTGACACAGATATAATAAATGTTTGCTGAAAAATAAAAATCAATAGTATAAAGTAACTGTTTATTAAAAAAAAGTTAATGTTTGCAACAAACAATATTAGGTTTAGGGAACCAAAAAACAATAACTTATCATTTCCAGAGAGGTTTGTAATATGATTAATCGTCAAGAAAAAACGTAGCTTGATCATCACCGTTGTCTGCCAAGGACATAGTTTATCAATGTCACTACTATAATCACAAAGTGACTAAAGAAATTATATTCACACTTGTTCCTAGAAAACTTCTATGTGATGGTAAATAATAGAAGCTCCTGTTGAGGGTCGTCTAACAAATTATCCAGAAAGTATTCTAAAAGATTTGAAATTAAAGGTCTCATATTAGACTCGTGCCTCCTATTCGTCCTTGATTAACCTTTTTCTCTTTCATAGCATTCTTCTAAAACCTAAAGTTTTGGGTTGTATTTAAAATATAAATCTAAGTATGTATATGTTCTACTTTGGACTACACATAAAATGTATTCTGTCCAGTGCTTGGATAAAAAGAGTGTGGAATTTTCTTTCAGCAGGTGCGTTATAGCTTTAGATTTTGAGTATTTTTCTCTGTAATTCTGAGTAAGAGTTAGGAAATGCAAAATAATATTTCCAGTCCTTTGAATGTAATAATTTAAATATTTTCTATCAGCTGTTGTTAGGTAGCTGCAGACTAAGTCACAAGCATATTGCACTTACTTCAACATGTTCCAGTCCTGTCTTTATCTCAGAACAGTGCCTGATGACATATTGCATTGGGAGTCAAATTATTTAACTGAAATTTTTTATTCCAGATTCTTTAAAAATGTAAATTGCTTTTAATTTTATATTTATAATATGTAGTTTAAATAGTTCATCAGACTAACTTCTCTACACCTGCAAAATCATTATATTGAGAAGGGATAGTGGGAATAGTTCACAGTTAAAGGGAAAGCACAATCTCAAAAATATGCTATAGCTCTCAATATAAGCAGTAAAACAGCTAGTACATCTGTGGCACCATATATCAATTTTATAAAATTTCCTTTCTTTAAATTCTGTCATGTTTATTCATCATGAGTTGAGTTCTTGGATATTTTAGGACATTTCAAATGGTAGTAAATACCTGTGTTCAGGCCACTTAATCTTGATCTGAGGAGCTGAACTCACAGCTTTCTCACTTTTACTAACTGTCTTGGCCAACTACTCCAGTGACTAGAGTAGGTACTCAAATACCTAGCTCCCATAGAAACACTCAAATTAAGGCCTGAAGATAGGCAGCTTAAGCGCCATTTTAGAAAAAGCTGAATATATCTTCAAAGGGCTGGAAGATAGGACACAGGATTTAGGGTAAGATTGTGCTCTGTCAGAATAACAACCGGAGAACTGGTAAGATACCTTACAGTGCCTAAAATTATGTTGAACATCCAACTTTAAGAAAATTTAAAATTTTACTCAGAGGATTAAGAGTGTAATTCAATTGCCTGCACATTGGTACCTTGTGGTTTTTGAGGTGACAAAAAATATCGCAACTCGTCTCCAGCTGCATCCCAGAAAGCTTGTCCTTTGTCATATCTACTGTGGATATCTTTGCTATCCCATAGCATCTTGTGTGACACTAGACATCTAGGTATTGACTTAAACACTCCAAGCACTAATATGCTGATAAGGTGTGTCATGTATTGCTCAAGCAGAATATACATTGCATGACCTAAAGATCACATCTGTGGTTTGGGGTTTTTTTAGGTTTTCTGTATGGGAATAGTTCTCCAGTTATCAGTTCATATGGAAGAACATGAGATAACAGACATGGAAAAAGAGAATAGATGAGAGAAGGAAAAATACTGCTTATTCAAATGATCTTTCCCTTTCTATTTTTTCCCCACATTAGTACCACCATGAAATTGTAATTGTTTTGTATCCACAGTGATTTTGACATTTTAATGTTTTGAGTAAACTTTATAAAAATTTGTTTGCAGACCAAAAGTGACTGTTAGGTTGCCTAGAGGGCAAAATTAACACTAAATAAATCATGCCTTTATTATTTTTTTTCTATCAGTAAAATGTCTGCCAGGAGGACTGTGATGCTTGGTATTTTGATGCTTGGATCAGCATAAGAGCAGTAAGCACCATAATACTTTTTGGTTTAGAAATGTCACTACTACAGTGGCTAATACTATGGGAAACTATGTCAATAGAAAACAAGATATGGGGGATTTGATGCAGTTGTCTATGGGAGGACATCTAGTGTTATTTGAGACTCTTCAGAGTGTCTCTCTAATTTTTTTTTTACCTCTTTGGAAAGACATGTTTCTCCAATAGGTCCTTTGTCACATCGCTGTTTGAATGTCTCATCCTATAATCTCACTCTTAATCAGATAAGGGAACAAAACAGCTTACTTGTCTGAATCTGGTCCTCAAAGGTTAACAAAACATCACTGTTCTCACTAGAGATTTGTCATGAGCTTACTTGTCATGAGCTTCTCTTACCAAAATTGATGGGATACTTATTAATAGTATGGCAGTTTTAAGGTCATCTTGAAATGAATTTGTATTTTAGCATGCATCATGGAAACTATGGTAACTCTCTGGGCATGAAAACCATAATGCAATACAATTTGTAATCTAGTTAGTTGGTTTGTAATAGCTGCTGATTGCTACAAGCAATAACTAAAAGATCCCAAGAAATAACACCTAGAAAAATATTTACAAGTCAAATCAGGGTGGAAACAGTATTTTCACATCAGTGGAAACACTGATTTTCAGCAAGTGGCCCAAAGATCATGGCTGTCAGTCTAGCTGACTTGCAAATGTGGTTGGAACACACTTTAATTACGTGACTGACATGATCTTCAAAAGAAGGATCAGAATTTGGAATTACTCCAGGGTCATAACCATTATAGAGGAGATAAAGAGAACAAAATAAAACCTTTCAGATTACACCTGAGGCCTTTTGCATTAGTAAGCTAATCAATACCAGTTTGCAGAATCAGCACAGGAATAAAAACACAAACAAACTCCAGTTTCTCTAGAGAGAGAAGGATCCTGCAAAAGTCAGAGCTTGGGAAATAAAATGATAACATTGTAAATGGAAAAAAAAAACAAAACCACATCAAAGTACTCTTCTCTAAAATCAGAATTCATTTTGTTCTGTCCATTACTCCTCGTATTGCTTTCCAATTCTACCTTGCACTAGCACTAAAGAGAAAATTTCCCCTCTGGAAGGTTTTTATCTGTTATGAACAGCATCAGAACTCCTTTTGGTATTTTTCCTCTGAGGGTAAGAAGTATATAAACCAAAGATCATTTTGTTTTCCAGTCTGACTGTATTACTGCACTTGAGGGGAAATTTGTCTTTATAAAAGAGTTTATGACATTTCAGAGCAACACAGTATGGTAACACTCAATAACTTTCATTTGGTTTTATTGCTCTTCCTTTTGCATTGAATTTATGTGTTCTTCATGAAGCCATGAAAAGATAGGAAAACATAATTGTTGTCCCTGCATTTTCTTTTCCAGAAAATAATTGAAAAATGTGAAATTTCAAAAATTTGTGATTTTTTTCCCCATCTATCTATATTTCCTCTCAGTTTAGGATTTCTCCTTGTAATTCCATTCTTTTCTGTGACCTCTAGTTGCAATAAGAGCCTTCTAAATTAAAAGCTAAGGTACATGCAAGGAGTAAAGAAACTTTTATAGGTATAAAAGATATTATCCAAAAATAATAGTGAACTGCAGGTTTTTTTTAGAAGACTAAAAAAGTTTTACAACATTCTGTCCTTAAAGATACTAAGAATAGCTTAAGTAGATGGACAATCATTCAAGAGAAAGACCTTTAAAATAAAAAAAGTTTGTTTTTTTTTACAAAAACTACTGAACTATTATTATTTTATCTCTATTACCCTATCCTTATTGCTATATATGTAATTATTATATGTCAGTAAATAACAAACAACCTTTAGAACTTAAAACTTTCCTTGATTATGTCCTGAAATACAGTATTTTTATTACTGGAATATTATTAAGTGCATATTTGCACTTAAGAGGCCTACTGTAGTACTTAAAAAAATCACCAAAATGCAGATTAAAATTCTTAAAATGATTCCCTAAAATCTTAGGAACTTTTTGGATACTGGTTTTTAAACTAAACTGCTGGTTTAGTTTAAAACAATATTGTAACATATTTGAATTGGTGACTGTGTCAAACATTACTCTTACTTAATTGTAGTGAATATATGTCTTGCTCCTCTCCACTGAACTCAGAAACATTTATGTTTTTTCATTCTAGTTTCATATGTAGAAAATATATTTTAAATATATTTTTAAAAATATATTTAAAATATATTTTTAATTATATTTTTACATATTTTTAAAATATTTGTTTATAATAAAAGAAAGGTCTCTATCCATCCTTCAGGTTTATTATCCTATACCACTGCTGTAATTTCTTCCCTGGCAGAAGTGATACAAACATTCAAAAGATGTTTCTCAGTAACTTTCATTATGATAACCACAAGCATCTGTATGACCAGAAAATCCCAGAGTGCATAATATCAAACAATGTCTCAAGGTGCAATTCACCAATCTGGAAACATCATAGATTGAGTTACACTCATAACTGAGCTTGAAGACCTGCAGGTAATTTTAACTGCTATCTCTAGACAGTAATTGAGATACAACAGTGATGATGCTCATGCTAGAATGGCAAGTGAAGTTTTCTTTTTTCTCTTTAGTTAATGATTATTGTTTCATTTAAATAATTTATTTTGCATAAAGTATCCTCTTTTCTTGGAAAACAAAACAAATAGGGAAGAATACTATACAGATCTAGAAATTATATTAGCAAACAGATGCAGTATTCTGGGTCAGAGATGGCCACTCTCATCAGTTGTCCAATTCTGAAATTCAGAGTTACTGATATAAATATTACAAGTGCTTCTGGGGAAAGCTCCTTTGAGGTCTTCTACATTAATTTTTGCAGTAAAATACTTCTGTTTATTTGTTTTCTGCAGGCATTTTCCTGGGAGTCTGACATTTACACCACTGAGGGATAACAGATTGTCATGTAGTATAGATTGTGTCATTACTAAACACAAATTTCCCATAGCTTAAAAAGAACAAAGCTGGTTTTACTGAGAAGATTTTGTTCAGTTTTCTATTCCTTAGCTAGAGTACAGGTAATATTGATCTTCTATTTGTGAAATATATATTTTGAATAGCTTCCTATTTCCTAGCTTTAGCGCATGGGGATATTATTTAAGGGAAATTGTATAGGCTCAGGCTTTAGTAGTCATTCTGATGGCTTTGAAAAAAATATTTTCACAACTATCTACAAGGTACTGGTTAAAAATTATGTCCTATAGAGAGATTTTTAAGGGAGGAGTTTCATTAGTCTGCCTATCAGAGGAAGATAGTCAAAAAAAGTTAGGTGGTGCCTTGAGTAGCTCCAAAGATAGTTGAGAAATTAAACATATTTTTTCCCTCCCACTGCAATCTGTAATAACTGAGGGAATTAGTCAGTGAATAAGACATTCAGAAATGGAAATTCTAGTGATTTAAAGTAATGTAATTTTAGAAGAACATTCAGTCCTATTGTCAACAGAAGTATTTTTAGGTCTCAGTTCTGCATGCTCATGTCTCCCATTGATGTAATATGAATACACTGATGGCCCTTAAACTGATTTTAATGCAGATTTTCTTTCCCCAGACTTTTCCCATTAGAATTTATTTTCTGTAGTTCTCATCTATAAAAGAAAAAAAGAAGCAAAATGTGCATGGTGAATACCGTCTGTCACTCAGAATACTCTGAGTCATCAACTGTACGAGAGTTTATGGTGGACTAATATGACAGTTTTTGAGAAGTGTAATTAAAGGATCTACATTAGATTTTTTAGCAGTGGAGACGCCACCCCAGGAAATGCTGCTTTTGACAAAATTAGGAAGAAAATGGAAATACACAGAAACAAAAATTTTATTTAGTTTACAGAAATTCTTTGTTTAGTCTTTTAACTTTTCTTAATAAACAGTTCTTTCAGCAACATGACAAGAGAGTCCTTACCCTTACATTCTGCTCCTTTCTCTAACACTGACAGTCCAAAATATAGGCAGTTTTAACTGTGTGAGCTAGCATGAATGATACTTTGAATTCAGAAAATGTATTTGATCTTGTCTGTGAAAATAGCCATGAAGATTGTCATCTATGAGGATTAAATATGAGAGTATTATTCTGCTCCTTCAAATATGCCTGTGATCCTTTACAGACAATAAATATATTTTAAAAAAAAATCAGTATAGTAAAAAATATTTTTTTCCAAATGGTAGCATTATGAGAAGGTCTTTTTTATCTTTTTGAGTTTATTTGAATAATCCCTAATTTATACACTTTTAGAATGAGCATATATACAAACTTTTGATAGTCTAATTGAGAGAAAAGCTAAAAAAGATACGGATAAAATATAATCAACTCAAATAAAATTGCAATCTAAAAATGTTCAAGTAACTATCCATAAAATAATCAGGCTGTTATTTAGATTAGACCAAAAAAGAAGGGACAGAGATTTATGTTCACAATATTGACAAAAATACACTCATAACATATTTTCCCTTGCAAAGGATTAACTGCGGTTTTTTGAGGAAAAAGAAACATCCAGAATCAAACAGCATGTTCTTATCCTCACTAATGCCTTTGCTAGTTCTAACAGTGCTGCTTGTATAAGGCACTGCATGGTCCAATCCTGTTGTCACTGATGTAAACAGCAGGTAACCTACAGACCAGAAAGAAGTTAGGATTTATGTGTTATGTTAGTAAGAGACATGCTCACATGGATACATGCTAAATAAGGGAAGTTAAAACAAACATATATAAAAAAGCAATATGTTATGCTGCATATTCTCTTTAGAAAGCTTAAACCATATGCTAAGCTGTGGAAAACGATCTTTGAGAAGTAACATCTAGCTATTTTGCATGTTCCAGAGGGAACAGTGCTGGCAGACTCCAAATTGCCCCTAGCCCTGTCATATGTTAAACAAGATTACAGGCTGGTTTATGCTTTTAGATGCTACAGGCATGATTCTGATCCTGTTCATACTAATTTTTTTCCTGATAAACTTCCACTATCTGCAATGGAATTACTATTCATTTTGTACTGTGTATAAAAGGGATAACGGTCACAATACCAAGCCTGACAGAGTTCAAGAGGCCTTTGGATAATACTCTCAGGCACATGGTGTGGTTCTTGGACATGGTCCTGTGCAGGGCTAAGAGTTGGACTCAATGATCCTTGTGGGTGCCTTCCAGCTCAGCATATTCTGTGATTTTGTGGTATTTAGCCCTGATATTTAATCTGGAGTTTTTTTACCTGAAGAGGTATGCATGTTTCCATGTATTTGAAATCCAACATCACAATTTATTTGAACGTTTTACATACCTTAGGTTAACCTGTAACATTTTCTCCCATTCATATCAGCTAATAGAGATCCCAAAATATGTTATTTTTCTTATTCATATCCACTTTTCAACCATTTGTTTTAAAAAAGGTGCTAGGAAAAAATGTAAACTTTTTTAAGATAAGCTGTGGTTTTTCACATTGCTTCATTTTCTGAGACGGTGAATTATGTCTATACATCACTGTCAGTTCATACAACTCCTTTGATTCTTCCTATAATTTGTAATAACATTGCCATTTAGTTAGATTCATGCTTCCTTTATACTGAGATGTAGGGTGCATGTTTAAAGATAGTATCCTGATGAAGAACTCACTTAGCAATTCAATATTATGAGTTTGCATTTTTCTTCATTATCAGAGTAACTTTGTGATTAAGAACAAATACGTACACATGTTCATATCCACAATAAAGGCACACTCACGTCTGGTTCAGAGCTACTAAATTGTTAAGTAAGTCCACTTCAATTCAAGTCCACCATACATCACATTTAGCTAGTAGGCACTTCCTAATGCAGCTCAAATAAATAGTATTTACATACAATGTCAAGGTCTTCTTGCTTAATTACCAATCTATCTGATGTGTCATTGTTGTTTTATCCTTCATATCAGTGGTGTTTAGCTAAGCATATATTTCCCACCAAATGTATTTGGTAGTAGAGGATATTTTTGTCTAATTCTAACTGTAACTTTTCTAATTTTGTGATAGGCCATTTATTGCACGATTATTGCCTTCTGTAAAAGGGATTATGCACAATAAATACTATGTGTAGGCCACCTGCCTGCATTAACACATCCTTTCCCTTCACTTCAGGATTACAGAAGGAAAAAAAAATTATCTTTTGCCCTTCAAATGTCCAACTACAAGAGTAGAATATGTTTCAGAGTCACAAAATATCAATGTATGCCTGTATTATTGTCTACCATTTTCTGGTTTTCTTTTTAGCCATTATTATAGCATCAATGAACTACACTTACAGTACTTTTCCCTTTAACAATAGTGCTAAACTATTTTTATTTATCTGTAAATCAGGTTATGATCTGCTTTGATTGATTATGCCAAAGCTATTATGACCATGTCAACACTTCCTGTGAAAAATGAAGAGGGGATCAAAAAGATCAACATCTTTCTGTTTTGTGTCAGTATAAGAACACTGTGCACTCAAATTGCTGCTTTGGAGTCCTCCTGACCTTCATGATGCCTACATGGTCCATAAACTTCCATATGCATTTTTAAAAGATAGTAACATTATAAGCATTTTTTATCTTACTGGACTAATTTTATTTACCGGGAAAACTCAGATAGTCACTATGTTATTCTTGCAAAGGTGAGAACCTGAAGCTCCAGAGACCTTTAATTACATCTTTTTCTTATTTTTATGATGCCGTATGTCTTCCCGTCTGTTTCTCTGTAAAAGCAGGTTTACCACTTAGTGCTTGAATGCCTCACTCGTACTAATTTCTCCACTAATCAGCTTCTTATTTCTCAATAAGAAATACTAAGATTTTGTAGAAATTAACACCCTTTGAATCATAAATAGCAATCAGTGTAGTTTTATAATACACATCGTTACGTGTAAATTAAACAGTTGATTTGTTATTTATTCTTCGGGAATTAATCAGCTGTGTAGGTTTTTTTCCTGTGAAATAAGTTCTGATGCTAAACTAATCATACTGTTTTCTTGACTTCAACTTTAACCAGAGGAATTTCTTCTACTGTTTGTACACTCCATCCAGGAGAATTCAGTTAGGCTCAGGTAGTACATCTGGGTTCCAAAGCCCAAATTCCAATTTAAGAACTGCTGCCAAATCATCATAATAATCAAAGCCACTTAAAACTGCAATCTGTAAGCCAGCATGGTGACTCCAAAGATTATTACTTCAGTCTGTTAGGCAATCTGTTCATGAAGACTTTGGTTTAAGCCCTGGTATCACTTATTTGTCTGCACTTTGCTCTTGACTCTAAGCCATGAGTTCCTGACTGCTACTCCAGAGGGGAACGTGAAAGAGATGAAAAGGTAGTTTTATAAGTGCTTTAACTGAGCTAAAATAATAAAAAAAAATAAATCTGAGACTTTTCCTGGATATAACATAATCATGAAAAAAGCCGCATAATTTAATAGATGACAGAAAATCTTACCTTTTTTCAAAAGCATTCCTGTTATTTGATTACCATTTTTTCCTCCAAGTGGGTTATAAAGCTTGTTTAATTTACACTTGAGATACTCACATCAGTCATAGGAGCTCTTTTTCAAATATCATTGGTCAAAAGTTGTAGGCAGAAAAAAAATTCTGCAGAACGGAAACTAAACGTTTTTTTATTGACATCTCTAGGTCACAATGCCCCTGCCATACTGTTACAAAGTAAGATAAATTTCTCATCAAAGAGATGCCTTAGATACACTGATTTTTGCAGTATCCCATAGAACAGAAACTGTTTAGGAAGCTCCAAGGATTTGCTGAAAAAGGTGTTTACTCTGTATAAGATCAATGTATATTCACCAGTTTGTTTACAACATACACACTATATGTATACACATATACATTTGTATGGGTGTAAATATATACACACATATATACACATATACATACAAATATATATACATGCATTTACACATATAAAGAAATACACAACCTTACCACAGAATTAGCTTTGTAGACCATATGTCATGAATGCTGAGATTTGGCACAGCCCCTGAACTTTTGGATTTAGAGTTTGGACAGCAAATTCAAGTTTCCTCTCACTCTCTTCTCTTCCAGTATTTAGCAATCTTCACCAGCAGAACTAGAAGAGATGTCACCCTTATGCCTATCTGCCATTATCTGTTTCCTTTGTTTCGTAAATACCCTGCATCAGGCAAAGCACAGAATAAAAAGTTCAGTGTAGCTTGAAGAAAACAGGTATTGATGCTGTAAACAGAGCTAAGCACTGTCAAGAGTAAATTAGTAAAGTATTTCTCAGTTCAGTTTTGGAGGATTGTTTTTGTTAGCTTAACTACCTATTTGAATTGAAATCTATACCATACTTCAGTCCCTTTAGTTATTACAACATTAAGAGTTGAGCTATCTTCTTATTCAGAAATAGTTTTCTTATGAGACAGTCAAAGAGTCAAAAATTAACTATTGTGAATTTCAAGTGGTAGCACAGATTCTTGTCTAAGAGCAGGGCACTGATAGCAGGCAAAATCAGGGTGACCCTAGGGAGGACCCCAGGCCACTTTGATGTACTGAAGATGCAGCAGCTGGGTCCTCAAAAACTTAATAGCATACTTCTGGTCAAAGCAGGGATATAACATTCCATCATATAGGCTTTCTCTCTCAGGTAAACACAAATTTTTAGCTTCATCTCTTAGTTTAGCCATCTCATCACTACAGCACCACAAAGCTAACTTTTAATTTACTGACATCTTATTTTTTCCTTTCTTACGAATACTTTGTGACCTGACAACTACCGGAATGTTTTTCACAGTCTCAGTGGCTATGTTGACACTACAAAATTCCAGTATATTTCTCTGGAAGTGAAGTCAACCAGCACAGAATAGACCCTATAAGTATCTTTGTTTCCTTATTTTCCAAAACAGGATTGACAATTCCAAACTACCTTTTGCAAGTACTCCATGGCCTCTGTTAACTCTCAAACTTTGGTCAAGAATTGCCTGGGAGACAATGTTGGCCTGGGCCACAATAATTTTAAAGGACCACTGTCACAGTTAAGAGTATGGCATACTGATATTCTATACCCAGGAGCATTCTCTGGCATTATTAAATTTAACAGTAATTTTTAATACTTTATCAAGAGACTTTTTAAAAGAAATATTCATAAAATAATTACATTGTTTGGGTCAAAAATTACTTAGCCTTGTTTCATTAGGAGACAGTTCTAAGATTGTGGCCTTTCCATAATTTTAAGCTTTAAAGAGATTTGCAAACTATCCTCAAGCTTTCAGTCTCCATTTCCCATGCTCTCTGACAGCATTCAGAAGTTGATAGGCTGCCTGAAGTTTCTAGATGTAGCATTGTTTCTCTTGGGTGATGATGTGAGAGCACTTCCTTACTGACAAGCCTCAGTGTTTACCCCAGGTGTAGCTAATTTCCATTATAAGAACTAGACCTGAGAATACTCCTTTACTTTTCTTCCCCATCTACAAAATGAATGCATATACTACATGAGGATTGTGATGCTCCCAGTCTAGATCTAGTTTCAACCTGTAAGGATGGATGTTTGGATATAGCTTTCCGAACATGGTATATCAAAGCCGGTTTTAAGCTAGTACTTCTCCTTTTTAATATCTTTTTCTTACCAGACGTATTCTGCAAACAAATTGTGAAGAGCTGAAAGACTTAAAAGTCTCCTTAGCAGTGTGGGATTTGCTTTAAAATAAAATTTTTAAAAAAAAAAGAAATATAGATAGTGTATATATTTAATAACCGGATACTGTTAAGAATGCAGAATAAAACAGAATATTGAGAGGCTAAGTGTAGGGAGAAACAAAACCAAAACTCAACACAAACCAAAAACATAGCTCCTGCCACTGCAAATGGTATATTTCATGAGCTTTAAAAAACAATTCAATTAGAATTTGGATGAAACAACTGAAATCTGAAAAAGCCCAAAAAGAGCTGTGAAAGATTCAAGCTATTAGGAAGCAGATGTAAGCTAAAAATAAAACCAGTTAGAGCAAAACCAGATCCATGTTTGTGGCACTGCAGAAAACAGGCAGTTGTTGCATTTGCCCTACAGCAGTGTCTTGGTAATGACACTGGATACCTGCCAGTTGCTAATTATCCTTACACCAATAACTTTAAATTGCTACTTCCTTCAACCTAATGCCTTAGTTTTAGCTCAAAGGCTACTTCAAGTGGACATAAATCTGATAATGTAGTGTGCACTAACATCTCAATGGCCTAAAGGGCTCCTGGGGCATTAGAGAGAGACTTTGTATGGTATAAGAAATCGATGGATTTCTTATATCATACAAAGCATGTATGACTTTACATGCTTTACATGCATAAAAATAGGTGTTCTGGCATAGTTTGCATATTTATGTTTCTGTTACATTCAGGAAATAAGGAAATGACATACAGGAAATAAGAAGATTGCTGAAGTAAATTAACACAAAGGAATAGAAGATAATTCGCATGTGTGTATGTTTACGTGTGTACGCCAAGAGATAAAGGGATGTAGTAGTTTAATACTACATGTACACAGTCATTATATATTACTTATGTTTCACATGTATTTTTTTTTCAGTTTTCAAAGTCAAATGGCTCTCTGTGTTGGTCATCTGTTCAGATAAAAATATATAAATACCTTAAATGTACATATAGTATGAAATATTCTTAGCCTTGAAGAGTTTATAACTTGAACATTCATAGCAAGAGAAACACAAGTTATTCTAAAAATATATGTGATCTACACTATTCAAATGTGAATTCAAAGCTGTGCAAATATTTTTTCAAAGTGAAAGACTGAGAAAACATGATCACTTTGCTCAATACAATCAACTTTATGCTTATGAAAACAGGAGTAGTTTTGCTGATTTCACTAACTGCAGTGGTACTAGAAATACTGCTTCACATCAACATTTTTTAAGCTGTACAGCATCTGAGGTGGATTCCAGTTACCTGATTTTTTCAGAATTCCAGGTGACAAAATAAGAAGCCTTAATCCTAATTGAACATTGGGTTGTTAGTACTTGTAGTAAGTTTTTTCCCTACATTTATATAAATTATTAAGCACATATGCACAGGGAATGCTTTTGCGAGTGAATATTATCAGTGTTTCTTTTGTTTCCATAAGATAGTGGATATTAGCTACGAGTGTGAAGACATTTCATATTGCAAAGAACATTTTGTTCAACATTTTGTTTTGTAAACATATTGCTTTGAGAGGTACAGATGTAACAGGGTAAGCTAATACTTAGATGACTGGTACAAGTAGGAACACAGACAGGCTGAAGAATTAGTCCTGGTTTGTCTCTTGCTGAAGATACTATATAAGAAATATTTTAGAACTATTTTTGGGTTAGCACAGAATGTTTTGAAGATGTTTTCCTTCAAAAAATATAAAAGCATCACACACTTGAAAATACTTTTGTGTGAGAGTAACTGCTGTGATAAGTGGACTGTAGGCTTTTAGTGCAGAAAATCCTAAAATACTACTGTTTATTAAAAATGTCTATAATTCAATACAAACTATACAGAATTTTTGGGCTGCAAATTTCTTCTTTAGATGGATCATTGGCCATATTGTAAAATTACTGTCTGATTGTTAAATTCAAAATAGTTACTCATTTATCACAAAATTGACATTGTGAAAAAAAAAAGAATAATATCATTGTAGTGTAGTATTCGCACTTTTTTTCTTGAATATTCTCTTTTGTAAGAAGCTATTTCCTTCTTGATAATAATAACAAAATAGCCCCAGAAAACAACCTTTCTATGCTTTACTTCCATTGTGAAACAGGATCACACACTGTAGGAGCCTGCTTTGATGCATTTGACAACAAAAAGCCAAAATATTAATGACACTTAAATGCAATAATTTTTTACCAAAAAGACGATCCTTTCAACTCACAAAACCAGGAATTTTTATATTCATACATCTTGAACTAATTAAGACATTTCTTCTTTATCTTTTTTTCCTTTAATATAACAGCTACTAATATTTCCAAGCCATCACAAAATATCATGCAGAATCTTAATATCAGTGTTGCAAAATGCATCTGCAGGACACTGTCCTTACAACAATCCATAAAGGGCAATGTATCTCTACTGAAGCAACTTGTGCTTCTTCTCAAAATCATTTGATATACAAGGAACTATTTTACATAGAGATAATGCCTATATCGAGAGCTAGGTTGGCCTTACTTCCTCATCTCCAAACAGTTAAGCTAATCTCTTCCTTCAGAAGTTCCTATGGAAAAAGGAAGAAGATCATGTCTGGTATTGTTTCCTTTTGAACACTATTAATAACATTAATAATTCCTTTTTAAATGTGGTGAGAGCAAAGCCAAAGGAGTGAGGTATGGGTTTGCATCCTCCTTTTTTTCCCCCTAGTTCTTTGAGTTGAAAGCCTTGTCATAACTCAAATGCATGAATTTTGTAGAGGAAAGATGTCCTGTGTGTGGTATACAAATTCACTTTATATTTTTTTGCACTATTTTTTAACTGTCAGTCTCAATATTACTTTATGTTTGCTTACATACCAAAGTCTATGAAAATCCTATACAACAACAGCAAAGAAACCTTCTCCCATGAGAATAATTTACAATAAATGCAATAGTAAATGTTGGCTGCATCTCTTGAACCATATGGGGCACTGACTGTAAATGTCATATGGTAAATACTATATATAGAACTGACTGGTGTGTTAAGGCATTACTGACTACGCTGTGAACCATCATGCAGACATGATGTTCAAATGTCCCAATGAAGATTTTTCACTACAGATTTAGTCTCTTTCTAAGGTGACTTACTCAGCCTTAACAGCTTTCTTAAAGAAACAATCTCTCTATTACTATTAAAACAAAGAAATAGACAAACGAAAACTAGCAATGTTCAAAGCTAAAAGTGAATTAATAGTGCCACCCAGTGGTCAGGTAAACATGCCGTAAATTGCTCTAGTATTCCCCATGGCAGATGCTGAGATTTGCTAGTTAAAGGATGAGGTTCTCAATGTATTTAGTCATCATTATCTCAAGTCCAGTCTGTTCCTAATTTTGACAACATGGCATTAATTAGACCTAAGGTCATTGTATGCTGTGTTCAGTGCTTGTTCCTTGCTATTGTTTACTTTTGCTGACATCCCAGGTAGTAGTCATATCAATAGACCGTAACAGCGTATTTTAGAGACTACTAAACAGAGTTCAAAATAAATGAAGAGCAGTTATACATCAGCTCTCAGAGAATAAGCCATATATCTTATAATAAAAGGAATTGGGGTAAAATTGAATTTCTATCTTCTTTTCTTTCACACTCATTTCAGTAGACTGATGTCCAAGGCAAGGGTTTTCCAATAGGGAAAAAATTAAAGTTTAGTCTTGAATCAGATAAAATCCAACAACTTGCAATAATTTCAATGCAATGAAACTCTGAAGAAGTCCCTACAATAGTATTTCTGAACTGATTTATATTCCGAGATATGTACTAAGATGTGCACTGATTTCACTCTGCAGCTGAAGATCCCAGAGTCTTCTGCTGCAGTTAGAGCTAAAGCTTCCAGACACTGCTGTCACAGCTCCAACTGCAGCAAGTGGCTCTTCCCTTTCCTGACATATTGTACAAACTGAGACCCTGGAATATTAAATGCTAACTTTGGCAAAAGCTGTAGTATGAATCTATTTTAATGTGAAACTGTCAGACGTACTCTGAATCTTATTCCATAAAGTCAAGAAAATTCATCATAACTATCATGTTTTGGAAAAAAAAAATTAATTCAATTAGTTATCACTTTTGTGAACATGTGCATGTGAAGCAAAAGCATGTTTTTTTAAAAGGTTAATCTGCGACAGGACAATAAGGGCTCTACATACATATTAATTACAATAGGTCTTTTGCTGCATTCAGTTGTGCTGTATTCAGTTACATGACAAGGCCTTGGGAGTGGGGGGCTTTAGGGATGACTTCCATGAGAAACTGCCAGAAGCCTCCCCTGTTTCTGACTGAGACAGCTCCAGTCTGTAGACGTACAACAATACAGTTGGCCAAAGCCCATCAGTGACATTGGTAGCACCTCTATGAGGGAAAAAATCTATTTAAGTCTAAAAAAAGTACTGCACAGCAGCATTTGAGAGAGGAATGAGAATATGTGAGAGAAACAGCTCTGCAGACACCATGGTAAGCAAAGAAGGAGGGAGAGGAGGTGCTGCAGGAACTGGAATAGACATTCCCTTGTACCCTGTGATAAAGACTATGGTGAGGCAGGATGTCCCCTTGCAGCCCATGGTAGACCCCACAGGGCTGCAGTCTACTGAGAGCCCATGAAGCAGATGGCTCCCTGCAGGAGCTGTAGCCCATGAAGAGGAGCCCATGCAGAAGTAAGAATTTTGTTGCAGGGATCCCACACTGGAGCAACCTACTCCTGAAGGACTGAAGTCCATGGGAATAACACACACTGGAGCAGTCAGTGAAGGAATATCTCGTGGCTGGGACGTCACAGTGGAGCAGGGGAAAAGCATGAAAATGAAGCAGTAGAAGAAGTAAAGGGTTATCAACTGAACACAACCCCCATTCCCCATCTGCCCGCACTGTTCAGGGGAAGGTGGTAGAGGGCTCAGGGGCAAAGTTCAGTCTCAGAAAAGGGAAGGTGAGAGGAAGGTGTCTTTAGTTTTGCTGTTATTTCTCACTTTTCTACTCTGCGATTAATTGGCAGTGAATTAAACAAATTTTCCCCATGTCAAATCTGTTTTTCTTGTGATGATAACTGATGAGTGCTTTTCCTATCTTGACCTATGAGCTTTTCATTGCTATTTTCTTCCCACTGTCTTGATGAGGAGACGGAATGAGAGAGAACTTTGGTGGGCACCTGGCAGCCAGTCAAGGTCAATCCACCACAATTATTCACACAAGTCTACCTCCTCACCACTTCTAACTATCACAGAAGAGGGCCTGTGTATGCAGAACCCAGGCTCCAGTTGAGTTTAACACACAGCACTTACCTTGCTTGAAAGACAGCTCAAGAACGGAGCAGCATTCACTCAAATATAGTAGCAGCCCTGAGAGCATTGAAAGTAATTTTTGAGAGGCTGCCATTGCAATTTGCAGTCATTATGTAGGTGAAGTGAATCTCACTCTCACAAATTAATGGGTGTTTCATTCAGAAGCATTATCCTAACTGTGTGTGTGGTAAAGAAACGATTAAAGGATATTTTATATCCTCTTATTAGTATTAGAACTGTTATGTTACCATATGAAAAGTAGTTTTCACAGCAACTGTCCTTCTGTGCAGTTTCAGAGAACTGAAACTACAATTTTGCTGAAGATCTGTTGTTCATCATGCAGTGCTATGAGACTGAGCCACTAGCAGATCAGAGTTTTCTATAAGGGCATTGATTTTTAAAGTAGAATAAGAGAATGAATATTCAAAAGGCAGCTTAAATGAAAAGAGTGACAGATATAAATTAAACAACTAAATTAATTAAATAGAAGATTCTTTGTCTAGAAGCCAAAGATCATAGAATAAGACAGAAAAGCCTTGAAAAAAATGTGTGTGAGATTATAGTAGCTATTCCTCAGCAATTTAATTCTTTTTCAATTTTTCCTTGTTGTAATGCCCTACCCACTTGGTTGGAGAGCTTACAATTAAAAAAAAAATCTCTTTTTATCATTAGAATCATAGACTCATACAATCATTAAAAAAAGACCTCTAAGATCACTAAGTCCAGCCATCAACCTAGTACCATCACCATGTTCACCACTAAACCATGTCATCAAATGACAAATCCACACATTTTCTGAAGACTTACGGGAATGGTCTAAGGCTCGAGGCTCTTGTCACAAGCTCATTGAAGGGGTTTTACATCAGAAAGATACAAGGCTCCAAAAATCTACTTGGCGGATTTTTTTAAAAGGCCTTCAGTTCTTTTATACCATGAGGTCACACATGGGAAAAATGCTATGACGCTTCTCAGGGGGCCAAAATAACACATTTTTACTGTCAAATTCTGGAAAATAAGGGAACTTTGCAAAAGTTTAAAACAAACATTCAATCAGCATAAAGCATTTCACAAGACATTGACTTAGCAGATTCCAACCCATCCAGGACTAAGTTATCAAATATCAAAAAAGGAAAGTTAAGAGAAGAAGAAGTAAAGAAAGAGGGAGAGAGAAAGAAAGAATTATAGCTACCACCTTATATCCAGAGTAGATCCAGCTACCACAAATCCAAGGACAATAGAGCTGTGACCATGGGAAGGCCTTATGTTTTATTTGCTCTGGACTCCTGCGGCCACTCCCCACCCCACCAGAATGGGCTTCCAGTGTGTCAGCCACTCTGGGGCTGGGTAAGGGGCTCCAGGAGGTGTGCTGTGGGGCCATGCTCAAGGCGTGTCAGTGACTGACAGCTGCACCGGTGGCTCGCAAGGAGGCAGAGTATGGGGCAGAGCACCATTGCACCTTGGCAGCAGAGCACCATTCCACCTTAGCAGAACCCAATCTGCCCCCTTCCCTTACACACAGTTATTTTGAGCCAGTAATAACTTTAACAACTTTTTTTCAATCCCTCACAGATGGTGACTCCAACACTTCCCTGGGCAGCGTGTTCCAATACCTGACAAGCCTTTCTGTGAAGAATTTTTTCTTAATATCTAATCTAAAGCTTCCGTGGTGCAACTTGAGGTCATTTCCTCTCAACCTGTCACTTGTTACCTGAAAGAAGACCCCCACCTTTCTACAAGCTCCTTTACAGTAGTCGTAGAGAGCAATAAGGTTCCCCCTGAGCCTCCTTTTCTCCAGGCTAAACACCCCCAGCTTCCTCATCTGCTCCTTATAAGACTTGTAGTCCAGCCCCCTAACCAGCTCTGTTTCTGGACACACTCAAGTGCCTTTATGTCCTTTCTGTTGTGAGTGTCCCAAAACTGAACACAGAATTTGAGGTACAGCCTGCCCAGTGATGAATACAGGAGGAATGAACTGTATGTAACAGAAATATTAGAAATACCTCTGTTACACAGAGTTCATGTGGTCTTCTTTCTGAAGATTGAATGGGTTGATGCATTCTATTGATCTTCTGCAGCACTTAATAAGAAAGAAAACAGTGGTGCTTCATTTTTTTTAGGAAATGTAACATCTGAATTTATACTTTTAATCAAAATTTTTTAGAGTCTCTAAGTCTTCAAAGAGAATGTTCTTAACTCTTCTGAATATCAGGCCCTTTTGAAGGGTCCTGTGTTGGATATCCAAAGATATTTGAGATTTCTCTTTCTGCAGTGGCACCCTGAAAGCCCTAATGTGGATGGTTTACCAAAAAAAAGAGGACAAATAGCATGAGGAGAGCATAATCACTTACAGAAAGTTGCAGACAGAAGTCAAGAAAAGGAGTTCAGAAACACTTTTCCAGTTTGGTGCCAACAAAGATCTTTGAGGCAATCACACTGCCCTACTTACTTCCTGCCAATGAAACTGTGAAATTCAAAAGTAAGGGAATCACAGAGTACATTTATTGAAAGAGTAGTGAAAGTGCCTTTTCAGTGGGAGCTCTCCCAGGAGCCACAAAAAGAGTTGTTACTTCACCAGTCATACTACTACAATTGTTACTTTTTTCAGTAGTGTGGGCAATTTCTTGAGGCTACAATTACACCTTCCTAAAGAGATGTGCAAAGCAGAGCTTCGAGCACTGACTTTTGTGTGTATGTGACTCCAATACCTCTGCCAACATAATAACATGGTTGAACACAGGGATGATAACTAGTGAAACAGCTTGTGAGTTTCTTGATAATTAAGGCTTTAGCAATTCTTCACATACAAGTCAGTTCTTGGTAAGAACTAAATACTTATTTCTCAAAGCAATATATAACTAAAAACCACTAATTGATAGAGAGATGGATAGATTGCTAAAGCTGGTAGGAAAAAGATCTTGTGATTATAATATGTTTTTCTCCAACAGTTATGATAACAATACTCACAGTTCTGTTTGTATTTAATTCATAGTATTAGTGCAATATCGCAGATTGAAATCAAGTGATTAGATACGAACAAGCCTTTGAAAAGTGAATTATTTGAATACAAGACTTGTAACTAAAATAATGAAGAAAAACAAAAGAATCGTCTTTGATAATCAAAGTATATAGCAGTTTAACACAGCATCTGAAAGAGGTACACAGTTCAATATAATTTATTTGATAAATGACAAATTATACTCCTGAAGAACAGTAAAAGATTGCAGGGCTAATTATTCACTAAATGACACAGGAGTATAATTCACAAGCAGGAAAAGTCAAAGTGTATTTTCCCTTCCCTAGTAATCTGTTTCTCTACTATTTGAACTGGAAAAGTAGAGGGGTTTGTTTGTTTCTTTTTAATCTTTTATTCCATGTCTATATTTTGCAATTTTGGATCAAGTTGCTTCTGATTTGCCATTGCAGTAGAATTATGAGCAAAACAACAGCTGATGGATTCTCAATTGGCAGCTGAATACCTTAATATTCACCAGGAACATTTTTTCTCTACTCTTTCCACTACCCACCTAGAGTCCAGCTACTTGGTTCATTGTAATGCAAAACTCTTCACCTCCACTTGTTGGGAGTGTATCCTTGGAAGCAAACCTGTAAGAGAAAAAAGGAACTAAAGAATCATAAAATAAAGATAATAAAATGGGATTAGGTGAGTTTTCATTTCGGGTTTGTTTTGGGTGTTTTTTTCTCCTAGTATTTTATAAGGCCTGAATTCTAGTACAGACTGCTGAAACAAGTAATTTATCGGAATTCAAAGAGTAGCTAAGAACAGCTCTTCTGAGTATAAGTACGAGTTGATGGCTTGGGCTCTTAATTTATCAGGTACTACTATGCCTTTTTGCATACAAAATGACCAAAGCCTCGTTTTCTTGAAAACCACTTATATTTAAAATAAACTATGTAACCTCCAGCAGCAGAATAAACTGAAAGTATTACAGATGTCAAGGTGATTCATTTGAAAAGCCAACAATTATGTAGTCATTTAATTTTGCAGTTACAATTGCCAGTAACATCATGGAAAACCATGTTCATTTTCATTTTAATAAAGTACACAAAATCCATTGTAAAACATATTTATTCACTGTAAACCAACTTCACCTTTTTGGTGGTTTAACCTCAGACAACAACCAAGGCCCACACAGCCACTTGCTCACTTCCTTAGCAGCAGGACTGGGCAGACAATCAAAAAAGTAAAAGCTGGAAAGCTCATGGGTTGAGATAAAGACAGTTTAATAGGGAAAGCAAAAGCCACACACACAAGAAAAGCAAAACAAGGAAGTAGTTCACTGCTTCCCATCGGCAGATACGTATTCAGCCATCTCCAGGAAAACAGGGTTCCATCACATGTAATGGTTACTTGGGCAGACAAATGACATCAGTCCAAATCTTCCTCCTCTTCCTCCTTCTTCCCCCTACTTTATATACTGAGCATGATGTCATATAGTGTGGAATAACCCTTTAGTCATTTTGAGTCACTTGTCCTGGCTGTCTCTCCTCCCAGTTTCCCATAAACCGTCAGCCCCCTTGTTGGTGGGAAGGTGTAAAAAGTAAAAAAGGCCATGGCTCTGTGTAAACACTGCTCAACAATAACAAAAACATCCTTATATTATCAACCCTGTGTTCAGCACAAATCCAAAACGTAGCCCCATACTAGCCATTGTGAAGAAAATTAACTCTACTGCAGCCAAAACCAGCAGAACCTTTCAAACAGCCTGGTACTGAGGTAGTGGACCAAAACAACACCCTCTCAATTTTTGTACAGTTTGTAAAGTATAACACTAGTTTTCATTATTGATTCACCTTATTTCTAATTGTTTATAAGTTTGGACAGCTTCTCACCTTTATCTTATGCTTATGGTCCAGAAGACAGAAAAGTAAAATAAACCCCAAATCTAACAAATAGAAAAGAATAAAACTCCATGATTTAAAAAGAGACCTTAGTGTAATATGTTTTTTTTAAGGGAAATATTTAAAAGGTGAATATTTCGTTTGTAGAGGAAAATTATAGACAGGATGTGAAGAAGATGCCTTTAGAACTTAGACCAAGAACATTGGTTCAGTTACCTTACCTCTTTCCTACATTGTCACGACTGAACCACATGTTCGAGTTGAACGGAAGTAGCTGTTTGGAAACTCAATCCCAAGGACTAAACATTGTTCTTAAACCTCAGCTCAGGACATCAACCTGGCACTAGACAGCTGCTGACCTATCTTGAAGTTTTTACTTGAGAGCTTTCCTGGATCTTGTCCAGTACCAAAGAAATTAACTTTCTAAAGTAAGACAATAGACAGTATGTGTTTTAAATAGTAGAGCAATGACAGCAACTGGAAGAGTGAAGGATCAATGAGGATATAATCGTAAGGTGCCATGATAGTGGTTGGAAAAATGCACAAATTTCAGCTTAGAGATCTTTGCAAAATAGAAATAGCAAGAGGAGGCGTATATTTATTAACATTGTATGCTGAAAGACCATTTGATTGGCTGAAAGGAACCTATTTGATGAAAGTTTTGAGAGTCTCACATAATAGTCTAAAACTTTCTTAACTAAAGACATTGTATTGGAGCCTACAGTAAGGAATAATGGATACCACTCAGAAGTCTTTACTTTCTCTAACAGCAAAAGGCAATGGTGCCCCTTTTTGCCCTCCCTTTTTACCATAATTCTGGGAAAGATGAGTCAAAGAATCCAACACAATAACAGAGCTGAAGGTGTAAAGATATTGGACATCCTGGATAGAATTTCATTATATGCAGTTGATGTCATTCCTTTCTTATCCAATCCGTATTAATCCCTTGGGGGCAGCAACCAATGAATTAAAAAGTTTGAGAAAGTCTCACTGCAGAATAGTAATCAAAGGAAGTTCAAGATTCAGTGCATCAAATTTTCAACAACAATATATAAAGCCATACTAAATATGGATTCATTTGGACTAAACATTCAATTGGGTACTTTTGAGTGCAATTACCGCATTGTCATATGATCTCATTTTTGTTCAGCTATATAAGTCTATTGACCTTGAATAGTGTAACTATATAATGGATATAATAATAAAACTACTATGCTTTTAGGGAGAACTTTTCACCCAAGGATCTCAAAGCATTTTAGAAAAGAGGTCAGGATCATTATCTGCATTGGCTAGGGGAACAGGAGCCAAAGAAGAAAACTGACTTGACCAAAGTTGTCTAGCAGACCTGTAACACAGCCAAAGAAAAAGGACATTTTTGTGTTATGGTGCCAGCATGAGGAGATAAATTAAAGCATAGTAAGATTAACATTTTTTCCAGTCTTACTTTATTGCTGCCTTTATTGTGATATGTGAAAGTGCTCCAGATATGTATGTGTATAGGCAAGACAATGAAATCATCATAGCTTTCAAAGCTTTCCCCATCAACAGCAGCTTCAATTCAGTAAGCTAATAACACAACATTCAAACTCGTGTATATCAGCAGAAAATCAGTTGCAAATATCAGCAAAACCCAAGAGTTTAGGGTTTACACTGTGGATGAATGAGTTATAAGAGAAGATGTGTTTTTCAATACTAAGGTGCAGGTATGGGTTAGCTTAAGTAGGCCTAGGATAGAACATTGGCAGTGGGACATCAGGGTTCATCTCAGGGTTCATCACTGTTTGCACATGGAGTATAGATTTGAAGTGAAAATTGAGACACTGTCTGATTCCAAAATCTTTTTATTGAAATATCTTACAAGAGCATGATCACACAATTAGAAACTTATTTGTATAACTCCCAAATATTATAAGATGGTGTTTGGTTAAAAAGAAAAAAAAAAGATTTATTAATTTAAAATGATGACATATTAATAATTAAACATACTGAAAAAAAATGAAGCTACTTGCCTTGCAAGGTCTCCCCAAGCAAAAGGAACAAGAAAATGTGAATTTTAGTAGGGAAAAAATCATCAATTCAATTACTTATATATTTAAAGTTTACATCTTAATTTCCTTCTGAAAATTAAGGGTTTTTTTCTTGTGTTACCTTGTGTTAGTTAAACCAACCATCAGTATTATGCTTTTGATTTTTAGTTATATGTTTGTTAGCATTTTAGGTTTGCTAGACTAACAAAAATTATGACCTGAAGAAAGATCATATAATAGTTTTTCTTTGATTCTAGCTCTCAGTGAAAGTCTTATCACAGAATTCTTTCTGTAAATATTGTGACAACCTTTCCTGTTGCAATAGGTTTCTTATTTCAACACAGAAATTTAGTTTGTTAAAGACTACTGGTCCAAAAAGCTGATGAAAACCTAATTTTGATTGACTGGGTATCCATAAATTCAAAGCTCCACATATTGTTGAACACCAAGAGCTGCTGTCGATCATTAATGGGCTATGTTTATACCTCCTGAAAAGTTAAACAGTAAACTAGCATTTTTTCTCCCCTAACAGCTTCCTAAACTGCTTAGCAGAAGAAATCATGGAAGAATTGGAAGAAATTACTATTATAGCCTGAAGACATTTGGGCTGATCACAAGCTCTGGTCTCAAAGGCATCAAGAAAAGGATCTGTTGGACAAAACCTAAGCAGGCAAAGTTTTGACATGGTTCTGCCTTAAAGAAATTCTTCAATGAAAATCAAGAGGCCTAAGAGTCAAGGAGTCACATTTTGTTAGATTATAAACTAGGATATTCAGCTTTTCAGATAATGAAAACTTGAAGTGTCTAGCCATGCCCACTGTGTCTGTGCAACGTGATTTCTCTTTTCCAGATTGAGTTCCAAACAGCTCAGAGGACGGCTGAGAAATTGCAAGCACTGGAAAGACCTCCCTATTCCCTAGAAAGCTTCTGTTTATGCCCCCTTTTACTAGCTGAAGATGTTTGACCTCTACATAATGAGTATGCTCCCTGGTTCAGTGTTGTGACTCACTGTTATGATCTGGTTATTAAAATTATTAGAAATGTCTCTACCCAAATTAAGGTGCAAACGAGATCAGATGTCAAAGTCAATAGTATGGGTTTTATTTAATGGTAAACGTGAGACAGAGAGAGAGAAAGAAATAGGAAAAAGGGGTGGCAGTGGGGGCAAAGAAAGAGAGTGATAGAGATTAAAATAGAAAACATATCACCACTCCGTGTAACGTGGCAGTCTCCTGTCGGTCTGGTTCTTCTGGTCTTCTTGGTGGTGAGAGTCCCACAAACCACAGAGTCCAGTGGATTAATGTTCGTTCAGGAGATGCCAATTCACCTCCCCTGGGCCTGGGGGGGAAGTTTTGCACTCACTTGTGACAGGCTCTGGATTTGTTACTTCACTTGGATCACATGCAATCCTCTTGTGGTAGAAGGCCTCAGGAATGAATCAGGGGGGTACTTTGGGGGTCCTTGTTGGTTCGTGACCCCTTCTCAGCTGCCTCTCACATGAATGTCCCATGAGTACGGGGTCTTCTCAGAGTGTATGTGGGGGGATTTACTCCTTCAGCTTGGTGTGGAGACATTTTGCCATCACACACCCAGAACTCTTCTCCTCCACCACCCCCTGAGCCCAGCTAGGGTTGATTCTTAACCCAGATACATTCTTCTTTCCTGAGACTTGTTTACTTCTTCTCAGATCTGAGATTATTAGATAATGGTCTTATCTCAAGTCCCTCTTCACAGTCCAAATTCCAGTCAGGCTTTGGTGGTCACAGACAGGCAGTTGCTTCCTTGCAGCTTGACAAAAAGTCTTTGTTTAAGACATTACTGACCTTTCAGTCCATCACTCTCACTTTTCCCTATCTTTTGCTTATGTCCCACAAAATTTTTCTCCTTGAAGAGGTACACATTGCTTCTCATGTTAAGGTGAAATATCCCTCTTCTTTCAGGAGGGTTTTGGCCTGGTCATACCCTCCAAGTAACTTTCTACACAAATGAAAAACAAATCAAAAGTCTTCTAATATTTAAAATAACTACTATAACAATCAAGTCCATTGCTATCAGTAAGGGAAACAATCAGTAAGAATATGTTGCATAATTGCTAGTACAGTGTAATATGTAGCCTATGTTTCTATCTTATTTTAATTAAAAGGCCTATGATTTATTTGCCTCACCACTTTCATATAAAGAACTGTCAATTTTTAATACAGTGAAGATGTGTAAGAGCTAAGTTGACTGACAACCAGTCATTGACCCATGAAAATAAATAACTTCCAAAATGAGAAATAAAGTAAATATCAATTAAGGAATTGTTCAATATTGTTCCCACAGAAGAAATAAATATCAAGACACTAAAGTATTTTTCAGTGAAAAATATGTATATATGTGGGTTTTTTCTGTCTTCTTGTCACACAGTATCTGATGTGATATTTACAAAACAATTTAGATAGCTCAATACATTAAACCCAACTTTTGGAAATGTGTTACAGACACAATTCCCAAGGCAACATAAGAAAGTTAGATGTTTCATCTACAGGTGCTTTAATAACAAAATGAAAAACTGCAATCCACTTTTATTAAAAAGTCTTAAAATGCCTGAGGGAAAAGTAAGATCATAGTTTTAAATTTCTTTAGGTGACAAAAAAAGTCATTAACTTTTACCCTAGACTGCATTGTGTTAGGTTCTATAAAATACAATGAAGGCACATTTGCAACAACTTGAAAAAAAATATACGAAAAGGCACATATGATGACATTTTTTCACTTACAATATTTCAAAGTTGAGGTCATTAAATTTTTTAGTATGAAATCTTGATAGAAATGCAACTTTATCATTTAGAAAAAAACCTTTTGAAAAAAGAAAAAGAAAGAAAAAAAACAAACAATATAAAGTACTAGCTTTTTCATATCTTTATTGAGTATTATGACATCCAGGCTATACTACACAATCTGGTTTTCATTTTACTCCACAGAACATTCAAAGACTCTAATTTCTAAGTATGTTGCTGTCTGTGCATATCTCCATACATGTATCTTTCTATGCCTTTGTATATGAAATACAAATTGCAATTTCCAGTTATTCCTTACTTAAGGTTAAATTCAAAGGTAAAATTTACATCACACCTAAAATACAAAGTACATGCACACATAAAGCTAAACTAAAAATGTCTAATTTTTGTCAGGCATCTAAGCTATTCGTATAGGTGATTTACATTGTAAAACACATTTGTACTATTTAAAATACAATCTTTAAATGTGTATTTTTAAGGACCTCAATAGCAACAGACTTCTCAAACTTCATGCAAAATAAAAAGTCAATTACTGAATGTATTTTAACTATAAATTTATCTAAACAAGAATACTGATTATGACCACTGTTATTGCTCCTGCTTGCAGGCTGCCTTAAATGTATCGCAGTATTGTCCAACTAATACCTCAATAACTTGTCTGGATGACTTTTTGTCATTACCATAATATAACTAAACTAGTGTGGGCCACAGAATGCAACAGTAGAGGTATCCATAACAGCAATAATAAGCAGCTAACTTGAAGTATACTTAACAAGCTGTGCTGTAGAAGAAGGAAATCATCTCCTATTCTGACACATGCGAAGCCACATACTTAGCTAATGTCTACTACTGACAAGTACACAAGAACCCACTGACTTCCTGTTAAGATCCAATTATTGAGAGTTGCTTCTGTCCGAATTAAGGTGCAAACGACATTATATGTCGGTCAATAATACAGATTTTATTTAACTATGAATGTGAGATAGACGAAGAAATAGAAAAGAGAGGGGGGAGGGGGAGAGAGAGAGAGAGAGAGAGAAAAGACAGCCACCAGCTGTGGATCCAGTGGCATCCCATTGGTCCTTCTTCACCCCGCGTTTCTCAGTGGTGGATGTTCCAAGGTTGTTCAAAAATTTTCACTATTTATACATTTTAGCTAACAAAGGAATTAATGCTCATTGGCTACACAGTCTTTTAATGCTAATCAGTCCATCTGCTGAGCCTTTTTGTTCTTTTGAGTCAATGGGTTTCTGGAGTTGGTGGTTTGTGATGTCCCCCGATGGAATTACCTTTACACTGAGTTGATTTCAACAGAATTGCTGAGCTGGATTTTCTTG
Organism: Chiroxiphia lanceolata; assembly: GCF_009829145.1. NCBI lineage: Eukaryota > Metazoa > Chordata > Aves > Passeriformes > Pipridae > Chiroxiphia > Chiroxiphia lanceolata. The sequence goes on along the minus strand of NC_045638.1, from coordinate 64,886,980 downwards.
TGGCCCATAAATTCTGAAGTCTTTGCTCTGGTTGCACTCAGTCCCACCATCCAAATTCCCAACAAGGGTATTAAACAGCACCAATCCCAATACCGGTTCCCTGAGGAACACCACTTGTCACTGGTCCCTACTTGGACACCAAGCCATTGACCGTAACTGTTTGAGTGTGACCGTCTTGTCAATGTCTTATCCACTGAGTGGTCCATCTATCACACGCTGATGACGGCATGCAGTGCTGCCCCTGCTAGCAGTACTGGACCTGCAAGGGGTCGGGCCACTCTTTAAGGTGCTTGCTGAAAACCAACGGGGGGGATCAGATCGTTGAAACTCAGATAATGCAGGAATTGGCACGAGAACTGGAAGGAAAAAAAGGCATCACAATCCCCGCCATTGTCTCTCTCTCTGGCTGTGGATTTGCTGCGGGAGCTTTTCTGGCTCCCTGCTGCCCAGAGCTGGCACGTGTTCTCTACCAGCCACTGCTCTCTTTTTTTTCCAGTCCAGCACTTGAAAAATGAACCGCCGCCCATCTGTCCCGGAGGTCACCCCCCACGCCGCAGACCCACAGCCACCGCCCGCCGCTCTCTGCCATTCCTCAGTCGCCCGTGCGACTCCCAGACTACACCCCCTGCGCCACCGGGATACCCCTGGAGCCACCCAGCCACTGCTCTGACCGCAGCCCTCGCTCGAAGCGAGGTACGCGCCCCGCCCGCACTCGGCGCTGGCACTGTGGACCAGAGTTCCTGCCACTGCTGCCGCCTCCCGCCTGCTCCCCCTCCGCCCCGATGGGGCACCGACACATCGCAGATAGAGCCAGAGCCACCTGCCCGCCGCCGCGGCATCTGGAATTGGCACAGCCAGATTCCCCTGCTCGCCGCTGCCACTGTGTCAGATGCCACTGCCGGGGCCATGTGGCTGCAGCGAAACTGCTTTGCCGGCTCGGCAAAACGGAAGTGAACAGAGTGATTTGCTGGGTGATATATTTTCTTCCCTTGGTATTGTTTTTGTTTTGTTTTGCCCTTTGTTTTTTATTAAAAATTGTTATTCCGTTTTTACTCCTTCCTCATAAGTCTCATAATTTATTTTTAAATTTGCAGTAAATCCATCGAAGGTCCTACCTCCTTCAACACTGTCTTTAACCTGAGACATCCAGTCAGTGGGAACTTCACTGGGGTTCCATGACGTTTTAATTACAATAGAAAGTGTCTAGTGAAAGATATCAAAGCAAAAAACAAACCTAATCGTACACAAGCACTTTTATCCACAAAGAGTGTATTATACAACTTTAATACATTTTATATATTCTTAAATCTGATTTAGTTCTTTATAACATTTTGGAGAACTTACTGGGAGCTCTGCCTTGTGTGAAACCTTTAAGAGGCATTTGGAATTACAAGTTCTGACTGTTGCTAAAAGTGAAAGATTGTAATGAAAGAAGAACTTAGTCATAATCAAACAATCACTGAGATTGTCTCCTCAAAGGGCAAGACCTTTTAAATAATATACTATTATGATATAGACATGATCTATAGCTCAGAATCCTTTCTTCAATAAATCTCTAAGATTTGAAGATCTGGAAAGAGTGGTGACATTAAATGGATATAAGGATGTCCTGTCTAGAAAAAATGAGGAATGTTAGAATGAACTGTCAGACCCATAAACTATGTCACAGTGCAAGTATCTATTTGACCCTATGCAAAGGGGTTTTTTTCACTGAAAGGTTTTCTTCTAGAAGTAATTTTAGACAAAATACAGATGATGAGACACTGTTCTACAAGAGAAACGCTGAAGTCATTACTAAATTATTCACCCCACCCCTGGCCTACAGAATATGATTGTGTCTTAAATGCTTGTGTAGCTCTTTAAAGTGGAAGAGATTGTACCCTTATGACACCTCATTATGTGATTAATTGAAAGGTTTATGCATACCATGACCCTGAAATAGCTATTTGGTATGCAGTTTTGAAATGTAAAAGCAAAACTGTTATTGGCTCTGTATTGGATCTGGCTGAGATGGATTTCATTTTCTCACAGCAGCCCTCACAGTGCTGTGTTTTGCACTGGTGGCTAGAAGGGTGTTAATAACACACCAGTGTTTTGGCTACTGCTGAGCAGTGCTGGCACAGCATCAGCACTGTCTCTCAACATTCCTCTCCCCCCGAACGAGGGCAAGATCCTGGGAGGGGACACAACCAGGCCAGCTGACCCAAACTAACCAAAGGGACATTCCATGCCATATGGTGTCAGGTCAGATATAAAACCTAAGAGAAGGAAGTGGAAGGGGAGGGCATTCTTTATGTACTATATTTACTTTCTGAGCAACCCCTCTGTGTACTAAAGTCCTGCTTTCCAGTTAGTGCCCAGACATTGCCTCCTAATGGGAAGTAGAGAATAAACCTTGTTATTTTCCTCTTTCACTTTTGTTTTGGTAAACTGCCTTATCTCAGCCTACAAATCATTTTCCATCTTATTCTCTCTCCCCTGTCTGGCTCGGAAGAGAAGTGATATAGCAGCTTGGTGGGAGCCTGGCGTCAAGCCAAGGTCAAACCACCCAAATATATTATCTGGTAATTCTCAGAACAGGTTTTTTAATCAAGCTCAATAGGATTCTAAGGAAAACTATTTTCAGTAAAAGGACTATGTTTTTGTTTGTTTGTTTGTTTGTTTGTTTTAATATAACAGTTCTGTTAAAAGATTATTTGGATGATCCTAAAAGTCCTTTCCAACCTAAATATTTCTGTGTTTCTATGAGCCTATATGCATGAAAAAAAGTGGTTTACTTTTCTAGTTTCACATTTGTCCTTTTCTGTACATAGAAAATGTACAGAAAATTTTGACGACTTTAAGTTGCTGTTTATTGTAAATGAATGGTGATTGGACAAACAGAGAAATGGTAGTAAGAACTTTACAGGTAAGAAGATTGGATTGGGGTTTTTTTAATTCCTTTTAACACATAAGAGGAAATGTGTTATATAAGGGAAGTATATATACACATACACATATGCATACACGTATGCATGTACATGTCTGTATATAAAAAGTATTTCTCAAGCCTACTTTCAGTGAGCTGCAATTCAGAAGCAGTTTCTTTGAACCTGCCTGACAACCCTATAAGGACAAAAAAAAATTAAAATGAGTCTAAGTCAATTACAATACACCCTACTCTGATGAAAAGTAACCTCAGCTGTGAGTAGATACTTCAGAGTGGATAGACTCCTATTATTGTTGCATTGCACCTGCACATTAATAACCAAGAGTCTAACTAGTCTAACTAACTTAGTCTAGCCCTATAAGTTAGTTAGACATACTCTTTTATAATTTTTCTGCCAAGGAAAATAACGCACCTTTTACTTCTGTTCTGGTCACAGCGAGCAAATCTTAAAAATCAGTGATGCTCAAGTTAGTGAAAAATTTTTTCCCACAGTGATAATAATATTGAATTCATAAACTGCTGGTTATTACTACAAAATAAAATGTGGGTATGTTTGATAAAGAATATAAATTCTGAAAGTTTCCAAATAGTGCTTTATAACTGCCTCTCTAGTTTCTATCTGGTGCAAGATTTCTCTCTCAAATAGCATAAAAATAAAAAATAAAAAAAAATTGAAAAGACACAAACAGAAAGGTATGCTACACCCCAGAAAAGTTGTATATAATGTCAAGTTTTTTATACTAGATGTACCTCTCTCTCATGTGATCATCATATAGATTGTAATCAAGAAAAGAAGAACACTGAGGACTGCATCAAAAAAACAACAACAACCAAACAAAAAGAAACCCTATAATATATACTGATCATGTTACTGAAAATGTGATATGTGCTCTTAGAAATAGAAAAAAATATGTCTAGAAATGTACCAAGAAAGTCTGTTAGTACCTTAAAATGATAGGTATTAAGGACCTAGTAAGTTTGCAAAAGCTTTATTATCATCTAATTTGAAAGACACGAGATCTGTGGGATGCTGTAAAACAAGAATTGCAGAGTAGACTTAAATTAGCCTGAAGGTCCAACAGTTTACTGAATGTTACACCATCTGGATGAGATAAAGAAGAAGAAACTGGAAACTGTATTGAAACTAGTAGAGCTGTAGAGAGAATCTGAATCACATAAAGATGTTAAAGAAAAGTTGAAACGTGAGCTGTTGATACAGTCTAGAGAACTTGAGACATCCACAGACAAACAATATTAATATCAAAATATGTTTGAAGATGACCAGAGGGATTTCTTCAGGCAATCAGACCAGGGGGAATAAAAATAATATAGTAAGAAATAAATAAACTGTTCTTGATTTTTTGCAGAGATCTATGGGGAAAAAAGGCACCATGTAATCCTTTGCTAAAGTAAGTTGAAAACAAACTAGTGAATAAGATGAGGTTATTAATCAAAGTGATTGCAATTTACAAAGCAGACTGAGGAAGTTAGCTAATTGGTAAACACCAAAAAAGAATAGAATCCATAAGTATTGCTTGAAGAGTGGGGATAATTTATATTTTCAGTTTTAAATATATTTATCACCAAAAAAAAGGGGAAAAAAAGAAAAAATAATTATATATATGCAATTAGTTAAGCATTGGAACAGGCTTTCCAGGAAAGTGGCAGAGCTTCCATCTCTGGAAGTATTCTGAAAACAGCAAGCAGCCAAGTATCATGCAGCTACACACTTCCTCCCTCAGCGATAGGATTGAAGAGAGAATATAGAAAACTTGTGGGTTGAGATAAAGACAGTTTAATAGGGAAAGCAGAAGCCTCACATGCAAGCAAAACAAAAGAAGAAATTGATTCACTGTTTCCCAAGTGTAGGCGGGTGTTCAGCCACCTTTGGCAGAGCAGGGCCCATCACGTGCAAAGATGGGAAAGCAAATGCCATCCCTCCAAACATCCCCCCTCTTCCTCCTTCTTCCTCCTACTTAATATATTGAATGTGATGTCATATGGTGTGAAATATCCCTTTGGTCAGTTGGGATCACCTGGCCTGGCTGTGTCTCCCCTCCCAGTTTCCCATGCACCCACAACTTTCGTGCCAGCGTGGCAGTAGGAAAAGCAGAAAAGGCTTTGGCTCAGTGTAAGCACTGCTCAGCAATAACAAAAACATCTCTATATTATCAACTTTGTGTTCAGCACAAATTCAAAACACAGCCTCATACCATCCACTGTGAAGAAAATTAACTCTACCCAAAAACCAGCCAAAACCAGCACATGAGTAGACGCGGCACTTTGCGATATGGTTTAGTGGACACAGGGATATTTGGTCAAAGGTTGGACTTGATGGTCTTGCAGGTCTTTTCCAATCTTAAAGATTCTGTGAAAGATGAAAGGTAGATCTTCTTCAGGAAAAGGATGTGTGACTTACTAAATGTAGACCTGTGGATTTGCCCGTAGTCTGGTGTATACTCTCTGAAATTACATCAATTGAATGTATTTAAACTAATCTTGTACTTTCTCATGAGAAGGAAGAATTTTACAGTGCTGGGAGGTCTATCTGGTGGCTTAAAGCTGCACTAAAAATTTCAACATGTAAACTGACTAGGATATCAAAAAAACCAACAAAACCCATGTAATGTTCCTGGATTGCAAGTGCATTTAAATTGATAAAATCCACTATTGGCAGAAATTCTATGGAGTAGAAAAGGAAAATGCACATTATGCTTTAACTGCTGAGTTAAAACTGTACCAAAATGAATCAGATACAGTAGGAGTTTTTGGAAAAATTCTATGTCATCTTTGTTCTTTATTTTATCATTGTCTGCAGTGCTAAGAGAATTCAAAGAGACAGGTATATAACCTACAATAATTTTCATCTAAATGCTTTTTACAAATATGTTTCATGTCCATGGTCTGAAATCATTTATTATTCAAATGTATTTCAGAAAGATGTGAGAATGACATTCGGATAAAAATTGATGGCATTTTGTTTGTGATTGTTTTTTTCCTGGTTTTTGGGTTGGGGGGATGTCTTTTTTTTTTTTTTTAAGTCAAAAGTATCAGGGGAAAATGAGATATTCTTTCCTGATAAGGTGGAGATAAAAATATTGAGAGAAATTTTAAAAATAAATAAATCAATTAATAATTTGTGATCTTAGCTTCTGTGAAAGATAAGGGTGCACTTCACCAGACCAAATATAACTACCCAACTTGCAGATTAATCTTAGTCTGTGCTTCCTTAGGCAAAAGAGAAAAATATGCATTTTAGAGGGAGCAACTCATTGCACACTGGAGGAATACACACCCTGATTTGTTCCCTAATTTTTTTTCCCCTTTGGCTAAGAATGGAGGGAGCTGGATAACTACTTCATCCATAGAGATTTCAGAAATTTAACGGGTGGGCTTCTATCCAGACTGATTAGATGCTGTAGCAAAACTAAGTGAAAAATATGATTTTAATGATAGTAAGCCATTATAAAAAGAGGACCAAGTGTCGTATAGGGATTTAAAGATGAAAAAGTGTATCTGGATTTTTTCTTTTTAGAAAAACAATCATTTAGGAAAGTGACAAATTATACATGCCTTGCAAAAGGATGAAAAAAAATGGAAAAGAAGCTGAACATTTTTTTGCTGAAAACGATACTGTACTAAATGTATTAAAGAAAAAAAGTGATAGAGAAGATATAAGCCTCAAATGAAGGATATCTAACCAGGTCCCAGAGAAGTTTAATTATGAGGACTTACCAAACTGGTCCAGGATAAATTTCTGCTCATTACTCTATATATTATATCATGTCAAAGTTGTTAGAATTATTTAATACTTGCTACCCAAAAAATACAGGCTACAAGTCAGAGGAAAGAATCACTATCACAGGCAAAGCTACAGAAAAGAATACAAAGATACTATAGGATTTTTAAAATTATTATAAGAAATACAGACTAGGAAGACTATGTATGATACCTTCAGAAGACAGGGTAGATGAGTCTTTCACTTCAGACTCTTCTTGAGATTACAAGCTCAGAAAAATTGAAGCAAAAGAAAATTCCATATGCATGTTTATTTAGAACCAAAACTGTAGTATACCAACATTTGAAATAATAATAAAAACAACAGTCAAAATAATAACAATAACAAGAATAATAGCTGATTATTGCAGTGAAAAGAATCATCTTGTGGAATTACAGAAAGACCATTTTATGTACTAAAATCTATGCAATTAAGGCAATAAGGCAATAGAGGATTTAGAAAGAAACATTGGTAAGCACCCTTAAAATAGTGAGGTGGAAAAATTCCAACATTACTGAAACTTTCATCTAAGCTAGGTTTGCATTGGTGATTGCATGCCTTTTACCTTTTTCTCTCTTATTATTTAGGAGCTGTTAAAGTGAAAGTACAATAATTGTAGTTTTAATAGCAATAGTCATTATAAGAATCATGGTTGTTATTGTTATTATAATCAAGCACGGAACAGAATTTTGATTGGATTGCTGATCAGACATAACAGGAACTGCATCAACCTTCACTGGATTTCTTTCAAATTCTGTGTTCACATATGACTATTTTTGAAATTGTTGAGATAATTGATCAGGTTATCAGCTTTCTGTAAGAAATGTATCTTATAGATTCTATTATTGCCTGCCTTGTAACGAATCACCTCTAGTGCTTGAATAATTAAATTGACAAATTTTAAGCTGAAATAAGAGCAGGACCTGTCAGTCATTAACAGACATTCTCATGAATTATCTTGGTCACTGGCCTTTTTGTAAGCAGAACTAACATGTAAAAATAGCATCAGCAATAAACCTTTGGTAGTTAAATGCCTTCTATTCCCCATGAGTGCCTTTGTAACTACAGTTTTCTTGGTAGTGAAGTTGTAATGACAGCTGTCATCAATGGGCTTTCATGAAATATACCCTGACCTTTAGATGCTATATGTTACAATTACTGCTGTAAAGCCTTTGGGGCCTTGAACTAGATGTCACACTTCAATATAGCTGCAAATTGTTAACAATTCTTAAAGTCATCTGAGAAGTTATAAGAGCTTTTCTTGTAATTTTTTTTTTTTTTAATATGGGAACTGACACACAAGGATGATAATTTGCTGTTGAAATGCAAATATTGGCTGAGAGACAATTATTTCATGAACAGGTTCTGAAAACAAGACATTTCACTGTAGAGGTCACACATTTAAAAAAACCCCTCTGCTTGACTACGAAAAAAAAATTAATGCAACAGACAATTAAAGCAAAAGAGGCTGCTTGGAAACCACAGCTGCATAACTGCTTCTGTTGTACTACTGAAATACATGAGTTTTAAGGACATTTAAAAATGGTAAGAACCTTAGTAAGATAAAAAGGGCAACAACAGAAAACTCACTAAAAGCTGGATCCCTGAAGAACTGTTCTACCAAAAGAATCAAAGCTGACTTACAAACCTACCTTCAAAAAACTCTGGTCCAGAATTCATGTCATTAGTTTAAATGAATAAATCAAATTAATATTACACACTCTTTTTAGACATGCTCTTGCCTCTCATGTCAACTCAAAACCACTGTATATTCTTATGTTTGAGAAGTTCTGCTACAAACTGTGAATGCAGGAGTTCAATACTTGGAAAAATCTATGCTGATTGAGAACAAAAATGTGTGTTGTTTCATCATATCTAAAAGAAGAATAAAAACAGAGAGGATTATATGCAGATGAACAAGCAATGTACTTTTGCTATTTATTGTCATTTTTTTAGTGTTGTGCTGAATGTTTCTTCCACAAAAAAAAAGGAAACTTAACATTCTGAACATTCTAAGCTTGCCACTGTTAAGGATAGCTCTCTTTGAACAGTTTACTGTAGATTTCAGTGTTTCCTTGGAATAAAATTGTGGTAGTTTTCCTATTTTGTCTTCTTAGTAAAGTATATCTTGTAACAAAAATATGGACACTTGTTTGTTTTTTTTGCTAAAAGTAACCATTTTAAAGCCATTTATTTTATCATAAATCTCTTTATTGAATTTATGCACCAAATACTTTCCCCATGTAACTTTCCAAACAAGAGTGGCCTATTGAAACCAAAATCTGTGAAGACTTTAATGGGAGTGCCATTCTATTTCAAATTTCTCAGGTAATCTTGAAATTGTTGAAAAACAGTTTCACTAGCTGTAGCCTTACTCCTGATTATCCTCCTATTCCGCGGGGCTATCGTAAAGCAAGTAAGTAAATGTTTCATCATGTTTTCAAAAAAAAAAACTCACAAATGATAGTAGAAAACGTCAAGAAAAAAAAAAAAGTATTTTACATTTAACTGTTTATATTAGTAAAACCGAGGAGTGTATGGCTATTGTATTTCTACAATAGTTCACAAATTTTCAAGTTTTTAAGAACTTTTTCAAGGGGTGTGGTGTGTGTTTTATCATACAATTTATAGATATTTTCTTGGATGTTTTGAGTGTTTTCTTGTTAACATCTATAAAAAGATAACTTTTTTTTTTTTTTGGTAGCTTCTTGATCTTAGAACATCCCTGAGCCAAATTTTCAGAAAATGGCTGTTATTTCAGAAAAGAAAAAGAAATAAAAAGGAAAAAAAAGAGAACTATAAAACCTCCAAACCTCTAAATGTAGAGAATTATTCTGGGAACAAGACTTGAATCTCTCTCTTCTTTGTTTTCTTTTGTATTACTATGGAAGGAATATAATTTAGTAGATGTTATAGAGAAATATCATATATTATTGTTTCATAATTATTTTATTCTTTGTGCTAATTATTCTGATAATCAACTTTAAAAGAAAACAGCTTTTTGAAAACTAATGACTATGGTTGATTCTAAACAATCTATTTACTATATGCCAAATTCATAGGAAATATAGGGAGCACAGAGACTGCTATCTCATTACAGAACTAATAAAGGATACCCTTCAGACAGGAACATTTACTACAATGAAATAAAATTTGCCTTTCAAGACAAGGCATAAGACCATTCTGTTAACAAAAGACACATGACATGATTCTTGTTTTGACCTGAGGTGAGATTCAGGCCACCACAATGCCATCTGAAATAGGAATTAGGTGTAATTTAGGCATCCCAACAGCAAAAATGTAGTTAAAATCACCTTCAATACCAATAATTTCTAATTCACACACAGATGACCATATATATTATGTTAATACTACCGAAGTAAAGCAGTCCAGGACCTTGTCCCCAAGGCCAGACAGCACTGACTGCTTTTTGCACGTACTAGTTTCGATTGTTTTCCTCTGTAGAAGTTTTGTATTGGACAGAGATGTCTATAATCATACATAATAGTGATAGCTTTTTTACAGTGGTACTTTTTAGTCATTTTTATTCATTTAAATTTCAACAATTTTTTTTCTTTTTTGTAAACTTCTTTGGGTGACATACCCTTGCATGATGTTGTAAAAAACAAGCATAGTATAAGATAAAATTTTACCAGTTAAGGAGACCAGAGTGAGAAGTGAGTTCTTAATATTAAAAAATTCAAACAGTTTCCCTATGTGCCCTGTACCCTTTAAAGCAAGTCCTTTAGCCCCTGGAACATTGCCTACTAAGAGTATGAAAACACTAATGAAATATTTTAATATTGGAAAGCAGAAGTGAAGCTTTTTGGGATTTTTTTGAATTAAAATGACACTCAGGTTTTAAGCAAGCTCTAAATATACCTGAAGAATAGCATACAGATGCAAGTACAAAAAGGTAGGTAAAACTAGAAAAAAACTAGGCAATGCTCTTCCTTTTTTTTTCTAAATTACCATGACACTGAAATAAGACATGAATTTTGCATCTTCTCAGTGGGTTCCTAGGTTGCAGTCAGCCAGGAAGTGCTGAGCTCTAATCTGAAGGTTCCTCTCACTGTTATGATGACTACAACACAATGTTTCTGGATCCCACATGTTTCAAGTACATTCCCATTAGAAAACCAAAGACCTTCTTCAGACTTAATCAAGGAATGCTTCAAGATCTTCCAAACTGAACATGTAAAATTGGATTCTACGGAAGAACTAGTCATTTTTTTAAATTTACTTAATATAGATAGTCAAGAAGCATATCTTTGTTATGATGACATATTATTTGTGTCTGGTAGTTTGTCATTAATCAAATATAGCTGTTCTGTCTCACTGTGAGTAAAAAAGGGAAGTGCCAGGTTTTTATTCAAGATAATTAATGGTCATCTGAATTTTTTATTCAGACTGATGAGCCTGTAGAGACTCATTCCAGAAGTGATGCAGCTGTTAAGTTTAAGAGAATATCTTAAATTGAAATCATTTAAATGTACCTGAGTTGAAAACATTTATGTAATATTCAAAAGTAGGTCCCTACAGAATTTTGCATACCAAATGTTACACAGCTATAATTTTGCATTCATTCCCCACTAACTCATTTAATCTGTGGTAATTAATTATCTACCTGTGAAAAATTAGATCTAAATATTTACTTCAGAGTTTGGAAACTAAAATACCCATGGTTTTCTTTGTAAAAAGAATACATAAAAAGTTTTCTCTCTCTTTACACTGCAATTTGCTATACGGAATGCTCTCAAAGACAAAACAAACAGATAAAAGAATAATTTTTTAGAGAAAGATTATATTTAAAACTTGTCTGACTAGACATATTTGCCAGCTTTTCTTCAGCAGCAATGGTTAACACATCAATGTAGCAATCTTATTCCATAGAGAAATCCTGGAGATTCAAGGACATATAGTTTATAACTATAATTATCAGATTTTGTGTAATTATATAAAATGTTTCAGAATTTTTCAGAATATATTATCAATTCACGTATCTTACGATAAAACTTTTAACATACACATGCAAATTTGAGAACAAAATGCAAACTTCTATATTTATGTACAATATTTGCTTAGACAAAATATTATGTACGCAAGAGAGACAATATTCTAAGCAGTTCTATTATATTTATTTTGTCAAGTCAGAATTTCTGGGTTTGGCCCCTATTTTGATTTTTCTAGTAGTGGAGAAAGAGATTGAGGAAAGGACCCCAGGCTCCTTGGTGAGGCTATACATTACATATACTGAAATTAGTCAGTTGTTTCAGACATGCAGCATGGTCTACAGTTTTGTTATAATTTCACTTCAATGACTTAAGAGTTAATTCAAAATCGCAATACTTGATAGAAAAAATGGCATCCTCTTTCCTGCTTTCATCCACTCTCCTCTCCCCTTTTCCAATTTAAGAGAGAAACACACTTAGCTAGTTATGTTTTCCTTGTTTTCATTGAACTTTCTATGTTTAGGAGTTGTACAAATTAGAAAGTATAATTAACAATCAAGGGTTTCTTTCAACAGATGCAGTGCCTCTCTTTTTGTAGCAATCAATATTGATCAAGACAGTAGTAGTATATGAACTTAGTATTGTTAGTATTTGGCAGTAATAACAAGCAGGCAGAAAAGTGTGATGGGCAGTAAAAGGGGATATTACTGTCTCTGCCATACCATATCTATAAAACTATTAAACTAAGGTGAAAAAAAAGAAAAAAAATATTCACCTTGCTCCTTACTTCCTTTAGGAAGCAAGCTTTGCCTTAAAAAGCAAATGCTTGAGTGGAGAATTAACTTGGTTATTTCACAAATCACTGGTATTCAGATAATGCTGCCAAATCTTCAGCCACGAGGGACCTCCAGGCTATTGAAACCCTACCTAGCACCTGGGACCTCCAGGCTATTGAAACCCTACCTAGCACCTGTGAATCTTGTTACTTCCACTCCATTGCTTTATTATGTCAGACTACGAAAAACTCTGTATCCCTTGGGAGCAAGGATGTCTCACCTTTGTTATGCTATCAATAATTATACCATAATTTTCCTGTTTTGTTCCATTTGATTACAAAGTGTTTCACCAGTTTCAGCATATTAGGTTTCTTTTTTCAATTTTGGACTCAGTGATATATAATATGTATGATTGAAGAGTGCAAAAGAAAAAAAATATAATATGACATCAGCTTACTAAGTCTACAGCTGTATGCATGTTTTCCCCTCAGAGCAGCTAATACTTGCAGAAGACATCCCACTACTGTGATACTAGTCACAAAAAAGTGACACGCACAGCAACCGAGGTTTCCAAACAATGCTTCCTGCCTCCCGAATTCAGCCATGATTATTTTCACAAAAGAAATCCATTATGATTCAATATCTCTCCGGGATGAGAGAAAGTAAAGGGATTTTTGCAATAGAAAAATCTTTTTCTGCATCCTCTCAAAAAGAGATATGCAGCCATTTTGCTAAATTATACATGTGTAAAGGTTTCAGTGAACAGTTGATCATGTGCATATATTTAAATATTTCTCATTTTCTTTAAAACAAGAAAAATATTTACCTCATTTTTCAAAACAATGTTTCTCTTTCAAAGTTTTAAGTCTGCCTGAAAAGAGAGTTTTCAGCTGCCTACAAGATTTTCCTTTTGAGAATGAAGAAATAGCTTTATAATTTCAATCTCAGGAATTTGTGTTATATGCAGCTAATTTAGAAATACTACAGAAAGCTAGCAATTACTCCATTTTAGTAATTTCTTTCTTTTAAGGTATGTTCTAAATAGTAGCAAGTTAATAGTGACTGTCTCTCCATTGCAGCAAAATGGAGAAAACTGACTTAATATATTCCAAGGGATTTCGGAAATTGCAGTTAAAAGAGAAGCAGATGCTTTTAATACCAGCATTTGTACATTTGTTTGTATTCCACAAATTATTTTTAGTGAATGTAATAAAGTAGATTTTATTTTTTTAATTATCAAATCATATTTATAAACATTGCTATAAAGATATTCACCATCCATTCCCACTGAAAGAATAAAACATATTATTAAAAGAAAGAGAGTAATAAAGGTCTTGAATACTAATTCTCCTTTCTTTCAAGAGCAGCATTTCAGCTTAGATTTCTACCCCAGTGAACTCAGTCTCTGCTCCCACTCAGATAATATTTTTTCTGTTCTTAAATATTTTAAAAATCTTACATATATTTTATGTAAATGCGAAGTGTATTTTTTTGTTTGTCCTTTAAGATCACACTTAGAAAAAAATGACCCCTCCTCCTCCTCCTCACCCTAGGGTAAGTCTCTTGAACTGTGACTTGCTAAGAGCACTGCAAAAATAAAACACATATAATATTACATACAGCTTATTTTATATAGGCAACTAGCCACTCTTAATCCTATACCATGTTATGGACTTGTATTAGAGTATCAAAAGTGAAAGCAATTTTGTCATAGTTTTGCATCACAGCCTACAAAATGAGCCCAAATTACATGCTTACTTCAAGTTAGTCGTAGGAGTCCCTTCAGTTCTAGGCACTTTCAGAAAATTATTGATGCCATCACAAAATGCTGGACTGTACAAGCTGTCATCTTAGGACAGACTGAATTCCCATTCAGAAGTGAGTTTTCTTTTGTTGTAGAAACAGTCCATAGGATAAGACATTAATTTTTATCTTTATGGCACATTGCATATTTAACAGGATTCATTTCACTGGCCTACACCTTTACAGTCATTTTAAGTACTACAAAATTTCTAACAAGCCTTCGGATGCTATTTAATAAGGGTGAGGTTTTTCCTTTACTCCTTTGGGTGCAGACAAGCAAAGGCAGCAAGGATCCAGGTAGACACAAGCAGATTACTCTTCTCTAGTCTAACTTAGATTTTAGGCTTTGTTATGGGATCTCTATCTAGGATGACGCACATTGCTTTATAGGCGTGGTATTTAGAGATTTTTTTAAGGAAACACAAATGTTCAGTTCATATTAGAGACCTCATATTTATATAATTAAAGTTAAGATATAATTAAAGGTAGAATCACATCCCAGTTCCTATACTTTAGGTACAGAAAGGTACGTGAGGTAAATCTGAATCCTACAAAGAAAAAGCAGCATTAAATTCTGGTATCATTTTTTATAAATGGGACTGAAATGGTTGTCCCAGATTTTCAGATTTGCCATGGTTTATTGTTTTACTGTGAAGATAGCAAATAGAAGATATTAACACTGAAACATTTGTCTTATAAAACATTTTCTCGGCAATGTCACAATAGATCTTTCCTTTTTCTAACTTAATCTCTCCCTTTTCTAACATATTTACCCAATCTCAATTGCTAGCCCTGAATTTTCAAATGTACAATTTATCACTGGAATATGAAAATAATAGCAGCACTTAAAATAAGAAAAATATTTTTTACTTATAATTAAACTAGAGGTGGAGATTTTTTTTAATTCCAATGATTGTTTTTACTTTCTGATTTACCTTCCAAGAACATTCCTATATTGCAACTTTTATCAGTTTATTTAAATATATGATATATAGTTATATCCGATATTTGTTTTTTGCATTTTTTTATTTATTCTGGGTCAACCATTCAATCGGAAAAATTAATCTGTACTGTATGAGTAATTAAGATCAAATTTGTAGCAGAGCTCGAACAACTGTAACACACGTCTCTTGTCTATGATATTTCACTTGTTTCACAAAAAGGCAGTTTCCAAAAAGAAAATTCTATCTGAAATGAGATCTAGAGAATGCATTTGGCATAGGAGTAGGTTTTTCCTCTATTTAATATTTTGTTATATTATGACTACTCTTGCTGGCTGTTAAAAATTTGCTCAAAAATACTTAGTATTTTTATTAATATTTTTTCCAGAAAAAATATTTGACAGCTATAATACTCCAGAAAAAAAAAAAATCCAACAAAACACAACAAAACCCCAAACTCTAAGAAAAATATAAAGACTATGAACAGATTTAAACCCAGATGAATAAAAAGCTAATTTTTGTTCTACTGATTGAAGGGTTAGAAATTTGTTTTAATCCTGTCACTTTAAGACTACTGCTAAAATGACACAAAATATTATCTAAATAACAACAAAAGACAACAAAATGGAACTGTAAACTCCTTTATGACATTTTAGTCTGCTCTGAAGGACGATGTCCTTGCAAAATGTTTATGTTCCTAGTCACTTTGGTGGAGCAAAAGAAAAGAACAGCCAAGTCCGATTGAGGATTGTCAAACAGTGGAAAAAAGGGATTTACTTAAGGTAAACCTAATGCAACCCAAGTAAACATCAATTTAGCCATCAGAGGAGTTAGAGCTTGAGAAGAAGGATAAGAGAAGAATACCCTTTTTTTATGGTTGGTTTGCTGTAAGTGTAGTTTGATCTCTAGTGGCTTGCCAAGTAGGTCAACAAAAGTATTTGCAGTAATTGGCAGTGAGTTGCTGGAATTCACTGTCAGAAAATATAGTGTAACTTCTGAAGAGTACTTGTTCCTAAAGGAAAATAACTTAATGGAATGGATTAAAATAATTTTGCACTGCTTGATGAGGCCGTTGGTTAAACTGGTGAGTTGTTTTACTACAGCAGTGTTGCTTTTTGTGTACTTCCAAATATTTCACTGAGAAACCAGAGAGTACAAATTACATTTACACATTATAATAAGATACTACAAAGGACACAAAATGGGCACATTTTTTTTACACTGCATTCAGAAACCATATACTGTTATGCTGTTATGTATGTTTGCTCTTTGTAGAAGGGAATTGTCAGTATCCTTTCCAAAGGTATAGCCAGAGCTCTGTGAGAACAGAGCTCATCCTGGGCAATCTTCCTCTTTGTGGTTGTAAAAGGAGGGGGAAAACTTTTTGAGCCCTGTAGGGTTCTAGTGTGACTGTTGTCATATAAACTAGGTCAAGGAAAAAGAATGGAGAAAGCTAAGGAGAAAGGGGAAAAGAGGTTGAGAGAAATGTACAGGATCAAAGTGTTTCAGTGTAACTACAGTAGGATGCCTAGAAATTTTCATTATAAAGAAATCTGACCTCACACGAGCCTTTACATGAGCTTTATGCCATCCCTGTCTGTGGTCTTCACTCTTCTGTGTTTGAATCAGGATTGAGCCTACTGCAATCCAGGAGAAAGAGAGGAAATTGAGACACTATTTCTTAAAATTTAGTGTTTAATTAATTATTGGATTCTGGTTCCCTGGCCTTCCATTCCAAATAAGTATTAGCTTAGTAACAAAAAAAAAAAGCAAAAACAAACAAACAAACAAACAAAAAAAAACAAACCAACCAACCAAACAAACAAACAAAACCCAAAGGAACAAACCATGTATGTTGACTTCTGGGGAAATTTTAGTCCAGCAAATGTTCTCAAAGGGTGGGATAAAAGAGCCTCTCAACCCTCTTTGTCATTTAGAGTCTTCCAAAACCATGCCGGTAGGCTTTATGTTCTTAAATTTCCTTCATACCTTTCCTGATACCTCCAGGACTTCCAAAGCTTGACATCAGATTTATCTTATGAGAAAAGTAGTCTGGTGGCCAGCAGATAGGCATGTTCTCCTCAGTGTGATACCATTCATATCTGTTATCATCCATAGGTTTGCTGTGCATGTTGTTATTTTGGTTGCCATATACTGAATAATATTAGCCCAGGCCTTGATTTTGGGCTACTCTGCTTGTTACCAATCACCAAATGGATGTCAAACCATGGAATATTAATCCTTGAGGCTGCCAGTTCAAACAATTTTCATCCCATCTGACAGTACACTGATACAACTCATAAATGCTTGGTTTTCAAGAGAGTTCCGTGGTAAGGATTGTGAAAATACCTCAGAATTGAAGATATATCACATCCACTGTCCTACCGTCCATATGGCCTTGATAGATCACTGTAAAAGACAATCAGGCATGATGTCACCTTAGTAATATGAATTGACTGTTCCTGACCATCTTCTTGTCTTTCACATGTCTGGAAACAAATCTAATATTTTGCATTCTCTGTTCCATGGACCTTGGTCCCAGTTTTTCTGTCTCTTGCAAGCACTAAACTGCAGTGAGTTTCAGCATCAATCTGATATAGATTTCTCTTGCAAATCCATTCACGGAGATTTCAGAAAACCTTATAATTTGATCAGTTTAAGAAACTTTTTTGGCAGTTTACAGAACGTGGAATTTTCCATAGCAGTAATGTAGAATCAGTGTCATTGTCAATTCCTATACATCACTGCACAGAGATAAAGGGTGACACTGTTCCAGGGAAAAAACTAAAGAGTTTAAATTAAATAACCATCAAAGTGATTTACTGATTTATTAGCAACATGATATTGACTAATACCCAACAATGCACATGCTGTCGAGCAATCATCCCTGAGGATGTGTAACCACCCCGAGGTGCAGTTACCCCCATGTTGCACCCTTCGGTGTCACCCCTCTCTGGGCTGTGGCAGCTCACAGCTCCTGAACGAGGTCTGCTCCATCCCACATGGGATGCTACGGAACTTTGGGGTTTTTAATCAGTCCTGGAACATGACATTTATTTAAATCTTTGCCTGTGTTATCACATGTACCTCAGGCATTGATTGATTTTGGATTCATATCCATCTCTAGTCTTTAATTTCTTTTTCTATCAGCTAACCAGACAAATTGCCACTCACAGCTTCTTGCAGACTCAGAAGCTGGATGAAGCTGCATATAACTGCACTGAACTTGACTGATTACAAAGAATGTGTCATCGTTTTGTTCTAACAGGAAGCTGGCATTCTGTAAATATTAGATTGCAGCGTCAAGTAACGTATAGGAGAATCTGCTTTTTATTCAAAGTCCTGTGGCTCTGAAAACCATTAGATGATACTCATTTGATATTTTCTTTGCAAAACGTCCACAAATTAAAATTATTTAGGATAAAAATATATCACAGGACACTGCTAGGAGGTAATTTATGTGCTGCTGGTATTACAATTTTTTGTCACTAGTTATTAAGAAATTGATTAACTCCAGAATGGTAAAACATTCAAGGTTTTGTTGTTAAAAACTACATATTCAATTGCAGAACTTGAATTTCTTTGCTTCTGCCATCTGTCTGTTCTTGTGACATACATCTGTAGCCTATTTAAAATTGTTGATTATATAGACAACCAAATAGATACCCTGTCTACATCTTGAAGAGAAGGAAATATTTCAAATTGATAGTGGGAAAAATTGGATGGAAGGAATGGAAATGGTTGCTTCTGCTCACAAAATGATGGCAAGCAGTCAAACTGGAGAATGAAACAAATTACAAGGTTCATGGTAGTTGCGAATATGAATTTTTACTTTCGTATTGATCTTTAATGTTTGTGTCTCTATATGCCTAAATGTAAAGCAAGTTTTAGAGTGATTTTTGTTGTGAACCTATCTCTAAGAAGGCATGTATCTTTCTGTGAAAGAAAGGCAGAGAGAAAGAGTGTGCTCCTGAAGTTATTTCTTTCAATCTTCTTTAAGTTAATAACAAGATTGTATTGAATTCATCAGAACTAAGATTTTCCCAGAATATTCCCAGAATGAAAAACATTGCTTGATTAAAGGTAATATAATGTATATTGACCTGAAGTCTGCATAGTTCCATACATGTCACTTAACCAGGTTAATTACCTTTTCCTAAATAACTAAATTGCACCAAATAAGTACATGTAATATTCAGACCACGTAAATTATCTGTACTGGGATTTAGCTACCAACTGTAGTGGCACATTTAAACTCTTTCCCTGTATTCCGAAAATCCTCTGCCCAGAAGTCTTGCAGACGTACAAATACCTCATAGAGACAAGTAGTCGAGGTTTAGGTTTGCTTCCAGAACCTCCTGCCCAAGTTCCGATTGGTGTTTCAGAAGAGATGAGGTTCCTTAGGTCCTGTGCAAATCTGCCAGTCACACTCAGATGGTCCATATACCTTACAACAACTAAGGGAGGATTTTCTTACTTGTAACATCAAATGGAATGAGAGACTGGAATATTGTATATGAAAATTAGGCTGTTGTATATATATTGTAATTTACAGCGCAAAACCCCACAAATATCAAGTGATTTGTTCTGTTTCAGGTGTCCTCCAGCCATGAATATATTCAGTTTTCATTGTGATAATAACTATACAATCCTGTGAATTTTACATCAATACTGGTGGAATTTGTGTTACATAGAGAAGAAAAAAGCAAACAAACCACAAAACATCAAGAACCCTTTTTCCTTAATTAACATTAAAACAGTTTTATCCAGTGTGAAAAAAAAACAAGTTTCAAATCATCTAGAAAACATTAAAATGCATCCTGGAAATACTGCATTTTAATAGGAGCTTGAGACTTAGAAAAGAGAAGAGGAGTTAGGTGTCTAAAAGTACCCTCAATTAGTGTTCAATATATGAGTGGAGAAATGGAAGAACATGGGTTATTAGGTTTTAGTATTTTAGAATTGCAAATTTGAGCCTCAGATACTGAGGCAAAGTCTGAAGGACAAATCCTCAATGCCTGTTCTCATCATCCTGTCCATCAAGGGGAGGAATGACAATTTGCACCAGCTGCTGAATTGCACTCTGAGTCCAGCTGGAGCACAAGAAAAAAAAAAGACACTGTAAAAACAGAGTGCTGCCACAGCACTGCAATGCAGAAAGTTTTAGAGAAAATCAATCATAAGCCAACTTGATAGATGGTTCAGATTTGAAAGAGAGGCAGAGCTACACTACTTGCCCCGTTTTTGCTGACTTAGTCACAATATATATATACTGAACATCCACATGATTTTATTAATTTTTAAGAGCCAGGCAGAATTGTTAAAACAGCCATAAAAAGGCATGCTTTGTAACTTCCATCAGCCTGTGAGTGGGCACAGGAATCATTATGACTCAGAGACCAAGCTTTAAATTTCACATACAAATAAGCATTTTATGCAAGTAGATTTAGTTTTGTCTTTAGATGAAGAAATTGAGCGACACAGAACAGATCATATAGTAGGAAAAACACTAGGGCTAGCAAATATTATTTCACTGATGGTTTTATGAGCTAAAAATTAGTTACTTACTTTTTACAACTCAGGGAAAAAAACCAAATAAATATAACAAAAGAAACCCTACATCTTAATAGTAAAAAAAAAAGCTTGTTTTTAGTTAATGTTTCATCTGTTTTGACCCTTTTAAAATGTTTCTTATGCTATGGAAAGGATTTTTCCATTACATTTAAAAAAAAATCTATGAAAATATATTTCTATACCTTGAAATATCAAAATAAGAAAAAAAATTAGTCAATACAATCAAACATTTTTTAAAACTGAGCAACTGAGGAGACGAAAGGAGAACAGGCAGGCAGTCAAGAAGGAAAGGAGGAAAGGGGAGAAAGAAAGAATAAGGGAGGGAAGAAGGGAGGGAGGGAGGAGGGAAGGAAGGAAGGATTCCAAATAAATTATCAATATTATTACTCAAAGTTTCTGCTTTAAAGTGGTAGCATTTGCTGATAAAAAAATACTATTTCTGTAATATTTGACCAGCTGCAGATGTAATTAAGTCTATCAAATAAACATAATTATATAGTTGTGTGTATGAATATACATATGATTTATGTGATATGGTGAGAATAAACACAACTTAGATGGGATTCATCTTTCCTTATTTTAGACTGTAGACTGTAGAGATCTACATCTGATTTTACAAACTATCATTTTGCAAGTTGCAGAGAATGCATAATTTATTCAATGTGTCAGATGAGTATACTAGAAGGTGACTGCCCCTTAACAGTATCTGTTCTGTCCTTTGCCTGAAAGAAGACTGAGGGGAATAGATAAAGTTACACTGAGGCTATTTATGTAGAGATAAATAAATCCTCTTTGCCATAGCTCTGCCTCTTCTTTCTTTTCTTATTAAAAAAAACAAATCATATACTTAATATCACCTTCTGGTATACAAAACTTTCTTTACTCATTAATTAATTTTCACTTATAAGTAGATCTTATAAATAGACAAAAATAAGCACATATGTAGGTAGTGTAGCAATGAGGCCAAAAGTGCTAAATAATTAAGCTTAAGTTAGAGTGAGGCTTTCCTAAAAGTTAATGAGGTGGCTGTTAGATTAATTAGGGTTCAAGCTGGAAATTATGGCTTAGATTATATAAAAATACTACATGACAAATGGCACACCACATGGTATTTTAATGCACTATTAAATTGCAACTGTCCCTGGTAAAAGAAATATATACAAAGACTCTCAGGACAACTTAAAGTAATATATCATTTTCTTGCTCATAATGGTTACCTGTCAGCATAGAAGTATGGTCAGAGAAATAATTCAAATTCTGTAGTAGGTTTTAGTTATCAGAGCTATTGCACAACTACTATGATTTTCTAGAAGGATTGTATTTAATTCCATTGCATGAAATAAATATACACACTGATTAAATTCACAAAATATTTATGTGTCTGGTAACTATTAAAAGTTTCATATATAGTGAATGTTCATTGCAGAAAATTAGAACTATAACAGTTAGGAGCATAATATTGTCATGATTTACCATGTTATGATACCAACTGACCACGTCCTATACTCCACAGCTATTTTTATTGCGTTACTTGGTCCATCAGCAAATAAGTATAATTGGATTACCCAGTCGTTCAAAGTCCCAGTGCTTGTCTACCATTAACAAAAGTGTTCTACCAACATGTGTATGCATCCTTCAAGCTATCTAATAAATATGGGACAATCACTGTATCTTCGCCTTATCCAATTATTTTAAGAAAGAGAAGGACTACTGGGACCTTTAGAAGAAAAAGGACACAAAATGAGCAAAACTTGCTTTGTCTGAAAAAACTAAGGATGAGAGGGAATATAATTGTTGCTTATAAATAAATCAGTGAGAAACCTCAGGGACATAAAAGAGCTATCTAGGTAACAGACAATGTTGGCACAAGAATAGATGGGTATAGAATAGCTGTGAGTAATCAATGTAACCTTGACACAGAAAGTATGTAAGTTGAGGAATGAATTTTGGAGAAAGTATTTAACAGGAGCAGTAGAAACAAAAGCAAATGAAGAAACATAGTCTCCTAAACAAAAGAAAAGCAACCCAGCAAACAAATAGGAAAAAAGCTAGGTACCATTAAGGCAGAGGTAAATTAATTTATGAAGTGCATTATGCTAAGTGGTTAACTATGATGAGAGGAAGAAGGGATCCATGACCTAGAAGCCCCTCTGAGTTTAATTTTCTATTATGTAACTTTTATTTGATTTCTTGAAACAAAATGGACAAAGTAGAGTGTAATGTAGAAATAGCTAGACAATACTTATGGTTGTAAAAGAAGATTGAGGAGTACAACCATAATAAAAAACAGTTGAGGTGATTTTTAAAAGTATGTTGAATGACAGAAAACATATCAGATGATTAAATCTGGACCTCAGTTGATATTCTGGGTAGTGTACAAGATGATTTTTTTTTAAGACTAGGGGAATAAAAAATTCTAAATCATGTTGAAATTGAACACAATGTCTTGATAGTCATGAGAAAATCATCAGAAGTCTTGCCAGTAGGCTGCACGTAAGTCTGGCTTCTTCTGGATTGCATTCTGAGGGTGTTAAAAATAAGACAAGTCTAAATTCAAAATCACAACCAAATCAGTGAGGTATTATATTGGAACTTGGATAGCTTCCCTCTTTTCAGGGTTTATAAACTCAGATATAGAATTCAGAGTTTATAAGCTCAGATGCAGAACACACTGTTGTATTTATATGAGTTTATGTACAGAAAAAAGTAGATATGCCTAAAATACTATCCAGGACTTGAAACAGGAGAAAAATAGGTTATAATGGTAAATATAGGTACATAATATTTTTTCTTCTTGTTTTGACTTGTTTTATACTATAAATTTTGAAAATATTATTTATGAGTTCATATTTAAAGTTTACACTAATACACAATGTGTTGTATATGAAGATCTCAGTTGTTAATTTCCCTGTCATAAGAAATCTACTGGGCAGGTGTGGTGGATTGACCCTGGCTGGATGCCGTGGCCCACCAAGCCACTCTATCACTCCCCCTTTTCAGTTGGACAGGGGAGAGAAAATAAGTCAGAAAACAAATCATTGATTGAGATAAAGCAGTTTACTAAAGCAAAACTGAAAGGTTGTGAACATACAAACAAAGGGGAAAAAAACCCAAAGATTTTATTTTTTACTTCCCATCAGCAAGCTATTTCCAACCACTTCTCAGGAAGCAGGGCTTCAGCACATGTAGTGGATGTTCCAGAAGAAAAATACCATAAAATAAAAAATATCTCACCTTGCTCCTCCTTTCTTAGCTTTAATATTTGAACTGACATCATACAGCATGCAATATCACTTTGGTCAGTTTGGGTCAGCTGTCCTGGTTGTGTCCTCTCCCAAGATTTTGTCCACCCAGGCTACTAGTGAGGAGATGGAATACTGGAGAGACAGTGATGATGCTGGACCAGCACTGCTCAGCAGTAGCCAAAACACCAGTGTATTACCAATACCATTCAAGCTACTGGAACAATACAGGAACTGTAAGGATTTCTGTAGGGAAAACTAACTCCATCTCAGCCAGACCCAATGGAGCAGGATCAGAAAATTTTTTCATAAATGTGTATGGCTTTGAATTTTTGTCGTGGTTTTGGCCAAGACAGGGGTAAGTTTTGTAGTAGCCAGGAGGGGACATGGCTGAGACTCTGAGGTTATTCTATACCACCTCACGTCATTTTATGAGGACAGGAAAAGGGGTCCCTTCTGGGTCAGGGTAGCATGGTGAATCATTGGCCTCTCTTGTATCCTCTGTTATTAATACTGTTGCTATTACTGTTCATTTTCCTATTTCATTGCCGTTTCTGGTAAGTTGTTCTTATCTCTACCCATGATCTTTACCTCTTGTGCCTCCAGTTCTCCTCTCCAGACAGCCACAGGGGGGAAGGCAAGGGGGAGGGGGGAGTGACTGAGTGAGTGGTGTATGGTTTGGGGTCTTTCAGCGGGAGCACTAAATTGGGTAATACCATTCCCAATGGCAATTCGGTCATATGGTAATATCATAATGACAGTTCTCTATGTAGAACTGAAATTAGACATTTGTTTAAAGGTGAGACTTTTCTCTCTTAAAAAATAATGCTAAAGCACCCTTGTACACGTGAGCTATGGATGGTTACATATTAAGAAACCTTTTTATAATGGAATGCAGTTTACTATTTTTGTTTTTCTCTTCTCATCATGTTGTCTTACTTTTCTTGGCTGCAAATAGTTTTTAACTCTGATTCTGATGCTTCTTTATCAGAGTATTTCAACCACTGGCTCAGTTCCAACACACACTCAAGATAAAGATGTGCTGTAGGCATCAATTCAGCTCCAAGCAGGCGTCCCTACTGCTACCATTCCAACAACTACTTAGTGACACCCTCCTTACCAATCTCACTGGACAGACCAGGGACTGCACAGAAATAGCTTTATTCCATCTGAGCTGATAATGGATCTTCTGAGCCAAAATTGAGCCCTGCTGGTAGAACAGTGTGAGACAGACTGCATAGGCTGCTGGGGTTTTGTGCAGACAAAGGACTTTGCTCTAATGATGACTATTCTGATTCTGTTCCTTGTGAGTCAGTGTCTTTATCTGTGACTAAGTTTGCTCCCTAGCCACATTCTACCTTAATTCATTCCATCTGTATTTTCCCTTTGGTGTCAGGAAGAAAATAAAGAGTTTATGCACGGATTTCATTAACATGAAACAGATCCTTCTTTAACAAATTTTCATGCCGTGATTTTTATTTAGGCAGTCATCTAGGTCTGATCGTAAATGAAAGCTTCTTTTTTTTCTAATTTTGGTAAAGGAGAAAAGAAGAAAACACTGCATTTACAAGTATAAACTGCTCTTAATTATTATTTTATAAGAACATAATTAGAAAATTCAAATATAACTCATACACATAAGTGTATGCAGTATTAAACAATCTTACTTTTCCTCAAATCTTCGTTCGCGAAGCCTAGCCGTGTGTATGTACTTTTATCCTTGAGGCTACTCATAACATTTTAGTATTTTTCTATGTAAGTAATTCTACAGGTAGGTAATCACAGAATGGGTAAGATTGGAAGGGACCATAGCAGGTCATCTGGTCCAACCTCTCTGCTCAAGTAGGGTCATCCTAGAGCATGTTGAACAAAACTGTCCAGACAGTTCTCAAATATCTCCAGTAAGGGAGACTCCACAGCCTCTCTGTTCCAGTGCTTGGTCACCCACACAGTAAAGAAGTTCTTCCTCATATTTAGGTGGAACTTCCTGTGCATTAATTTCTGTCTATTGACTCTTGTCCTATTGTTTGGTACCACCATGACGACCCTGGGTCCATCCTCTTGGTACCCTCTCTTCAGATACTTAATAGACATTGATGAGGTCCTCCTCTCAAGGTTGAACAGGCCCAGGTCCCTTAATCATCTTGCTGCCCTCCACTGGACCCACTTACAGAGCTCCATGTTGTATTACTCACTGCAGTTTGGACAGATTGTTGCAGCACTTTGCACAACGATTTAATCTTTTTGGATAAAGAATGCTCTGAAAAGATGAATTGTTACTGCTCCAAATCAGATTTCAATCCTCCTAAAATTTTTGTGTTATATACAATCTTTTGTATATAACTTATACAAGCATAAGTTATTGAATTTCACTGGATTTCAGTATCTCAATGAATTGAATGAATTATCAATAGGGAAAAATATTTATGTCCTAAATAACATACTTATATTTGTGAAGAATTTGTTACAAAAATACGTTCTGTGAAATACACTGTTTTAGTAGAAGATATTGCATTACAGGCAGTACTTTAGCGAGCCAGCAAACATACAATCACCAGATAAATCACTGAGATAGAGATATAGAGTTTTCTTTCTGTAGTAAAAAAGCAATCTGCCAGTTGTGGAGGATCATTCCACAAGCCCAGAAATACAATTTTTTATTAATTTCTCTTATGTCACCCATCTCAAGATTCCTTACAAAGAAGTATAAAATGGTGATAACAGGAGTTCAAGTTTTCTAATTGATTCTTGCACGTCTGGAAGAATTACAGAATATTACAATATTTTTATTAATCCAAAATAATTTAATAAGTAACATATAATGCTTTGATTTCTTTCCATTATATTACTTGGAACTTTTTAGAAATTTTGTACTATTTTAAAGTGCATAATGTTATTTAGAGGTACT
The DNA here is from genome assembly GCF_009829145.1 of Chiroxiphia lanceolata. NCBI lineage: Eukaryota > Metazoa > Chordata > Aves > Passeriformes > Pipridae > Chiroxiphia > Chiroxiphia lanceolata. The sequence goes on along the minus strand of NC_045638.1, from coordinate 64,860,077 downwards.
AATACAATTTATGCTATATCAACTTTTCCCATCTTTTATTCAGTGTCTTACTGATGTAAAACTATTCAACAGTTTTGAGATTTCTTCATCCCAAAATCTGAGTGACAGAGTCTTATCATTTGTGCTACTTTTTCTTCTGGTTTCTTGGTGTTTTCATTCCTGGCTATAGAATGGCACATTTTGAACAGAAGGAGAAGAAAATCAGCTTTCCTGCTTATTCCATAAATAGTTAACAGCCAGAGCTGTTGTTCAGGATATAAGAATTATGGGTGCAGTGTTCTGAAGTAAGTGCAGAACCCAAGTCTTCCATTTCCTTAGTTAATGTCCCCATCGATAGAGAAATATTTTTTCTAACTTTTTTCAATTTACAGATTCTGAAACCATTCTCTTGCAGGTGTAGACTCTTGCACTATGAATTTTAACCACTGACAATAATATTGCTTTTCTTAATAATTTCTTTTTAGGCTATTTAGGAGCCATTACATGCCTGCAGCAGTTTCTGAGCCACAAATTATAATCACTGAACTAAATTATTGTGTACTGTCACTCAAGAGCTTCTTTACAAGAGTGATTTTCTGTCTGGAAAAAATCCATCTGAGGAACTGCTAACACTATATCCAACAAGCACAGAACAACCTTAAATCCACGAGTTTCACTAAGTTTTCCTAAGTTCAAATATACCTGCTGTAAGGCAGAAGATTATTTACATTCTGAAAACATTCTGTATTTTTTTTAGAGACACCCAGTCTTGGAGACTATATGGGAGATCTAAGGGCCTTGCTTTGACAGTCTCATTTCCCTACTGTTGAATATGTTTCAGTATGTAGTGGGGATGATGTCATAAGTACATCTGTTCAAAGCATGACAGAGTCTTATATCAAAAGGCATTTTATATTGGCAGAACAGACAGAAATAGACTAATAATATGCCTACTAAAGAGGAGAACTTTGTTGGCTATGTCAGGGGGGAGGTTGTATTATTTTTTCAGCTATTTGTCTGTCCCTCCAAATTACTCCCAGCAGGTACAACAGCAAACTCAGACTTCTAGCTCTGGCCCAAAAGATTAGTTTACACACTGCAAGAAAGTGTGTAAACTGTGGCAACTGCTATCAAACTTAATTTATGAATGATCAGTGTGAAAATAATCTCTTCTACAGTTACAGTGCTAACAGAGACAATGAGACAGTGAATAGATTTGAGACAACGGACTGCCATGAAAGTGGATGATGGATAGAACTCCTGGTCACCTTCCCAGCGTAATATTTGATTAATCAGTGTTGCAGATCTCAAGTGGGAACTTTGGACTGCCTTGAAGTCTTCCGCCAGGCTTCTTCAGAGTACACATTAATCTGGCCATTCTTTCCAGACACCTGTTTCCTGCCGCCTAGTTGACCTATTTTGCATAGACAAGATGCTTGTATATAATCAATCTAAAAGCTTTCTGCAGATATAAAAATACAAATCAGGTGAGACAGTGTAATAGAGATTATTAGGAGACATTTTCTATAAACTTTAAGATAATACCAGGAAAGGATACTGCATGACCTAAAGAGGTTAGGTGGGATCACAGGATACAAGAATTTGGCAATACAGTGGTTCTGGGAATCCAAGACAATCCAGCTGAAGTTGCCAATGCAACGGTCATTGCAACAGAGACTTTTCTCTCCATTGAATGGTGGCCAACCGTCCACTTAAAGAGATCTGGTTCCCCATCTGAGCATTGCCTTATGCCAAGAACCCAATGGCTATGTTAGTAATCCTAGCTTGGTTCAGGGTCTGAAGAGTAAAACATTTCTCTTGACAGAAAGGGAATATTAATGTACTTTTTACAATAGTCACAATATTAGAATTGATTTGGATGAATTGCAATATTGTCAGGATGGAACCTATTATTTGTGCATTCTGAGAATTACAGACAGTGAAGTGGTTTTGTAAATTGTTGAACTCAGTCCCATAAATCCTGACCACTTCCCATAGATGTGTTCTTTGACCATGATTAAAGCCACTTCATACTTAATTCTCTGTATCTACATCATCATTTCACAGAGATATTTGAACAACTAATTTTGCTTATACTTAAATTTGGAAGATATTTATTTGGAGCCTGGTGGGAGTTTTTTTTTTTTTCCTTCAGTTTTCTCTCACATTCTTTTCACTCCATTTCAGTTCTTTATATTATCTTGTTTAAAGTTTATTACAACATTTAATTAATCAGTTAATTAACTTTACTAGTATAATGCTAATATTAGATGGAAGTCTACTTAGCATCTTCAGAATTAATATTAATATAATGGTAAAATGTTTGTATCCCTCTATGTCTTAGATTTCAAATATTTAGGTGATTTCATGTATCTTTTAGAGCTTTTATGTCTTCATTTTAATGTGGAAATGTTGTCTGTAGAAAGTTCAGCAATAATTCTGAAGTTCAAAAACTCTATACCATCACAAAAGATTTTATTCACAAATTGTAAAATGCTGAACAGAACATATATATCTGAAATCATACAGAAATTCTGTTTTGTCTGTAAGGGTAGGGGTTAGGGGGAGAGTATATATAACTATCCAAAGCATAATTAATGGAGTATCTTCCCTATTCTAATAGTTCTAATGGACCCCTTTGTAGTCTGTCCTAAAAGCAGTGACTTGCCATCACCTTGGAATCTAAAGCAGAGTGGAAATTATTGCTACACTTCTAAAGTGACAGCAAAATTGTTCAGCTCCAAATGGAAGTTGTAGAGTATAGGACATGGAATACTAAATCATCTAGCAGCAGAGAGGAATTCAGGCACATGATTGATGCCAGATTTCTGCTGGGGGATCAGAATCCATCAACCAAAGTAGCTATTGTCATTAATCATGCCTCTGAAGGGTTTGGTATTTCTGTGACTTAACAGTATGTAGCAGTCCCTCTGGTGGCAGGAAGTGGAAAGGGAGAAAGAGGCTTCTGTGCCCCTAAATGATGACAGAGCAACAACTGCAGAGAAGTAAGAAAGGGAAAAGAAAGAAAGAGAGAAAAGGAGAGAGAGAGAGAGAGAAAAGGAGAGAGAGAGAAGGAGAAAGAGAGTTATTTTGCCTCTGAACTAATCACCTTGTTTGTGCTGGTCAGAGAGAAAACAAAAGTCTATAGAGCCATTCCTTTGGCCCTTTCTACTGATTTTGGTTGGGTAGAGTTAATTTTCTTCAAAATAGCTAGTATAGGGCTGTGCTTTGCATTTGTGCTGGAAACAGTGTTAATAAGACAAGAATGTTTTCATTATTCCTGAGCGGTGCTTGCAGAGCACTAAGGACTCAATAAGCCAGCAGGTGCACAAGAAACTGGGAGGGGACAAAGCCTGGACAACTGCTTCCAACTGACCCAAAGAGGCATTCCAGATCATATGGTGTCATGCTTAGCATATAAAGTGCAGAAAGAAGGAAAGAGGAAGGGATAATGTTCAGAGTGATGGCATTTGTCTTCCCAAGTCACCGTTGCATGTGATGGAGTCCTGCTTTCCTGGAGATGTCTGAACACCTGCCTGCCCATGGGAAGTGGTGAATGAAGTTGTTTTGCTTTGCTCATGTGTGTGATTTTTGCTTTACCTATTAAACTGTCCTGGTCTCAATCCATCATTTTTCTTACTTTTACTCTTCAGATTCTCTACCTCATCCCACCAGGGGAGAGTGAGAGAACAGCTGTGTGATGTTTAGCTTAGAATAAGAAAAATGCTGCCTGAACTGCCTGCTTCTCTTTATTGATAATATAAGAAGGCTGGAGTTGTTACCAGACAAATCCTATCCACTAAGTCAAAAATAAAATTACAAATAGAAATAGTTATTTTTCTGGAATAACAAGGAAGATCTGAATCCTCCTTCTGTCTCCAGCACTGCAAAATTTTTAACAGTTGTTTCACCCACATTGCCAGATTATCTCACTCCATCTCTTGCATTTTTACCTATTGAGAAGTGTACACAAATAAAGAATTTTACCTTCACAGTGGAGCTGAGAAGTTCTTTTTGGTTTAGTGTTTTTTCTTTTCTTTTTTTTTTCTTAATAAAATAACAAAGAAATAAATAATTAATATATTCACCCTGGGATATACTGTCATTTCATTTCAAATGCTTCCTAACAAAGACAGCAGAACACAGGAAAAATCCATACAGACATAGCAGAGAAATCTTCTATTTTTTGGATGCTGTTTTAAAATCAATTATATGTGAGCAAGAGAGGCCTGAAGGTAACAAGCCAGTAAATGTTGTTTTATTAGCAGTGAACTGTCTTTACAACTGAAATACATTTTAGCCACATGTCAATCATATTCTAACATAGTCTTTTATTAGTTTTTCTCAAAGTATTGCTTTCTTCCCAGTTTGAATGAAATGCAAAATTGAAATACTCTTCTACAATTTTATATTCTCTATGAGAAAATTTAGAACTAATCTAAAATAAAGCAAGTAGCAATCTATCTGCTTTGTCAGTCAGTATTGACATACTGTTCAATTCTATCTGTATGCTAATATCAAGATTCAGTTCTGAAAATGTATTCTTCAAATTAAACACAAGCTAAAAATGTAGTTCTGATGTAATTCCAGTGGATAAATATGTATCGTTCACAGCTTCATGAAGAGTCTTCATATTTCAGTAAGATTTTGATTTAAAAAAAAAATCCAAAAGCCACAAAAATCTCTGCAAAAGCTGAAGGCTGCATTTATATAGATTTTTATTCCAAGTTCAGATTTAATAATAAAGACATAGCTGCTGCATTCAATATCTAGCTGAGCTTCAGCAGGATATTGAGCAGCCATATCCTTATTTTAAAAATTAATTTGTAATAAATATCTATGTCTACATTACAAAGCTCTGGGATTTCCTTTTAAAGCAGAATAGAAGGAAAAATAAGCATCTAATGTGGAAGCAGTTGCAATTACTTTTTTTCTTGTTAACTAGGAAGCAACACTCAAAGAAAGATTGTCAAGTCTTCACTTCCACCAACAACAGTTTCCTTACAGGAAGGTAAATCTCCGGCAGTGAGCATAGAGGAGGGAAACACATTAAGTAAGCACTATCAGTTTACTTAGATATAGATCTTAGGGAGCTTGTACCAGTGAGTATCCAGCCACACTCCACACAAAGCAGATTGATCACAGTGAAATTCTTAATGGACTTCATGGTATGCTTGGCTCTTCTGCCTTTCCAGATTTATAAGAGTCTCTGCTGGAGGTTGACTATATCCTGGGGAAGCCAGAGAGGAACAGCTGATGGCATGAATGCTGTTCGTGTAAGGGTGCTCTCCAGGAAATACACTCACATATTTTTCTCTTGTCTGTTTATGGCATCTCTCGGTGTGGTATTATTTTCCTTTTACAACAAAAAAGTGTGGCTTTGTTTTTATAACCCATACGGCATTACATTAAGTTGTCACAGAAAAATTGCTTAAATTCTCATAAATGTTGGGCTTTTGAAGGAAATATTCTGTGAGCAGGCCTAAAAAAATCAATCAGCACTGCTGCTGTCTCTTTGTTAGTTAGCAATTCATAGAAAAATTGAAGAAGTAAATAATAATCATATTATTCCTATTCCTAAAAAACAATGTTTAAAACACCTATGGTGTTAAAAAATATATTTTCCATAAAAATAGCATTTAAAAAATCTAATAAGAAGAGTAGGGGGGAAGGAGGGTCCTTTTATTCTGTGTCTGTGTCTCTGTTTATGTGTCTTTTAAGTCAGAGATACTTACTGCTCTTTAATAATTGTGCTTCTAGAAGGAAAAGGAAGGTGGGCTTATACTAGACTATAGTGCTGTTAAATGCGTAGTCAGAATGCAGAGAGTGGCACCTTGAACACCCAAAGGGAAGATATTTTACACCTCAGTGGTTCTGAAAGGGTTTACACAGGCTTGAGGTGATTATGGAGGCATTAAATGAGCAAGAAACTGATGAACATGATCCAGATCATCAATAAGCAATCCAGATGCGCAGCACAAGTGTATAGAGAGATTGATGAATCCTTTGAATTGGGTAAGGGAAGCAGTAGGAATTTGACAGGTTATTTACTGACTGCCATAACCTTTAATACTGCTCCATGAATCAGCTAGCACAAAGTTACAGCAATGGAAGGCTCCATCTTAGGGCAGAGGCACTACTACTCCTACGCTGCCCTTCTCAGGTCATCTCTAGACATGCACTCCACTCACAGTTACAAATGCAACTGTTTATTGACCTTCTTATAACAATTTCTACCACAGTAGCAACAGGAAAAAAGGGCAAAAGGGTGCATTCAAAACAATATTGAAAAAATCAGGGAATATGGGGACTTATCACTTCATTCCCTGCTTAAAGCAGAGTCTAAGCATGCAGTCAGAGTTCAGCTATTTAAGTCATTTATTGTGAAGATGTTGAGAAGTCTCAGGATCTTTTGTGCAGTGTGCCAAAAACTATCATTATCCAAGACATCTTAGTCTTCCTCTTCTGAATCTAACTGATGAGTTTAAAGAAATTACCTTCTTCAGATATTCAGTGCCACTTCTCTGCTGGAGGTTATAGCCCTCCCAGGAGATCAAATTAAGTGAGCACATTTTGTGTGCTTCAACAGGAACTTAGCTAAGATCAGCAATAATATATGTTCTTCTGTCTCTGATGCAGGATTATGAAGGTCCACTACAGGGCTAGTTACTGACCAAACTCATGCCTACAATTTACCATAGTTATCAAAGCAGACTACGAAACCCTGTCTACAAGGGAGAAATTACTCCTACTTAGGCTCTATGGAAATGACCAAGTGGTATAATTCAGGATAAGATGGAAAAGTGTTCCAAAGAAGTGAGAGGTCTACAAGCAACGTGGTACAGTAGACAACAGAAGGCTACTGAAACCAGCAGAGCATGGACAAACAGAACTACACATTACAGGTAGATTCATAGGAGGAGTTACCTTTCCTCCAGTCACCAAAGGACTTTGTAAAGACCGATGCACCAAAAAGTCCTTGAAATAATATCTGTCTGAAAGCTAACTGGGACATCGAGACCCATGTGCCAGAACAGGGTGATCACCATTTTTTCCTCTTGATTCCAGACTTCTCTTAAAACCCAACAGTTATCAAATTAGAAATTTGGCTTTTTATTTTTTTTATTAATTGCTCACTTAAAAGGTACAGTAAATCCATTTTAAATTGCTGACCAGTTTGGGGCCTTTCACATGTTCATTGCAAATTTTGGGCAACAGATTTTATTATCCCAGTAGTATACTGCAAGTAAGGCTGGTAGTCCATACTTCTACCACAGCTGCTACTACTGTCTCAGAATAGGTGACCAAAAGTACAAGTGTTTTGAGGTATCTGTGTGATATTATCTAGAGGAAAGTCATACTCCAGTTGTCAAACAAGTTACAGCAGCTTGTGTTTAATTGGTAGTAGTTTCAGTAATGTTAATTCTGCAATTTATACCATGTCTTTTCATTCTACATGAGAGGTAATAGGTAATACAAAGGACTGAACTGTTCCTTTCCATTTTATTTGCTTTCCTCATCTAAGTATAAACTTAGTTTCTAGATTATAAGAACGAAATCCTGGTTGCACAGTGCACTCATCCATTCCATCAAAACCAGAGGGTTTGGCATTTCCATCTTGTATCCCTCTGAAAAGTGGCCATGGGAGAGTTTATCAGCCCCTGCCAACACATTTCAGAGTTTGCGGTCTTTCACAATGATGGAGAGAAATAAAGGTACCTCATTGCATCTCTCAGCTGAGGATAAAATATAAACAGAAAAGAAGTACTAAGGGCTACCCTTGGGAACCTTCTCAAAAGCATGAGTTCTTTTGGCAGTTAAAAAGTTTTTCATTTCCTTCTCATGTACTGCAGAAGTCATTCAGAGCTTTCTGAAGGGCAAAAGACATGGGATGTCCACCAGTTTTCAGGTCACAAGCAGTTATTTGCAATACAGCACATTCAGATTCTTAAAGTCTTTCCACTATGTAGTCATATGTAGACCACTGTACTGGGTCTGATTGACATGAGGTTAACTTTCTCCATTGCAGTCTATATGGTCCTATGTTTTAGATTTGTCACCCTAACAATGTTAGTAACACACCAGAGTTTTGATTATAGTTCAACAATTCTTGCACAGCATCAAAGCTTTCTCTTTTTTCCCACTCTTCCTCCCACAGTGAGTAGACTGGGGGTGAGGAAGGCGGGATGGAGAGTACTCGGACATTTGACCTAAATTGGATAAAGGAATATTCCATATTGTCTTTTGGCTGGGGTCAACTCATAACTACTGTGAGCATAAACAGCAATAGCTTTACCTGTTAAAAATTATCACTAATCATTTAGAAAGATATACAACTCAGTTTTACAAGTCAGATTTAGGAGAAAATATTAATTCAAGCATAAACAAACTGGCTTGTTTTGTTCATCTGATTTTTATAGGAAAAATCATTCTAAAACTGATAATGTAAAGACTTCATGACAAATAAAAGAGATTCAATGGAAAATGAACAATAGCAAAAACTTCACATTTAAGAGGTGAGTGACAGGAGATTTCCATTCAATTACATAGCAAGCTACTCTGAAGCATTCTGTTTCCAGCAAACAAAAGATAAAAAGATTTCATAGCAGTGTTGATATAATATTGTGTTAAAAAAAAGAGGTAAATACTGTAGGTATCTGTAAGAGGAAAAGCCTCTCATTTGATCTGCCAACTGAACTAAAGAAAATATGAGAGTGGAAGATCAGATGACAAGATACAAAGAGAAGAGAGTTTTCATAATTGCTGTTAAAAATGAATAAATCAAGTAAATATAGTACAAAATAAATTGTGTACCAGGGTAAAGTGCAGTTGAAAAAAAAAAGTATATTAGAGATGAAAAACAGACCACTTAAATCTCATTTTTTCCTTTGTGGAGATAAGATTGCTCATTTATAAATGTATCTTCCAAGATACTTAGTATCTCTAAGACACTCCAATAGAAGCGTCAGAGAGCTTCACACTTTAAATTATAATGCCTTTCAGGAGGGCTAGAAAAAAAGTAAAGAAACCTAGAAGACAGTGGGGGTTTTTGTATAAAACCAATTGCACAATAACTGTTAATGAGTGCACATAAATAACGGAGGAAAGATCAGAGTCTGGAATGATACTGAAGGGCTTTAACAACTGGATCTCTTCCATGATGTAAACATGAGCTGCAGTTCTTGACAAAATAAATTACTTGATTACAATCTTTTGAGTTACTCTGTGAAGGAGAAGAGTTACTTCAAGAACAGACTGTCTTTGATTAAAACACTGTCTTTTTTTAGTGGGAGTGTGCGGAAGAGAGGGAAGTAAGAACATTGAATGCGTATATTTATGGCTGTTGCCTAGTATCATAGCTGAATGGTTGAATTCAGCCTTTCCAGTAAGAAGACCCAGAATAAGGTGCCTTAGAGTACCTTTATATTATTTATTTTTATTCCTATATATTATTTATTATTTATATATTTTGTTATATACTTTATATTATTCATTATAGAAAATATATTTAGGGAAAACTTGTAAAAGTGGAAAGGAAATCATTGCCATGAAAAAGTAGTGTTTCTGAGGACAATGCAGTCTCCCTTCTTGTTCAGAGGCCCTTGCAGGAGGCTGTTGAAGGACAGCAAAGTAGCAAGGACCAGCATCCATTTCATGTTTAACATTTGGAGAACAATAAGTGTATTATAGGTAATATAACCTTCTTACTGTTATCATATACTTCTTATCTGTATCTGTTGAGGGAATCTGAATCCAGCAGACTGGAGAGTAAATCTCTCCAGTATTCCTTTTTGTAGGTCCAGACAGTAACGAGGTTGAGCATATACCTACAGCAGTAGGTATAAACACACATGCAGGCTCACGCACACACAATATACAGAACAGGCTAAAAAAAACCCCAACAGAACATTACCTTTACTGGTACCCACATAAACACCAACACATTCACAGAAACCTGAGTAGCAGAGCACAAATACATTTCTCCTTTCCGGGTGACACAGGCTGAAGTTCACTAGCGGGCAAATGCATACCCTTCCTCTCTTGATCCACAGTCTCATTCATATCCTCAGGTCTCTAGACTCCTGTGGCCAGTGTGCCATTCCACCTCAGCAGAACCTGATCTACCCACCCCCTCCAGAATTGTTTTGAGCCATTGCATAATTTTTTTTCAGTCTCTTACACCTTTGAACTCTAGACCAGATCTTAACTATGTCCAAGATCCATGCCAGGACCACATATTCTTACAGTTTCTCCCATGACATCTAGTCATTCAGGGTTCTTAGAGTTGCATGTTTAGCAACTCAGTCAATTGCTCAGCTATGTGAGACGTTGGATTCGAATCTCATAGATTATTATTTAATTATTGGGTTGGTGTCATGGGTTAAAAAGAGGTGTCCCCTGGAGCTGGAAAATGGTTAACCCCGGGGGAGTGGTGTTCTTGGTGTAGAGCCAGTCGGAAGGTACAATTCACCCCTGTGAAATTAATATATTACAACGGACCGGAGAAGGAGACTTTATGTAGTGGGAAGAGAGGTAGCCATGGTTTGAGATGCCACGTGTTTGAGAGAGGGGCCAGTGAGCCCCGCTGGGGGCCAAGGCCCCCAGCTCCTGGTTGGAGCTGCGGAAACTCGGAACAATGTTAAAACTGGATCGGGTGCATGGCCAAAGGCTGGGGGACTTTCTCCACTGTGAGTGGGCAGAAGAAGACGGAAAAGTGGTGGCAGAGGCAGCGCTGAGTGGAGAGCTATGGCTGAAAGCCAAGAAGATAGCCAGCAACCAGCAACATACCACGTAGCCAGGCTGAGAGATGCAAAGATGTCCTGCAAGGAGGGAGAGCTGGCAACAGAACAGAGAAAACTCAGCAGAGACTGTTTTGGGTAAGACTGGATTACCTTTCCAAAACCTGGAGATCTCCTGAAGAGGAGGGATGGGCTTCCAAACTTTTAGGGAGTCCTGAAATGCAGCAGCAGCTAGAGAGAGACAGAGAAGAGCTGAGAACTCGGAGACATCCTGTGAGCTGGACCAGGATGGAATGCGGGGGAAGTGGCCTTTCCCCCTCCTCTATACTGTGTTGGCAGCTGAGACCGAGCGAAGGAGCTCTGTTAGAACGCTTGGGGCAAAGAACTGAAATGAGAGCCCTAAACTGTTCTGACTCTAGGGAACTTGACCCCTTGAGGAAGGGACTTTCACGGGATGCCTTGCACCCTGTGATATGACCATGGTAAGGTGAGTTTTGTCCCTGCTTTGCAGCCCATGGGAGAGAGCTTCAGTTGGAGCTGAAGGGCCGAGAGGGGTGAAAAAAACCCCTTTGTTGTAATGGAGAGAGAGATTTTCCAGCTACGACAAATCCAGCTATGACTGCTACCTTGAAGAGGAGAGACACTGCTGCCCTGGAAGTGGAAAAGACCTTTTCTTCTTTCCTTCTGAACTTTTATTGGAGGGAAAGGAGGGATTTGATCTATGTAAATGTGTTGCTTTACCATTCATGTTGTGTATATGAATGTATTATAGTACTTATTGTGTTAGTAATAAATTTTGGTATAATTTCCCCATGTAAGTAGATGTGTCTGAAAACCCCTCTTACATTGAAGCAAATTGTGGGGAATTTGGAAATTGGATTTTTGGAGAGCTCAAACCATGACAGTTGGAACCAACTAAAGTGTGTAGGGGGGAAGGGCCAGGCCATACCCACTTGGCAGTCCTGGAACCCACATGGCCGAAGCAGCTGTCAATCAAATATATTAAAAGTATTTTAGTGTAAATGCTGTTTTGGAATCACTGTTCAACAATCAAAGAGGAATTAAACAAGCCAGAGTTCACTGCAAAAACTTTTGTGGGTGGCATAATAAAATCTGTAGAATTGTGGGGGTTTTCTGAGGATGGAGGCTATTCTTAGAGTATGGCATTCACTGTCATGTTTGAAGCAGAGCTGTCAAAACAAATGTGTCAGGTCATGCAGCAAGTAGTTTATCTCTCTGGAAAACATTAGAATAGAGAGGACTGTGGTCTCAGAGATAGGCTAGTAATTAGATATTGATTGCTTTAGCTAACACACTGTGTACAATTCTAAACAAATGCAAGATCATTTCTGACTCCTTTCTTTTAAACCCAGATATTTGTCAGTGCATTCATTTGAAAGATTACAAAATATGAAGCAATTTTTACAGCTGATTCACTTGGGCTTCGATTGATTTGACTTCTATAAAAATTCCCCATTTGAAGGGAATGTCAAAAGAATCAGCAGTATCTCAGCTTCTGTCCACAACCAGGACTTTTACTTCAGATTATAGAAAAACAACGGTTGGCTTGCAAGGGAGAAGAGAAACTGTCCTTACTTAAAGCTGCAACAAAATTTTGAGAGCTAAACTTATTATATCCCAACTTTGGGTTATTGTAACTTGTAGATCTAGTCAACCCTCATTCTTATTGTGTCTGTTTTCTACTTTATAGTCACAGTTAATGGAGATAGTCAAGGATGTGTTGCTATGTAAGGGCCTACTATATTCTCTGAACATACAAACTGCCTTGTAAATGACAACTATGAGTAAACCTGCTCCCTTTACTGTGAAAAGATGATATTCTACATTTTCTGAAGTGAGCCAGATTGAAGATAATGTATCTGCAATAATGTAATATCTTCAATAATGTAAGCGCAATAGCCTCCAACTCAAGTTCAAGTACAGTGAAGACAACTGCTCCTTAGTGACCTCCGACAGCACATAGAGAGAGCATCTCAGAAGAGGATGGCCAATAGGGCTAAAATTCAAGTATTGGTTGTTTGGTTTTTTATGTAGAAAGAAGCAAATTTAGTGGTTTTTCATAACTGTGCACCATGGCAAACAAGTCCCAGAAACTCTTACTCCACCTGCTTTCTTAACTGATGGGCTGTCTCTTGAGGATCTTGAGAACCAACCTACACCTATCCTTTCAGCATTGATGCGTAAGACAGGAAAGAGTGGTACCTACGTAATGACAGTAGCAGAAGCAAGGTTTCACTAGGGGCCACAGCTAAGAGAGTTGCTGGAATCTATTGTAATATGTGGTCCACTGGAGAATAAAGATTTTATGAAACTGAAAGCTTTGTGAACATGTTGAAAACAAGATTATAGGAAAAGGTGGATCAGATATATATCTTATTTTAATTTCCCTTTATTTATTTCTTCTATAGTCTCTACCTGTGATAATTCCTAAACCTCTTTCAGATATTGTATAGTGGTTTAACCCCAGCTGGCAACTAAGCACCACACAGCCATACACTCACTCACCCCTAGTGGGATGGGGGAGAGAATGGGAAGAGTAAAAGTGAGGATACTGGTGGGTTGAGATCAAGCCAGTTTAATAGCTAAAATAAAAGCCATGCATGCAAGCAAAGCAAAACAAGGATTCATTCACCACTTCCCATGGGCAAGCAGATGTTCAGCCATCTCCAGGAGAGCAGGGCTCTGTCACATGTAACTGTGACTTGGGAAGCAAAACCATTGTTCTGAATGTCCCCCTCTTCCTCCTTCTTCCCCCAGCTATATAACATAAGCATGATGTCATATGGTCTGGGATATCGCTTTGGTCAGTCGAAGTCAGCTGCCCTGGCTGTGTTGCCTTCCAGCTTCTGTACCACCAGCCTTATCAATGCAAGTGTGAGGTAGGGTGAGAGGCCTTGATGCTGAGTAAGTGCAGCCCAGTGAAAATGAAAACATCTCTGTAGTATCGACCCTGTTTTCAGCACAAAACCCACACAGTCCCATACCAGCTATTATGAAGAAACTTAGCTCCATCCAAGCCAAGACCAGCACAGGCATTTTCTCCTTCTTTGCTATTTTATTTTATGGAGTCAAAGGGAGGCTGAAGGTTTTGGCTATCTTACTATTTGCATTCAAAAGAGGTTGCCACTCCAAAACAATGCATTAATTGGTAATTGATCAAGTAAAAAGTCTTTTGAACGAGATGAAGAATAGTTGTGATTTGCAACATATGGTTTTCTATGATACCTTGAAGTATAAAGGACTCTACTACTTTCAGTTAATTCGGTAATGAAACTTTCATTGACTTAAAGGTCAACAAGATCAGGCCATAATTTACCAACATTTGTAATTCTCTAATTATATTTTCAAAGTCCAGATGCTAAACTGATTTTCAAGTCTTTAATATCCTGCTGAAGTAAGTGTATGGGTTGGCAAACTGGTTCTTTGGCTCCTCATTAAGATCATGAAAATTCTCTAACTTATCATATCTTCTTTGCACTGTCATGCAGCAGAGAATTCCAATCTGTGGTTCCAAGCTTGTCATGTAATGTCTTTTTTCTCTCACTTCCATCTCTTTTCCTTGCAGATAAAAGTAATATCTGAATATCAGTAACTTCTAGAACAGCACTTCAAATGTATATTCCTAGGTATAAAACACTTGGATCTTCACAAGAGAATGCAGAAAAAAAATTAACTGCATGAAGCACCTATTAAGACAAACTGAAAACTCAACATTTTTCTTATCTTCAATAATTTTTTTTGCTGTGCAGTATGAGAAAACAGAAAAATTATTTACAACTGCATACATTAATAATTGTATGATAATAATAATAATTGTGTTGCTGTCTGCTTATAACAGTTTACTTATCTACTTTCCCATCAGAACAAGTGGTTAGGTGTAAATTTGTAAGATTTCATTACAAACCTGAGGCATCAATCTCAGAATTGATATTTTCTACGAGCTGATACTAAACGAGGAGGGATTTTTTGATGATCTGATTCAAGACAACAAAGTTTTTATGTTCATAAACCCATTTTACTCTTATATAGAAAGATTCATGTTTACATACACATATGTGTTTATCTGGGCTGTGTCTGGACTAGGACATTACTCCACGGCACATATGATCACAGAATCACTGAATCATAGATTCTCAAAATCACAGAACCTTTGGTGTTGGAAGAGACCTCTGGAGATCATCTAGTCCAACTCCCCTGCTAAAGCAGGTTCACCTAGAGCATGATGTACAGGATCGCAGTCAGGTAAGTTTTGAATATCTCCAGGGAAGGAAACTCCACAGCTTCTCTGAACAGCCTGTCCCAGTGTTCTGACATTCTCAAAGTAAGGAAGTTTTTCCTCATATTCAGATGGGAATTTCTGCATTTCTCAGTTTGAATCTCCAAGAGCAATTTGGCCCACATACAAAGATTTTTTTGCTGTAGGAAACAAGGAAAAGAGGCTTATGGACAAAGTTAAAGAAAAGGATGCAGGAGTAGTTTTGTTGTACAGACACTAACAAAGAATTCATTAAAAACATACAGGAAACTTTGCGCCAGGTAACGCCTATATAAGAAATGAAATATCTTCTTAGTCCATATAATGACAGGAGTCTCTGCTGTAAACATCTTTGCAATGATATCTTCAGACAGAATAGGTGAAAGTCCAAAAAAAAAGTCCTGTCAATTCCTGATGCCCATTTGCCCTGTGGTCATCTGTGAGTACTCTGCAGCAAGTAGGATCCATCACTGTCGAGCACCTTAAGCAATATAAAAACACCTCCTAACTTTCTGTGTCCAAAACACTGTCCTACATGACCATGTCTACATCCCTAGCAAAGTTTTTACTGAGTAGTTACAAAAGTCCTGCCTAAATTTGCTCCGTTATACAGCAGAAACTGTTTGGACATATCTCTGAGATGGTCAGATTCTCCACCCAATTCACTGAAGCATACAAATGGTGTCTATTAATTGTTCTGGACACAGTATGGACTATAATCTCCAGGCCAGTCCAAAATTCATACTTGAAGAACTCTTACAGCCACTTGTCAAATGCTTTGTCATGATAATGTTATGATCAGGTTCTTTAAATTATTAGAGAGATGCCTTTGGAAGAATTAAGGTGCAAACAAGAGCATATGTTGAAGTCAATAGTGTGGATTTTTATTTCACAGTAAATGTGAGATATAGAGAGATAGAAAAAAATAGGAAAAAGGGAGAGAGGAGGACAGAAAGAGGGTAATGAAGAAGACAAAGTAGAAATATCACCACTCCACAGATTCCAATGGTGTTGGTCCTCTTCTTGCGGTCTTCTTCGGTGATGAGAGTCCCAGTTTTGTCAGAGTGATGGTTGCAGTTTAGATCCATTGAGGGAAGCCCAGGGTGGTGGGGGGAAAAACCCATGTGGTGAAGGAAGATGGTGGTGTTAAGGGAAGTCCCATGCAGTGTGCGAAACCCAAGGGTGGCTTTTATTATGCTTTAGGCTAGATGGGAACGCCCCCAGTACCACCCTTAGGGTGAAGAGTTTTACGGTGAATGATGTAATATTGGATCATGGGAAATTTCAGGAGTCTGACACCTTTTAAGATGTTACAGCTGCCTGTTATGTCAAGGCCATTGAGTCCATTTATAGCCCATTTTGGCCCATCAGCAGAGATGAATATATTCAGGTTATGTGTGAATTGTCCCGCTGCTTCCCTGGAGTGGAGTTATCACACCTGAACCCTTTGTGCAAGGACAAAGAAACTACCCAGTCTTTCCTTATCTTGTTCAACACTTAGCTTGTAGCCTGAGGTGTCGGGTGTGCACACCCTCAGCACGTGGATGGTTACTTTGCACATCATCAGCTTTCACCTGGATTGTCTGAGCCATTAGCATTCCAGTCTCTCACACATTCTTCTCCTGGGATAAATAGACAATAGTACCACCCTTATCTTATCTCAGTTCCTGCCACAGTTCAAATTAGTCAACCTATTCAGAGAGGACTGGGCTTCAGTGAGCAGGTTCTTCTATGAACAGTTTGCTACAGTGAACAAAAAGTCCTTCAGTGGTTTTAATAACGTTTAAGCCACAAATCATTTCAGTATCTCACAGACATTGGCTAACAATTCAGTCTCCAACTCATTGTCCATGCTCAGAGTGACAGGGAGTTCCCACACCATCCAGAGAATTGGGACATTTCTGATCTAAAGATGTAGAAATCAGTCTCTTATGTCTAGATTACAAATTAGCACAAACTCAAGAGTAAAATTTATTGCAGGTCCCCTTCATAGTAACTCTCATACTGAGTTTAGACCACCAGGTCCTCTACCCTATTCTGTTCCATTTGGTGAAATGGGAACCAAACAAAAAACTAAAAAAACCCTAACGACAACAACAAAACCCCATAAGCGAACAAAACTGAAAAAGCCCTAAACCAACGAAACAGAAAATGTACATTTTCCTTTATACATCTGGTAACTGTAGACTATGAAATAAACAGAGAGTCTTTTGGGAGTGATAAGTTAAGAAATAATATAATTATTTCATGTCTTTCTAATTAGCCTGTTTTCTGCCAGGAAGTCAAAATATTTTGCTACAAAATTTTATTGTAATTCCCAGGAGGATATTATCATTCATTATAAATTTATTTCCCCAACACATATGAAATATAATATAATTGAGTGAGGCAGACAAAAAAAAAAAATTAAGACTTAATCCAAATAAAATCCCCCAGTAAGAGAAACCAATTTTTTTGCTTCACAAAAAAAAAAAAAAAGAGTACATTAAATGCTTTTAACTTTCCATCCCAGTTGAAAATCAAAAGCATCCTAATACCTCAATTTACCTGAATGTAAATTTTGTATTCCAGTCAGCCATGTATTCGACCATGGCATTTCTTTTAAAAGCCTATAGATTGTCTACCTATGAGTGCGCTATCAAGAATCTAAACTTTTACGTTTGGAAAAAGGAGAATAAATCAAACTGAGAGAATATCTGACTGGTTTTTATCTCCTTACAGTTACACATGATAACATTTCTTCTCTTTTATAGACAGAACAGATGGAATAAACCAGCTTTAGTTTTTGGTATAATCAGTCATATGTTTCAGATAACTCTTTTTCAGTTATTTTTCCACAAGGTAATCTAATAGACTAGCAGCTGTATAATGATGGATTCATTAAATAGTCTTGAATTTTTTTCAAACTGTGAACTTGAAATCAATGGGAGTTGGATCAGGCCCTAAATAAAACATTTCTGAGGATGTTGCAGTTTCACATTTTGTAAAATAAGTGGAAATTGTAACATCAAGCCTGTAGTTTGGGAGTTGAAAGTTAGATTGAAATGGAGGAACTTTCAACTAAATTATTTTACAGGAATAATTCAGCAGTTAGCATCACTGTTTAAGAGCTTTATGGAACACTTTTGACTTTGTAATATTCTTTTTTTTATGTAATTAAAAGGGAGTCTTTAATTTGTGGTGTCTCAGGAGTATTGTATTTACCTACTTAAGGTCGAATAGATAATTCTGTGTATGAGTCAGGGTGGCAACGAAGGATTTGTGGGTTTTTTTCCCTCTTTTCTATAATCTTCCTACTGCAGGAACTCTTTTTGATTCAATAATGACATTTGGTGGTAATCCCAGAAGAGTAATAATTTTGCCTGAAGACTAAACCAAGTGAGTGGTGATCTTCCTTGCTGTCAATGACCTATAGATGACATTTTGTACCTAATTAATTAGATGTATTTCTTTTGAAAGAAATGGCGAATCATGCATAATTAGAAAAGGCATCAAATTTGGAGCTGTTGGCTCATTAATGTAATGGAGCTAGCCTATGGCACTTAAAGACCATTTGTATTGCTCATGATGTTTGTGCTACTTTATGAGCAATTAGCACTCTATGTAAGGCTGATTCTCTTGATAGTTTTCATTTTTCTTATACTCAAAAGATTTAGATTAGTTTGGGATACAGTAAAAGCTATAAGATTTAACGTTCATGAACATTGAGATATTAGTGATTTACAATATGGGCAAAAATTACATGGAATCCAACAGTTTTTCTTTTCCTTAGGCTAAACAAAGAATGGAAAAAAAAACCCCTCGCTGAACTATAAAATTCATTAACAATAAATTTAAACAAATCCTACATTGAAAGAATTAGCAAGTCTGCTATGTATTTTTGGTGATTTTTTTTTTGAGAACTAAGGAATGATAACTTCAATATGGGATACACAGTCCTTCTCTGTAAAAGCTAAAAAGGTATTCTGTTTATTTATCTTTCTTCTGAGTTGCTTAATATTAATTAAATTTCCCATTTTAACAATATTTTTGAAATATATCTTAAGTTTTAGGACATACTGAGTTTTTATAAAGCAAATAAATTAACAGGCTTTCTGGAACCAGTCCATTCTCTGCACAAGGGGTCCAAAAGTTTAAATTTCACTTTCCACCTACAATTTGCCAGATTGGTCTATAATCCCTGCTAATTATTTCTCTAGAGAGTGTGACTACTTCAGCTTTGCTAGGATTTGTTCCTGTAGAACGCCTGGTTATTTCTTACTATAACCACTAAAATCACATTATTTTCTGTCTCATGGAAAATAATCCAGAAAAGCTAAAACATACATTATCATACCATGCAACATGCTTAAAAACACATCCAGCAACAGCTTTGGAAAATTGGACACCATTAATAGTTTTATATTTTAATTTATCCTAAACTATTAATCAAATGCCTGGGCTGTATGGATATAGGTATGAATATATTTTGTGTGGACATTTTACATATGCTATAGCTAAAAAAGTAAGTGCATATTTTCAAAAAAAAAAAAAAAGCTAAACAAATATTCATCTCAACTAAAGCCTAAAATTTTTATTTTGTCTTTGATCACTTTGTACAATTTAATTTACCTTGAATGTAAAGTCTACTAGGAGGCTTTACATACAAGTTCTCACTGAATCAGAATGCAATTTGGAAATCTTGTGATTTATGAATTTTATAAAGCAACCCTATAACTATATAGAATCATAGAATTGTTAAGGTTGGAGAAGACCTTTAAGATCATCAAGTCCAACTGTTAACCTCTAACACTGCCAAGTCCATCAAGAAATGATGTTCGTAAATGCCACATGTACATGTCTTTTAAATACTTTGGTGATGAGGACTCAACCACTTCCCCAGGCAGTGTATTCCAAAGCTTGATAAACCTTTTGGTGAAGAAATTTTTGCTAATATCCAATCTAAAACTCCCTTTAAGCAACTTGAGGTCATTTCCTTATTCTACCACTTGTTACATCGGAAATGAGACCAACCCTCACATTGCTACAACCTCCTTTTGGGTAGTTGTAGAGAGCAATGAGTTTTCCCGAGTCCCCTTTTTCTCCAGACTAAACAACACCAGCTCCCTCAGCTTCTCCCCATAATATTTGTGCTCCAGACCCTTCATCAATTCATTGCCCTCCTCTGGACATTCTGCAGCACCTCAATGTCTTTGTTGCAGTGAGGGGCCCAGATCTGGTCATAGGATTTGAGGTGAAGCCTCACCAGTGCTTAGTACAGAGGGATTATCACCATCCTAGTCCTGCTGGCCATGCTATTTCTGATATAACACACACCTATATTTTTACAGTTCTACAATTTTTAGCCATTGAACTTATTCTCACTGTTTGGGTTCATACTCAAATATTTTACTAAGCGACTATGTCTGTACTGGGAAAATTAATAGCACTGGCAAACCAATTTGCCAGTATGGTTAGACAGCTGAAGGAATCCCTGTCAAAGTTTTGATCTGGGTCAAGTGTCAGTCTCCCAAAGAGGTTTAAGCCAGCACACAGCATTCAAAACAGTTCTCAAGTGTACTCTTTAGGGGGCTTAACAGTGTGAATACAGCCAAAGCATCTCAATTAACTGCAGAACTAGGGAATGGATCCCTGCCACTCTTTTGGTTACTAGTGTAATTTTAGCTCTTTGTTTTTATGTGATAATAATTTGTGCTGGGCTATACATGATAGTCATAAAAAGTAGAGACTTAGATGTTAATCTTTTTCTCCATCAAGACTGTAGCTCATAAATCAATAAGCCAGACTCTGGCCAGTTGAGCTAACAGAGAGTCTATGACCAATGGGGTAGTCTTTCTTCCATGTCATTTCAGCCATCCCACATTGGCTCATTTGTGCTAATTTACTGGCTATCAATTCATCTCATTTCTCCTCTTGATAACACCAGTCCTTTTCTGTGTCTGTACTTATGGCCAGGCAAAATCTCCACTGTTGTTTCCTTGTCCAAGTCTCTTTGTTCTCTGGAGAACTTTCACAGACATTCTTATTTCTGTTTTCCCTTTCTCTCTGCTTCTTTCATTCCCCAGTTTTTGTCCTTGCTTTCCTCTCTCTAATATATTCGGTTTGCACGTCAGGTTTTGGTGGCGGGAGCCTACAGAGGTGTCTTTTGTGAGAAGCTGCCAGAAGCTTCCCCCATGTCTCACAGAGCCAATGCCAACCAGCTCCAGGATGGATCTACTGCTGGCCAAGGCTGTGACCCCATGAGAAACCCATGTTAGAACAGGCTCCTGAGAGGGACCTGTGGACCCATGGAGAGAGGAGCCCCCAGTGGAGCAGGTTTCCCGGTAGGACTTGTGACCCTGTGGGGGATCCACAGTGGAGCAATTTGTTGCTGAAGGACTGTACACCATGGAAAGGCACCCAGGCTGGAGCAGTTCATGAAGAACTGTAGCCCATTGAAAGAACTCATGCTGGAGAAGTTTGTGGAGAATTGTCTCCTATGGGAGGGACCCCAGGCTGGAACAGGTCAAGGACTTCTCTACCTGAGCAGTGACAGAAACAACCTGTGATGAAGTGACCATAACCCCCACTCCCCATCTCCTATTGTCACTGAAGTGGAGGAAGCAGAAGACAGGAAAGAGGGGGACATGGAGGGAAGGTGTTTCTAAGATTTGTTTTACTTCTAATTATCCTGCTCTGATTTTGATTGATAAAAAATTAAATTAATTTCCCGAAGTCAAGTCTATTTTACCCATGACAGTAACTGGTGAGTGATCTCTCCTTACCCTTACTTCAATTCATGAACTTTTTGTAATATTTTCTCTCACTTGTCCAGTTGTGAAGGGGAGTGATAGAATGGCTTTGGTGGGTCCCTGGCATCCAGCCAGGGTCAACCCATCACAATTCCATCCTTGTTCTCTCATACAGTTTCTTTCTAATGCTTTTAATCTATTAAATCATGATGTTTCCCTCTAGTGCTTGTTCAAAGTAAGGGTTTTCTGAGAGCATTAAGAAAACAAGAGAATAAAAGAATTCATGCCAATCTTTGTCTTCTTGCACTTCAATATTTATTATCCCCTATTCTCTCTTTTTTTCTTCACCTCCCCCTTTTCCTTTTTATTCCCCCTATTTTTCCCTTTTTACTTCTTCTCCTTCTCCTTCCCCTTCTCTTTTTCCTTGTGTTCAGAAGCAAAAAAATCTGGTTTCTGTCTAAGAGTCGTTTCTCAGTCCGATTTGAACGCCCGGTAACATGAAACACTGCTAGACATTTACAGGCTTCTTATTTTAATGCAACAGTTAAATAAATCGATATGTAAAATGCATATGTAGTAAACTGCCAGCAGTATCTCTTTCCCTCAGGCTGCAATAACTCCTGTATGAATTGGTTTTTGCCCCAAATATCTCTATTCAGACTTTGGACTGCTTTGGAGCATCACTCTCCTGTGGATGTAAATAAATGATGACTTGTTAATGGACTCTGATGCAAACAAGTGTATTTTACAGAGGAACAGAACTAAAAACTGTACTCCTTGCTCCTGACAAATATATATATAGCAGTAATGATATTGAAATAGGCCAAGGTATTTTTGGAGTGAACAGATCTTTATGCCGTAGTTCATTCTGACTGTATTCTTACTGTAAACTTCTGAAATGTACATTTAGCAGTGCCTTGAGTGACATCTCCTGGAGAAAGTAAACACGGTCATTCACAGTAATTTGCTAGTGAACTGTGACAAGAGATTTGCAGATTCCATTCCTGCAATTCTGTTTTTAGAAATGTGAGATAAATCTCACAGAATTATTTATGCAGAAATTTTATTTCCTTTTAAAGTAAAGTTGGATTAAGATACAGAGTTTTTCTTCCTCTCACAATAGCGCTAGCTGAGTTGACTCAAAGCCCTTGTCTGGTAACAGCCATAAAATAGTGTAACAATTTGTCTTTTTAATTACATCTTTTGACTAGGTGTCTCATGAGAACTATGTAACCTTCTTCCAGTGGCACTGGAGTAAATCGAAACAGATTCTAAAAAAACCCAGGGAACAGAGTCTGATAAAACTTGTCTAAAGAAAAATCAGACCAGTGCACTATGAAGAATGAATAGATATTAATGTAATCTCCCCATTCTTTGGTCTCCTGAACTCTCTGGATATGC
This sequence comes from Chiroxiphia lanceolata, assembly GCF_009829145.1. NCBI lineage: Eukaryota > Metazoa > Chordata > Aves > Passeriformes > Pipridae > Chiroxiphia > Chiroxiphia lanceolata. Next base: position 64,836,951 of record NC_045638.1, on the reverse strand, counting down.
CTTTTTGAATTATGAAGTGCACAGTAAAACTAATCTGGTATAGTTTACAGCTGGAAACTGGATTAAATAAACATGTTGCCACGAATAATGTATATTTCAGCAACTAGGCTAGCTAATCTAAAACAAACTTTGATATTTCACTACTATCAACCAAGGGCATGCACTTAAGAACTGGTAACAGAAAGGGCAGTTATTCCATTTCATGTACTCACAGAAGGTAAAAGTAGGTTTAAAAAAAAAGCATCATTAGTCTCTCAACTTGTCTCTTAGGTTTCAATTTTATTTTATTGATGACAAAACTGAAGATAGAATCTTTCAAGAAAAATATGATTTATTGTCTTAACTATTTCTATTATTTTCATAGAGTTGTTGCACACTGCCACAGGAGGACTTGATGATCTCCAGAGGTCCCTTCCAACCTCAAAAATTCAGTGATTCTGTGAAAAAACATGCAAACCTGAGATATGAAGAAGATAGATATAGTAATATGAGCACTAGGTGGAAGTGAAGAAGGAGGAAGAATATATTAGTGCAATAAACCTTAAATTATCAAGAGAATTCTGTAATAAAATTACCTTTCCTTTCCTTTCCTTTCCTTTCCTTTCCTTTCCTTTCCTTTCCTTTCCTTTCCTTTCCTTTCCTTTCCTTTCCTTTCCTTTCCTTTCCTTTCCTTTCCTTTCCTTTCCTTCCTTTCCTTTCCTTTCCTTTCCTTTCTTTCCTTTCTCTTTCCTTTCCTTTCTCTTTTCTTTCTTTTCTTTTCTTTTCTTTTCTTTTCTTTTCTTTTCTTTTCTTTTCTTTTCTTTTCTTTTCTTTTCTTTTCTTTTCTTTTCTTTTCTTTTCTTTTCTTTTCTTTTCTTTTCTTTTCTTTTCTTTTCTTCTTTTCTTTTCTTTTCTTTTCTTTTCTTTTCTTTTCTTTTCTTTTCTTTTCTTTTCTTTTCTTTTCTTTTCTTTTCTTTTCTTTTCTTTTCTTTTTCCCCAAATGAGACCACAAGGATTATTCATGGTCACTGGTCTATCACAGAGGAAAATTTTGGTTCTAGTCTTTGCTTTGAGTCCCTACTTCATCTTATTCAGAGTAAAGGCTCTCATGCAATAAACTGACTGAAAAGGAGTTTAGAAAATAAATCTTTGTTCATTAATAGACTCCAGAATATGCATAGACATAACATTCAAATGAGTCACATATATTTAAGTAACTCCGTATAATTGACAATATTCCTAACAGGTCTAATATTTTTATTAAATAGTTTCTAAGGCAATTAATTGTTCCTTTTGTAATTTATCCAGATAGAATTGCATATACTGAATTGCACAGACATCACAGAATTTTACATGCAGCAGAAAAATGGCCATTGTGTTTCAACTGATGCAGGTGAAAAAGTCCAATTTCCTTTCATGCTGTGTCTGCTCCATTTATGTTACTATGCAGCAACAGGATCAAGTCTGGGCATGGGGTTTGATGTAGAAATGGATCCTCTTTCATTTAAATGTGACTGATTTCTTGTAAAGAGTTTCAGATTGATGCACAGAATATGAACTAGTCAGATTTATTATTTAAAGTGACTCCATTAGCTAAATTCAGCATTTTAAACTGAGTTTGAGTCACCATTGCCTTCTGTAATTTTTTTTTCTTGTAATGTCAATCTGAGAGCACAATGTAGACACTTTTGATGGTTTCAGAAGCAGACAATATCAGTTGCCTCCAAAAAATCCTTGCAGGCCAAGTATAATAACAAAGCATACCACAGGATAGCCAACTACAGTGCGGTATAGTTTTTCTTTTAAAAAGCATATCAGAAGAAAATATTGAACAGAAGTCTGAAACTCTAATTCATGCGGAGAGAAAAATTAATTAATACGAAATTAAGAGGTATTTAAATTTGCAATTTCAATTATTATGATTAACCAAAGTGTATAACTTTAGTTTTCTAACTAAGGGTTATGCTCTTCATAACTGCTGGACCACCTATGTCTCTCCATTTTCTACACTGAGAACAAAGAGAAAATTACCTCTCTCAGTTCTAAGTTCTCTAAATCAATCCTAAGTGGTTCCTCTTTGACTACAGTAGAGAAATAATAGATTGTGTGAGTATACAGGTTACCGCTCTGTTTCCCCCTGTTCTCAGCCAGCTAGTTTTTGAAAATGTAATTTGACGATTTCTTAAGGTGATTCAAGATTTTACTTATATAATGTGTTTAAGCCATAGTAGGTTGGCTGAAAATTATTAAAAGCCTAAGAAAGTCAGGTACACAGGTTTAAACAGAAAGCAAAAGAATCAGTACCTAATTCCTTTGACTGCTTTAGAAGTTTTCAGTCATGATATTAGCAAATCCACCTGCCAAAATCCATGAAGAATTATGCCAGTGTACTGACCTTGCTAGGATAGGATTGGCTTTCTCCATAGCACCTCTTATGCTTCTGTGTTTTGGATCTGAGACCAAAACAGTACTGGTAACATACCAATGTTCTAGTGTTTGCTGACCAGTGCACACCTTCAAGGGCTTTTCTGCTTGTCACTCTGTCCCCCAGGGGTTGCACAATGTATTGAGAGGAGACACAACTGGACAGGTAACCTGATCAGAGATGTTCCATATCATATAATGTCATGGTCAGTGATGAAAGGGAAAAGAGGGGGCTTTCAGGGCCTTTTTTGATTTTGAACTGGCTGGGCCTCAGGCTCCTTGTGGGAGGTGGTGAATTATTGGGTTTGCATCACTTGTTTTTTTTTTTTAATTTCTCTTTTCTTCCACTTACCATCATTTATTAAACTTTTGTTTTTGTTTTTTTTTTTTTAATCTTGACTTCCCAGTTTCTTGCTTTTATTCTTCCTTTTCTCTTCTCCTCTTCCACTGGTGGTGTGAAGGGAAAGTGATCAAGAGGCTATGTGGAGTTTAAATGACCATTGGGATTAACCCAAAGCAGCCACCACATTTGAAAAACTGCACTGGCTTGCAAATCAGAGATGTTAAAAAAATGATGATTTAATGCAATTAATTTTTCCTAATTTCAGAATTGATTAAGAATTTTTTTTTTAATTTTTTTTTTGTTTTATTTTGTGTAGTTTGCTTCTGCTGTAGAAGATGGAATCAGATTGACAGCTGGAACAATAATAGCTTTTCAATTCATGAAAACAGGGCATCAGATAGTCATGTGAATCTTTATAAACTCTACCATGTATCAAAAGGTATGGAACAAGGCTACAAGACCTGACAATGCTGCAGCCCCTAGCCCCATCAGAATCATCAGTAAGAATACAAATGCCCTTTTTATCCAAAGAGCTGGTCAGGGGTCTGAGGGAGAATATATTTCTAATACATTTCTAAATCATACTGCCAAATGCACCTTCCCACTGTGTTGCAGGATCCTCTTGAAAGTCTTGTGCTGCAGCAACTACTACTGAAGTACTGAAGTACAGTGTATAAAGCTTTTTTACCTAACTACCGTAAAATATTCAAGCCACTTGCTGTCTTCAAAGGGCATTGCAGGCACTCAGCATATGTTCATCCCTAACATGTTGGGTCTAATCTCTATTAGTAGTTCTCAAACAATAAAATGAATGTTACAAGATGAGGATTCCAGTGGAAGGCTGAGAAGTAGGAGCTACACTCATACTGCTTCTTTCAACATGTTATGGTTTAACCTCAGCTGACAACTAAGGACCACAGAGTTGCTTTCTCACTCTCCCTGGTGGGAAGGGGTAGAGAAGAGTAAAAATAAGAAAAATGATGGGTTGTGATCAGGGCAGTTTAATAGGTAAAGCAAAAATCACACACATGAGCAAAGCAAAACAACGAGTTCGTTCACCACTTCCCATGGGCAGGCAGGTGTTCAGGTATCTCCAGGAAAACAGGACTCCATTGCGTGTGACGGTGACTTGGGAAGACAAATACCATCACTCTGAACATTCCCCCTTCCTCCTTCCTTCTTTCTGCACTTTATATGCTAAGCATGACACCATATGATCTGGAATACCTCTTTGGGTCAGTTGGGATCAGCTGTCCTGGCTGTGTACCCTCCTAGCTTTTTTGCACCCCCAGGCTCATCACTGTTGCGATGGGGCAAGAGGTAGAAAAGGCCTTGAGGCTGTATAAATACTGCTCAGCAATAACAAAACCATTCTCTGTATTATCAACCCTGTTTCCAGCATAAACACAAAACACAACCCCAATACCAGCTACTGTCAAGAAAGTAGCTTTGTCCCAGCCCAAAGGAGCACATTGCTCCATGCCACCTCAGCACAGCACACTCTGGATCTCTCTACATACCCTGTTTTTTTCTCTCTTCATACCCCAAATGCCACAATCTAATGTGTAAAAGTGCAGATCCTATCTAAGGGTATGGATGCTCACAGCCTGCAAACAGACTAAATACTGATGTCCTTTGAGAAAAATGAAAATTATTTTATCTTACTTTCTGCTTGATTGACAAGCCCATAGTAAATGCTGGAATGAATGTTGACATGAATATAAAGGGAAAAGATAGCCAGCAGACTTGATGAGAAAATACTGATTGAAGTTCAGCTGTTTCTGTAGCCAACTCTCCACCAAGATCTTCCCTCATCTGCCATTGTTTGTCTGTCCTCATGACCCTCCCCGCCATCTCTGAAAGTCTGTGTGGACTGACTCTTCTCAGTGGAGAAATAAAGATGAGCAGCAATTTGTGCCTATCTCTGTGTTTCCCAGAGAGACAGTGACATCTTCCACTACTTACAGAATACTTTAAAAATTCCCATTATCACCTGAAAAATTCATTATGCAAACTTAGATGATGCCACACCATAATTTATATCTAGCAGGCTTTACAACCGTGTAATTCTAAGAGCTTGTTTCCTCTTTTTCTTCTTTTCCTTCTTGTATTCTTTTAACATACATGATTAGTATTAAAAATTACAACATTCTAGTCTCTATAAATAAGGCTAGAATCTTAAAAAAATTCTCAGGATAATGGCTATTAAAGTTCTCTTTCTTTTTCTGTTAGATTTTTATGTAGATGTCATTGTAGAAAGCAGCACGCTACCTTCATTTAGTTATTTCAAATATGTTTATGAGGAAATAAAAGAACCCCTTCACTGATTGAGAAATTAGCATACAGAGAGAAATTCCCATCTAGATTAATTAATAGTATCAATAAAATTATAGAATCATAGGAATCATTAAGTTCAGGTTTCCTTCCTGATCTGTATGAAGAATTGGATTCCTGAGGGAATAATCTGCAAAAATCAGCTATGCATGCAGTCAGTGAGTCTTGAAATGAAATGTAAGAGACAAGGGAAATGTTCTGCTCGGGAGTCTGAGTTACGAAACCTACTTGCAACAAAGGCTTGTTCCAAATTTTCCTTCAGATTTACTGATGAGAAAGAATTCACAGCGTAAACTTCACACTACAAGATTCAGGACACCCATGAAATGAAATCACTGCAGGGAATCTTCAATTGATTCATTACAGTGACTTACTATGGTCTTTTCACTTTTAACCAACAGAACAAAAGCAATAGAGAACTTTGCAAAATGTCGTCAAAGAAGCATCTCAATATTTTCAGGAAAGAAAAATAAATCAGTTGTAGGACAATAATCTCTGTGAAGTACAAATTTAGAGTCATAGGATAAAATCACCACAGACAGATAAAGTGCTAGAACTGTAACGTTTTTGCAACATTTATCCAAAACATCATGATTTATTTAAAGCTTCTTTTTCTTAATTTCACATGCCCTGGAAAATACTTGGGCAATTCACTGGAATCTCATGTGAGGATTTGGGCCTATGCTTCTAAGTAATCCTACAAGCTTATATTTGATAGTAAAATGTTTATGACATTTTTATTTTTGTTCTATGCCAAATATTGTTTCAAAAGCAACATTTACAACGAATGATATATTCTTGAGACTCAACCTTTGACTGAGAAATATGGCATCTATTGATTTGGAAGATTCTGAAATACTGTGTTTTATTCATAGGATGATTTTTTATTTGGAGTCACTGCAATTTATCTATTGAGTTATCAATTCATCCCTATCTCCACAGAAATTAAATGATTTTTGTTTTCTTTATTGAATAACTTTTAGATTTTTAGCTTTGCTGGTAGTGACTGTAAAAGATATTTATTCAAAAAGGTATGGAATTATCAATAGGAATATAAACAGAGTGGTTCTTTAATAAAATCCATACATTTACTCATTTTAAGCCATCAAGATAAAGATGTGAACAAAAAGGAAGTCTTCCCAGCTTGTATTTATCAGGTCTCGGTAAACATAAGGAGAACAACAACTGTGTACAATTAACTCACAGCCAAAAATAAAACAAAGAAAAGCTAACAGACAGAAGAACATTTTTTCTCTGAATAAATTTTTTTTGCTGTCAAGCTATGAACCTAAAAGTGTTTGTAAAATCATACATGCCACCTGTACAAAGTATGGAAATTCAGACTACTTTTTCCTTTTTTTGTAGATCATAAAGAAAAAAACCAAAATTATTCATTAACAACAACAAAATAACACCCCCTTCCAGACCCATGAAGACTTACCTCACTTTGAACAAGTTTTCCACATTTAGGTTTATGCAGACATTTAAAATTACAAGGAAATATCTAAATTTCAACTTTTAAATTTTAGTTTCTGAAACTACACTCAAATCCTACGCTTGAGATTGAACAGGCTATGAGCAATCTCTCTTTTGTCTCATATCTCCAGATTTCTCTTGTACAAACTATACACACAGTCCTAGCTGCATTCCTGAATACTTTCAGAATTCCAAACTCCATTTTCTGATATGGATAATTTATAATTATCAAATTAATATTTAAATATCTAATTAATATATTTAAACAGTTCAGGTGAAAAAAAAAGGGAATGTGGCTGGTAGACAATGGTAGATAATCTGTAATTTTTCAGTCCAGTTCATCTAAGTAGAACTCTCAGTTTGGTTCATAGGTATGTCCTTGGGAGAGCTAGGTGTGATTTTTGCTCTTCCTAGTCTGGGGGAAACAGTACCAGAAAACTCGTTGCTTTCAGAACTTCTCTAATATCATGACAACATTGATGGTCATAGAACGTGATGAGTAGGAAGAGGAAGGAGAAGGAAAATGATATGCCAGTGTAATTTTCTGTCCAATCAAAGCCTTTGCACTTATCAGCTCTATAATAGAGCTGTATCTTGCACCTTTGTTGATATTTTCTCATGCTTATCCAAGGGCATAAGATGGCAGCTGAGGGTGACCTCAGCATGGACAGTGTCCTGACCAAAGGGGTACAGTCTCACAGGATCTGAGCACAGCAGGTAGCACCAAGGTCTGGTACAGTCTCCAGCAGCAGCACACAACACAGCACATGATGCACCACAGCCAAGGGAGTGAGAAGCAAGAGCAGGTGAAGTCAAAGGCAAGGCTGGAGATAAGTACACCTACAACATAGCTCAGGTAGGGGTTAGATGCTCATGAGCTCCTGGGGCCATGGGAAGGGAAGCCCTGGGTAAAGCTAGTCAGGGACATTAAGGTGTGCTGGTATCCTCAGGCCCTGATGCCCCTATAAGAAACAGAAGGCATTTTCTATTTGGAAACAATGAATAGCTTGCCACTGATCCCCAAGGTGGGCATTTTATGCTTCTCTAGTATTTACTAGAGATTGATGTACCCTCATTTTTTCAACAGCATTAGTGCCTCAGACCTAAGTTTGTTGGATCAATTGTTTTCTGGATGACTGGAATGGAAGGATTGTAAGTCACAGCTTTTATTTATGACCTTCTGTATGGATTTGTCTCATATCTAACTGACATAGACTGTGCTTAGCTTGCAGGTTTCTGAAAAATCCATTCCTTAGGCACTTGGCTCTTCTTTATACCATATTGGGAGCCAAGCCATTTATTGGCTGCTGAATTTTCCAGGAAGTAAACTGGCAACAGATGAGATGTTGCTTCTCTAATTTAGTGAAACTATGCCTTAGCACCTTTAAAGAACCTGGCTTTATATATGCTGCTTCTCATCCGTAAAACAGAGAAAAAGGAAAAAATTCTAGAGTTCATAAGCTGTAAGATTAAGTACACATTAAGTACGTATAAGTTTGCAAGGTCTTCATATGTTGTGGTATACAGGCCACAATGAGATGTTTGATAAGAAGGAATTATAGAAGAGTTAGAGATCAGAAACAGCTTTTTAATTGCCAGACAAGCTGAATACTGAACAACATACCGGCACTTTGAATTGTTCCCAGTTACTCATTCAATCAATTAAGTGAAAAACTGTTCAGCAAATCTTAATACTGAATTAATGTGAAGAAATAATTAATTGCCTATAGACATTTTGCAAATGGAAAAGATTAATTAAGGTAGGCATTTATTTCAAATTGTTTGGTCAGCTGTCATTGCTCAGAATTCAGTGAGTTTTACATATGTAACTCAGATACTTCAACAGGGGTCAGAGAAAGAACATTTAATGTTTTTATTGTTAAAACAGGTGCAGATTAAGAAAAAAAATCATTGTACAATGTATAAAATAGCTAGCCTAGATTACTTGCTGTATAAAAGAAGGTAAAAGACCAGCATTTTTAAAAAGCAAAAGAAAAACCTAAACAAATTGCTTAGAAGAAAATTAAAACATCTGCCTAGCTGATGTACAATTTTGTATGGAAGGTTCTGGTTTGTATTTGTTAGGATATTTTCTAAGAGTAAGTCTTAAGACTATACTTTGAAATCCAGCGAGTCCCAAAAAGTTCCATGTGAGTATGATGGAGCACACTCATGTAAAAGGACACCTTTGGAGCACAGCAACCAAAAAGAAGTAAGAGACAGACTCACAGATAGGGCTGTGAACTATGACAGGGGAACAAATGAGCCCTACCGAGCAGAAAGTTTTGGAGGGCAGGCAGATTTATGATGGGTTTCCTACTTAACTGCCAGGAAGCTCTAGCAGTCAGTGGCACAAGAAGAAGAACACAAAACCAGGAACAAGACAGTACCATGAGAAGTGGCAAGCAAAAACATGCAAGAAGGGTTTGAAGATGGTGGTACCAGCATAGCAATGGTGATATTGCACTAGAAAAAATGGTACTTTGCCCTGGCTGATTCAGGTACCTCTAGGAATAGTGGTGTCCTCAACCAAAATGGACTTAGTGAGACATCCTCAGCTTTCCCCCCTGAGGCCACCAGGAGTGTCAGAAAAGATGTTTATGTGAATGTCTTCTATGATGTGCTTACAGGTGTAGACTGAGAAGTAGTTAAAAAAAATAATAATAAAAAAAAGAAGCCAAACTAAAGAAAATGGAAGTATATGTTGAGGGGTAATGTGAGACAATGCCCTGCTAAACCACGAGAACAGATCCATGCTGATCACTAAAAGCCGAATGAGCCTGTCCAAGGCCTCCAGCCCACACCAGCATCAACAGTGAAGGTTATGCCTTGGAGCATCTCCAAGGCAGCAGTGTCTTTGTGTCTTGCACACAAAGATTATAGGATTTTATGTACACATATGCTAATCAAAAGACCCCTTGAGGCACTTTCCAGACACTTACCAAGGCACTTGTGCCTGCATATGACCCTCTGTTCCTGAGTAAACGTGCCCCAGCTGTGCCCATGGAAATGTGGAAGACCCCGAGCAAACTGCACTGACTCAGAAACAAGCTTTGAGCAGGGATTGGACTAGCTAAGGTTTAGTGGTTGATTCCAACCAAAATTCTTCAGCAGTTCTATTAATATTCTGAATTGAGCTTTTACTGGGATACTATAACTTTCCCAGGTTTTAGCATGTATGTGCTGCCTACAAACTTTTAAGTGCTGGGGCTCCAGTGATCTCTGACATGCCATTCTTAAAGTAACAACTGATTATTTTGGCTCTTTAAAGGTGAACCGTGGATGATGAAGCAAAACCCGTTACTGACAGTTTTAAAGAACAGAGGCTGTTTTACAAACATACATTGCATGTATTCACATTCCAGCATTGATGGTAGGCTATGCTGTCCAATTCCTTTATCTCTAAAGCCACGATGCAGATATTATGTTATGAAGAGCTTTCATATTGGGCTTTTGGACAAAAGATATATTTAATTTCACAACAAAGTATACATGAGAGCTGTAAAATATTGGTGACTTTATTCACTGGTTAGAGAGAAATTGCACCAATCCATTTACTGATACCTATTGAAATGCCAGTGGTGATATTTTAATAAAAGATGTACTTCTGGTTTTTTGTTACTTTTTTTTTTTTCACATAAGAACGCTAATGGAAATTGAAGATGCCATAGGCTAACAGAGGTTTTTTTTGTAACTAAATAAAAATACAAGTCAAGTGAACTGTGAAAGACTTATGTGAGTTATGAGAAGCTGTATATTAGAAGACTGTTCCATGCTAATCAATAAGGTAATTTAATTAAACCATAAACTTTCTAATAATAGACAAAAGGAATTAGAAATTTGCTCAAAAAGTAAAAGCTTCAATAAATGCAAAACCTAATACTGAACAAGGAGAAATAGTATATTAAAGTGCCTAGTTAGAGTTTGAAAAATATGATAAAATTCCATTTCTGCTGTATGTGCCCTAACCACAACTTTTTAATTTCTGAAAAAAATCACTTTTAATGTGACTTTACATTCATTCATTTTATTACAAATTGTTAATTTTTAAATAGAAATAGGTTAATGACTAGGGTTAATATTAAATACTTGAATTCCTTTTTCATTTTTAGCTAAATATTTTCTTCTCCACTTTTCTATTTCCACTTTTGTTAAAATGAATTTTATAATTACATACTTGGTAAAATTATGAGATGGAAAAGTATAATCATATTTTATTCCAAAAATATTCCATATTTTAAACCAAAAAGTGAAAACAAAATTGAAAAATTTTCTTTAAGGAAAAATTCCCATGTTTGTCTGATTTATTCACAATACACAATTTGATCAGTTATGTTTCAGTTTAGGAGCTCAGCCTGAAGGATGTAGAATAAATCTAGTTTGCAACCATACTACTGTAATGTCCTAGACATAATTCAGAAAGAGCAGTATTTTTAGTGGTGTGTAATATTTTAGTAAACAACAAACCATCTTTCTATGGTGATGCTTAATAAAATATGGAACTGTATTCTTTGAGGTTTGCAAGTCTGATAGAAGCTTATAAAGAAAAATGACATTTTCCTATCTGGGCATCAAGTTTCACACATATTTTGTTTGGATTGTGTGTCATCTCCAATTTATTGTAAGATGTGGATAATGTTTGAATAGTATTCACAGGCAACTAATATGATTAGAAACAATAATAATTGTTTATCTATGAACTGAAGACCAATAGCCTTGAAATCTTACAAATCAGTAGATAATAACAGCATAGAAACACATTCTGTGTTCTCCTACATCATTCCTTGTGTTCTGTGCATCTAGAGGAGCTGAAAAGGCACAGAAGAGAGACTGAAAAAGGGGGAAGGTTGTGAAGGGTGGTCAGGACGAAATTCCTCTGGAAAACTCTTCAGTGTCTAAACACATATGTGGCTCTTTTCTGTCTAAACACAGCAGCGGCTCTTTTAAATTAGTTCAGAAATTAGACAGATTTTTTTAAATTAAAACACTTTTCAATTAAAACACACAAAGTTTCAATACCACTCTAGGATGAGACAAACTGTCACTGTCACTAAAAATATATCCCTCATTCTCTCATATGCTTGCCTCTAGCTTCTGTCACCTTCTGCCAACTCTATGAAGTCCATATAGCTGCATGATGAACTGGTCTGATTAAAAATATTTTTGTCCAGGTTCCTGAACAGTTCCCTGGGGATCACTTCTTTCAGGAGCAGCTTAAATTCAGGAAATTAAAGGTGCATATTCATAATCATTGCATCAAATCTAAATTGAGACTGCTGTGATCTCAGCTGCCTTTTCCATCCCCAGCTGTGCACTCTATTGCCTTGCACTGGCACTATGTCTTCTGTAATCATGTATTGAAACATTATGGTGAGCTGAATGGATGAAAATTCACAGGATAAAAGAAGAAATAAAAAAAAAAAAGAAAAAAAAAAAAAAAGAAAGAAATAACTTGTTAGTCCTTAGCTGAATCAAGTCTCTGAAACAACTTACTATGTTGCTATTCAAGCTCTCAGATAGTAAAATTAGGCAGAAGGGCTAAATAGTAGAAAAAAATTAGGACAGTGAAAGGCTAGAGAGGATTACCCTGCTGAAGAAGCATATGGAGACATATGAAGAAGCATATTTTTAGATCTGTGGCTAAAAGAAAGATGGAATTTAGATAGATATACTTTGGTATAAATACATGGGGATTTTTCTCTTTGTTCTGTTATATCTCTGCATAAACCGGAAAATGGAGGTGAGATACTGGGCATCAGCTAATACACAGATATTAACCAGAATATTAACCAATTTGAGAGGGTAGTATAAGGCTCTGTGTTGAATCAGAGCACTGGGATGCCCCTTTGGCTTATTAGCAGCAAAATTCCCCACCAACAAAGACTTAGACTGTCAATTCAGTTTCAAATTTATTTGTGAATTAGGGCCCTTATAGAAACCAAAACATCCTTAATCTTCATTTCATCAAACTATAAAAAGGAAGTGATTTTAAACTCTCTTCTCATCTGCTTAAATGTAAGGTTTTAACAGTGTGGGAACAGCATCAAGAAAACCTGGTCCTCTACCTTCTAATAAAACTAAAGCTTTTCTGTTGCAGTGGCTGCATCAAGGCACAGAGCGAAAAAGAAAATGAAGTGTAGAGAAAAAGACAGAGATGGAAATACCACCCATATTTATTAGTGAATTTCTACTACCCGTTATCTGCTTAATTATCAACTATTTTCTGCTGACTTCAGTTACAATATCAGCTGCCTAGCATGGCAGGAAAAGGGAGCATCCCAAAATAATATTAAATAGGCAAGCTAAACTGCAATACTGCATTAAATATTTCCTATTTAGACAAGAATATGGCTGCATTTGATCTCAGTGAAGTCCCCAAACTCTCACTTCACTGAGGCTTACCCAGGCTGTAAATCAATGAAACTGAGGACATGTTGCTTTCTAACAATCTGTTCCTTCAAGTTAAAAACAGCTGAACATGATCTTGCTAGCTCCCAGTGTGCTGCTGTGGCTGAGAGGGCTAATGCGTTTCTTGCCTGCATAATCAGGGGAATACTCAGCTGGAGTGGGGAGGTTATATTACTGACATAACAGCATAAATGTTTATGTTTACTCTGGGACTCGGGGTACAAACTGTAGTATACACATACCCTAGAGAGGCAGCTATTCTCCATGACTACGATGTTTAAGAGAATGGTAAGAAAATGAGACTGTTTACCACAGCAGGAAGAAAACAGCTCACATGGATTTAGATGCCAAACAATAAGATGCTAGGAATTGAAAATACTGATTACTGCAACATTTTTGTTAGTCTCATGTCACATGTACAAGCTTTTCTTACAGTAGATTGAATGATGGATGAAAAACAAAGAATATGTGTACAGTGAGAAATGTATATTTCTGTATTTTGTCTGGACATACTGTTCTCTTTCACCTTCTTGAAAAAATGTTTTTACACACAGTAGTTAGCTTAGAAATACTTAGCAAATATGAAGTTACACAGAAAGGAGAAAGAGACTGAACAGTGAGACTGCTAACAGCTACTTTCTTCTGATTGTGGTAACAATGACAAACTTTTACATCAGCTTTTTATCAACAATCTGTATTTATAGATGGAAAAATAAATAAATAAAAAAAATCAAACCATCAAAGCCACAGTGAGGGAACCACTTGCTGCAGACCATTCAGCAGAGTTATGAATGATGATGGAAATACGCAGAAATCCCAACCTTGTTTTCCCAGGCTAATACTTACCCAAGAGACCATGCTGGCTCTGTGAGATCACAAGTGCATTTTGTCTTTGAAGCAAGTTATCCATTACCTTTGAAGGGGCTTCTTTTAATAAAATACAAATCAAACACATCTAAAATAAATCAAACACAGCAAGGCTTTGAACCAGATCCCAAGAGGTCTTGATAACATAGTCTGCATTTAAAAATGTGCTGATAACCTACTCTACATTTACAAATGCTTCTGATCTCAATGGGAGCTAAGGATGCTCAGAATCTGACTGAAGATTTGAATCCAAAGCAAAATAAAACAAACAAAAAAAAAACTAACACACACTCCCTCCCCAAAAAACCCCTACACATAGGGCACAAAGGTGGAAGGTGGAAATACACCGTGAGTTTATTCTGCCCCTTATATTGAAAACAGAAGTTAGCCACAGGCCCAGTCTGAGTACCTCGTCTTTTAACTGTAAAGAGGTAAAATTTATGCCCTCAGGCTTCCTATTCTTATAAGTCAAAGATGCTAATGATGTCACACTGCTTACCAGTGTGACAAAGAGAGCCACTGCTGAGACCCTTTCTTTAAAGCAAACTACAATTCAAAAACTTTCATTTTTTCATTGAAAATCCCTACTAAAGCTCTGACATCTTTTCTGACCTCCCATACAAGGCTATAATGTAATCCTAGTGGGAGCAGCGAATTTCAAAATTCACTAAACCTGATAGAAGAGTTAACACATTAATGACTTCCATAATTAAAAAATAACTTCAGCTCAACATCTTAAACCCCAAATATGCCATTACCCCCACTTTATCAAATCAGGCACTGCATAATTAGTCCATTCAGTAATTTTTAAAATGGACATCTCCATGCTCTTCCATAGATATTGAAAGATCCCATGGTGTTCTGCTGAAATTGTCAATGCCTTTACCTTGAACTATGTTAAGCAGAGATGACTGCCAAACTGAAGACTTTGTTTACGGCTACTGCACTGAACATCTTTTAGGAAAAAAGAACATTTCTGAAGAAGGATTGCAAATTAGATGATAGCAGGGTTCTGAATGTGCAGTTCAATGTCAAGGTGGTGCATCATCCAAAGCAATTTGAACTGGTATTCCTTTTTTTTTCAAAACGAGCCATTTATATCTGGTAAACAAGGTTATTGGCTTAATAAAATATTTGTTACAATAGCAAATATAGTATTGAATCATCTGATGGTTTAGGTATTCACCTTATATTATAAAAGGCTCTAAAAGATAAACAATAAAATTTGAACTGATAGATGACAGTAAAAGATGTGAAACCACCAATTTTCTGGCTCATGTTTGGCCAATTTAAAAATGAGAATAATAGCCTCATTAGCTGTCAGTCTTCAGAGGCATGAAATTCATGTTAAAAATCTGTATCCATTGTATGAGTTATTGAGAATACAAACCACCAGGAATAACAATTCTGCCTAATTTAAAATCTTTGTGTCAAAAGAAGAAATGAAAGATTGGAAACGACAGAGGTGAATGAAGCTGTCGTTCTTTTAATTTTATTTAATGAACCCTGAAAGTCTTTCTCACCCTGTTATTTCTCTGCATTTTTTCTTATCCAACAGCACCACCATGTGACAGTACAGATTTTAGTGTTTGAGTTTCCACACACACACACATCCTCAACTAAATCTTTTTATTTTAGTAACTGAGATAGGTGTAAAATGCTGAAAATGTTAAATACTATTAAGGATTCAAATAAACACCATACCAGTGGATCAGTGGTTCCTAGAGCTTCAGTCAACAGTCTTTGAAAAAGTTTCCTGATATTAATATGCAAAGATGTCTTTTTTATATGAATATACAAGAAATATCTACCTACATTAAAATCAGTATATTTATATATTTATATTTACATATTCAACTAGTGTTTAGTGCTGTAAAAGAAATTCTTCTTCTCCGGTTGATTCTCTAAAATAATTTGTTGCTTTAGTGATGGCTTCTAAGACCAGGGATGAGACACAGGTGCCCTGTGGAAGGTAAGATCTCTGTAGTTTTTCTCATTAGCAACTTATTAGTAGCATCTCACCTAAGTACACCATTTTGGACCTCCACTCTCAGGTACCACACTCCATCCATCCCCTGTGCAGGGAGGATGGTGTCTTCAGTCTATTAGCCCAGGACCAAACCCTTTTATGGCTTTTGCATGCTCTCTCTCTCCAGCCTAATGAATATTTACCCGGACTATGCACAGTGGAACTGATTGAGCATGGCAGACTGAAATTACTCCATTGCAGAATGTGTCCTTAGTGCATTCGCATTGGAAACGCTGAGGCAAAGAAAGAAATTGAGTCTTGGTTTCCTATATCCTAAATGGATTACTTAATCACTGAGCAATCAAATAGCAGCAGGGCTGAGGCCTGTGCGAGCTTAAATGCAGTAGATATTTTGTGAAAGTATCTATGAAATGAGATCAGGAAGAGGAGATTATTTGTGGACATGTCAGATACATAAAAAAAGTAAAAGCCTCTGAGTACTTCTAAGACAAAGGCTGTTAGGGGTGTGCTTGTTAGAACCTTATTCAGAAAATACATATGAACAAAGGGTAATAGGAACAAAGTGTTGGGATTCCGGGCTGGGCTATTGGCAGAGAAGAAGCTGATGAGATTATGTAGCAGGCCATGGATAGCAGGATCTGAGAAAAACTCCTTACTCTGAGGACCTTCCTCACAAGACCTATTGATATTTAGCTATGTTGATTGACCTGTCTCCTGCAGCAAGATATGGAAAGACTTTGTGATGATGTTATCAGACCATGTAGAAACCTCTTTGTTCTTTGCCCCCCATGTGGTCCTAGCTAAGGGAAAATATTAACCAACTGTGTAACTGTAGCAGAAAATTGTGTAATCCTCTAGTTGGCATAATCCTCTAGTTAGGATAACCAGTCTTCCTCATTAACATGTCCTGCCCCCAGATCCTTATATTGCAAAGCACGTGTTCGATAAATATTTCAGTTTTCACCCCCAAACCTGGGATTGGATAGTTATTGACCTCTTCAACAAAGCAGCAGTTTTGGACTCTGATTTTGGAATCTAAAATGTCAGCCAAGGAAGAAAAAGGCAAACCAAATAATTTCATTACTCTTCCTGGGTTTTCATATACACCAAGAATATTAGATCACAATTTCTGGGTATGCTTTCAATGCTGTAATAATGAATTGGGTTTCTTCTAGTTCTGGGAATTTCAGAAATCTCTCACTTTCCTTCTCTTCATTTACTCCATTCAGTAAAATATACTTCAGTGCAATTTAATTTGATTTTTATCTTTTAAAACTTCTAAGTGAAGGTGTGGCATAGAACTTTATTAAAAGAAAAGGTAATGCCTAATGAAAATACAAAATAAACCTTTCCTTTTTTAGTCACTCTTAATAAGTAGATCTTATAAACCGTGTGGCTCAACATAACATGCTTTGGGTCAGGAACTCTGGAGAACTTGTCAACTGTGTCAAGTTGTCACTGCTCTTTTTTAACAACTTCATTAGAGCACTTAGAAGGGAACGACCATTATGCTAATACTATTTGCAGATCGCACTTATTCAGGGGACCATTCAAACTCTATCAAGAACATAAATATAAGAGAAGTCAAGCTAGAAAAGTTGAGTAAACGGATATAGAAAACAAAATAAGATTTTGAAAGGAGAAAGTAAGACACCACATCTAGGGAAAAATGAAGGGCTGAAACTTCATTTTCCCTCTTGCGATGAACAAGAGGGATAAAAAAAAAGAAAGTTAAACAGATCGGGGGATGTTAGGCAAAAATTTGAAATCAATTTATAACACAACACGACAAAAAGAAAATGTAGTGTAATTTACAATAGTATACAAAAGAAGCATTGAGTCATGGAACACAGAAATGACAGTGTATTTCTGTAATTCCATTTGGGAGATCATCTCTAGCTCTGGGGTAAACAAATACCATAGAAGAAATGCTAGAATAAAAAATTAAACAACCGATAAGTGTGTGACTCATTTTTCATTAAACACTCTCATCATGGCTGGGCTTCGCGAACGAAGATTTGGGAAGGCTTTATCCACACTTGTTACAGGCACATTGGTGACTTATGAGGCCAATACGTGACAGACATATCCGGTTGCAAAAGGCACAACAGAAAGACTCCTTAGATGGTGTATTCCGCAAGACACGGTTCTTCCTGCGTTGCCTTTTCTCCTCGAGAGTGATCCTGCGTGTGTTCTCAAAGGCTTCCGCAGCGTTATAGATGCTGTGTCTCCAGGCCTCCCGATTTGAGGCCAGAGTGGACCAATTATGGTGATCAATATGGCCAAGGCTGAGATGTTGTTTCAGGGAGTCCTTGAATCTTTTCTTCGGGGCTCCTCTCTTGCGGCAGCCAGTGGCAAGTTCACCATAGAGCAAGATCTTAGGGAGGCGGTGGTCCTTCATCCTTGAGACGTGCCCTGCCCATCGCAGCTGTGTTCTCATCAGCATGGCCTCTACACTTGTGACTGCTGCTTGCTCAAGAACAGATGTATTGGTCACATAATCTGACCAGTGGATGTTTAAGATTGTACGGAGGCAGCGCTGATGGAAGCGTTTGCAGATGCTGCTGAGCTCTTTGGGCTGGAAGTCAGCCTAAAGAAGACAGAAGTTCTCCATCAACCTGCACCTCAGGAAGTCTTCCATCATCCCCATATCACCATTGGCGAATCAGAGCTCAAATCAGTCCAGCAGTTTAATTACCTAGGTAGCCTCATCTCCTCGGATGGTAAGATTGACGGGGAGATAGACAACAGGTTGGCAAAGGCATACAGTGCTTTCGGAAAACTCCACAAAAGAGTATGGCGTAATAAACACTTGAAGAAAAGCACAAAGATCAGTGTTTACAAAGCCATAGTGTTGTCTACTCTCTTGTATGGTTCCGAATCATGGGTCATCTACCGCCACCACCTGCGTCTCCTAGAACGCTTCCATTAAACACTCTAATGCAGAGAAATCTTCATTGTATTAATAGCCCTTCTTGTACTTCTTGACTCTAAGCATTGGTTCTTAGAGCCAAGTGGCCCTGCTGCTCATATCCATTCTACTTGGAATTAACTATGGTCTCCCAAATGATGTTTGTCACAGTTCATGGAAAAGCAGTAGCTGTACGCTGTTCCCAGTAGTCCCTGTGGATGTGACTTCCTGTTTAGTGATATGGACACTTTGTAGACTGTGCCACTTGCTTGCAGCGAATGAGAACAGGCCTTGATATCTTATAAAATAGACATAGTAATATACGACCAAAGTCTTTTGCCCTTTCTTACTCACCATTAAAGACATACCCTTACCTAAATGTGCCTTGCCAGGTGCACTGGTCTCGGGGAGTAATGGTTAATCTTAGGAAAAGTGATGAGAAGTAGCTTGCAATGACACTGTGCAAGGCTTGCTGTAGAGAGGAAAGTGATTTTTCCTTCCATAAAAAATTAGATACTACCTACTATATATAAGCAGCACTGGGTCTTCTGGCCTTATCTACTGCTGTGACAAGAAGACATAATTATTTTTCTTTGTCTTTTTTTTTTTTTAATTTTTATTTTTCCCCTAATTTAATATGTTCAAAACATTCCAATAGCAGTGCTGTATCCCACCAAAGTATTTTTTATGTAGTATGAGTCTCTTGTATATATTACATACCCTGTGGCGTGATACAGGGACCAGTAAGTGTGCCAAACCTACTGGGACAGTTTTGGAGCACTGCGTAAGGTGTGGGTTAAATCACGTATCTATGTTATCTTGTTTTCATTGGACTTTGTGGCTAGTACCTTAAGTCAGAACTGGATCTATGCTTTATTTATGAATACTCGAGTCTGATGAATGTGAGAGAGACCCCAGGAATGAAACAAAATGTTTATTGCTTAGGCAATCACAGGAGCAGGTCCCAGTCTAATAGACAAGAGCTAGATTATTTAGCAGCATAGCAATACCTCCTTTGAAAACAACATCATTAATAAAAATAAATTCAGACCTACTAGTAGAAAGCTACTAAAAAACAGGTTTTGAAGAATTAAATAGTATTTACTCTTTTACAAACTCAGTAAGACTCTAACCCTGCCTGAGTATCTCTGTAAATAGGTCCAGGTGACACCCAAGTTTTACCCTCAAATTCTGGGCTATACAATCGGTACACAACCTAAGAGCACAGGAGAGATTCTCCTCAGTAAGCTATTAAAAAGAGATTCCCACTTCGATTAAAAATTGTTGCAGTTCATTCTTTAAAGTGAGCAACCTGTTTAGGAATATTTTTTCAGTAAAAATGGCTTACTCATTAAAAATGTAAAGACAAATCTGAAATGAAACATTGTTTTAATGAAAATGTTACTTAAAAGTCAGTATAGATCTGTTTTCTATATGTCACTATACTGTTCTGAATTCACAAACACATATAAATGTACATATATATGTTATTTCTGAAAATTGGACTTATTAGTCTACAAATGCCAACAGACATTATTAAAATGTCGGGTTTTTAAATAATCCACAAAAATCCCCAGAATTTTCAATCATCTCAACTGAGTAAAAGTTAATGAGCTGTCACAGGAAACAAAAAAACAAACAACCCCCTCCCTCAAATTGTGAGTGATTTTTTTCTTTAAAACTGTCTATGAAAGAAAATGACCTACAGTAATATGCCTTGGTATGCAGATTGTTGCAGGATCTTAAAGACTACAATTAAGTAAATGAATCAAACCTAAACTTCACTTTAGCAGTCTGTCATATGTCACATCAGAATTAGACTTATTATTGCATAAATATACTAACAGTCAACAGGGTTGTACTGGAAGCCTTACTTGTGAAGGTTGTTTTTTACTAACAGCCAAATAATAAATATGTGATAAAAGCTGAAAATTTCTTTTGGTTACAATAATTTCTGTGTTTTAAGCTCTGAAAATCAGTTTCTAAAAGTATTTTTTCTAGAAAGATGTGTGCTCTCTATATTATAAGCTAAATTCTAATTCAAAGGATTTTTTTGTGTTGTTCACTTCCCTCATATTGATATTTAATATGCAGTTTCGCTCCTGACTGTCACAGCCTTTTCTACCCTAATATAAACAATATGTAAGTTCAGTATTTTCTTTTGCATTTTGCACGAAAAAAAGGTATAAAATTTATTATGAAAGACCCTAAAATAATTTGTTTTGCAAGATGTTCAAAAGAATCATGTGTAGTGTCAAACAGATAAGACCATGCTATGTTCTTTTTTGCAATGTAGCTTTTTAAATTACTTTTCATTATTTGTAACCGCTGAAAATATTTCATCTACCATTTTTACCTTTTCATTTGTATTTTTTTAATTTCATCTTTCTTTTCTCTCCCACTGCTCTTTTGAATAGAACTGAAAATAGAAAGACTTTTTTTTTTAATTTCACATTAACAAATTCCATGTATATAATACTTTGTACTACCAAGTACATTAAAAGCAACCACCTTAACAATTTTTTCATACTTGAAAACAGTATTCCAAAGACAGTCTGTTATTGTGTTCTTTATGATAAGTGAAAAATGAAGACAGTCATAATTTAGACAACTTTACATAGTGTATCTTTTTCAAGGTATACATAGAATCATAGGATCATTAAGGCTGAAAAAGACCTCTAAATTCTTGGAGTCCAACCATTAACTTGACGCTGCCAGAGCTATTACTAACCATGCACCTAAGTACCACATCCACACATGTTTTTAACACTTCCAGGAACAGTGATTTCACCACTTCCCTGGGCAGTTTGCTCCAACGCTTGACCACCCTTTCAATAAAGAAATTTTTCCTCATATCCAACCTAAGCCTCCCCTGGCACAACTTGAGGCCATTTCCTCTTATCCTATCCCATTACCTGGGAGAAGAGACTGACCCTCATCTTGTTACAATCTCAAGTAGTTGTAGAAAGCAATAAGGTCTCCGCTAAGCCTCTGTCACTCTCATAGTTAATTAATAGCTAATAGTTAATATAGTTAGAATATTTCCTGACTGTAGACACCTAATGGTTATCTATTTGAATCAGAGTTATGTCTTTTTGTAGCTGGCTAAGGGTCAGTGGGTGTTCTAGCTAGGAGTGGAATAAATGTTGTTCTGGGGATGTTGTTTGCTCTGTTAGTTATATGGAGCAGCAAGGTAAGACGACCCAGAGCTCTACCTTTGTCACACAAATTTTTCTCTAAGGTAAAAACCTTTATCATCTTTTACCTTCTATTATCAGGCTTTACCATCCCACAATCTCTGGTATGTGGCTAACTGGACTCTAGAAATGAACTAGAGCAGATTCTGCAGTTTTTTAAACACAGACTCCAAACCCGAGGCTATCTATTTTAAATGCTAAAAAGAATTCAACTTTATTCTGAGCTCTTCTGTATGAGGATGTTCTCCATGGTAACAGGAAATTGTGGTCCAATTAAACGATACCTTAATAACGCAGTAGTAACAGCGTAATGCCTTAATAGTGTGGCATGGTGGGAGTTGTCAATACAAAACTGAATAGAGTGCTTTTTGTCTTAGTCTGAACTATCTCGGGACAACCACTGAATTTTAAGTGATTTCCAACAACAGACATGAAGCAGCCCACTTTTACTTAAGAATGAGTCAGGCTTGCCCAGATTTTCTTGACTCTAGTCAGGCTTCAGAATTTGCTTTGATTTTAGCATCAAGGGTACCATTAAACCCAAACTCTAACACTTGGTAGGCTGTTACAGTGCAAGCCAGAAGGCACCAAACTTTTATGAATTGCATGAACCAACTCAGTGGGAAAATGTTCTGATTAAAGAAAATGTTGACTTCATTCAGGGGGTATTTAGAAGTTTAACACACATTAACAAAGTCACTCCTCAGCTAGTCTCTGTTAATTAACAAAAGCACTGACGGACTAGTGGTGAGACACCCACTCTTATGACAAGCAGGCAAGAGTTGTTAGAAAAAAAATGTGAGTTGCTGCCAGGGTGAAGAAGAGTCATGGGAATGCAGCTGCAAATCCTCACAGAACAGCTATGAAGGCAATGAAAAATTACTACTGAGGCAAAGGGATAAAATAAAGAGAGATGCTTGTAACCCTGCCATTAAAGAGAAAGAAAAAGATACAGAGATAAGAGAGAAAGAAATCAAAAGATAGAAAGAAATATTAAGACAAGGGAAATGGAAGTCAGAAACTCATCACAGTCACAAGATAAACTATATGATTCACAGGATAAACTATATGATTCAAATTATTTCATTCATTATGTTCAATTATAAGAAAATAGAAGAGCTGGGGAAGAGGTGCTAGCCTGTTAGTAATAGGAAGAAATAATAAAACACTGTCATGATAAGAGCAGAAGAAAATTACTTTCTTGGTAATACTAATTACCAAGTATTGGTTGGTATTCACGAGGGAGGAAGAATACTCACAGCTTCAGGTAACATACCAGCATTGCCATTTGCCATGAAAATGGGTAAGATAATAACATTCCAAGACAACTGCTTGGCTGCAGGATCAAATATATGAAAGATTATTGATTGTGAATGGAAGAATCTCTTCTTCAAATTCAAATACCTTTACATTTTCCTTTTAACTTTAAATAAGCATAAATATTTTGAAAATGTACAATGCTTAAGGAATGACCAACTGCAACTGAGAAATTCTCCTTCTTGTTTTATTTTAGCAAAATTTCACTGAAATAAATTAAATCTTAAAATTATAATATTATACTAAAGAATAAATTCCAGTTCCTGATGGTCCAAATGTTTGCATCTTTGCTTTTGCCGAAGTGGCACAAAGGTTAATTTTTCATCCAAAAAGCAGAAAATAACTGGAGAAACAAGACGTAGGGTTAGATCCAAAATAAGATTTAGCCAGAATGTGTCAGAATATGAATGACATATTCAACATCCCTGTGTAAAGCACAGGGACAGCTATAGGTCTCAGATTTGGATCTTCAAACAGGTGTACTCAGTGCAAAGTTGTCTAGGTTGCCCATTAAAAAATGCTGAGTATATCACAGAATCACAGAATATGCTGAGTTTCAAGGGACCCACAAGGACCATTGAGTCTAACTCTTAGCCCTGCACAGGACCATCTCCAAGAGTCACACCATGTGCCTGAAATTATTATTCAAATGCTTCTTGAACTCTGCCATTCTTGTTACTACAACCACTTCCTGGGGAGACTGTTCCAGTACCCAACCACCTTCTGTGTAAAGAACCTTTTTCTAACATCCAACCTAAACCTCCCCTGACACAACTTCAGGCTGTTCCCTCGAGTCCTGTCACTGGTCACCAAAGACAAGAGATCAGTGTCTGTCTGACCCCCTTCTTCCCCTCACAAGGAAGTTGTAGGCTGCAAATGAGGTCTCCCCTCAGCCTCCTCTTCTCCAGGCTGAACAGACCAAGTGACCTCATCCACTCCTCATACGGCTTCCCCTCAAGGCCCTTCACCATCTTCCTTGCCCTCCTTTGGACACTCTCTAACAACTTAACAACTTTCTTATATTGCAGTGCCCAAAACCTGCACAGAATATTCAAAGTGAGGCCGCACCAGTGCAGAGTAGAGAAGGACAATCCCCTCCCTTGAGCAGCTGACAATGCTTTGCCTGACGCCCCCCAGGACACGGTTGGCCCTCCTGGCTGCCAGGGCACTGCTGACTCACATTCAACTTGCTGTCGACCAGGACTCCCAGATCCCTTTCCGTGGCACTACTTTCCAGCATCTCATTCTCCAGTTTGTCCATAAATCCATGGTTGCCCCATATCAGGTGCAGAATCTGGCACTTTCCGTTGTTGAACTTCATATGGCTGGTGATTGCCCAGTCCTCTAATTTGTCAAGGTCTCTCTGGAGGGCCTCACTGTCTTAAGGGAGTCAACAGCTCCTCCCAGTTTTGTATCATCTGCAAATATGCTTAGTATCCCTTCCTGTTCTGTGTCCAAGCCATTTATGATGTTGAAGAGCACAGAGCCTAAGATGGAGCCCTGTGGAACCCCACTAGTCACAGGTCACCAGTCTGATGTCACCCCATTCACCATTACCCTCTGTGCTTGACCTGTGAGCCAATTGCTCACCCATCACATGATGTGTTTCTCCAGCTACGTGCTGGACACTTTGTCCAGAAGGATCCTGTGAGAGACAGCATCAAAAGCTTTACAGAAATCCAAAAAGATTACATCAACTGGCTTCCCTTGATCAGCTAGGTGGGTTACCTTGTCATAAAAGGAAATCAGGTTTGATAAGCAGGACTTTCCTCTCATGAAGCCTTGCTGTCTGTGACCAATTACTGCATTATACTTCTAAGTTCTTCCTTGTTTCGGCTCTCGATGTCCCTTTGCATCTTGCAGTTTGTAGTTTTTGGGCATAATATGTAGTTATTTCAAAGTCAAAGCCAGAGGAGAGATCACAGCATATTTCTTTCCAAAATCAGGGACAATGGTAGTAAAACTGGTTTCTTTTCTTTCTCCCTTTTTAGGATAGTTTAGGTTAGCAATTTCAACACTTACACAGAGAAAACAAGATGTAGCATCAAGTTTTTCTTCACATCAAGAGATTCAAACTTAGATCCAAGAGCTCTCAGATGGTCCCGCTATACAGAGAAGATAAAAACTAGCATTCTCAATCCTTTCTGTAGAAGTCTTTCACATCCGTAATTAAAATGAATTAGCCTAGAGAGATAACAAGACTGAAAATCACTTCTTCCTAAGTGTTTATTTATGAGCTAGGAGTTATTCAAGATTACTCACCTAGTGTGTCATTTGAGATGCCTCATATAACTCATCAAGACTGCAGCTGCCACTTCAAACAGAAATGGATTTCTTGTAGGTCCTGTGCCATATTTCCAATTATGTATAGATGACTCAAATATACATTTCAAACAGCATCTGACAACAGCAATTAACAGGGAGTAATTTCTAGCTGCACCTAAACCATTGTACCAAGTACAAGCATATCTCAAAAATTCTGTTCATCTACCTGAGATTCACAGCCTGTAATTATTTCTCTGAGAACAAGGTTGGAATTCATCATACCCAAATGTAGATCTCCAAAAATTAAGCCTATTCTAAGATAACCATCTGGATTCCCTTTACATTAAGTTGTGGTCTGTAGTAGCTGGGATCTACTGCCTTTTGGAATGGTTTGTCTCTGTGAACTATAAAGGGAGTAAGACAGCTATGGTTCAAAACAAGATAGATTAAATTAAGTGAATGTCAACTCGACTGTCAGTCATTCCTTTAAAGAGCGAGAATTAGATTTACATTTCTACGATTTAAAATAGAACCAGGAGTTGCAACTCTGCATCCTGCAGCAGGAAAGCTTAATCCTCATGTCTAATACCATAGTGTGGTATGGAACAAATGGAAGAGGGAATCTGTAGCTCCTGTAAATGAGCCTCAGTGCACAAAGTAATCAAAAATTCACAAGACTAAGAAAACCAGCAACAAAGCTATAAAAAAGAACATGATTGCAGTGAAGTTCCTGTGAAGGAAAGGTGAGTTCACTATACAATAGCAAATTGTTTTGTAGAACCAGAGACACTTGAATTTAATTTCCTGAATAATATTTCTTTGCGCAATTATTCTCTGTGACGCATGTGACTTTAATAATACTGCAATCTGAATCTTGTTTTATGCAAAGAACCCCCAAAATACGTGTTGTTACTTGAAAATTATTGCTCCATTCCAAAGTAAGACAGATTCTCTCTGGCTGCCTACAACATATTATTATCACCACAATTTGCTTAAAAAAAAAACTATAATAAAAAAATCACTTTTGTATGTGTCTTTGTTTCTGGGCTTATATCTTTCTTCTAAAGTTAAATGTTGTTCTCCAATAATTACAAAAAGAATTTTACATGAACAGCTGCAAAATTTATTTGGGGAATATCAGTAATAGTTTTTTATACATTTTTTTTTTCTGTCACTTTAACCTTTCACAAAAGAAGTTTGCATTTGCGGTTCACATCAAGGCTGTCTTTGGAGTACACATATGGTTCTGTAAAGCATATGGCACCAAAACCTCTTCATTGTACGTAGTTGACATGGAAACTGCTAGTCATAGAAAAAATGAAATGTATTGAGGGTAAAATGTCTTACTAATGTTCCATTCAGAAAATTTTATTTACATCTGAGGACCATGCTCAGAAAAAGTGAGATAACTTCTTGCAGTATCTCATGAGATCAGTTTGT
Source organism: Chiroxiphia lanceolata (assembly GCF_009829145.1). Lineage (NCBI taxonomy): Eukaryota > Metazoa > Chordata > Aves > Passeriformes > Pipridae > Chiroxiphia > Chiroxiphia lanceolata. The sequence goes on along the minus strand of NC_045638.1, from coordinate 64,810,000 downwards.
CCACAGGGTTAAAAACAACTTTAAGTATTTCAACTGGTGTTGCCTTGCACTGAACAGGAGAAACTGACCCGGCATTCCAAATTGAATAAACAGTGTTCCATATCTGGGCAGCAATGACTTTTCTCATGCATTCAGCTTGATTTTCACTAAACACCATTATTATGATGTTCCAGTGATTTGAAGCAAAATTTCTAATTTGAAGTCAGAAATTTCAAAATTCAAAGTTGAAAATGTTAATGAACTATCAAAATCTACTTTGGTTTCCTTATAGGGGAACAGAAAACAGTTCATTTATATCCACATCAGCAATTTTCAACGATTGTATATATTTAGATGCTAAATTCATCAGAATATAAACATCCCAAATGATGGATGCAGGATCTTACTTTTAAATATGTCCCCTGCAAAACATCACTCCTATATTCTTACTTCAGTGCATTAATAATTACCTTCAAGAGGAATGAGCATCTTAAATAGTGTAGTTCACTGCTGTGAAATATTATGGATTTTATGTTTTAGGTTTGCATATCCATTGGTCTTAGATTTTTCATATAAATCAGAATTATTTGAGTTCAGAATAATTATTGTTTTGATAATCAATTTCAATAATTATTCTGTGCTAATTTTCCTATTAGTCATATTTTATGCACCTTCTCTAAGAGTCAGTGCTTAAATTATACTCAGGATGAACCTCAATGTAAATGCGTCATTTACAAAGGGAAAAGCAAAAAGAATTTACTTCTTATTCATGGTAGCTATATTTAAGGATTTTCAGTATTCATTTATTCTTAAAAATCCTTTTCTACTGCCTATAACTATTAAAAAATTTATCTATTTGGAGTTAACTGTTATGGAGTAGAATGAGGCTTCTCTCAGTGGGAAATAGGTGGAAACTAATTAGTTTTGCCTACATTTAAAAAAAATAATATTTAATGACTTTCACTAAAAAGATCTACTTGCCCTAAGCTGACAAAGAACATCTTTGAAATATGGTATAGTCCTTTAATTGCCCTAGATATGTATCAGTATAGTCATCTATATACTACAGAGTCTTTAAACTTTGAAAGAAGCAGAGTTCACACTTAATTAGGATCTTGTGAATTATCGCCTAAACATCCTGTAGGTTTCATCTGCACTAGACCTGCTCTATCACAGGGCAGCAGAAGCTCGGTGAGACTTTCCCTGCAATTATTCTTATCTGCAATAATTCCCAGAATTCTAAAAAGATAATTTGCATCTGGGGCACATACAATCCCATTTCTAGTATCTTCTCTTTCTTCTTGCTTTCTCTTGTAACTGCTCACTTCTTCTACAAGTTAGCATTCCTGTCACAGAATCCAACAAACCTTTATGGCTGTAGAAGCAACATATGCTACGTCTCAGCCGTATTTGCTCTTATGCTGTGCCCCTTATTCATGTTATGCCCTTGGTATTCTCTCACTACGTATCTGAATTACAGAGTGAGGTAGGAAGTATGAGCCAAACAGAGAAAACCAAAAAGCTGTACCTGAGAATGAGGGGATGAGAAGAGTAAATGGAGTAAGGTAGAGCTAGAAGAGGTGAGAAGCATGGGATGAAACAGAGGTGGGAATCACCCAAAGCCACTTGGAATAGGAGTCAGAGTAGAATGCCAGTACATGAATTCTGCCAGTACAGAATTCACACTGGCAGAAGAGTGTGAATTAAAGTAACTGATGAACACAGTGTATTATGTACCATCTATACATCAAGAAAGAAGACCACTCAAACTCTAGTATTTAGGAAACATGTTTTAAAAGGGGAAAAAAACAATAGAACATCAAATATCCCATTCACTGCAAGTATTAAAAGAAAAGAGATTATACACTTGGCTGTAAGGGAAAATTTATATATGCATGCCTCCCTGAAGGGGTTAATCTCTTGACATGCTTTCCATCCCTAAATTTCCCAGACTATAGACTGATATAAAAATTTAGCTTGACTGTATTAAAGCCTATAAAAATGGGGTCAGTCTGCGTGTGCAAGTCCATTGCACTATGTCTCAAAACAATGGTACTCACTTTTAGCATTTCCTTTTATAAAACTGAAATGTACTGAAATTGCCCAGTACTGCTGAACAAATCATCATCCGACAACATTTTCTCATCTTTTTTCCATGCTTTTATGCTCAGAAATTTTCAAGTCCGTGTTAGACTGCCTGCACTGGAAGACATCTGTTAAGTCTCACTGGGCAGTGGGCATTTAAAGATGAAACAGCAATAATATAAATGTAAACATCTGGGATCGAATTTAAATGTTATTTTTACTGCGTTTGTAGGTATTCTTCTTCTTCCTCCTCCTCCACCCCCCAATACCCTCCCCCCCCGATAAACTGCAGTCTGTGTGTAACTTTTTGGACAGTTGTTTTGTTGCATATCTCTGCTGAGTAGGACTGCAGTAACAGGAATAAAATAGGTAGGAAACATTACTTAGAAAAGTGTTATCCAAAACCAGCCCTTGTATACAGTATGGAATACATCTCTTACAACATCAGTTTGACTTAAATAAATTAAACAGGGTATAGCAAATAAGAAAAAGTAATGGCAAATAGCAAACTAACTTTCTCTGAAGTTTAAACTAATGGTGCAGAGAATCACTGTTTCATACTAACATGAGACAAACTACATAGCTTTCACTAATACAAAACCTCTCATATTATCTCCTCTGATCTCATCCTTCCTGGGTAGGAGCTGGCAGTAACTAGAACTCAACAGATCTTCCACTCATGTAATATTCATATCTCTGGTTTAAAATAACATACTTCCAGTCAAGTAAGGGCCCAAGCTCTTTTATTGGTCCAGGGTACAGCGCTCAACAGCTTAAAGAAAGTGTCCCAGAAAGAAAAGGGACAATGTTTCCTTTTTTACAGTATTCTTCCTATGAGATTTTATTACCCCACTGTTCTACCCTCAATAACGGTAAGCTGTTGGGTAAGTAAACCAGCTGTAAATCTTGTAAAATCACAGTATTTGTTTTGATGCCTCTGCTGCATCCATCTTTATGAAAGAGGATAAGGAGGCTGTTGATTCTCAACTTGACAAAATACTAGTTATTAACAAAATCTTATCATTTTCCATGCTCGGAATAAATGACTTTCATGCTTGTGTGAGTCTGTTTTACTACTTGGGATCCATTACTCAGGACACCTATAGCAGCTCAGACTCATTAATCTTATTAACATCTGGGATGTTAATTTCAGTTTTTTGATGTAGTCTTATTTGATTATTTCCAAAGGACCACTTCAGTTCAGGGATCCATCAAAATGATCCAAAGTAGATATTTTTCGCATATCTTAATTTCTAAAACCTTATATAATTTTATTGAAATAATATAAACATAGAAACAAAATAAACTACAAAGCAAATAATAAAATAAATTCAATTATCTTGCCTTAATTTTCTTTCTCTATTTCATGTTGAGCAATACTCTGACCAAAAAAGTTATTGATTAAGGTATTACATAACTATTTGACATCAGAATGCTTTTGCTTTACAATCATTAAGAAAGATGTTTTATTCATCTGAAAAGTTAACAAACATACTTCCAGTCTTTTCTCTTCAAAACATTTCTCATCATACCAATTAGTTTTAATGTTCATTTCAAGCACAGTAAATCATGATGAATCCTGTCTACTTAAAATATATCAATTTCATCTTATAAGCCAAGTATTTTAGTTCAAAATATAAATTATTTATCTCATGTAGCAGGTAAAACGTTGAAATGTATTTGTCTCTTTAAATCTCACTTCCGTTGTGATGCTTGGAGAAAGCTGCCATTTTAATATTTCCCAGCTTACCAGTAGAGTTAAAAGCCTGTGAAAAGTAATATTTTTGGCTTTTTTTATATAGTATCACATTTATTTTCCGTGCAGTACAGCTGATAGCACAAGGAGATTCTGAATTTTCCCAAAATACCAGTTAATTTAGTCCATATATCTCTATGCCCATATTGACTAGCTCTCAGTCTCTCACATTAATTAATTCCATACACCTCAGTCTCATATCAATTAATCTTGCGCTCATGTACCTTTGGAGCATTTGTCCCAAATACCAATAGCAGGGACCAAAGTCCTGTAGTCTATGGAGAAATCCTGAATAGTCAGCTTTTCATTTTTAACAAAATCTGATTTTGAGTGCTGAGCTGATTTTTTTAATGATGAATTTTCCACATTGGTATTCTTATCCCTAATATCCTGCTTGTGCTCTTAGGTAATCTTCTCCCAGCAATCGTTTTTACAAAGGAAACATACGGTACAAGTCCAGTGTATCTGATTGCTTAAGATACTACCAGAATAAAAAAAATATTTCTGTGTATTAAATATGCCTGTTTCAAAAAAGAGGAAAACATTGCACCTACAGAAATAAATCCAACATTTCGAGTTTCTTTTGAATGCTAAACATAATGAACAAACCAAAGGTTTTCACCTTCTACGGTACATTACAGAGGTCACACTATAATTCCTCCCAAACCAGTGAGTTTTCAAAGACAAAAAGAGTAAAAATAAAAATGACAAAACCTAAGAGTGTCCTACTGATATTGAAGAGTCAAAGACATAATGGAAACAAATATGGAAGTACATGGAAGTAAATAATGCACATCAAATATCTGACTTTTTTCAACCTTAAAGAACAAGATCAAAAACACTGTTTAATCTCAGATATTTGAAGTCAAGAAAAGTACTTAGTTACTAACTCCACGTGTACCTCTGTCCGTGCATCTGTTTGGCAGATGCTGAATTAAGCCCGCTGACTGAAGAGTTCATTAAATTATGCCATTAGAAGCAGAATTTTTAGTTGGTCAAAGGACTTTAAAGAACATTTGCATCTAGAGTAATGATAACAGCAACATTAACTGGGGATGAACATAGTCTCTCAGTTTGTACTAAGGGATCTGGAGAGAAAAGTTGACCGAAAATCTGTAGGAACAAACAACTAAAGTAAACAAATATAATGTGGCAAATGCTTGACCCATTTCTAGCCTGGTACATAATCATGGCAGGGGGGGTGTGTTTATGTTTGAACATAAAAAAAAGATTAGACTGGTAGGAGCCCTGTGGAGCAAAATAAGAGCTTTCTCCCCTCCACCTGCAACTATTAGCAATCCAGCTACTAATATTACATAGCTCTTATGGTCTGATTGCTTACTCTTAAACCAGCAATCTCTTCTGGGAGAAGGGAGAAAATTAATCTGTCTGTTTTCATTCCTTTCACAGTATTGAAAAAAAAAAGGTAATTGTCAGTTGTTGTTTACAAGAAGAAGGAAAAAATAATCCATTTTTCTACCAAGCTTCCCATGTTTTAATACAAATTATTTTTAGGTGCCAGTGGGATTACAAGCTCTCAAAAGATTTATGTAGAATCTTGTTAGATTGGTTTAATGACAGATGTAGTACAGACTGTGTTTTTTACCTGTATCGTGGACCATATTTATATAAAGGGCTCTTTCTTTAAATAAAGATAAAGCAAGCAAAGAGATTGAGCTCCACACTATTTTACTATTGTCTCAGTATCTGTGAAGCCTTCGGATTACTCCAGTAAATTCTTCCCAAGAAAATTCTGACATGAAGGTAGTTAATTTAAATCATGGCTTGTGTAAGCTGATCTATATTGCTTAGTCATGAGCTCTTTCTGTTGTTTGTTGTGGACAAGTTATCTGGTGCACTAAGTCTCTCCCCACCATGTCATTACAGTCTCATCACCTCCTTAAAATGGAGTGGCTTCACCTATGCTGCCAACAGGAAATATCCTGTCTCATGCCCTATATTCATGTCAAGCATTGACTGACAGTTTTGCCAGACATGCAGCAAAATCATTCTAGAACATGATTCCAGAAAATAAACGGTACTGCATGCCAGTTTTTAAGCCTGTTTAGTTTATACAGTTAATTTATAATGACCTCCTAGTCTGTTGCAATTTGTACAACAAAGAGTTAAATATTTCCTCTTGGACTGTGCACAGTGGGTGACCACAAAGTTTGAATGCAATGCAGATATGCAAGTGTCAAAAGACTACAACCATTCAGCAGTACTCATTTCTATATAGATTGTTTTATTTCCGGGGATAGTACACCAGATCAGAAACTCATTAAGAAACTGAGCATTTGTATCTGAGGAGTTTCATTTGAAAACCACTTCCAGCTGATCCAGCTGTTTGGGTCAAGGATCCAGTGTAGTAGGACAGGGAACTTGCCAAATATACATGTCGTCACATAGTATGATAGTTCTATAGACCTCTTACACTGAGGTAAACTTCTGAACTTCTTCTTTTAGCTCATGTGCATCTCTGAAGAGTAATTTTAAAAATATATGTATCATAATGACATATTAAATGCTCAGGATTTGATATCTAGTTTCTGCTTTGTACTGTCCTTCATCTGACTTAACTTCAAAATAACTGCTCATTTTAGGTCTGTCTGAAGTATAGAGCAGATGGTAAAATTGCTCATCTTGTTCGTAAGAAGTAATCTGTTAGAAGATAAGGAAGGACAGAATGAAGAAGATTTAGAAAAATAAGTCAATTTTATAATTCAAGAATGTAAATCATAGAACTGTAATATTCTTTCTGAAACTTCTTAATGATCAGTTACTAAAAAAACCAAACTAAGAATGTCAGCCATACAGCTGCAATTTCTTAAAACTGATCAAAGCTAAACTCTGTGCCGTTCAAATTTTTAATCTGCTACTCTACATCCTGCCAATCACCTGTTTCTCTGCACAGCAAAGTTCGATCATGGATTAAGAAGTCCCTGTATACATACCAGTATATTGATTCCTTCTGCCCAGTACTTTAAGTGAACCACGAAAGTCAGATTAGTTTTCTGAAAATTCATACTTAGAACAAAATGACAACAAACACCCAAAGAACATCTGATCATACTAGCTCATGTTTTCCTCTAAAAATGTGGCGAGCTTAGTCATACCATTTGGTCACCCAATGATGAGTTAAATATAATTCCATACTGATAAATAGTTAATTCCCACAACCACACTTATATAAAATTAAAATTTTAACCTCAATTACTGATAAGCAGGTGAGATCTCATCATGTCCTTCACAAGTCATTGTCAGAGTTAGAAATGTATCTTCCTGAGATGTCATGGCTTCAAAGTAAGGAATATAAAATATTGTTACGCTTTATTAGCTATTGTGGCTGAAGTGATAACAACACAATAGCTGTAAGGAAGGTTCTCGACAATCTTTCAGTATTTCTTTCAGTATTTGCTTCATTTCACAGGTCTCTGCCTATTGTCACTTCTGGTGTTCTACTTCACAGGTCCTCGTCTGGCAGAACATCTTGTGCAACAGCACTTAGCACACTGTCTGTTCTCTGGAAAAGAGATGGTATTATGAAAGATTCTGTAACTCTGATACTGAAGGTAATAAAACTCTTTTTATCAATGCCTCTGAGTAAGGCTCCTCTACCTTAATCTGAAGACTGTCTACATGAAGCTGACTCACATTGACCACATGATCTAGTCTTCTTCTTACTACAGTTCTAAATATAAATGTGCAGCCTCTGCAGTGCTAAAATTTATCAACTTTAATGTATCTAAAAAAATATTTTGTAACTAGCATGAAAGCAACATTTAGCTAATTCAGTTGACTTCTCCTGCAAACACCCTGAGAGGAGTCCTCTTTTTTAGGGAGTCCTTGGGAAAAAGGCTTCATTAACAGGTGTCTGGAATAACTCCCTACTCAGTGATAAGGGAAGTAATGCACTTTGCATCCCAGAAAATTCCCTCTTGCTTCACCTAAGAATACGAACAAGAAATAATAATGGAATAAGAAATATTCATTTACTTATGGTTTAAGTATACCTGATAAGTACAAATACTCTCTTTCAAAAAAATAATATTTTAATATATTCATATGCCTGCCTAATTTAATAGTAAAGTGTTTTTTACATTTGTTTTCAATTATAGACCTTGAAAATACTCACTCAAAGACAAATCTTTGTAGTTCTTTTTGTTCATAGAAGTCACTTAAAGAGGGAACTTGAAAACATCATTAACTGCAATTCATCCTTGATCCTTTCATTCCTTCAGAGCTTATTTAAACTTCAAAGCCTTGACCCATTCAAATGATTTAAACAAGTGCTCTGAAGTTGCACAAGATACATGACAACCAATAAAATGTCTCATAATATGATCTTCCTTCATTGTGAAATTTTCTAGATAGGGATGACGACGAAAACCTGTAATATCTGAAAGAAAGTCATGTTAAGATTAATTTTATGAAAGAGTAAGATGGACCTTCGACATGGAAATACTCTGATCATATTTTAATTTCAGCCTTATAAGCAGTTATTTATCATGTCAAATGCATTTGGAATATTATGCCTTTTTTTTTTTTATCAGCATGATCATATACAAACAAAATCTCCAATGGCCAACTTCATAAAAACAGAATAAAAGGCAAAACAGAAACATGGTTCATCACACCTGGATGAATTATTTTTGTCTTAATTCTAAGATAAAAAAATATAAAGACCTAATTGCCTAACCTCTCTTTTTTACAGTCCATTATTTACTTTATATTTCCACGCTTATCCAATCTTCAGTCACCTGCCATTATAACTAGAAAAAGAGAAAACTGACATAAAGGTATTAAAAAAAAAATCCCTATACTTTATGATTAATTAAGAGGTTCTTAAATCACAGAAAGGTGAGAATCTCATTTACCTTTTAAATAATTTGTAACCTTTCTTCATAACCAAGAGAAGCTTGAAAATTGAATCATAGGGTACATCAACAACTAAAATTGACTCTGGTCTAAAAAGATGGAAAAAAACTCACCAGTTGGAACACACTTGGCTGGGATTAGTATTGCAATAGCAGTGAGCTAGTTCCTAATGACCATCAATATCAATCAGTTTTGCAGTGTTGCTGGAAGAGAAAGAGAACCTTCCCTTCTTTTGGGGCCTGCATATGGGATAGCCACTGTCACCAGCCTTAAGAAGCACGGAGGCTGCTGGAAGACTTTATTCTTCCCATCTTTCTTCAAATAGTGTAAAAGAGTCTGGGAAGGGATACAGAATACAGCATACATGGTAATTTGTTTGCATTTTTTATACTCTTGGGGAATTATGAAAACTTGATGTGCAGAACAAGTGAGTTCCAGTGGGGTGAGTAGGCTGCAGCCTTTGAAGGACATCGTAAGCTGCTTTTTCCCCAGTGCAAACTTGAAGCTCTAAATAATATTGTTAATGTTATGTTATACAAACTCAATAATGTACGAGAATGTACTTCAATTATATGTGTATTTTTTATCATTTTATAGTTAAAAACCACTATAGTGCAACCACTTCCTCGTTACTTAAGGTAAGTACAATTAATTTTCATTAGTATTATTGTTCATTAGAGACAGAGCTCTAACCATATTCTTCACCAAGAAGGTAAGAAAAGAGTCAAACTAGAATGGATCAGTTTTATCAGTGTGCAATCCCCAACTGTGACACACAGCTACATTCCATCTTCTATTTAGTCTCATTTCTTTCACAATGACATAACACCTCTCCAAAAATTTGCTAAGTCACCCCAAGGTGCTTGTATCTTTCTCTCCTCATTTTTAGTAGAGTTGATGCATTGGCTAGTGATAATTACTTATTGTACTCCTAAATCACTACAATTAGTGAGTGTTCTTGTTATCTGTGCTGCAATTTCATTTATTAAAGTGTGTATAAATGTAGCATTGTGTCACGTCAGGCATTTCATATGGGTGAATTCTACAAAATTCTTCCACTGAGTTGAGAGGGAACAGGATCAGGCTACTAACAGAGGAGTAGAGATAAAAGAACATAAATAAAAACATCCACTTTTCTACAATTCTTTGGAAGCTGTGATATAGCTCCAGGACCAATAAAGGCCTCAACAGTGGTATATAATTGTGCAAGCAGTTTCTCATGCTCTAGTCCTAAATTTGGCTGGTCACTCCCTCAGCCCAGTGAAAGTGTTGTTGCCACCTTTGCAGAGGATGTTTTTCCTTCTTTGTTTCACACTTAAATCTGAGGCCTTTTTCTCAGCAGAATATATTTCAGTCTCTTTTAGCTAACTTACTAATTGAAAGTACAGCAATACAGGTCTTTAAAATTATCATAAAAGAATAGCAAGTAATAATTTTAGACAATATTTTCTTTGTACAAATCACCATGTGAAACAGTAATTTCTACCATTGCAACATCTTAATACCATAGAACTTAGGCAGAATCCTCATTTTATTTTCTAATACTCTGCTGACACCTTCTGGAATACAACACTATTTTTGACTTTATAGCTGACTTGTGTAGTGATAACAAAATGTCATTCAACAAGGAAAAAAACCTGATGCTGCCGCACGTACAAACCCACAAATATCAGTATAGCTTTTACATTCTGAACACATTTCACTGATTTTAAAGTCTCAAAATCATAGAGTAATCAGGAAAACATCATAAAAAGAACTTCTCTGAGATAATCAGGTTTCAGGGGGAAAAAAAGCCTGTATTGCTGCTTCTGCTATTATCTATGAAATTTGATGCTATTTATAAAAACCTATTTATTGGAGTCAAGGGATTAAGGCAAAATCTCTGATTTCTTTTTAAAAATATGTAGAGATTAAAATTAGGACCATTACATCCTTTCAACCTCTCTCATACCACATTTAATTCCTCAGTTCTCTTTACTCCCCATCACCATAGCTGAAGGTGGAAACCTTGAAGCACATAAAGTTTCACCACTCAAGTATAAGCATGACCCAGTTATCCATGACCTCCACATGAAGCCTGCAGGTACAGAACAAGATTTATGAGATACCTTTGTCCTTCTGGAACTGCAGCTGGAGACCACGCATGCAATGCCTAAAGTGACAACAAATACCTATATTTAGGCTACTGTATCCCCTTGTTGCCACATTCAAAGACAGTTTCACAGACACCTAGTTGACTTTCATCCTTAATGACTGAAAAGACCAAAAAAAAAAAAGTTACTGTCTCTTATTTAAAAAATAATAAAAATATTATGTGATTCATAAAGATACTATCTCAGGTTCCTGTATTTGATGTAGTCAGAATAATAATGCAGTGCACTGATGTTAAGAAATATTGTTGCTTTTTTTTTTAAAGAAAGAGTTGTTTGATTCCAAGATTTTATTTTATGGGGTTTTTATTAATTTTATTTTTTTAAACCAAATAATGTTGTTTTGTGTACTGTACAGTTTAGAAATTCTGACAGAAGAGATTTCTATTAGAGACATTCAATTAAATAATAGTAATTTTAGAAAAATTGTTGTGGGCTAATTCGCTCGAATACGCAGAAATCATCAGATTATTTATTTTGACGTTGTGTAATAAAAATTAATTCTTCTTTGTAATTACATTGGATCCAGTTATATACTGAACAAAAAATACACCTATATAATCAAACAGGACTGAAGGGATCTAGGGGATGAAGTAAAGGGGAGAGTCACACAGGTTATTTTCTACAATAAATAGTAAATATAACCTGCTGGTCAGGAGGAAGGGCAGGCAGAAGCAGACATAGTACACAAACAGCATCAGCCCTTGTTTCCAGCAGGGTTTTGGCCTCCATGATTATTAAGATAGTCTTCTAAACCTGTGGGTAACTGCAGAGAGATGGCACCCACCTATCAAATAGGGACGATGACATCTTTGTTAATAAATAAGTTAACTAAGCTACAGAAGTGGCTTTCAGCTAGATTATTTTGGAAGTAGTGTTCAAAATTTGGAGACAAGCAATGATGCAGGGACAAGTTGAAAGTGCCATGAAGCAGTTCCCACACTTCCCACAAAAACAAGGCACAGATGACATTTCACTTGAGTGCCTCAATGCCAACACTCATATTCTGGGAAATAAAGAAGACATTTTCAGTCTCTGCATGCAGTCTCAGAATTGTGATATCTTTAGAAGTACAGAAATTTGATGAGATAACTCATGTGACTCAAGTACTGCAACAGACAGCTACTGCCTCTTCAAGGCGGAGAGAAAAAGTAAAAGAGGAAGGGTTGTGTTCCACAGAAAAGATCAGCTTGATCTTCCCAAAATTAGCTACAGACAACAAGACAGATCTGTAGATCTGATGGGCTGACTTTAGAGGACTGGAGAAGTTGATTTAAGAGAAAGAGATGAATCAGATGATCTCTAGAAACCCTCTCCTAGATTTCTCTATGATTCCACCTTGAAACTGTATTATTAGTCAAAAATTAACAGTCCTTTAAAGGAAAATTTCACTTTGGGACAGACTGTGGCCTGTCATGGCAGACTTGGAAAAGTAAAAATAACTTTCTTCTTTGAGAGGATAGAGGAAGAAAAAATTTTAGGTCAAGCCTGTGTACAGTTGCAGGTGTAGCCTTTGTCACATTACACAAGGACATCTAGTAAAATCCCAGTTTACAATCTTCCACATAATGCCAAGAAAAAGAAATCAGAACAAATACCATGGTTAAAGCTCAATTTTACCACTAAACTGAACACCACTAAGTAGGGACAGAAATAGGTAATAAATTGCAAACTGCAGATGACTGCAAATGAAAATAATGAAAAATCGATAATTTCTGATTGTCTCTATCATAAAATATGGATAATAAATACAAAGAATATTTTTAACTAGACAGTCTTTTTATTTTTATCATAGTTTTGGTTTGATTTGGCTTTTTTCTCTTTTTTTTTCATGTTTGTTTTTTTGTTTGGTTTCCCTCAAAGAATATACCCAAAGCATAGCAGATGGGTTATACCTTAAGTAGAACTCACTTTTAAGAGATAATTCACACCCCTCAGCTTACTTGCCTGCAGAGATATTAATGCCCCGAAGCTTTGTAACCTGGATCTGCAAATCCTAGTTTTTTATGAGCTACATTGGACTGCATCTCCCCATCAGATGCAGAACAATATTTTATTGACATCCTAGGCATTTCACTAATAAAGTGTTATGAAAACAGTGTGCAAGGTAACCTAATAACATAACTACTATATTCAGTTATGTACAGTTTTATAGCTGCAGAATCTCTCACACTCTTCTAAGTCTTTTGTATTCCCACGATGAATGTTGGCTTTTTAGTGGTAATAAATCTTTTTTCTCTGACAAACTGCCCTGTGAAAGCTATTTGCAGAGTTCATTGTCCATAAGATGAGCCAAATACATCCCTTAGCCAAAATTAAGAAGCCAAGTTTTCCTCAGCAAGTGGTACCAAAAGTATGCAATGAAGCAATTGTACCACTTGATGGAGCCATTATCAAGTTGCCAGCTAAAATGGTCATCTTGTAAATTAATGAGTGCAGCTATAGCTGTCAAAAGAGGACAGAACTTGCTCAATTTTCTAGACATTCAATAGCTAGTGAGACTGACTTACTTAACAGTGGATTACATCAACCTGCCAACCTTGAAATAAATCTTTATACTATTATCATGATAAACTGTGATTTAGTTTGCTATATGAGAATGGTCTGTGAGCAGCCTCTCACCACTGATGTGTTTGTGGTGGTTTTTTTTTCTCCTTCCTACCAAACAGCCACATTTTGACCATAATTAATGGTGGTTCATTTCAAAATATTTAAGAGAACTGCTTACCTCCTTTACTGAATATTTTGCTAATTTTGTTTTGTTCTTCCCAGGGAGGAAAATAAACAAACTTCTTAATCCTAAAATAAATTTTAAAAAATGTTTTGAAGAGCTCTGGCAGTAGTTTAGCTACTAACTCTGAATGCCGTTGTCAAACTTTTTATCTTGTTTTTGCAAGTCAGTTCTTTCCCTTAGGACTTGAGAATATCTCACATATAAAGTTGAATGAAAGCAGATACATATGGGGTTCTACTGCTTTCTGAAAGATGAACACTTAAAACACCAGAACACATTGTGGACATTTGATTAATATTGCCCACATGCCAATAAATTACTGATAGTCTTTTTCAGGTTTCATGGAAGATGACCTAATGAATATAAAGAGAATATGAGTAATTCAAAAATAATGGGAAATTTTTTCATCAGCTGCAGGCTCTTCACTTACTAAATTAGCAGGTAAAACGCTTAAGGACTCATTTCAATTTGGTTTATGCTTATAAAACCAATTTTCCGCCTTCTCCACTCTAAGGGAATTGCTCATTGGAAGCTCTTCCTATTTTCAGTTGAAAGTTAGTGGTAAACTCCATCCAAGGCTGATGTTAACTGACACTTTAGACTGTGTATGGTATGTCAGAACAGAATCACAGCATACTCACATTTCTTTCCTCATTCAGGAGTAAGAAATAGGGAAGGGACATGCTTTCCACTTCCAGACAGTAAGTGCTTTGGGAGGAGGGTGATGAAAAGAAAGAATTTGTCAGAGCAGAATAACTGTCTGTCACATACATATCATAAATTCTCTGCTCAAAAGAAAAATACAACCATGAGCAAAGAGACTTTGTATTTAGAGATCCACATAGATTAAATAAAAGTCACTGGTTCCAAGATTGGACTGCTTCCTCATGTGGTATAAAACTTTAGGTTGAGCTGAGCTGCACAGTGATTTACACAAAAATAATCTGACAAGTCTGGAAGTGACAAATTGATGGATGAACTATACCTAGCAATTTATAAAAAAAGCTTTCTCATAGTTTTAATAATTCCTTTTCCCATTTACTCATGTTTTCATAGTACTTTCTGGAGACCATTTTAATAGTTCAGGGTTTTAAAAGATTATGGGCAGCTATTTTAGCTTCCATTCACCTTAATAGGAATTGTGAACATTCAGAACTTCTGATATTAAAGGTTTCCTATTTCTTTCCAAGGGCTTCATTGTGTGCTCTTTTCTGGCTGCAGCATTTTGTTCCCTCATGCTAGACTTGCATTCTGTTAAAGATCTCTTGATACAGTAGACTATAGAAGTCTCTTCATTTGAAACATTTTTTGACAACTCTATATCATATTAAACATAAAATAATGTATTTTCATGCAAGATGGACTATTTTGACCTCCTAACTACCGATATTCTTGCTGACACACCAGTCTTCTCATTCACACTCTTAAATGTCTAAATCGGTGGGTAATAGGACTTTTTCTGCAGAACAAGACACAATATACAGATTTCATGACAATTTTCAGGATTTAAAAGAAACTCATTTTGTTGTACAGACCAAGAAATACATATATCCAGCCACAATAATACAACAGTTTCAAATCTTGCCCCAGTTTTCTGTCTAGTCTTGAATATTTCCTCTTCTTCCCTCTATCTATCTTCTTCCATGGAACATGAACTTTCTCATTCTCCACAGGTTTCCAGTACAGGATTACCTTGGATTTACATGAAGAAAAGTAATCCAGTGTTATTTGTATCAGTCGACTTTCACCATTACACATAATGACAAGTGAGAGAACAAAGCTCTTGTTTCTTCATAACGTGACTGAATTGAACAGTACCTCTTCTAGAACTACCAGGACAGGATACTAATTGCACAAAACATCCATCTGTCAGAAAAGAGCTGCCATTCGTCTCAGCAGCACAATCTTCATTAGCCACGAGGAAGCAAGGGAGAAACCCATTGCCTTGTAAGTACGTGGTTCAATAACAGGATTTTTAATAGTCTTGTGGCATGGCTTTAACAACAGTAAGGAGACAAATGTCAAGCATGGCTACCAGAGAATGCACAGAGTAATGGCAGTCCCTGACCCATTAGCTACTGAGCCTCTATTTCCAATAGAAAGACAGGAATCACTGGCATGAAAAACACCATGTCCTACATAAGCTATAACAGTTCTGTTGAGTGTTTTGTTTTGTTTTGCTTTTTAAATGCCAAAACCAAGCTGTTTCTTCCTTTCTGTGGTATCATACTGTTCGTGATTACCTTGGCAAGCAAACACGAGTTAATTTTGGCCACAGATGCTTTGTTTGTTCTCCGAGCTCATTCCTGTCTAAGGCTCAGCTCTGCTCTACCCACAGCTATACATCTTCCCCTTGAGTTTGGGGAGACATCAATAGAGTCTGCAAGAGGCCAACCACACAGTTCCTGAATAGTTTGCAGTCTTAATTTCCTGGTAATGGGTCAGATTATTGAATGTATTTTATACAGAGAGGAGGCAGGAATAGTTACTCTTTGTTACAAAAAGAAGTGGCAGTAGGGAGACAGGAAAAGAGGGGGTTTGAAATGTGGTTTTGAGCCACTGCAAAAACAAAATCACTTGTGGTTTGGTCTTCACTATTTCTTCACTTGTGCTTCATGGTGCCTCTTTTCTAGCTTTGTCACACTTCCTGGCTACCCTACTTTGCACTACATAGGCTCCTCTTTTGGAGCATCTTCAGTTGCAGCAAAGGAGAGGTCAGATTATGTAGCTTACCTGACCCAGAGCTCAAAACTCCAAACAAATGCAAGTTGGCATCTTTGCAAGAAAATGTACCACACAGTACTGAGGCTATACTGCAAATAAATAAACAAAATTCTATATCTTCCAGGATAACTTCCAATGGCAAATTTTGTTCTGAAGAATTAGTGCCAAAACACCACTCTCATAGTGGGAACATGACAGTAATCACCTCCACAGGCAGGAAAGTTAGCCTCAACAACCTAAAATATTCTGGACCTTCAAAAGAGCAAAGAGATCACAACACAGAATGGTCAGAGATGTGCAAAGCAAAGGCTCAAACTTGCGCTCTTGCCTGAAGTGCTTAGAAATTATGCTTGCCAGCATTTTCTAGCCAGGACCAGGCTTCATTAGATAGCTTTTGCCCCTGCTTCTGGCTGGCCTGCTGAGTCAACATGTGCAGCATTTAATTTTAAGCATACAAGTTTGCTATAATACTGTCGCCTGTATGGACAAGAGTTAATCTATGCTCTAGGATTCAACAGCTAAGGATAATTTTCTCACTGCAGATGCCATCTGTTTTGCTCCTTAATTAATTTACTCTCCATAACATATTTTTTCCTATTATGAACAGGTGGAAGATCATTAATTTTTAGAGGTCCAAGAAAAAGATTCAAGTATTTGGCATCCCCTATTATCCAATGACCATTTTCACTATTCTTATAAATTAATTTGATTGCAAAAAAAATACTATTTGACTGATTATGGAATAAGGGGTAACAGAGATGAATGTTTTACTGTCAGCCAAACAGCACGACAATGTAAACAGATTTTCATTTTTTTGGCATCATTTTCTAGATTTGATTCAAATTTTGTGATCACATAAACCTGCACAAGACCACTTCATACTTATGGGAATCTCAGAGCGGGGAGACATCTCTGAAATCTGTTTATCACTATATCAACTCAAGCAAAGGCATGATTACCATAAGAAAAAATTGAATCTACACTGATAACCAGTCAAAGGAAAAACTTTGAAACACTGAAGTATGTTTTCACAAAAAGCATTAATTATACCCTTTCTATATATTTGATTACAACACTGTGCTTGTTTTTTTAATTCCTTCTAAGGGCATACAATGTGTGTTTTTGTGTAGAATTTGTGAGCTTTTAAAGTACTTACATAATTTTGAAAAACAACTGCAACTAGTTTCTATTAGTTTTGTTAAAATTCCTGTACATTACTGTTCTTTTTTAAGCAATATTTTATAATGTCAAATCCTGTGTGGATAAAATTTGGTTACATTTTGTAGTAGTTTAAACTAAGTTTTCCCCCTGCAGTTGAAAGTGGTAACCCCCAGGGGGTGGTAACTCTTGAAGTTTTGAAGTTTTGTCCAATGAGTGCTTCTGCAAAATATAAACATATCACAACCAAACGGAAGAGAAGAGTTGTAGTTTTGTGTAGAAGAAGAAGTAGCCATGTTCTGACTGCCAGGAGGAAAGGGGGTTGGAGCCCCTGGGGGCCTCTGGGGCCCCCCCAGCCCCCAACGGGGGGCTGCGGGCACCTGGAACAGCATAAAACTGGGCCAGGTGTCTGTAGCTGAAAGGTTGGGAGTTTTCTCTCCACCGTGAGCAGCGGTAGGAGTAGCGGCAGCCAACACTGACCAGAGAAACTGTGGCTGAGAGCCAGCAGAAGAGATAAAAAGCAGCAGAGGCATTACAGCCAAGCAGGAGAGACACCGTGTTGTCCCAGAAAAGAGCTAGCAGCAGCCGAAAGAGAGAACTGAGTTCTACAGAGTTCTGGGGGTAGGAACTGAATCAGACCCCCCAAACTCCTTTGAAACCTCCGAGAAAGGAGGAAGATGATGGACTCTTACTTGAAAGAGCCTTGGAGTGCTACAGCACTTGCAGAGAGAGGAGCTAAGAAGCTCTGCAAGGGGCTTGAGTCCTCTGGAGATACCAGACCGTTACGAAGACCCCCTGGGCTCGTGATATGACCGTGGTGGGACGACCTTTGTCTGGGGTGACGTAATCCATGGAAGACCCCTATGCCTGCGTCAAGGGGCCGAGGGGGATACCCCTCGTGAGTGCTGGCAGAGATCCAGCTATCAGCTGCTGCAAGGAAAGAAGAGAGAGCCTGCTGCCTTAGAGACATTGCTGCTCTGAAGAAGGGATCTGTCCTTCTTCCCTCCTGGACTTTTATTTGGAGGGGAGAAGAGATCTGATCCATTGTAAATACTTATGTCATGGTAGAGATAGTTGAGATTGTGTGTATAATGTATTATAATATTTATTTGTATAGTCACTGTAATATATTCCCTTTCCCCCATTTTGAGTCCGTGTGATTGTCTGGAAAACACATCTTACACCAGGTTGAGATGTAGGAGGGGGTTTAGACTAGGGAATTGGATTTTGGGAATCTCAAACCATGACACATTTTTTAGCCAAAATTATGTTCATTACAAAACAAAAATAATTTTAAAAAAATCTAAAAAATTTTTACAAAATCATATAAATTGGCTTAATGCCTTCTTTTTTTCGCATTTGCCCAGTATCTTGCAATAAAGCAAAAAATTAATATAGGATAAATTCAAAACTCTTGACAGGGATGCTATGTTCATCCTCTGAAATTAGGCTACCCCTTTCTGAAAGCAAGTCAACGATAATTGGTTACCCAAATGTCCCCTGTAATTATTAAAATCTTCCCATGTATGAATAGGTTTCCAAGGTGGCCACAGGATGATTAGGTCTGTCTTTACCTCCCCCTCCTTGCTTACTATCCTTTTCCAAGGAACGTCCCTTGTACCACTTCTGAGAGACAGCGAGGCCAGGCTTAATGAAGGCTAAAAAGTAAACGATGCATTCTTACTCCCCATTTAACTTTAATAATTGGCTGCCATTGCTTGTTTTGCACATTTCTGAGGGAAATTTTAAGCTCCAAAAAGTTAAATGAGCTTTCACAAAAAATGGCTAAGCTTTTCTTATTATTGACTGGCGAGTAACCTACATGATATTAACCTTCTGAAGCTGACTACTCACTCAAAATAGTGTCAGAGATGAAGCATTATTATAATCAGAGTTGTGGATCTGCAGAACTACAGAGCTAAACGTTATCTTCCTCAGAAACTGAAATGTTTACTCTTTTTTGATAGGAACTGTTGTCTGTTCTAACACAAATTCTTTGATTAACAGAAAGTAGCATAAGCTTTTTGCATTTTTCCTCAAAGATCTCATTCCTGTCTTCTTATATCTCAAAGGATATCAGTATGTGGCACTTAGTGCCATGGTCTAGTAGCCACGGTGGTAGTGGATCAAGGGTTGGAGTTGATGATCTCAGAGGTTCCTTCCAACCCGGTTGATTTTATGATTCTATGTGTGTACATTTTGGACTGTCCATTCTCAAGTGCATGCCACTACTTTTATCTAAGCTGAACTTAATATGCCATTTTCTTGATTAATATTGAAAGGTCCTTTTGCAGTTCTTGCACTTGCCTTTATTGCCTTGAGTAAGTTATCAGTGAAGAAATTTCATTGTCTTAGTCTCCTTGCAGTGTCACATACAAACAGCTTAAAGAGGACAGGGCACAACACAGCTCCTTGCCACAGTCCTCTGTTACCATGACTTCCTCCCCCTGCAAAAAATGAGAATTTATTTCTACCCCTTATTTTTTCTCTTCCCAGCAGATTTACCTTAATTGAGGGCCTTTCTTTGTATCCCATTACTTGTTAGCGGTTTTAAGAGCCTTTGGTGAGGAACCTCGAAATATTTTCATCTTGGAAATATTTTCACCTTTAAAACATTTTTGAAGTACAGATTGGAAGAGTCAGGACAAGCAATAATGTAGAAAGATTTCAAACCCTCCTGTACTCTGTGAGACTTCTGCTGAGAGGGGTCATGACACCATTTTGCTGCTTATGACTGGTGTCTTCCTACCGACCCTATCATGGAAATCAGTTTGATGCACATCCAGATCTTCTCAGTGCAAGGATATTGTTGGGGGATATACCTGAACACAGGAGCTGATGAGGACTTTGCAGTTCAACAACTTCAAGGTTCCTTCAGAAGACAAGAGACCTCCCCGCAGGACTAGAGACACAAACTTAGATGTCTACATTTAAGATGTTCCAACTACAGAAATCTCTGAAGTGCCTGGTCTGGAAAGAAGTATTTAAGAGGAGAGGAAAACATGGTGGACAAAGACGAGATTTACTTATATTTTGACTATTTTGTCCAGGAATTCAGCATTCCTTTATTTAGAGTTACAGTGCTCTAGATTCTTTTGTATGTCTGTATACTAATAGGACTTCACTTTAGAGACTAGAAACTGTCAATGTCCTTCAAAGAACATCAAGAAAAAAGGAGGAAATATTTTCCTTCAAGACCCTGGGAGACTCAGGGAACTGTGACAGCCATATAAATACCACTAACCATTTCAAAAGGATCTGAAAAAATTATTACCATGACAATCTTGAGTGAGATTTTTGCAATTATAGTATTCATATACTTAGCAATCACTTCCTTGAGCTCCACTTTTATTTCACATTAGAAGAATATGAATATTACATTGTTAATTAATTGACACTTTCTAATTTTGTTACAGATTATTAGAAGAGACATGGAAGTAAGCCCTAATGATATTCTAGAATTTTACCTGGAAAATATATGTAAGGTAATTGACACTCTTTGATCATGACTCAGCTTGATCCTTAACTGATTATAATTGAGACTAATTTGTTTTCCTAATTGAATAGTCTTCATTCACAATAAAACTGTTTCAGTGTATTATACCGAACACTTGAAATGTTACCTTTGAATGTTGCAAACAACCTAATTTAAATTAGATGGACTTGAAGGCTGAATTGATTTGTTTCATATGTCACTCTGTGACATATTTTTTTGTAAAGTCAAGTTTCCAAGTTGATAGTTATTGGTTTGTTTGGGTTTTTTTCTTGTTTGGGTGTGTGTCTTGAAGCTTTTGCAGAAATGAAGTTACTATAAGTGAAACTTCTCTTTTTTATTTTTTCACCTTTTGTAGTCCCTTACCTTCTGTTACTTTCAGTTTTTTTAGAGCTGGCCGCTGTTGCAACAATCTACTTGACTAATTTGTGAGTATGGCAACTACTTAGAAACTTCTACAGTTCAAATGAGGACTATATAAATTCACTTAATTGTTCCAAATAATAAATGCATACAAAACTATTTTTATTTATGTTATCAGACTAAAATAAAGTTTTGTATCAGTTACAGTTTAAATACTGCTATTATAGAACTACTTTATATTAACAAGTTTTTGTGAGAAAATATGCAGGTATCTTCATAAAGAGGAGGAGTAATTTGAAAGTCTTATTTGCAAGTCTAAGGGCTCTGGTTTGTCACCTGAGTTTGGAAAATGTAGTTTTAAATAGTGTTATCATAATCATTAGGAAGACACAGATATGTATACATTTTAGCCCCTGGTCAAATAATGAATTAAAATATGTGTGAGTCTGTGAATTGATTTGGATGGGACTATTCATCGTTCAGGGTAAAATGTACATTGGAATCTACCACCTTTTCTGTTTTCTCAGAACTTTACCTGGAGATGAAATACGCATGAATAAAATAATGAAAACAATTAAAATAATGAAAACAATATAAAAAGCCTTATCTGGATCATTAATAATTATAAGCCATATAAGAGAGCTAGTTTTCAAACTACAACTGTCCAATTAAAATAGTAAAGATGGTTTTAGTTTCATCAATACACACAAAAAATTTGAATAGCCATTTATCATGGCACTTGTTCCCATCTGGTCCAGCCATTACCTAACTAAATCTATGCCTATAGATGTTACGACTAGAGTTTTTATTCCAGACTGTGAAAGGAGTATCCTTAGATTTTCAGAGGGGGTGATATACTTGTGCAAAGGAGATCTACAGATGTTTGCTATATAATTTTTTGACTACAAACCAGAAAACAGAATATAAAGGACTAACTAGATATAAAGCTTATTCTGGTTTCAGAAGTGCACTTTCAAAATAGAAACAGCTAAGGTGAATAATGTGGGGTTTTTCTTCAGTAATTTATGAACACATTATACAGGCAATATATCAGCTGTTACCTTATCTAGACTGTTGAGAGTTCATTTTTTAGGGGCTTTGTTTTGGTCTTACTCTGTCTAATTCTGAGTTCCCCCAGCTTCTTCTCAATTTGAATGAGGGACCCAGGAGTTGTCGCACTGAGTGTGGGGTGTATGTGCCTGTTTACTTTTAGGCGGGAAGCAAAGAGTCTTGGTGTTATCAGTATGTTAATGAAAAATAGTGGCACTATTACTAGCAAAGTCTCTGCTAAAATACCGTGTAGTAATCATCTCTTAATAAAATCAAGCTCAAAATGCCTCCCCAGCTATATTATAACTTTCTTTCTAATGACTGAGAGCAATTCTGAATATTTTTTTACAAAGCTTTATGGCCTAGAAAAGAATTTGCGTGGCTAGAAAAGAAGAACTGTTAGGCCAAATTCCACTGGCCCTAAACCAGCACTGTTGAACATTTGAGCCCCTGATGGCTACTGAAAAACTGTACACCAGACTGATTTGTTCTCATTGACATCTGTCTCTAGCTACCATGGTGATCAGCATTCAGTCTGTGGCTTATATATCAGGAAATGACAGCTCTTTAACAGAAACCAGAGAGAGCAGCAATGACTGTAATGAGTGCCCGTGTTTTGTACTGCATAGCAGTTTACTGAGTCCTTTGTTTTCCTCTGCTTCAGGGAAGACAATAGTTGTTATGATCCCAGGGACAAGGGATCTTTCCCCAAGGTCTGGGGAAAGAAAAATGTATAATTTGGAAAAAAATATAGTAAAACAAGCACAGAGTTTTTACCCTTTCCTTTCTTGTCCTACAGAGCACTCTTTTACTTTATCTCTCTGGTTGAGCTTAACTTTTTAATGATCATATAGGACTCTGGTCTATGCATTTGTTTTCAATATGTCCTTCCTTAGTAAGGGGGTAAAAAAAAAATGTGACCTTTGCATTAAAAATTATGGCATAATTTGGCTGATAAAAGTTCAGATTGGTAAATTCTTCTCTTCAGTGGTGTAGACCAGTAACCATGCATTAAAATTCCCACAGGAACAAGCAAAATAGCAAGACAAGACAAATGGATGTTTATCCAAACCATGAAACCAAACCTGATGTCTCATTTTTTTTAGGAAGAAAAGCTAATATAAATTCTCAGTAGCATCTCTTGCTTTAGAAAAAATTCCCACAGATGACAAAGATGACAAAACCTCCCAAAACACAACCAAATAAAAAAACCAACGACAAAAAAACCCCCTACCAACCTCAAACTTAATAATATGTTCAAACTAACTGAAGAAAAAAAAATTGACTAAATAGAAATAGCTGAGTGGATACAGCAAGGAATTAAATTAATAGACAAAACTGAGAAAACATAGAGATGGTTTTGTTTATTGTAAAAACATTTCATGTCTTCCTAGGGTGTAATCCCTTTCCTATATGTTAGTTCTTTGTAATCTATTATCATTACAATATACTAGGTAAGTTAGAAGAACAAGAGATACTCCTGATTCCTGAGGTGACTACTGGCTGCATTGAGGCACCCATATCATATAGTGAGGCCTCTGAAAAGTTCATGAGAGAAGTTTCCAAGAGCCCAGACTCTCATCTGATATCTCTGCTATTAATTAGAGGAACTTGGATGATCTGATGTGCACCACAAGACAAGGTACATAAATGAAATAGTGAAGTATAACATTCACTTCTAACAGGGTAGGCCCCCCACAACTCATTATCAGTGTAGAAACCTAAAAGGAAAGAGAGAAACGCTGATTGATTTTAGGTAGATATCTATGAAATATTGACAAGAAAGGGAAAAATATAAATCCCATTCATTACATACACCACTGCTCTAGTATTTATTGGCTAGCACATTATTGTCAACATAATGTTGAAGAGGAGCAGAAAGACACTAAAAGTCAGGATACAGGAACTGAAATTCTACAGGTGACTTCATCGGGAAGACATTTGCCCTCCTTTACGCCAAACACTTCTCCTTTTTTAAGATCCTTTTATGAAGAAAGACTGTAGAACCTAAAAGACAGAGTTTAGTTTTCATAAAACTGACTTCAGATTTGGCCTAGCTGAATCTGAAAGGTTGATTTGTTAAATTTGGTTCTTCTTTCAAAGTTTAGGTACAATCTACTCTGTATGAGCAGAGAACATTGTCATTTGACACCTTGCTTTTCCTATGTTCCTAGTCAAACTCTGCTGTAACTAAACAATTTACTTATATCAATTTGTTCCAATAAATAATATCTTTACTAGTAAACATAGAAAACATTTCTGAGTTGTTTATGTGTCTCTCCATTTTAAATGCTATTGCATTTTAAATACTATATTTATTAAAAAATGGAAAATATTCTAGTTTCTGAGTTTCATCACTCCTTAGTGAACAATGAGGTCAAATCCAACATCACATATGCCAATGGTAAAAGTTCCCTCTAAGTTTAAGCAGAAAAATTAATCTATATTTTTCATTTACATTTTGATGTGACATGCCAGATATTTAGAAAAGCTCAATGGACACAAGGTGGAGCCAAAGATCCTTGAAGTAAACTTCATTACTTTATTATTTATTTTTATTTTAACTAAGAGCTCTTTCAAAAGAGGCAAATGAGAATAAGCTCCAAATCCAGCATTTGAAGCAAGTTGTTGAAATAATTAGAAGTGGAACCTATTAGTCTCTATATTAATCAAAAGGAAGTCAATACATTTTAATAATAAAAAATTAATTATAATTTTCACCCCATATTTTGCTTTTAAAGCACACATCCAAATTCAATGAGCTTATTTTCCTTTAAAAGACATATTCAAAGAAAAATGTAAGTTCCCAACAAGTTTTGGATATTTTTCTAAAAAAAAAAAAAAAGAAAAAAGAAAGAAAGCTTGTCCTTCATCTTATTTCACTAGAATTTTGACTAGCTGGATATTTCACTGCTTGGTTTTTATTTTTTTTATGTCAACTTTATGATATGCGAAAGAAAAGGAAATTTTAGTCTGGATTACATTTATTAGTTAGTTTTGTTCACATAAGACATTTCAGAAAACCGAGAGTAAAGTGAGAGGGAAATTAAAGCTACTCTCATTCTAATGTGAAATGATTAATCTTTAATCCTCTGAATTAGGTTGATAAGGATTGTCATTACTACATGCAGTAAGCATATTTTATATCAACTCCTCTATAGTTTTAATGGGAAGGCTGACGTCAAACTGTATTTCATGTCCCTTGAAACATGAGAATATTTATTTTCTCTTTTTTTTTCCTGATGGTACACTTGAAGGACCAGATGACTGATAATATTTCACAGCTGACATCATTATCTAGTTCCGCTCTTATATACATACCTTCATAAAACAAATGAAAGAGACTGGAAATTAGGGACACACTCCTACTCATTATCTCTAGAACTTAGTTGATAAAAAAGGACTAAGTCTTCAAAACTAGCTATGTTAGAAATGAAACTGATTAATTACATATCCGAATTTTCTGTTTTCCTTTTAGTTTAACAAAAGCATTCATACATTTATGCAAAAAGAACTTTTCAAGTGTTGAAGTCTTCCTTGAGCTACAGCCCAATTAACACCTTTGCTGTTGGAGGCTCACCATGCTGATACTAAAAGAGAGTCAGAAAGATCTTGGAGCAGACAAAACCAGACTCAATTAATCTCAGAGACATTCCCATGCTATTGCCAGCTATGCTTAGCTGTTAATATAGAGTTGACCCCTATTTAAAATGTTGATTTCAAAATTATATGCATATTTAACTCTACAAAAATATTGACTCTCACATAGATTCAGCATAAAACCAGCTCAGAATGAAATATTTATTATTCTTTTCTCTGAGTAAAAAAGACAAAAAGAGGGAAAAAAAACTAAGCAAAAAAAAAAGAAAAAAAAAAAAAAGGAAACTGAAGGATTCCCAGAGCTGACAGAGTGATAGAACAGAATAAGGGATACTTCCATCCCTATAACTGCTATCACAGTGATGCTTGCACAGTGATGAATGAAAGTGTCTATTTTATCTCCTACCTGCTTAAAAAAATCATACACAAGCAATAAACATACTCAAAATCATTGCAAAATATCCTTGTTACACGCTACTGCTTCTCTGATTTTTCGTTAACAGGCCAATTTCCCTATAATCACCTTTCAGATGTTAAAAAAGACATTCTTTCAGAGTTTGTATGGGTTTTCTTAAATCTTAAAGGTCACTATCTTCAAATAACAGACCTAGATCAGTACAGTAATGAGAAACTAATAGTAAAAGTGATAGAGGAAACTGGAAATTTACATTTCATCCTTCCTATTTGTGCTCTGGTTTTAATTTTTATCTGCTGAAAATAGAGCTCAATGACTGCTACAGCTTATGTTTAGAACCAGGCAGTAGTTCCAAGCATAAAAGAGAAAATGCCGATAGATAACCAGCTTAAGTATCCTGAATAGGAAATATATTATCACGTATTTCATTGACATCCTCAGCTGAAAAGAATCCCTAAGGCATCTCTTCTTTTCTGTGAGCATCTTTGGCGGAATAGGCTAAAACTACTCTACAACTTCCAAGTTTTGCTAATATTTCCAATCACAACTGATAAAAGGATGTTCATTTCCCTCAGTTGTACTCATTATCACTATGTGATATTTACCAGTGGATCTAGTTTTTCATTTTAACATTTTCTAGACCTTTTCAGTTTTTCCCCAAATGATTATTTATTTTCTTGTTCTGTGATTTGCCCTCATTTCAGTCTTAGAATGAACTTCATGTTGTTTGGTTGGCAGTCTAAATGAATCTTCAGTGAGAACAGCTGATTTCATATATACGTGTGAGCAAATCAAAAGATTATTTGATGTATGGTTGGTTTCAGTTGGTGCTGGAGTTTTGGGAGCCTTCAAGGAACCAAAAGGACTACATTCACAGTCAGCCTGCCTGCAGTAATCACAGATTCTATAACTTTTACCATCAGAACTCTATTTTCTTCTTTGAACATTGATGGAAGGAATTTGTTCCACTCTTACTGTATAGTTCATCATAGAATGTGAATGTAAATCTATGTAAATGTCCAGTGGAGTAATCTTCCAGGAGAACACATTGCATCTCATCTAAGGATATGACGGTAGTACAATGAGAAATCCAGCCAAAGAAATTCAGTTTTCTATAAGAAACACACGTATGTTGACTGAATGATGAGTCAGTGACTCAAACTCTGTTATTTTTCTGTTATTATATACCATTGACTTTTCTACCTGTTGAATGCTGCTGGAGTAGACAGTCCACAGAATTTTTTGTTGGAAAAGTTATTTCCCATGTGGTCAGCCCCTGCTCTATATTGGGACATACGGTTATTCTTTCTGAGGTGCAGATCTTGGTATCTCGGTCTCCTCCAAGTAGTCATCAGTTCTCAAAGAGAGGATCCCTTTCCCTTCATCAAAAGGACAAAGGAGACCTAGTCCATTATATCTTTGATCACCTTCTCCAGAGCCATGTAGTCATGTTGGATAGTATCCAGGTTTCCCCTGATAGTACTATCGGTGTCCACACAAAAGAGCAGCACAGGATAAAAGTCTGACTGACAGACAAAACTTGGCAGCACCTCCACAAATTTCTGAAAGAGAGCTATGGGAGCAGTAAAACTTCCCTAGGTTATAAATCAGGTCAGCAGACGGGGACCTCTGCTGTTGTCCTAAGGGAATCTCCCACTGCTGTCATTTACCATTTCTGCTTGGTTCTTCTGTGTGGCTCAGGGCCAAGTAGCATGGATGCTTCATTGGCTCCTCATCAGCTCAGAGAGCAGTCAATCTACTGTGTAACTGCAAATTTTAAGCTGTAGCAGGAGCCTTCCTCCTGGTGTCTGAAGTCACCAGCTTTCAGTTTTTGCCATCAAAGGAATTTCTATTTTCCAACCTGACAGGCACAGACTCTTCTGCAACAGTTGACATTTTGGGTTCTTGAAACAGTAGGATCTCAGAGGAGAACTGGCCAGTCTCTTTCTCATCTTCCCTGATGCGACACAGCCTGCTAACCTCCACCTGGAGCTCCTTCACTAGGCAACACAACTCCTCAGCAGCTGCAGACCTCCTGGAGGAAAATGAATCTTTCCTGGCCTCAAAGAGAGATCCCACAGTTTCCTGTGTCTTGAGACTTACAGAGCTGCACCCTCCCTCTGAAGCTCCAGCTGTGTCAAGTCCTCAAACATTTCAGGAAGAGTTGCTCCAGTGGCTGCTTGGGATCATGTCTTATGTCACCACCACAGCTGAGGATGTGCTGTATTTGGTCTGGCCGAGATGGAGTTCGTTTTTCCACAGCAGCCCTCACAATGCTGTGCTTTGCATTGGTAACTAAAAAGGTGTTGGTAACACACCAGTGTTTGGCTACTGCTGAGCAGAGTTGGCACTGGACTGTCTCTCCAACATTCTGCCTCCCCACCAGCAGGCTGGGGATGGGCAAGATCCTGGGAGGGCACATAACCAGAAAGGCTGATCCAAACTGACCAAAGGAATATTCCATGCCATATGACATCTACTCAGTTAAAAAAGCTAAGAGAAAGGAGAAGTATGGGAGACATTTGTTATTTATGAAGTTTGCCTTCCAGAGAAACCGCTACGTGTGTGAAAGCCCTGCTTCCCAGGAAGTGGCTGAACATCATCCGCTGATGGGAAGTACAGAATAAAATATTTGTTGGGCTTTTTTTTTTTCCCTTTGCTTGCATGAGTACAACCTTTGTTTTTGTTTTAGCAAACTGCCTTTATCTCAGTCCATGATAGTTCTTTCTAGTTTGTTTTGGTTCAGTGTTTTCCAACCTATTTTCTTCCCCTATCCACCTGAGGAAGGGAGTGGCTTGGCATGCACATGTCATCCAGCCAAGGTCAACCCACCACAGCTGTTCTCTGAGAAGGTGTGTTGGCCTCATCTTTATACCGCTCTTCATTAGCTACTGCTCAGGTTTCTTCATCTGTTGGCTGCTTTGTTAACAGCACTCAGCTCATTCACACCTGCAGAAGTGACACCAACAAGCTGTATGGGACTTTGGCTAAACATTTGAAATATAAACTTTACGTATTTTCAATTAAATGTTTGGAAAGAAACTTATCTCTTGAATAATTTTAATAGCAAAAAATACTGTTAGTTTTCCTACAATGGCACCATGTCTTCCATAGTCTTTTCTTCAAAGGAGTGATAATACCAAATGAGACATGATCTAACCACAGGTGAAAGTGAAGGAGTCTTCAAATGCTACATTAAACAAAAATTCTCTGTATACTGTTCTTTTTTTTTTTAATGTTTTCAGTATCTGAAGATTAATTTGAACTGAAATGTGTCGTGTATCTGTCCAGAATGAAACGGGAGCACTCTTTCTTTCAGGATTGTGAACCTTGCAGAGCTCATAGTTGAACATTCTTCCTCTTCTGCAAGAAGCTACAACTACTTTTATCATCTATAACTCGTGTTTGCTGAGCTACATTTAAGGATGAACAGGCAGCAGACAAAGAACCCAGCAGTGGGTTTTTTCTGTCAATCTATTCACATCCTGCAAATCATATAGTTTTATCCATAAACAGTGTAATTTAATGTAAAGAAAAGGGAAGAAAATACTGGGTTTGGACTTTCTGTGAATGTGATGTGACTTAAAATTAGATCAAAGAATAATGTTTACAAAGGCAGTGGGTATCCTAAAACCATCCCTGATGTTCTCCCATCTGCTGCATTTAAAGCAGGCTTTCATCCTCCACAAAGCTGATTATTAAAGAAAGTAGAAATATTCCATACCACAATGAAGAAATGAAAAGATGTCTGTGTGACTAATCATCTATTTTTAACATCTTCCTTGTAAGCATCCAATGTCCAGTACAAAGTTAACATGTTGCTGCAGACAATTGTTTTTTTGAGATCTTTGCCTTGTACACTCCCAAAAGCATCTGACTGAAAGACTGAAGTAGTGCTGTTTTTAATGATGTGGGAAGTACAGTCAAAGGCATAAGGAACCTTTCACCAGACATGACTTTTCCAAAAATACCCAAAATCAAAACCAAACCCAAATATATAACTCTACTACATTCTACACAGAGCTCTATAGGGAGATTTTGTGAGTTTCTTGTTATAGAATTTAGGCACAGAATTTTCTTTTAAATTTACCTCTTTCCACAGAGCTCTGCTTCAGGACCCTCTCATTAAAATGACAGTTTGAGGTACATGGAGATAAATCTGAAATCCTGGTGCAAACAAGAATGATAGTAGACAGAATGTATATGTATATGCCAGAGGATGCTGTTCTCCAGAAAAAAAAATCATCAAAAAACATGGGCAATTTAATGTAGGAAAGTGAATGCGAAAACTCACTCTGAGAACTAAAGCTATGGAAAGTTCACAACATTGAATGAATTTGGTATTCAACAAATCAATTTAACAAGGTATAGTGCTGACTTTTTCTCATGCAATTCAATAAAATCTTGTAATTCCAAAATCTATCTGAATATGCTGCAAAATTCAAGCACTTTTTGGAAGTAGATACCACTACTTAAGAAAGTCACCCTGTCAGGTAAGTCCAGCACACTGCAGGTTTAAAATTCAATTTCAGAAGTAACAACTGATAGGTAAGAGGAAGTGACCTCAAGTTGCACCAGGGGAGGTTTAAATTGGATATTAGGGAAAACTTTCTTCATCAAAAGGATGTCCAAGGATGTAGGTCAGTCATCAACCCTGGAGATATTTAAAAGATGCATGGATGTGGCACTTAGGGACATGATTGAGTGCTGGACTTGAAAGTGTCAGGTTTGCAGTTGGACTTGATGATGTTAAAGGTCTTTTCCAACCTAAATGATTCTAAGATTCTAGGACCAGTGTGATTTTCCCTCCAAAAGGCAGGGTATGCCTGAATGAAATGTGTCAGGCTTGCCCAGCTGCGCCATCAACTCTCAGTCGCTACTGGATGTGTTCAGCCTGTTAGACATCCTGTGATGCTGTCATCAAACTAGCTCAGCATAAGCCAGGAGAGCTGGCAAGTCTTCATTGTTTCAATGTGGTGCCATGTAAATGCAGATAAAACATTTGTGGACACCAGCTGGTGCAGCCACATGGCCCTCCACTTTTCGACATGGATCTTTCAGCTCAGTGAAGATTAGCTCAAGGATCTCTGTGCTCCATAGGCATGTCAGTGTCAATGACTTTTCTCCATTTTATCCTTACTGTATTTCGTTAGAGAAAAAACTCCACATCTTTTCTGTGCTTTATGCAAGCTCTCACACTTACTATCTCTCCATATATTTGACACTGGACTCATGTGGTCACAATGTATTTCTTTCTGTTTCAATCACTGCACATCACTGTAACCTACTAATATTTTAATCCTCAAAAAAAAGGCTCTTAAGGATATGTGTTGGATTTGTGTGGCAAGATTTTGATGACGGGGGAAGTTGCAGGGGTGTTTTCTGTGCGAAGAGGCCAAGGAATGCCCCTACATTGGTCAGAGACAGTTCCAGATGACTCCAAGATGGGCCCACTGCTGGCCAAAGCTGTATCAGTGACAACTCTGCAGACACCAAGGTCAGTGAAGAAGGAGGGGGAGGAGACGCTCCAAGCACTGGAATAGATTTTCCTGCAGCCCGTGGAGACAAGACCATGGTGAGGCAGGCTAGAGGATGACAGTGAAACAGCTACCCACCTACAGATTATGGAAAACCCCACAGTGGAGCTGGCTGACACGCCCTGAAGTAAGCTGCATGCCACAGACAGCATTGGAACAAGCTCCTGACAGTGCCTGTGGACCTGGGGAGAGAGGAGCCCATGCTGAAGCAGTTAATGAAAAAGTGAAGCCTGTGGAAGTGCAACAGAGGAAAAGTGTGAGTGGGAATGAGTTTCAGAGATGCAGTATTATGATTTGAATCCTATTCCCCATCTCTCTGCAATGCCCATGGGAGGGCAGAAAGAAAAGGAATTGTGAATGAAAAAGTAAAGCTAAGCTTGGGAAGAAACAGGGCAGAAAGTGGTTTTAGTTTTTTTTATTTCTATCCTAGTCTATTCTTTTTAGTTGGCAATAAACTAGTTTTCCCCAAGACAAGGCTGTTTTGCCTGCAAAAGTAACTGGTGAATGATCTACCTGTCCTTATCTTGATCCACAAATTTTTTCATCTTCTTTATTCCCCTGTCATGCAGAGGAGGTGGAGTGAAAGAGAGGCAACCAGACAAGGTTAGTCTACCACAGAATGAGTGTGCCTCACATAATGGCTAATTTACAATTAAATACTCATAATACTGAAATGTCACTAATTAAGCTATAGTCCTCAACATCACTAATAGAGAACTCTCCATAGTGGAGGAGTTTGAAGTTGTGATAATTACCTCTAATTCATATAGGCAAGTCTATAAATCTTTCGACAAAACAAATTGTGTGTAACAAGTTGCCATGTGTGTAGCAATATTTAAACATTTTGCTAATTGATGGTTCTAAAGAAAACAAGTTGGGAAAAAATACCAAGAGCAATTATATAGCTCGTAGCTAACAGTGCTATTAACAGGTTAACAAATTTTTATACAGTTGAGTAATTAAACTTACCACTACATTGTTTAAACTTACTGCTTTTATTTCTATTAATACCACTAGCTCCTAGTACACATAATTACACTCATAAACCAGAATTGCCAAAGAGATGATATAAGATTTGTTGTTTCTGCTGTGGAACAAGCAGGCTTGGGCTGATATGAGCAATCACCACAGACTGATTAGTGTGTGGTGTTCCGGCCCCACTATTGCTTGCTGTGAGATAATATTTTATTATAAGGATGAATTATATTCACAAAGTACAGTGATAATATGCAGAGGACCACGTCTACTGATACTCATTTAGCAACATCTTTGCTTATGCTTATATCCTTGCCAGTTTATCCATTACAGGAAGGAATATAAAACCAGGTTGTTACAAAAAATCCTACAGGCTTTTTCAAGAGTGTCAGAAAACACTGCTCATAAACAATAAATACGAGCTGATAAAAATGCCTCATTTGCAGAACAACCATAGTGTTTTATTCAGTGCAGCACAGTGCAGCAGACAATTTAGAAGTGGTTTTGTGCTGAATTCCAATCGGTCGCTGTGGCTCACAGCCTTCATTATGTGTCACTGGAGAGTGGAAGGCTTAGACAAAGTTTTAAAAAGCAAAGCCTTACCGGTGAGTCTCGAGGTGCAGAAAAGACTCCCTTGCTTTCTAAATTCCTTCTCAGGAAGGGTTTAGGTGAGGCTGAATCCTATCTCAGGCTCGGACTCTGTTAGTGGTTTAAATTTAAAGGAATTATAGAAGTCTGATTAAAACACTTTGTCCCACAGCTTTTAACGATGGCAAAACAGAAAGATTTATATAAATGAATTATTTATTATGACAAATTAACAAACAGGTGAACAGACAAAAGATCCTAATCAGAATTATTTGCTATACAGTGTAAAAGCAAAAAAACCCACAAAATCTACTATTAAAGTTTTATATAACAAAGTAATATAGTGCACTGTAACAAAAAAATTATATTAAAGCAATTGTATTGAAGCTAGCAAAAGAAACAATCATTAAGTAGAGATTGATATAACTCACCATACAAGATAGCTGGCAGATTTCTCTCTTTTTCTTAACCCCTGGGAAGTAGCCATGAAGAGGCTTCCCTGCTTCATGGGAGAAGCTCTACACTTCAAGGAAGTATGTAGAAGAATCTGCCATATGGAAATTTGGACTGGGCTTTTATAGTTATGAAGGGATGGACTGGTAGTCACAGATTTACAAGCTTGCAGACTAGCTCATCTGTTACATCTTGTTTTAAAAAAGAATGTATATTCGAAGTCTGGTGAACTAGGATGGTGTTAGCCTAATTTAACACCAAGACAGCAACCTGGTACCAGCAGCTGAACTTGCACAGTAGCTTGCATGATGGCTTGCATAGTAGCTTGTATGATGGCTTGCATAGTATGCATTACTAGATTTTAGGTCTTTTCAGGGTGGACTATCTTGCCACATTATGGTTGCACTCTAGGCAACTGACTTAAACTTCAGTCTCGGGCATGCAGAGAAAAAGCACTACCCTACTATATTCCCTATATAAGAGGGGACAGATGGGGCACTTTAAAGACCACAAGGTTTTGTCTGCCTAAGTTTAAACAAGTGTTGTGCAGACAAGATCTCACTTCTGCAGGCATGTGTTCTACTTTGGGCCTTGATTTTCCCAGAGAATTTAAGATCCTTAAAGGAAATTTCTGTGCAATTTAAGTGTGTAATGCACCTTTGTTTCTCATCCCCATGAATAAACACTAAATTCATAATGCCATGTATTCAATTTCAGTTAGTCTGGTTCTCGTGGAACTGTGTGACAAGGAAACATCTCGTACAGATAGCTTTGGGTTCTTTCCATAACTATTACTTCAATGCAAGAACTAATAATGTATATATAGAACCTCTTATGATTTTTTTTAAAAGAATGTTGATCAAAATAAATATTTAAAATTGGCTGCTTATTTCTTGGATAACTTTTTCTTTCTTTTAAGATACATATTATGAACTTGATCTGACCTCTTGGATTTTGTGACTTCTTACATAAGCCAATAATGTAACAGTGTAAAATAAAGTCTTCTATTCTAGATCTATATTTAAGAAATAGCACTGAAGTTCTTCGGAGGATTGTGAACTTGAAGGAATCAGCTTCATAAGAGACCCTGTTCCTGTATCAGAACACTTACATCTATAACTCTTGCCATAACTGACAAGGTTCATTGTAAAGACAGCTGAGTGAAATTTCCAAAGGTACTATTGGAATGGCAGTCTGAGGGATTTGATTGCATTTCTAATTCAAATAACTGATAATAGTTTTCCAAGCCTTTGCTTCTGTTTGTATAAAGCTACACAACTATTCAATGCTGTTACACAGCCAGAGGATTTTGGTGAGATGACCCAATGACTCGAGTTTTTTAACAGAAGTCCCAGGTCAACTTGCCAAGATTTACTTTCCCACTAAGCCAGAAGACAATACACAGTGATAACCTAACCACACTGGCAAACTAGAAGGAAATATGTTTCAACAAAGATAGAAAAGGAGATGAAAAACACTCAAAGAGAACTGAAAAAAATTCACAAAAACAGAGTGAAGCTTCAACAGACTCATTGTTGGCTTTACTTTTACTGGATTAGTGCCAAAAAGACATAGGCTTACAGAAACAAAAACAAGAAGTGGCTTTAGCCAGGAATATCAGAAGTTGATGGTGTCAGGCTGCATTCTGCGTACAATTCTGAACATTTTTTCTCCTCCTTTTGTCAATGACCTTCAGCTCTCTTTCATGGCCTTTTTCATAATTTTCACTGCAACCACTTTACAGATGCTATTAGGCTTTTCTCCTTGCTTCTTCTCCTTAATTCCTTTATCAAAAATACCACCATTACACAGTAATTCCCCCTAGAAAAAATTATATTGGCTTTTTTGATTTTCTTATAGGCAATAGAAACTAAGCAACCACTCCAGATACTCTCAGTAGGTACTGAGGGAAAATTACAGTGCTACCACAACTCTAACAAACTACAAATATGCTTGCTCAGCTGTAAAATATATCCCTTTCTCTGACATGCTGTTTGTCTTGTCTATTCAATTTGGTTTTGTAGTAGTATCACCTTTATTTCTACATTACCTTACACTGAAAAAGTGAATGAGGAAGTGAATAATAATAATAATAATAATTCATGACTATAGATTGAACTGAAATATAAAAATAATGGTGATGAAAAGGATAAAGCCAATATTCAAAGATAGAAAAGTATAAATGGACATGACAAAAATGCTAATCTTGTGTAAAGTACACTTCAAAATAACTGACTTCAGGCAAGAGAACAATATTGTTATTGTAGTCCAAAAAAAACCAAGAAAAAAATGGAGAGAACAAGAATAATAAAAAATAATTAATTTGTTCAATTATTGCCTTTCATGTAATGTGTTTAAAATTCAAACATGGCTGATGAAAAAGTAAGTGGAAGAATACTTCAAAGTAAGATTATACTTTCCTCCTATATAAGAATGCTTTACTCAGAAATACAGGAAAAGAGTAACAGAAGTCATTAGATAAAGCAGGTGTTAAAGAAAATATGGGTCAAGAAAAATTCCTGAATAATCCAGTCAGGTTTTTAAGTGGTCTATAAGATTTGTTGATGGAAATGCCATAAAAGAAATACTTGTCTTAAAATCTGACTCCATATTAAAAACTGAGGTATTTTGTACACTGACATTAATGCTCACATCTAAAATAAAAAGAATGGCATCAACATCATAAAATGGTTGATGACTCACTCAAGTATGATTCTTCCTGGTAATCATTTCTTCTTTTGACTTTAATCCAGGGCTGAGATAAAGGAAATAAATAAATAAACAAACAAAAACCCAACTGCAATCAACTGATAAGTGTATTTAAATTCTGATTGGTGGTTTCATCAATGTATTTAGGGAAAGACAGGTTAGATCTTCTTAACAATCAATGCTCTAAGCAGAGTAGGATGCGTACTACATTTCACTTATCTATGCTTTCCAAAATTATCATAGCAAAGCTTCTTAAGTCAAATGGCTGGAATGCTTGTAAGAGCAAATAAAATTTTTTAGCTGATAGTAATGACTATCACAGAGTCATTGAAGTTGGGAGGGACCTCCGGACATTGTTTAGTCCAAGCCACCTGTGCAAAGCAGAGTTTGTTACACTAGGTTGCTCTGGGTCATGTACAGTTGGGCTTTGAACGTCACCAAAAAAAGGAACTTTGCAACCTCTCTGAGTAGGCAGTTCCAGAATCTAACCACACTTACAGTAAAAACATGTTTTCTGATGTTCAAATAGAATTTTTTGTGTTTTGACTTGCATCTCTTGTTTCTTGTGCTGTCACTGAACACTACAGAAAAGACATGAGATAGCAGCATGGCTTGTGAGCTGCTGACTTTTATAGAACCACACAGTGGTTCTGTAATAGTTAGGAGTTATATTCCTTTAGCATTCACTGAATTCTAAACTCCTTCAGAGACAAGTTCTTGGTACTCAGTTCTCCTAGCAAGGAATGGAGTTTTCTGGCTCACAGTTGCAGTTGAACTTTGTTACACAGAGAAGCTGTCCTGCAGGGAGTCTAAACTGGCATCTTGCTTCTGCAAGGCAGAAACTGTCAGCCTATGCAGAATTCAGAACCCTAACTTCCAACTTCATAAATGAGCTAAATCTTTCTTGCTCTTCTTGTAACGTCAAAGTAGGGTTACCTTGAGTACCCGTTTGGGAAAAACAAATTTGTTAACCTGAATTAGCTTGATTACAGCAAGTTTGGAGATCAGTGAAGAACAACAAAGATGCAGAGGAATGGATGTCAGCACAGTTTTCGTAGATGCAGTCCAAGGCACAGCTTTGCCACCTGCTCAGAGGTTGGTGTTTCCCTACCTTCACACTGTTGCTACTTACATTATATTAAATATAATATGTGTACTTACTTAAATACTTAAATACTTATATTATTTCAGATATGCCCATCATGTGTCTTAAATGCTGTATAGACATTGCCTGTGATGCATTTATTAAATGATGGGGTTATAAAACAGACTGTATTTGTCAGTGCTTCCACTATTTACCTCCTTCCAAGTTAGAAAACCAGTATAGCTCTTACCTGAGGAAAAAATAAATTAAAAGTTTCCAGTTGAGATTCCAAATAACAGACTTCAGAAATGTGATGTGCACTGCTTTTGATGAGTTAATGAATCAAAACATATCAATATTCATATTTGGAGGTGGGAGGGATAATCTACGAAGGTAGAAGAAAGTTCAGCTTCAGTATAACTGTCTTGCCACTTAGAATGGTATATGAATTAGTTTTGAGTCTTGTTTTTTGGTTGATTGGTTGGT
Organism: Chiroxiphia lanceolata; assembly: GCF_009829145.1. NCBI lineage: Eukaryota > Metazoa > Chordata > Aves > Passeriformes > Pipridae > Chiroxiphia > Chiroxiphia lanceolata. Next base: position 64,771,783 of record NC_045638.1, on the reverse strand, counting down.
TCAGGATTTTTTTTTTTGACAGTGGTACCTAGGAAATACTAACAAAATTCAAAAATTCAGCTTTTGAGGGTGAAATCATGAACACTGTCTGAGTGAAATGGGTTACAGCATTTTCACCAATTTCAATAAGATCTTTCATCAGTAGTTTTACTTCCCTCCTAAGTGTTAGAACCTACCTCAGTACACCAAGAATCTATTAAAAGTACCAGGAAAACAAAGTAGCTAGAGCAATGAATGAACTTTTGTCTAAAATATCACTGACACTTGGCTTTGTTGTTTCTGTAAGCAACTGTAGGGAATGAGAACTGCCTGAGGAAAAAGAGAAACCATTTGACAAAGTCAGAGAAAGATACCTTTGCAAAGTGGTTTGCTACTTCAGTGAGGTTTATTACTTCAGTGAGGTGGGCTTTAAACAAGGCTGTTGGGGAATGCTGAAAATAACTGAAGAGAAGTGGAGGCCTGAGGAGAAGTGAAGAGCCACCCAGAGGAATCTGTGTTAATGGAGGCACTCTCACTACACCTATGGAAGCTGCATGACTAGAATCTCATCACAAGTGCCTGCAAACAGCACGGGAAACAAACTGGAGAAATTCGAGACTGCCTGTGAATAGTTTCAGAGCTGTAGTCTCATTAGGATCACAGATATGTAATGGGATATGACTCATGAACGGAGCACTGCAACAGGTGGATACAGGCCCTTTAGCATCGATTGGACAGGAAAGCAAGCAGGAGGGGTTGAATTTAGTGCAATGAAGCAGTTAACATGCATGGAACTTTACCTTGGAGCAAACAACAAGCTGGTCAAAGACTGACCAACATGGGTGATGTTGTGGTGAGCATCTGCTACAGACCACCCGATCAACAAGCCTTCTAAAGGCTCACAAAGCCTTTTCTAAAAAGTATGAGGGAGATGAATAGCAGAACTAAAGATCTGGACTTCAAACATATCAAGTTTTATTTTCTTCTAGAATCTGATTTGCACATGAAAGACTGTCCTATATGGCCCAGGAGAGCTAGCTCATCTTCAAGGACAACAGTCCTTACAAATGTGTAGACAGTTTAATAATAATGTTAGGTGTTCAGAATAGATGAACAGGAAAAACATGACTGAGCTTAAATGTAAAAATTAAATGCACAGAAGCTAGAAATGGGAATTAGCTACTTGGGAGAACTACAGAGATATTGCTCAAGCATACAGGTTTTAAATGAAAACCAGAAGTTTTGAGCTGGAAATAGAAAAGAATGCAAAAGACAACAAGAAGGATTTCTGTAAGTACACATGCACCAAAAGGAATACAGAGAAAAATGTGATCTCATTTTTCAATAGGCAAGGGATCTAGTGATAAATGACGCAGAAAAGCCTTAGAGCCACTTCTATCTAAATTTTACTGACAAGGTCTTCTCTGAGGCTTATCAGGTCCCTAAGCCAGGCAGCAGTCTGTGTGAATGAAACCATTACCCAAAGCAGATGGAAATTGAGTAAGAAATCCCCAAAACAAGTTGGACATACACAGGTCAGTATGATAACATCAGGAGCATCTGAATATACTGAGGGAACTAACCAGTATCATTACAAAACTGTTCTTTGAATTCAAAGGCCCATGATTATTGAAAAATGAGTAAAAAGACAAAAACAAAAGAAAACAAAAAAACCCCTCAAACAAATCAAAAATACACATCTTAAAAAAAATACGGCAAAGAGGAAGATCCAGATAACTGTAGAACAGCTAGCCTAATCTTGGTCTCTTGATGGACAAAGGTAGAGACAAAAGTAAATCAAAAAAATGAAAGGTCACATCTGATGAAGGGACTTGAGCACAAGTCCTGCAAGGAGAGGCTGAGGGAGCTGGGGTTGTTCAACCTGGAGAAGAGGAGGCTCAGGGGAGACCTCATCACTCTCTACAACTACCTGAAAGGAGGTTGTAGCCAGGTGGGGGTTGGTCTCTTCTCCCAGGCAACTATCAGTAAGACAAGAGGGCATGGCCTTAAGCTGTGCCAGAGGAGGCTTAGGTTGGATATTAGGAAGAAATTCTTTACAGAAAGGGTAATCTGGCATTGGAATGGGCTGCCCGGGGAGGTGGTGGATTCTCCGTCCCTGGAGGTTTTTAAGATGAGACTGGATGTGGCACTTAGTGCCATGGTCTAGTAACCACAGCGGGTAGTGGTCAAGGGTTGGACGTGATGATCTCAGAGGTCCCTTCCAACCCAGCTGATTCTATGATTCTATGTGTCATGTGAAATGAGCTTGAGGACTGTATTTAGGATCTTATCTAAAGTTTATTAAACTCAGTAAATCTAAGAGTCTGGAAAACTAATGCTAAGATCTGAAAATAAGACCTGGAGTCACATCCATTCTGTTTAGCAGAATGAAACTCACACAGAACTCAGCTCCTCCCCTTGCCTCAGATCTGAGTTTCCCCACCTGGAAACATATACTTTGTTCAGCATCAGACCACAGAAAAAATCAATATATGAACAATGAGGAAGTTTGAACTCAAGTTTGGATTCAAATCCAAGCTGACATTACATCACAGAGATAATCATAAATTTAGATATTTCTTGCTCTTCACTGAAAGAGTCTCCATCCATCCTGCTATATGCTGTTACTGGGATATGTGCCACAGATGTGTACACCCATCATTGATTGAATCCTACACAGTCAGAGTTAATGCTTGTCTGGATAAATTCCACATCAAATTTCCGTCCTCTGTCATTTCTTTGTACTCCACGAAGAGCCATAATGAAATGCTATTGATTATTGATTATTCTCCGTGCAGACAGGTTTCTGAACTGCACTATGACAATCATATGATGGATGTGGATTTCAACACATACAAGACATTCCTCCTTTACATAACTTTCAGTCCAACTGACAGCTTACTTCCTTCATACTTAGAAGGTTTTGCATTGCTCCTTGGCTACCTGAACTCCTGGGGTGATTTTAGCCCAGTAGGTTGTGTTAATAGAATTGGTTAATTAACCTATGTCATATAGGTTAATTAAATTCTCTGGAAAACTAAATAATATGTAAATCTAATATTTTTCTTCTACCAGTAACACAATAAGAAGGTTATGTGCTGTAACTAAAAGCTTAAAAGTCTGTTATTTGAAAAAAATTACAAAAGTATTACTTATGTAGGTAAATAAAATCTCAAATATTTGCTAACACTTCCTGAAGAGGGAAATACTAGGTTGATTTAACCATCCAAATCTTATTTTGCAATTATTTGCATGAGTCTATTCTTGTATTTATTTTGGTTAAGATTACCATCTGCTATACTTTCTTGACTGAAACAGGGCTTTTCCTGCATTGCCAGGGAAAAAAGAAAAGTTTGCTGTGTTGTGTGCAGTTTCCTTAAGCATCAGGATAATTTGGTTCCTTGTGTTCATATGTAAATGTTTTCTGAGAAAATGGTTAGATTTGTCTTCAGATTTGAGCACAGTACTACAAATCCCTCAGCTTCCTTTTGAGATCTAAACATTATATAGGGCTGTGCTTGAACAAGCTTGTTCATACTTAAGAAATACTATGGGGACAGGCCTTTTAAAAATCATTAATCACCTGTCAAAATCCTTAGAAGTTCATCTCTGTATCTCTGTATCCTGAAGGGAGTAATAGTCTCAGCTTCAGAACCAATAACATTGTTACAGTCACTCACTTTCTTTTCCTCATCTATTATGTTACAACATTATGAAAATGAGAGCAAAAAGGTAGTGTGTTGGTGTAATACCCAGAACAGAGGAACAAAGTTTCAGTGACCTGTGTGTCCAGTGATGGCTTTGTCAAGAAATAATGTATCCAGGAACTTACTTAGACATTTCCTAATGCCAGTCTGCTTCAGAAACACTAAACCAACTCTCTTGCTTTAGTTGCGGTATAAAGGGCTGTATTTGTTATTCAGCAGTTCAATCAATCTTCAGGCCTGCCAACTCAAAGCCACATTTGACAGTCAAGCTCAGATTAGCCTGTGTGAGGAGAAAACACGAGCAAAATATGACAAATAAATTAATGTGACTTGACTTTGTCAAAATATTGTTCTTTTTTCCTTTCTTCCCTCAAGAAATAGAAAATTATTCCCTCCAAGAATTGGAAGCAAAAATATATTGCCTGTGTAATAGAATCATAGCTAATGGGAGTTTTTTAATTAAGGAACATCATCTTTAAAAATATGTATTACAAAAATATTAGTCCATGACATTGGCTTTGCACGGAGAACTTCTACATTGTTTGGTAAGAAAAGGCTTGCCTTCCTCCTTGAGATCCTGACCCTGGGAGCACTGTATGTGACTGTTCCTGCTTCTCTCTCCATCATCAGTTGTAGGCTACCTAGTCTTTATGTAAGGTGTAAAGATTAAACTTTTTTCCTCATGTCCCAGATCAAACATATGAAGAAAAATAAAAAACCTATCAGGTATCAAAATGTACTTCTAAATCAACATGCAAAGCTGCAAACACAGACTAGTAGAGGAAGGGGGTGTCCCTCTGTGCTGGCTTGTTTTTCTCCAGTGTAGTTAAGAAAAAATAATATCTCAATTTTCCTTTCCCCTGCAGAGATCTTGTAGAGATAGAGCAGTGCAACCCAAGAAGTGCATCGCAAGAAGACGGGTGAGTTAAAGCCACTGTTTCTTTTGAAACCTATCTACTGTTACATATTTTAGATAGAGAGGACAGAGAAGGTCAGAGGATTGCTGTTAAACCTAGAGGCTTCTTTGAGTTGTCATATGGTCCATCCTGCCAATCAGTTTCTCTGTCAAACTACGTGTTGCATCTTCACCTCTGCATCAGGAGATTTAGCAAGTATTAGGTCTCTGGCTGCTTGTAGAAGGGATGCTGCCCCCAGGGAAATTTCATTTATCCTATTGCAGGGCTTCACTCCAGGGGGCTCTACTAAGAAGCATAATGATGTGGAAGTAAGAATTTAACTTTTAATCACAAGTTTAGTACATGGTTTCACCTCAGGCATGTAATGACAAGCATTTTGATTGTAACAGACTTGTTTACAGTTAATTCAGAAACCTTGAACTGTGTTACTTAATCATGAGGGTTTTGATTTGGTTTGGTTTGATTGGTTGGTTTTACTTAACATTTTATTCTGGTTAGCTAGTGGAAGCACAGCTTTTTTAGTTAAACCTGAAATCTATTCAGATCAGAAACATTATGCATTTTGACAAGGAGTTCTGCAATTAGCCTAACTTCGGACTTGTAGTTTAGCACTAAAACTGGATCTTCTGTCTGTTGGATACCTTTTCATAGTAAGGAACTGGAATGGTGGCAAAGAAAAATAACTATTTTTTCATCAATTTTTTAAATGTAGCCTATATCCTGAAGACTGAAACATTTTGTGAATAAGAACTGATCTGCTTTCAAGAGGAAATGGTAAAAGTGCATAAGTTAGATACTGTGTCTTTCACCCACCATTCCTAGGGATGCTGCCTTCTAAAGTAGCTAATTTTGCCATGCAATGTACTTTTCCCTGTTCTTGTCTGATATTATGTGATGCCCTTGAGGCTCTAAAACACCATCGTTATTTGAAGAGGTATTATTTTTCTCCTTCCTTCCCCAGTCAGAGTGTCTGGAGTAATTTAAAGTCTGTAAAGCAGTCCAGAATGATAGTGGTTTTATATCATAAAACTTATGGCACATATTTTACAACCTAGGAACTGGTATGAGGGAATGTGCAGGTCCTTTTTTTAAGGTGTGCTGACCTATCACAACAAAGATAGACAATAGAGACTGTGAGAACTGGACAGGTTAGCTTCTCTACCTACTGAGAAAGGTTCCAACACAGGATTATTTAAAAAACATGTAGAATACAACTAGTCTTTTTTACTAAAAAAAACCCCAAAGCAACCAACCAACAAAAACACAAAACCAAAACCAAAACCAAAACCAAACCTTTCTGTTTTAAAGCAACCCATACATTCTATAGAGTCTTTTACATTTGACACAACACAGAGATATACAAACATACATATTTTTCAGAAGGATACATATGCATTCACAGAAACAGTGTACACAATTTAAATATTTATATTTTGTTACAGATACAGATGTTTAAGCCATCTTTCCTACTTTATCCTTTAGGAACAGCTACAATTATCAAATGTATCAAAATGTGAACACTCTTCAACATATAGTTGAACCTAAAATATTTACAATATATAAATATATTTTCAGGGACTAATCCCTCAATTTCTTTTACCCAAAATCATCACTGTGATTCTATTGTATTATCCAGACACAAAACTGGTGGAAAATAATCAAGAAATATACTTGCAACATAGAAACACAACATTGTAAAACACTTTCCTTTAAAAGCATTGTCCACTTTTACATCCATTAAATATAACAAAACAAAGAGTGGTTTAGTCAAGTTGACCTTTTTCCTCCATGAAAGATTTATTATTTCATTTACTTGCAGAGAATGAACCTAGCAATTCTTTGTACATACCAGTCCCTGAAAATAAAGTAATGATTTCTGCCTGTTGGAAAGCAAACTTATACTGAATTAAAATATTCTGGATCTTCAGAATAACATCAAAAACTGATGAAAGAAATTTAATAGCTTTAACATCAACTTTCATAAGTTCAGAATTACAACACAAATGATCTTGAATCCAACTGTGGAAAAATACACCTAAGTAGTTACATAATTACATTGTCCTCTTGATTTGGATAGAGTTATGATCAGAATACCAACTTTTTTCTCCAGCATCAAGATGTCTTCTTTTCATGACATATCTTAAGTTTATTTACTTCTTTAACCAAACCAGGAACTAAAATTTAAGCAATGAGATGCTGGCCAATATATCTTGTGGTTCATGATTTCTATTCCCAATGCCCAGCCACACATTCATATTGATGGGGCTGATTACGTTGATTTTACCATTTTATTCTATTTTCAAGTTTAACATTTCTCTTCTGTCTTGTGTTCTATATGGAAATATTTTTTTCCATTCTTATTTTGTCTTTATGTAAGGGCATTGTCTTACCATTAATTCTTCAACTATAATATCTATTTTTTTTTCTGGTATGCCAGCAAAGGAGATGAACACCCGCTCTTTTCATTCTACAGATAGAAAATTTAAAGAACCTGTCTGAAACCACAAAGTAAGCTAGTAGCACTGTATGGATTGCCTCCTAGCTGTGTGATATAGGTCTCAGTCCCTGTTTTGAATGGTCACTGCAAAGCAACACTCCTGAGAGTGGGAAATTATGACCTGTCAACTGTGACCACCAGACAAACCCAAAAGGTATCAGAGCACAAGTAAAAGATCATTCACATTGTTAGAAATGGAGACCATCATGAAGGAATGTTTTTGCATACAGAATCACACAGCTGTACAGTCTGGGACATGCAAAATTTTAAATATGTGTGGACTTGGTAGTTTCCAGATAGCCTTAATTAAATTCATGAGTGCAGCTGACCCAGATTTTTTACAGTTGCAGTCAATGACTTCTCAAAGATTTATAATTTTGGTTTTACAGTTTTAATCTTACTCAAGGGCTACAGTGAAAAGATCCCAGTCAGGAATCTATGATGTAACCAATTCTAAAGATGTTTTATAGTGCTGATATATTAAATGGTCTGAAAGAGTGGGGTTTTGACTTTTACACGTTAGAACTTGAATTGCAGACTATCTTAATTTTCTAAGGGGTAGGTATCTTATGCACATTTATGATAGCATTGAAAAGGGTGAAATGCAGAAATGACAAATAATATTTTTAAGATCTTTTGCACGTTGCTTTATCTTCATGCTTCATTTTCAAGCATGCAGATGTTGAGATGGAGTCAAAGCTGTGTGTTTTCTTGTTCATTTGTATGCTTAATGTAAACTAATAGTTCAGCAGCTACTTCAAAGTAATTTACAAAATATGCTCAAGCACAGAGTATTCAGAGTCCAGAAGAATTACAATATTGGGCTCTTGGGGTTGTTTTTTGGTTTTGTTTGTTTGTTGGTTTTTTTTTTCTATTTGGTTGGTTGTAGATTTTTCCAGGGGGAGCTGGACAAGTAATATTCTTAAAACATCAGTGATAAATATGGATCTTAGCAAATATATTCTCTGTAAGCAACTCAAGGACTGAAAATTATAATACAGTGGAATTAGTGGGTGTTTTCAATTGGTTTCAAATGTGTCAGGATTTTATCCCAGGAATTTAAAATCTATTTAAACACATTGAGATTAAACCTGTTTAACTATCAAGAGTCTATACAGCTTCCAGTTGATGGAAACAGAGAGATTAGAGACTTCTCTTTTTTTTTTCCTAATTCATTTTTTTAGAATTACCTTAGGCTGACTAGGTTCTTAAGTACCTCAGCTAAGGGCATGTGGATTGTCAAAGGGAGAAAAGCACTTCAGTTGATTGTTTGAAGCTTATCTTGATATCATTGGGGTATTTTCGTTACTTAAAAAAACATCAACTTTAAAAAATAACTTTTTTAGAAGTGTATGTTTTGCACGTTAATATTTTGTTTGCATGCCAACTGTTGGCTTGGCATGTAAACATGGAACTGTAGATGAATGTTGGAATGCCAGCTGATAGAAGTGTGCTTTAAAGAAAGGAGATTATGCTAACTTTGATGGGATATTCTGGTAAACAGACTGAGTGGCAACTTGGAGAGGCATTCTGGATTGAAAAACATGTTTACTGGGATATATTTAGCAGAATGTGCAGCATTTACCTCTTTGTGTAACAGTAGACATTGCATTTCACTTCACATATCTTTGAGTCTCAGACTGTGGATCAAAGTATGGGACAGCTTGTCTAATCCTTGACTTGTAAGGAAAAATAATTCCCATTTTCAGTCTTTGTCGAAGTGTCTGAAGGAGGGGAGAGGAAAGAGGATATTTCTTGATTTTTCATAATATATTTCTGAAATTTTCAGTTCTTAGACAAGACTCTCTATGGTAACCTGTAGATCACAAGCTATGATGGTGTGCCACAGGTTATGCCTACAAAGTTAAGCAGATCTCAAAATACTTTTTATTTTCTTGCAGTGGCTTAGGAGGATCTTAGGCTGCAAAAGCAAATAGTGCCATAGCAATTTCCTTTAAACTGTGCTGATTTAACTATGAAACCTCCACTGGTGCCAAAGTTATGATCTTGCAGTGATTTCAATATCAGTGTAGCATCTGTGGTCCTTTATCTGTGGAGATCTTCAGTAAAAAGGGAAAAAGGATCTAATCCAAGAAACTACTTGCCCCCATCCTTCTCTGAGAAGAATTTTTTTCTATCTAAACGTAGACTATTGACTTATTTCTATTCTATTTCTATTCTATATTAACAGAACTCAGAATGTTCTGAATTGGAAGGGACCCACAAGAATCACTGAGTCTAACTCTTAAGTGAAAGGCCAATACCGGGCCTGCAAACAAGTGCTATTAGAACCATGCTCTAACCAGCTGAGCTAATCTCAGGGTCTGTGGACCAGTGAAATTTATTTGTCCTTGAAAAGGAGATCTTTCTAGCAGAAATATTTTTTTATTATTATTATATTTATCCTCCAGTGAATGAAAATGTATGCTACTAAGTATGATAACATAAGTAGGAAAATTATCTTCCTGTCTGTTGTGAACTTTCAAGCCTTTCAAAAGAGTCTATCCCAGTTTCAGATAAGACTGTGGTTTCGGATTGTTAATGGAATGAACTAATCATTTCCCTGAATGTTTGGTCTAGATTTTGGCTTGTTTCATATACGTAGTTGATATTTTCAAGACAAAAATTGTCTTAGATCTTGCAGTGAATTATGCTGGTTTAAGAACAATTATTTAAAGTATTATTTCAATGCCAACTTATTCAGAAATATTTTGTCTTTGATAATTTCCCCACTGTTGATAAACTTTCGTACATCTTCAAATCACAGCCTGAAGAAAACAATTTTTTAAGTGTGAATTTTATTTGTAAGTACACAATTTTTTTTAGTCTGAACTTTATTTTGTAAGAATTCTAAGGATATAAAGGTGTGAAATAAATGTGGAAAATCAGACCAAGAAAATCTTTAATATCAGCATAGACTTCCATGGGTAAGTGTGAATCACTTAAATCCCTTAAATTTAATATCTAAAAGGTAGACATAGAGAGATGGCAGAGCAAGTCCTCGTGTCATGACTGACGTGATGCACTTCAATCCTAAGAGAGAAACAACAAAATACTTTATTGATATAAACTAACGGGTTAACAAAGTTCAATGGTACATGTGACAGTGGTTTAACAGGATTCCATGGCAAAATACATTTGTTTGTTTATTGCATAAAGGACAGGGTTGGATAAAGCTGTCAGGAAGACCCTCCTGTTGAGTTACTATGTTCAGAAAGCGTTTCCTTACATTCTAGACTCCATCTCAGAGAGAAGTATAGGTGCGACTAGATCCAATCCTGGTCCCACATATGGTCAACGGTTTATTTCTAAGGGATTGTATGTACACAATCAATCCTTATATTGCTTAGCTAATATTTCGAAGTTTAGCATGCTATTAATCAGTTACTAAGGATCTATTGCAACAAGGAACCTCTCAGCCTCGAGGAGTAACCTTCAAAAATGTCCTTTCTCAAGGGGAGATCCTGGCGTGCAGCCCGCTGCCATGCAGGGGAACACAATGGGCCCTGGGCCGTCAGCTATTTATGGAGCAAGATGATTGATTTATAGTCATATTGCATACTGGTAAGACATCTGGGTCACCATTCTGGACAGCCCTTGGCTACCCTGTTGCCATCTGTCCCCCAAAAATCTGGAGGTAAACTGGGTGGAACCATCACAATCCCCACTGGTTATTATACCAAATTGGGAGGGGGAGGTGGGGGTATCAGAGTACAGCCCTACAGCACACAGTGAAGCTCTGGTTCAGGGCAGATCCCTCATGATGGCAACAGAGCAAGATAAACCCAGAAAGTAAGTACATGGATTGGAGTTCTAATTGTGAGGTACCATGGCCAGGTAAAGGAGTGACTGTGGCTGAGCAGAAGTTCACTACTCTTCTAACATAGCTCAGGATGGAAACTGCTGGCCCTCAGACCTGAAATGGAACCTTTGGACCTATAGGTGTGGCTGGAAGCATCAGATGAGTCTGATCAAGTCTGTTAAGGTTTATAAATGCACTCACAGCCTGGAAATCAGCTTGAAAATGCTAATGCCCACGGTGACAAATTTGATACTTGTTTGAAACTACACTAATTACAATAGACTGAAGGCAAAAAGACCACTGAACTAGCCAAGTCAATAACATCATTACTGTTCACTAACCAAGCTTAAAACCATTATGAATCCCCTTATTACACAACAAAAAAATGTTTAAAATACATCTGATCATCTCATGCTTATTAAATTTGATAAAACCTATAGAAATTGATTTTAGGTAAATAGACAATTATATGTACTCTATTATCTCATAAAAGAAACATCCAGGAAATCTAAATAAAATATAAAGTAAATGTTTCCATTTAATCCTCCTCTGCTGCCTAGTATAAGACTAATCTCCAAGGTTCTAGATAAGCACAAATTATTTTGTGTAGAAAAAGATAATGTTCTTTTAAAGGTTTCTTAAAATTCAGAAGATTGAGGTAATTGATCAGTTTTAACTGATCAAGGGAGTTTAAAAAATTGTTAACTAGGAGTTAAAAGTATAGGCTTTTTTTAAGGTGTGTGTACTTACCTATCCATAATTCTCGTAATTGTGACTACAATCTCAAGTTTTTGCCCTTAAACCTTCAGGAAAAGATTTGGAATAAAGTAAATTTTCTGCAGCAGAAAAATAGGTAGAGGTAAGCTTATATATTGGCAATGTTTAAACAAAATAAAGTCAAAAGACCCTTTGGGGAAAAAAAAAATAAAGAATGCAAGATATTTTGTATTTAAAAATTTTATTTTGATGCAGCAAACATAATCACTTTGCTTTATCATATGACATGCAACTAATATAAATAACTATGTTAGATCAGCGCCTCATAAAAATTCAAATGTTTCAATGTACTCTATACAAACTAGATCTTAATGGAAGTACCCCAAACCCATCTGTTTGCACACTTGTATTTTTGAACTACTTCAACAAACATTCAATATATTTTCTCTACAAAGAGTACACAACAAAATGCCTCTTACCTATTATTTTTGGGAAAGGTTAGTTAGACCAGGAAGATTATGGATGAAGCGGTTTTTTCACAGAAAATACATCTTTGCGATCTGGGCTACATTTACCGAGAGTATCACAATAGGACATAGGGGATAAAGTAATTGACTTTAGAAAACTTTAATTTGCTTCTACTGACATGAACTGTTAAAACTGTTTAAAGCAGTTGAGCATGAAGTCAAAATTGGAACATATTCAGACTAAAAAAGGAGAAAAGAAAGAATGACAAAAAACATGAGTATTTCCATTCAGGAAAATAAAGTGGTATCTGACAGGGCATAAGTTAATAGTGAAAACTTGTCAAACTAACCAAAAAGGATGCAGATACTATTTGATCCCAAAGTAGGATGGCATTAATAACATACATAATCTTGCTGAGTTGAGCATACAGGGAAATACAGTAGCAGATATCAGCTGTTATCCTTGGGGGTTCTTCTCTCTCCAAGTATCATGATATGCAGCAGCTTAAACATTTCTGTGTTACTGTACCAAATATTTATATTTTTAAATATTTAGGAAAGATGTATAATTCAAAAGCTAGAATGAATCACCAGTAGTAATGTGATTATTAGATGGCAGCTGTCATGGTAAAACTAGAATCCAAAGGAGCTTTAAATTTCCATCAGGAACTTCTGTAGAAAAGGGCTCAGTCCGGACCTTAAAGAAAAAAAGCATTGAGACATGAAGAACTAAAATCAGGATTTGTTTCAATCACAGAGTGACTTGGTCAGTTTTCACTGGGGAAATGCAAGCAGCTCTAAATGGCGATTTTTGTCCTCCTGTTTAGTTAACTAAAGAAGAGAACTAGCTTTGGAGGTACCTGTACCTTACCATCGACTAAGCGAATACCAAGGATAAGGTGCATAACACTAAATAAAATAGTCGATGTTTTTCCATATTTACATAGGAAATCAGTAGAATTACTGAAAAGGGGAAGTTACCTTCTTAAGTGTTTAGCACAGAATATATCACAGCCTATGTTTTTATATGCAATAATACCTATACATTGAAACCTTGATTGCTTCACAGAATTAGATCATTTTTGAAATGTCACAAACCTGAAATTATGTCTATGAAATGACGTTAGTATGTGACAATTCAATCTGTCTGCATTGAAGTCATGGTAAAGTTTCCACTGACATCATGTTGACTACTTATTGGATATTCCCATATGTTTTAAAATACCTACAGATATACTAGAAGGGATGTACAACAGTTGTCACTGGATTTATGGAGTACTGAAAGATAACAAAACTTGTAGACTCAAACTAAATCTTTTTACAGCTCTGTAACTCGTGGTTTGTTGTTGCTATTATTATTCATTTTACTTTCCTCTACACTTTTAATCTGTCCAGGAGAACTAGTGCTAAATAAGATAAGGAAAGCTATTTTCACTGCTTCTTAAAACAGCTGCACCAGAAGAACAATTTTTTTCTCTCAAGTTTTCAAGACTCAATTTTTGTGGGATCTCAGGGATTTAGACAGCTCAGATAGCTCAGCATAGTCGTTTGTATGTCTGTGAATATAAATCAAGGTCTTGAACCTTTTAAAATTGTGCCTATTACAAACTCCTATTTTTAGTTATAAATCCTTTATATATGTACAAACAAGTAAGTCTTGCTTTTCTGTTGTCTTAAAGTTTTGTTAAAAAGTTTAAAATGTTACAGATTTTGGTAAAAAATCAATGTACATACCAATTAGAAGCTCCTATAACTTTAGTAATATAGAGAAGAGCAAACTTCTAATAAAGAGCTTTTACTGTCCATTTTATAGACAGAGAAAAAGAAAATGGCTTGTATACAAAAGTAAGCACAAAATAATTATGGAAATACGATAAAAGAACACAGTGATCTTTTTCGAAGTAAATGCAGTTTAGAAACAAAACCTCAACACTGGCTGTTATCACCTTGTACTTTTCAGTAGAATACATTAAAAAATGCAGTTCATAAACCCTGGGTTGATAATTTAAAGAAACAGTTCAGAAATTGCATGAACATTTGTAGAAGTTCATGTCAGGAAATTCATTACCATACTGTCCACTAAAACTTTTTAAACCACCGGACTACAAAATGGGTCATTCAGGCAATTCTTTTTGAAGGTAGTAACGTAATGGTTAAATTTGTAAAAGACAGTCAAAATCTGTTAATTACAATCTGACTTAATTCTCCGTCCAAGTGCCTTCTTGTAGATAATGAGAAGTGTAATAGTCCTGCGATGCCTGAGTTAAGCCGCTTTCTGGTCATAACTGACTGACAGCTTCTTTAGCAGGAAAGTGATTAAAGACACCAGCAGCTGGGCTGGGGTAAGCTAGATCTTTAAAAGAATACAAGTTATTCTTAATAAATGAGAATAGAGATGGGCCCTCCTTTTCTAGACTCTGTTTCAACAATATGAAATCTTGAGATCCATAACATGAGCTCATGGCATAAGATCAGTTCAGAAGGTGAATGATATATAAGGATGTTGTTCTGTTTTGTTTTGTTTTCTAAATACTAGTTCCATATATATTTTGATATACAAATGCTATTAAACATAAGTTGTAATTTTAATAACTTACAATTTCATTCTCGTTCTGTTCCTCTTTGAAATACTCGGTAACAAACATTCATGCAAAAATACTTCAACATTGACACTTGTATGCAGTTGGATTTGGTTGCTTTTTTCATTAAATGAGAAGCTAAGTTAATTAAAGAAAGGTTGAAGAAACCTTTGGTTTCTCAAAATAAGTGGACAAGCCTGACATCCTTCAGAGATCACATCTCTCATCTGTAAACCGGTAGAAAACACCTCCATCTCTACTCCACAGGTAAGATCATAGTTCTTGAGAACGCTTCATGCGTAGCATTTTATTTAGGCTCAGTTTGAAAACTATCACCGAGGTGTTAGTTCTTTAATATTTGCAGTGCTTATAGTATTAGAATTGGTCTTAAGGTTTCTGAAAGTGTATGAAACTTCTGTAATGGTTTGACAGCAGTTTTCATCATGAGTTGTATGTAGCTACTGTAAGCTTCAAATCACCTTGTTAGGAAGTAATCAACCTTTGAGAATATATCCACTATACAGTGTGTATAAATCATTTTTCTCGAGTCTTATAGAGAAATAGTGTTGGCTTATTGGGGGACTAAAAGCTTATGGATTGAATCACATCGTTAACTTTTAATGTTTTATTGAGATACCTGGGTTGCTCTTGCTTCCTAGTTAGTAAAAATGTATAGCTACTCTGTGAGATGATGAAGTACAGATAAATCTATCTCTTTCTGAATGAACTTATCTCCATTACTAGCTTATAGCTGGATACTCTTCTTTCTAACGACAAGGTATTTCTGAGTCTTCTTATAAACTGGATGATTTAGGTACCAATATGGAATAAAAGATATTTATTGGTTAGTAACAACAGTCATTTGGGACTTTTTTTTTTAATTGAATGAGAAATTAATTTTCTATAGAGCTCGGAACCTTAGGTAAATCCAGAAAGATAAAGAACACTTTTCCAAGGTTAATTACAAAGAAACAATAACTGTTCAATGACCAAGAAATTTAACACTGATTTTCATTTTAAAAGACAACTGTGAATAATACCAAGTGGTGAGGTTTTCTAGATTTACTTGAAAAAAATATTTCAGCTTTACAAAGACTTCTTAAAGACAAAAAATTACCTTGAAAATGAACTAAACTGTGACACTGAGTATGATTTATCAGCCTAAAAGTCAAAGTCTAGATGTCTGAGTTCTCATTTATGGTTTCTCTTTACTCTGGTTTTTTTCATTCCGTTATAGACATCTGTCTATCATCCTGACACAAAACACAGGAAGCTCACAGATGTCAGGTAGCTGTACCTAGACATCCGTACACAGAAACTCAGCCTTGTGTCTCTCATGTATATAGTCACAACAGTCAATGCCTCTTCCTGTCACACAATTCATCTGCTTATTTCTAGATAGCCAGCACGCACATTCATACAGTCATTGTCATCATCAACGCAAAAAAAACCCCATGCCAGCTGTACACCCATCTGTATAAGCATAGAGGATATTTCCTGTGATCTTTCTTCTGCTTGATCAACCCAGCACATAGTTTGACTGTAACTAGCCACCAGGCTCTGTCCAGATCTTGGCAAAGTTGATGGAGACTCTGGAATTGAGCACAATGCACCTTTTTCCATTTCACCATATATCTCCAAGCTAATTTCATAGAAGGCGGTAGTGACGATATGATGAAGAGTACAATTGTCTAGAAAAGCCTGCAGTTATGGAGGGGCAAGTAGAGTAAGCTGGTTTTTGTCTTTCCTAATGAACTATTCCTTTGTACTGAAGCGTAGACATGTTAGTGATTGGCCTACAATCTGACCGACAATTGAGGTGAGTGTAATGTTTCCTTGTGTGTATTGCAACTCATACTACAGAAGAGCACACATCTCTCGTCTGCCAGCCTTGTGAAGGAGATTCCTGATGCAAAGAACCAGTTTCAATAACTGTACCTTCTCTGCCTCCTCTGTCACCAGGGCCCCTCCCTCCATTTAGTAATGGGCCCAACATTATCCTTAGTTTTCCTTTTTTATTGATGTACTTAAAGAAGACCTTCTACTTGTCCTGGACATCCTTCACCAGATTTAATTGCAGGTCGCCTTTGGCCTTCCTTGTCTCATTCCTACTTACTCTAACCTCTCTACGTTCATTCTACATGGTTTTGATCTTGCTTCAGCCTCCTGTGTATTTCCTGCTTATACTTGAGTAATTCATCCATATGGTTGAACGTTGCCCCATTTGCCCTTTTTCTTGTTCATCTGGATGCATCATTGAGCCTGAAGGATCCTTGGAGGATCAATTAGTTTTCTGGAGCCCTCTTCCCTGCAGGTCCTATTCCCATGGGATTCTTCCCAGGGAGCCTAGAAGAGGATAAGGTCAGCTCTCCTGAAGTGCCCAGTTAAAATCTTACTTGCTTCCCTGCTTCCTCCTCACCCGATACAAAACTCCACAATCCCATGGTCACTATATCCAAGGCTGCCTCCACCATCACATCTCCAACAAGGTCTTCCCTCTTTGTTAGTATGAGATCAAGCAGTCACCATTCCTTGTTGGTATCCTCCACTACCTGTGTCAAAATGTTATCATCAAGCTTTCCAGGAACCTCCTGGACTCTTTCTGCTTCCCTGTGTAGCTTCTTCAGCAGATGCCAGAGTTAAGTTCCACAAAAGAACCCAGTGCCTGTGACTTGAGGATCCTTCAAGCTGCCTGTTGAAGGGACTCACACACTCCTCCTGGTGCTCAGGTGGCCAATAGCCCACACCCACAACAGTGTCACTCTTATTAGTCTGCCCTTTCATACTAACCCATAAACTCTCAACTCACTCATCATCCACCCCCAAAACAGAGCTTGATACATTCCAAGTGTTACCTCACATAGGCAACACTTGGAACATCCAAGTGTCACATTCCAAGTGTCACATTCCAAGTGTCACCTCCACCATTGTGACTTCCTGGTCTGTCTTTCCTGACCATTTTGTAGCCCTTCGTGACAACATTCCAGTCATCTGAGTTCACCCACCATATCTCCATAATTGCAATAAGAACAGTCTTGTGACTTCACAGATCTCTGGTCCCTCTTGTTTGTTCCCCATGCTGCATACACTGGTGTATAGGCACTTTATAGAAGTATTGATTGTGTCAATATCCCAGTGAGAGTGTAAATGGACAGCCCATAGTCCTACCTTGAGGTTACATCTTCAGATGCTTGTACTTGCTGGAGGTATCTCCTCTTAACTCTCCTTTTGCTACTTATGTGGTTGATATAGTTCTTTCCCAAACTTATCTCTGCTGAACTCTGCTATGTCCCCATCCCCCCTTCAATCTAGTT
This sequence comes from Chiroxiphia lanceolata, assembly GCF_009829145.1. Lineage (NCBI taxonomy): Eukaryota > Metazoa > Chordata > Aves > Passeriformes > Pipridae > Chiroxiphia > Chiroxiphia lanceolata. Next base: position 64,753,804 of record NC_045638.1, on the reverse strand, counting down.
TAAAGGTTTTTCAATAAGGCTTGCTAACTCCTATCCTAAGATCCTTTTTCCCCTTTGATCCAGGTGGACACCATCTCTTATTGGCAGGCTCAGTGTCATATAAATCAGTACATGATCAAAAGCCAAAATTCTGCTGCTAACACCAGTCTTGAAACCAGATATGATTTTCTCATTTCTTGCCCCATCATTCCCTGCAACTGGCAGGACAGAAGGGAATATAACTCGTGCTCCAGGTTCCTTGACAAGTTGTCCCGAGTCCCTGAGGTCCCTTTTGATTGTCCACAGGCTCCTTCCTGGAACACCACCAAGTATACACCTGGGAAACCAATAGTGGATAATAACCAGTGGGCCGTACCAAGCTGGGAAGTTTCTTGCTGATTGTTTTTACCTGGACCCAAGGGAGGCAACGCACTTCCTATGGATTGGGTCTGATTGGCATATTGGGCCCTTCATTCTTCTCTAAAGGGGGTCACCAATGATTACTACCTTTTTCTTTCTTGGTTGAGGAGGTTGTAACGTGAAGGCTAGGCTGCCCTTCCCTAGGCAGAGTATCTTCAGTCTAGATGGACCTTCATCCACATTCTCATTTCCCTTATCCTCAGATTCCAAAGCCTCATAGCTATTGTATAAAAGGGCACCTGGGGAGGTGAGGTAGTTCTTTGCAACTTTGATTGACTCATCCTTTGCCCTTCTAGTACACGTGGATTCTCAACACATCTGAAATATGAGGCAGCATTTCTCTCCAAACTGGCTATTCCAGCCTTCACAGCTCACATGGCATATCAGTTCTTCATTGCTTCTCCATGCTGAATATAAATAGTGGCATCTATTCTGTTATGTCAGAGCACAGAAACAAGTGGTGCAGCTCAAGATATAGGACAGTACACTCCATAGCATTTTTTTCTGTCCAGAGAATTGGAAAAATAGGATTAGCTAAACTGTCTCAGTGAATGCACTAACATGGTTCCATTTATTCCACTAGTTTCCTGCCCAAAGAACTGCATCCTGCAAATGAGAAGAGAACAATGATAGAGCCCCTGCTAAAGTCACAGAGAGATGGGGCATGTCGATGGTGAGAAGATCATTATACTGAAGGTAACTCCAAAAAGGATAAGAATGACTGCTCTAAAAAATCTGCAAATACTTTTCTGTGGGACACTGACTCACCACAGCACTGAAATGGACATTGAGAGACCATTATTGAATTTAGCCTTTCATTTCTCATTTGTGCGGACTATGAATTTTTAGTAATATTGGGAATAAAATTGTTGGTGCTGACATTTAATACATCTGATTCTTTTCCACCCAGCAACAATTGTTTGAAGAACCTAAAAAATATTCCCTTTTCTCAAATAAACTTTGTGAGGATAATTTATTAATATATATGAGAGCCTCAGTACGTGCAGATTTGGGAACCATAAAAATAGCTTAGGAGAAACAGTGTTTGTTTTACTTCTCTGCTTTGCTAATATACTTGTAAGGACTATGGCTCTGCTTTTAAGCTTGCTTACATGCTTGTAAATCAGCCTACTTTCACAACCATTCAGTTACTGGGTGCAAAGGAAGATCAGAATTAGTGTTACCAGCTAAATAATCAGCTACTATAAACTGTTGCAGAGATCAATTCCACACTTTAGACCTAGTGAAACACCATAGTTTATAGCAAATGAAAATGTGTCCTTAATCATCTTTGCTTCTTAAATCACAGACAGTAAAAAGTCCCATTGATACCCTCCCTTATCCCATCTGATTTTACTGTATGATGCACGGGTTTTGTCATGTGGTGGGCAGAAGCTACACCACCGCACACTTTTTCTTTCCGTATTAACACCATGGTACATACACAGAAAAAAACAGATACCTTTTTCATCACAAATATAAGATAACCTGAGATGCATCACTACACTGACAACTCTTGATCTAAAGTATTTTTAAATCAGCTGCAGTATTGCATCGATTTCAGATTAATTTTGCATCATGAGTTCAATCTGATTGCACACACTTCAAATAGCCAATAGAGTATAAAGTAATATTCATCCTAAAGGGAGGTAGTTTACTAGTATGTAGTGACAGCAAGGACTGACAGTAGCTTTGATGGAATCTTGAAATTGGCATCAACTTAATGTGAAATTATTGTTGTCTGTAGTCTCACCTTAGAATAGTACCTCTGTATTGATTACTTTCTTTTTGCTTTATAAACAAACTCAGCATTTAGACATGAAAGTATACTCAATTAAGTATATTATAATTTAAGATTGAATTTTCTTTTTTTACAAAAACACAGGCAGACACTTGTAAAAAAATGTAGTTCCATTGACTGTGATCTTCATAGATATTGCACTCTGCAGCACTGTTTTTTTCTCTGATTAGACCTTGTCTATAAAGAGCACTTCAGCGGTATTTGGACAACAATATACAAATAAATCAGTGAACTAACAACAACTTGTCAATGAGACATAATGAAAATAGAATCAGGATAGTAGCAATATTGCTGCCCAACTACAATAGATATCCATACTCCAGTCTCTGTCTGTGTGAAATATATTAATATTTGTGGTTTGTGTTTCATTCTTTTAGTTCTTTGACAGCATACCATGAGCAACATATTTCAATATACTATGTAGTGCAAATAATAATAATGTTAAATTCATTAAGATGGATTACCCTAAGCATGAGAAACTTCAAATGTTCAAAATTAATTCTATTCACAATATTTTTAAACTATTAATTTGCTTTAGATGTCTGTCCAGACAAAGTGAAATATCTAGTGAATGAACTTCAATATTGTTCTTCCAGAAAAATTATTCTTGACGCTTCTTAGCATTTCAATGCATGAAAAAAACATGTATCTACACCTCCCTTTTCCCTATCCCATTCCTTTACTTCTTTCTCCAGTACATGCCACTAGAAACTGAAGTAATATATTTGAGTTCTTTCAAACAAAGGAGGACATTGAATTCACACATCTTAGTAAAGTAGAAATGAGAAGAGTGTGTAGTAATCACCATGCAAACTTTACTAAGATAACACTCACTTTTATTTATGTTCTAGAAAATCTCACTTTTTTCCAGATCTCTGAAAGAAAGGATGAGGCTGATAATGGTTCAGGCTTGTATGCCTTCAGACACAAATGTTTTCCCTAAGCCTGGTTGTGTATCCTATATGAGATTTTTGATCCCTATCTGTGTCTAAGCTTCTGTATTGGTCAGCATCTTGGGCTTCCTTCATGCTGTAGTTTCAGCATGCTGCTTCATTTTGTATCTTGCTGTATTACTCAATTCCTTTGCTTTTTGTGGAACCTAGATGCCCAAGACATTGTCGGGATCTCCCATTACATGTTAGTATAAGCAACCTTGTCACGTTTTGTTTTGTTCAAAACATTTATGCTATGTGGGTTTCTCACTTCATCTGATTTTAAAAATATTTAATCTTCACAATAATTTTAAGTCCTTCAATACGAATTATCAATACTAATGAATAATTACTTTATTAGCTGAATGTTGCCTGTTCTACACCTTTTGCATTTCTGGGCATCAATATTTTAAGTGACAATATATTAATAAAAAAGTTCTATCCTCCATAGATTATATTTGTTTTGTACTGCCACTTAAGAAATTCTGTAACTGCCAACCCAGAAATGCAATCTGTTCCACATAATCGAGAGAAAGTTGTGGGGGGTTGGCCTTGGTGCCCACAAGCTGCTCTATTGCTCCCCTTCCCAGGTGGAGAGGGAGCGAAAATAAGATGGAAAAAGAGTCATAAGTTAAGACAAGCAAATTACTAAAGTAAAAGCAAAGTTGCACACACACAGGTTAAAAAAGGAAAAAAAAGGAAGGTTTATTTCTCTAATTCCATCAGCAAGAGATGTTCAACCACTTCCTGGGAAGCAGGGATTCAGCTTATAGGAGTTGCTCTAGAAGGCAAACATTGTAAATAATGGATACTCCCCCTTCCTTCTCTTATTTAGCTTTTATATCTGAGCTGACACATATGGTAGGAATACCCCTTTGGTTAGTTTGGGTCAGGTTGCCTGGTTGTGTCCCCTCCAGGATCTTGCCCACCCCCAGCCTACTGATGGGGGGAATGTTGAAGAGACAGTGCTTATGCTGTGCCAGCTGTGCTCAACAGTGGCCAACGCACTTTGTGTTATTAACACCTTTTTAGCTACCAATGCAAAGCACTGTGAGGGTTGCTGTGGGGAAATGAACTCCCATCTCAGCCAGACCCAATACAAGAGCATAGATGACCATGTTTTGTGTAGATACCTGGGCATTGTAGGTATCTGAACTTGAACCTGAATCCCACATCAGTCACAAAATATAAATTATTTCCTTGTGCAGGTTGTGTTTCTCAAAGCCAGTATTTTGGGGAATTTTTCTAAAAAACCCCAAGCAGTAAAAACAGAGAACAAAAGTAAGCTAACTGCAAAAATGAAATTAAGAAATGCTGAAATTAGTACCTAGCCAGCATAAATTAGGTTCCGTTGTTTCCATACTGGTAATTTGACATCTTCTTTGGTATTAGCAATTTTGAAAGACAACATTGCCCAGTAACAGAAAATTCGGTAGTAAAATAAACTATTTTATTGCAATAATTCATCATTCATACAAGTCATTATGTCCAAGCAGCACACATCTTCACCAATTAACACAAGCAACAGGAAGGTAAAAAATATAAAATTCTGGCCTGTGGTCCCTGTTGAAAGAATCATCTTTCAGTGAATAACAAACCAGAATATAACAGGTAAAAAAGAAGAAAAAGGAGATTAAATATATGACGGTATCATTAGAAAGAATATCTGATTGTAGCAAAGTGATAAACAAAGACCTCACCAGATTATTTTAGAAAGTGAGAAAGTACAAAAACACAGGCTTAAGATAATACCTAACTGAAAGGAGGAAATATTTGTGTGCAGAAGGTTTGTATATAAGCTGTCAGTTCCTACAAAGATTGTTCAATTACATTTTTGAAAGGTAAATCATGAAAACAAACATATTCAGCTACATTAACAGTTACCAGGCAAGTCGACACTGGCACTTGATAATCTTTACTTGACTCATCCGTCCACAGAAAAACAAAAAGAAGATGAAAACCATACAACAAAATCTCTCAACTAAGATGGATGGCTCATTTAGAAAATGTCTCATCTCAGAAATTTTAGACTTCTTTACTAAATCTAGAACTGAGAGGAGCACATTGTTCAAACAAGAAAAGCAGTGATTGTTTAATGATGTTCTGAATTCATAAAGGATAAAAGAGCCTTTTAAAGTGGATTTGAAGAACAAGCTAAAATGAATGCATTTGGAAAGACAGACACTCCATGAGAAATGCATGGCTGTTCCACGTCTGTTTCTCACTGCTGGTTCCATTCACAAAGACATGAGCCTTCAGGCATCCAAGTGCTTTGCAGTAATTATCCCCAAAAGTTTAGTATTTATGAAAATGCAGCTTACTGTAGGGGGTACTTACTAGCTTCTCTATAAGGCAAGTCACAACAGTGCATTCAAACACTGCTATAATTATAAGCCTATAACTGATTCTTGTTTTTTTGTAGGCAAGTAATTTTTAAAAAAAAATTAGCTCAAGGCTGAAATTTACCATCAGGACAAAATTGAGACATTTTCCCCACATCTAAGAAAGCCAATCTTATTGAAATTCAAGCATCAGCTCAGAGCTGCCTCTTTGAAGAGTAACACTAAACTAGATCCAGCCCACGCTATCTTTTAATGTCACCACTTTCATATACCGACTCTGATATAATGCCCAATATTTAAGAGGCAAAAGGCTAGTGTAGCTCGCTTCAGAAAACACATAGAAAATGGGTTTGCATCTAAATATACTAAATATACTAAAAATACTAGCCGAGACAATAGGCAGCCTTCTCATGGAAAGAAACATGAGCCCGCTCAAGAATTGAATAAGCTGCTGTTGTGGTACAAAGGACGGAGGGAAGGAGACAGACCCATGGCCGCAAGTAGCAAATATGTTAGCTTTGGCAAGGATCTGCATGCCTTTGGGTGAGTATTACTCCTTGATCTTCATGGAGGATCTCCAGGAAGACAACTCATTACCACAAAGGTCTGTAGGGAGACAACAGCATAACACGCAGCTAAATTACACAATCACAAATATTTTGTTTGAGAGTTTTTACTTTGCAGAAACAAATTTTATCTGAAGACTTTGCAGAAGAAAATTGCTAAACTATTCCTGTTTCTAAACTATGTCTTCTTTTACTCAACTGAGAATAAAGCAGTTGATTAAATTTGTTTCTTGCAGGATCTAATTAACATTGAGCACTAATAATTTTTTCCTTTCTTTGTAATGCTGGGAAATAAAATTATTGATTCAAGGGGAGGGGGGCTATTAAGCATAGCAATTATTACTTCACACAAATAGTTTGGTTTAACAGCTGGAAGTAGTTTAGTACCAACATGCCAGAATCTAAAGTCAGGAATAGAAGGAAATACTCTTTAGTAGAAACATTTTGTTAATTCCAGGAGGTTAGTGCATGAAGGTGGAACCCAAGTCTCCTGTTGTCCTGTGTAGTTACACCTTTGAATTCAATGTCCTGGAACTTTAAATTTCAAATATTCACATCTACCTGAGCTAACTGATAGGCCTTAGATAAAAGAATTATCTTGGAAGATGATTCTGTGAGTTCATTCACATTGCAACGGAGAAGACTGAGAGGGAATCGTACCAATGGGAAAGAGGGTGTCCAGAGGATGAAGCTGACCTCTCTTGGTGGTGCAAGCAATAGAACAAGAGGCAACAGGCACAAACTGAATACAGGAAGTTTTACCTGAACATGAGGAAGAACTTCTTTACATGAGGGAGACTGACCACTGGCCAGGACTACCCAGAGAGGTTATGGAGTCTCCTTGTCCGGACATATTCAGAAGCTGTCTGTACACAAACCAGTAATGTGCTTTAGAGGACCTTGCTTGAGGAGGGAGGTGTGATTAAGACAGTGTTGATAACACACAGTATTTTGGCTATGGCTAAACAGTGCTAACACAATGTTGAGACTTTCTTGTTTTCCACTCTGACCGTGCCTGAGTAGGCTGGGGATACACATGAAGCTGAGAGGAGACACAGCCAGAACAGGTTATCCCAACTGTCCAAAGGACATCATGTCATACTCAGCAATAAATACTGAGGAAAGGAAGAAGGGGGGATATTAAGAGTGATGCCATTGTCTTCCCAGGTAGTCATTGTGCATGCTGAGGCCCTGCTTTCCAGAAAGTGGGTGAAAAAGGTCCGTGGATGGGAAGTACTGAATGAACTCCTGATTTTAGTTTACTTGTGCATTCAGCTTGCTTCGCATTTTCAGCTTTCTTTATCTTGATCCGTAAGTTTTCTCATTTTCACTCTTCTGATTTTCATCCATCCTGCTAAAAGTAGTGAGAGAGTGACTAGGTCAGCTTAGTTGCTGGCTGGAGTCATCACAGTTACTGTACAATCTACATAATTTTTATTAGCCCTAGAAAGTTGGTGTTGAGGTACACTCTTTCAGTGATGTATTGCTGTCTGAAAACAAGTGTAGTGATCAAAACATACAGTCTTTGTTGTATCAAACCCTTATCCAACAGTTTCCGAGCTGTGACATGGCATTTATTTCAAAAAATAAAACATTTTATTACAGCAGCTCATTAGGTTTATAAATCAATAGACGTATAACCAAACAATATATTGTCATATGATCAATATACTTATCATGCAAATTAGCAGTGTACAAATTTAGTGCTGTATTCTTTAAAAATTAATTTAATATTTTTGCAAATAATTTTAATTGATGTGATATTAATAAGTAATAGCCAGCTGATTGCATGCTTTTTGTAGGGTGTCTGAAAACTCCAGATGCTTCAGTTATAATCATTGTGTTCAGACTATCTCCAGCTAAAATAATAAGGATGATATTTACAATTTAGATGTGGCCAAAATAATTATTTCTCTTAAAAGGATTTGCTGTTACTAATTTGGAAGTTTGAAGGTGCCAAAAACAGCACATTTCAACAATCTGATATTTTGTCTTTGAAAATGGGAAATGAATTGAGGTTGATCTTTTCCCTTCCCCCCTTTTGTTCCTTGACTCAAACCCCATTTTTTGTTAATTTTATTCTCAACAAAAACAAAGATGTTTCAAGAATGTGTAAAGTGCTGTATGCAGCAGTCCTCTTACCCATTTTTCAAGTTCAGGGCTGAGTACTCAGCAGCTCTCGGGATGAATATGGTATGTGCATACACTACAAGCCTACCATACGTTGCCTTAGCTGAGGCTCATTACTCTAAAACTATCCTTTGGATGTAGTTCTTATCCACCAACTAAGAGTTTATGTATTTCCCTCTGCATCCATAACTACTAAACAGCAGTATGATCGAACATTTTAGAACAGTGTCACAGGTGCCTAAGTTACTCACAAAATAATGTTTTTGCTTTGAGGTTATGAACTAATCATAGGCAGGATCCTTGTCCTGAACCCACTGTTGTATTTTATACAGTGCCATACAAAGGTATGTCTGCTCATTCCTAAATTGACAACGCAAATGGATTGTCTCAAGGGTCGAATAAATCAGTTCTCCACAGCTTCTGAGAAACTCCAAATATGCAAAATATGTCCCTTCTATGTCAATTCATAAGGTGCAAAGTGAGCTTTTTTATGTTCTTTCTACAAGAAATGTTTCATAACGCATTTTAAAATACTAAGGCATGGTAGGTGCTAAGGATGATGCAGCTAGCTCTAGACTCAGTGTTATATGTTCATATTTGAGATCGACACTGGAAGCTTCTTTTATTCAGTGCAGAGATTAAGCAACCGAAGAGCAATTTCTATCAGGATTATAAAAGAAAATAGATCATAACCCAAAAGCTGTTATTTTTCTTCAGTTGAGCATACAGGGAATTGGGCTGAGTAGCTCAGATGCATACATCCTTAACATCAACAGCTGATCAGAGGCAACTCAAATTCATGTAACTATTGCTCATCTGAGTAGTAGCTATCCATGCTGCATAGGCTAAATCAGCCAGAGGTGCAAACAAGATCCCAGCTGATCTAAGCAGGCCAGTACAAGTGCTGCACAGATGCTGCACTGAGTGTAGAGCCACAAGAGTGCAATGGCCCAGAGCTTTATACTGCTTCCATGCGTGTGCTGAGCCCTGCCAGTGATCGCAGAGCTGCCCAGATGTCTTCACACCATGCACTCTGGCATATCTGGAGGGCTCCTTGGTTTAGATGCTGGATACAGATTCAGACTACAAAGTGGCTCCATGCATATGGACAGCATCGCATCTTTCATAAAGCAAAATAGACTGTTTGGAGGCTGATCCAAGCAAGTTAGCTCACTGTGGGAACCATAATATTAATTCTGCTTTTGAAACTCTCCCAGGCTCCAATTAACATTGATGATGGAGAGCTGACCGTATTATGATGACATGAGTGGAAGGAATAAGCTCATGCTGAACTCAGTGCTTTTCAGACTTCACTGAATCTGGCACATGTGATGGTTCAGTTTCTCTTATTCCACTGCAGGCCTATGCTGCAAAACAGACTCAGTGAGTTATATAGATGCTAGCAATTCACAAAACAATGTGTCAAATGGGTCTCCAAAATCTAGGTGAAAAGCTTATGAAATACAATATTTAATTCTCCCTTGAATCTTATGTGCTAAGAGTCATATTTCTTGTTTGCAGATTACATAAGATTATAGGTTAGTTAATCAAAACAGTATGTATGTGTCTGCATATCACCAGGTTTTTACTAGCCTCTATGCCTGATAGAATGTAAACAAATATGTCTCTTTAATAAATCTTTCTCCTTTTTTCTCACTTTACAGCTGATATGCTTGGAATGGTTAAGAGAATCTGAATTTTTGCATTCATATGTCTTTCACTTTATCTTATTTTCTCTTAGTCAAGAAAAAAAGAGATGTCTTCTTAATCTCAAAAAATAGCAAATACTCCTAAAAGTGATAAAGTGTTAATTAATACAATCATTTTGGTAAGTTATGCACTCAAGAAATCAAGGTTAAATTCTACTAAAAATACATAGAGAAAAAACAAAAATTTCTGTAGATGCCCTTCTATCCTGAGAAATGGGTCAACATTTTTATTTGTTTTAATTTACTTTTTAATATATTTGTAAGTTGAAGTATACCTGACAAGTTACAAAAAATAACAAGAAAACTCTGATTCATTCTTTAAGATCCTACCAAAGATACTCTAAAACATTACCAAAGTAGTAATAAAAAAAATAAAATCAATGGGTCCTTCTAAAGAGGGATAATGAATAAATTAGAGGCATTATTTTCAGATTGCCTAATTATGATCTTAGATTAAGAAAGTAAGCCAAGAAAGTAATCTAAAGAATATATTTATACAGGAAAAAAAACCTGGTTACCCTAAAAATGAAAAATCTTGCAGAAGGCAAGCAAACAGGAACAAGTGTAGAAAAAATATCCAAAAATGGAAATAAATACACAAAACTTTCAAAAATTTAGCATATTTTAGAAAAAATGATACATTATGACTGAATTCTATGCATTAAAACCAGAAATTCCATTGAAAATATAACTAACAGTTTTATTTCCAATTTCTTAATAGTACATATAGTTACATCTTATTAATACTATCTACAGATCAGAGTAAGTACAGAGTATGACATCATGACGAGGGATCTCCAGAATTTTTGACGTCCTCGGAATCTTTTTTTCATAATCCCACTGAGGAAACCTATTGTGAATGATAGTCTGTAGTGTGGCATCTATACACGCACACAGATTATGTCCTCAGCTGATGGTACTGTGTCATCACCAGAAGCTGGAGTACCATGCATGATTCCAGAATTCTTTTTCCGAAAAGCTTGGTATTGACAATTAGAAAATCAGTCAATTTCTTTGCACTTCTTCCTAGCTTTTTTTGAAATATAACTTCTTTTCAAGCAGATTTCACTGCCTGTTTAAAAATACTTTTGCAATTAGTACCTCGTCTCAGCTAGAACCGTTGCATATGTCCATATAATAGCCCTTACAGAATTAATTAACTATGTGTTTATCTCAGAAACTCTCACCTAGACTGATCTTGGGCAATACAATGCTACTTTGGTTTAGAAAGTTTGTGATAAAACTATCATAATTCTGCAGAATATAGCAGTATACTAGTCAGCCCAAGAGTGTGGAATTGAATACTGTGTTTGTGTTCATGTGCCTCTTGTACTCACAGACCCTTTCCTAATAGATCTTTTGGACTCGCAGTCAGAGGCCAGAATCCCTTGTCTACCATGATGAAAAAATCATCCTCTTTTGTGATGGGACCTTATTCCACTTTACATCACCTTTTTATCTGGTGAAGACAGACTGATCTAGAAAAGGCACCACTACATACATCTAACACTGAAATAAAGAATATTGTGAAACCTGTTGTAATCCTGAAACACTGTTTTGAAGCCTGTGAAGAGATACACAAAAGTATCTGTAATAGTCTAATAAAGTTATCACGATCCCAAATATAGGGGCAAAAACTGGAATGATCTATTGAACATGTGAGTGCTATTTAAGGGTCTTCGGGGCTTCCATGTTAATGACGAGGCAGGGTTACTCCAAAGAGGGGATTCCACAATCTATTAGCATTTCCGGTAATGGGGTGGACATAAGGGGAAAATGGATTTACATTTCTCCGATCCAGGATTTACATTTGGGGGGAAAAGGATTTGCTATTTCCAGTAAGCAAGATGTACTGGGGAAGGTGATCAGCTTTTCCTGAAATAAGGATGTACACAGAGAGGGAGGGGAAACAGTGAGTTATCTGATAGCATCATGCAAAGCCTCTCTACATCCTGTTGGGGTGAGAATCAAGACAATCCACATGAAATGAATGTCAATGATCTGTCTGGTCTTTTAGATGATGTTTTTTTCCAGCCCTGTGGCCCAAGGTTTCCTGTTTAATTCTAGCAGTTCCTTTTCTGTTGTATCTGAATCTCGGACTGCAACAGGTATGTGTTATCTTAGGTACTGGAATCATTCCACCTGTGAAGAACCCCTTGAGTAAAATAAGTTAACCTATATGTTGCTGAAGATGCATTTCTGCTTCTACTCCACTGTTTTAGATAACACAGATATCTTACTCTATACTGAAAGGTAGGCAGACCTGGAATTTTCAGCTTCAGTTCCAGCTTCCAGCTAGACAATGTAAAAAAGAATCAGTCACTTAAAAAAACAAATCACTCCATATTTTATGTCAAACCTGATTCAAGTGGTTTATTAAATGTCTCTAAATTTATTCACACAGATGACATTCCAACATATTTTTTCCCCTCTTTTCATGTGTCTCTGCATATTGGGCTCTGCCAAGACAAGGAACGAAAATTTTGAACATATCAATACATAATCTGTCACACAAGATTTCCAAGCAGAATATACACATCAGAGTGGGGTTTGACAGTTAACAAAGGAACCTCAATACAGAAAACTTTTAAAGTTTTTCCATCCTTATGAGTGGTGCTATAGTGACTCTTGTTTATGGTGTTATGTCTTCTTTCTAAATTTCCACCTCTTTTTGTCCTTTGGAACATTTAATGAAGTTACTGCTTGTTCTTCTGACTCATCCTCAGTATTCTGGTTTCTGAGAACTGAAAAGTGTCATTATATTCAGACTGAGAAACTAAAAAAAGTATAATTTCAAACACTGTAAACATATAGTCTGTCACTGTTCTTTTCAGAGTCATCTTCAGCACTAGAATTATACAGAGTTCTGCCTGCTGTATGTTAGCTGAAGTTTTATTCTTTAACTTTCTATTTTGAAATTACAGAATCACAAAACCTCACAATGTGCGAATAGGAAGGTACCACAAGAATCATGTAGTCTAACTTCTGGACCATCCCCAAGAGTCACACCATATGCCCTGAGAATATTGTCCAACACTTCTGATCTCTGTCAGGCTTGGTACTGTGGACTACTTCCTTGGGGAGACGTTCCAGTAGCCAACCACCCTCTGGGTTGAAGAACCTTTTCCTAATATCCAACCTAAACCTCCCCTGACCACAACTTCAGGCGGTTCCCTGAGTCCTGTCACTGGTCACCAAAGACAAGAGATCAGTGCCTGCCCCTCCTCTTCCCCTCACGAGGAAGTTGTAGGCTGCATGAGCCCTCAGTCTCTTCTTCTCCAGACCTGAACAGACCAAGTGCCTCAGTGCTCCTCACATGGCTTCTCCTCAAGGCCCTTCACCGTCTTCGTTGCCCTCCTTTGGACACTCTTCAGCAGCTAATAACTTTCTACACTGCAGTGCCCCAAACGCACACAATATTCAAGATGAGGGCACCTCAGTGCAGACCAGAGAAGGACAATCCCCTCCTTGAGCCGCTGGACGATGCTTTGCCTGTGTCCCCCAGGACACGGTTGCCCTTCTGGTTGCCAGGGCACTGCTGACTCACATTCAACTGCTGCGACCAGGACTCCCAGATCCCTTTCCGTGGCACTGCTTTCCAGCATCTTGTTTACCCAGTCTGTATATATATATATCCAGGGTTGTCTCATCCAAGTGCAGAATCCATCACTTTCCATTCTGGAACTTCACATGTTTGGTGATTGCCCAGCCTCTAATTTGTCGAGGTCTCTCTGGAGGACCTCACTTCCTTTGAGAGAGTCAATAGCTCCTCCCAGTTTTGTGTCATCTGGCAACTTGCAGTCCTACATCCAAGTCATTTATGAAGATATTGAAGAGCACAGGGCCCAAGATGGGGCCCCTATAGAGTCTCCTATTACAATAACCCTTCTTTTCCTCTTAACAGAGGAGGTCTTTATGTGGGGTACAGGTGTTGTTGTTTTAGGAGGCTCCACTAGAAGGACCTTCACACCTCATCAGTTGTCAGAACCTTCTAGTTCTAGAGCCTTGCAGAAGGTACCAGTCCTACTTGTCAGATTTTGAGAAGGAGGAGCAACTTTCCTCCTGGTATGTGCAGTGACCAGCTTCCAGCCTTCATCTTTTAATAGACCCTTGACCAACAGTCCTCTGACTAATTACCCTGTAGGACTCTGAGTCCATCTGTTTCTCCACTACTATGAAGGTTCAAGACTCCCAAGAGTCTTGAAACTGCAGCGTCTCTGAACATAATCAGTGTCTCTCTGCTCATTCACTTGAACACTACCCAATCTGTTTACTTTTCCACATATCTTCTTCACCTGGTAACACAGCTCTTCAAACATGGCACACCTTCTGCCAAAATAGCTGTTTGTCCGCCCAGTATCACAAAGAGTCATCAGGTACTCCTGGCAACCTGTGACCCTGGAGAGCTGCATCTGCCATCAGTAGGTCTGGCTGACTGGAGGGCTCTGACACAGTGGTACAGTGGACTCCTGCAGCTACAAGGGACTGAGCTTAGGCTCATCAAACACCATAATGAGGAAGCTTAAACTAATACGCTAATAAGATTGGGATGAAACGATCTCTTTGCTCTTCTTTCCAGCTACTGAGCTTTTTACTGGCTGCTCCTGGATGGTCAGAAGTGAGCCCTTCCTGATCACTGTGCCTGCATGAACTGCCATGCAAACTTCTGTGCCATGGCCCTATGTTTACCCACTCCTCTTCACTGAGCTTCTGGGGACTGTTAAACACTCCCGCAATTGCTCTTGGCACCACCCCCCTCCTCACTTGGTTGGCTGTCAGGGGCTAGAAATGTTAATAGAGATAAGACTATAAGACTACACAGGTCAATATGACAGCACCTCTGTATCTCTACTTTTTTTTAGCTGCCATGAAATAATCTAGGGGAATTTAACAATTGCATAAAAGCAAAATAAGAAGAGTTGTTCCACTTCATATAAAAATTACAGAAATGGCTAAATTCTTTCTTTCTGGAATGAGAAAAAAACATCAATTTAGAATAATTTACAACAAGACAGCCCCAAAGCAGTATATGCTATATCTCAAGTTCAGAACACTGTTTATCGTGAGGGTGCCCTGGTCCAAATCTGCTTTACTTATGTTAGAGAATTTATCCTGAGGTATTCTTCTCCCACATAACCATCACAACTTCTCTCACACAGAGTTATTTTTACACTCTCTATTCCTATAAATATTTAATTATTTACACAAAGTGAACACTTTCCAGCAAGGATGATAGACTTACACATGCAGCAGCACTGCATCTGAAAGCTTTTGTATGTGCTATAAAAGAAAGATTCTGAACCCATTTTTTTCATATTTCAAGAGAAAAACTGTGGCACTTTATCTATTTAATTATTAAGGAAGAGCTTACACATTACTGCCCAGAAGTCATAACCTATCATTTGATAGTTTATCAGAAAGTCCCATCGTGTTTAATGTTTAGTGCCATTACCTGCCCATTCTTTGCTCCTGACATAGTCTCACATGGCTGCCTGGAACAGGACATAGCAGGTCATATGAGTATGCAGGATCTCTGGAAGTAGTGTCAGAACATATGGTGAAACTGTTTCTTTACTTTTGTCTGGTTTGGATTTTAAGAATATGGTATAAATGTAAGAAATTTGTAAAAAAAACCCAAACCTAGGACACTACCATCTGACACATAAAGTCACCTTGAAGAACATTAAATCCTCTGTTACAGTCCAACAGCTTCTCTTAATAGCTAGGGCACTGTTAGAAAACAGACTTGTGTGATATTTTCTCTTCTTCATGTGATGTGTTTAAAATCTTCATGCACAAGTGTGAGGGTTCTACCCCCACAAAAATCCAGTCTCCAAGCTCCCTCCACAATTTGCCTCAACACCGATAGAGAAATTTTCAGACAGGCACACCTCAGTATGGGGGAAGGAATTATACACAATTTATTACTATACATAATAAATACTCTTACTATAGAAGGTAAAAAGCAATTATATACACAATATTGACACAATTCCTATCACCCCTTGACCCCTCCCACATCAGTTCAGGAGAAGTCTTCAGGGTGATAGTGAAAAAGTCTCTCTCTCATTGGGGTATCAGGGAAGGGGGTTCTCATGCACCCCCCACCAGCCCTCAGCTCCTGTTGAGGTCTCATCCTGGGCTGCCAGGGAAACACTTGCTTCACAGGTCTTCATCATGAAAAGGTCCAGGGAGTCAGTTCTGAGTCCTTCCTCCCTAGTTTTGTGAAGGTTTCCTCCCAGAGAATGTTTCGTTCTCATTCTCCAGGTCGCAGGCTCCTGGGTCTCTGCTCAGTCGTTTTTACCCCAATATTTTTCATCAAAAAGTCCTTACCAGAAAAACCTTCTTGTTTGGCTCTCACTCTTCTTTAGCTGCTGCAGCTTTCAATTTCTGTAGCCCACGTTCAAACCCAATGTATGGCACCTTCGAGCCCCTCTGGCCTGTCTCCAATTCCTTCAACCTAGAGGTCTTCCAGCTTTTGAATATATTGCAGCCACTTCTCCAGGCTCCGGACCCCTCTGGCCTGTTTCTTGGCTCAGCTCCAATGTCAAACATACCGCTGGGGTGGGGGCAGATAGCTACAACTCCCCTGGTTGGCCTCGAGTCTACTCCAACCGCCTCTCCTGTGCAGTGGAGGGAGAGAATCGACGAAGAGACCGCCCCGACCCTGGCTGAATCAAGGCCAAGGAGACCCGGGGGCCTCCGAGTTTCGGGCCCATCCCCCCCCAGGTTCAGGGGCCCCCTGGTCACCCCTCGTGTCTCCGATTCTCTCTTACACACAACACACACACTCCTACACACTGCCTCCAGCCCTGGCCGAGCCAGGGCTGCGGGGGCACAGGGCCCCCCTGGGTTATGGGGGGCCCCCATCCACCCCTCCAGCTTCTCTCTCTCATGCTCTCACACACAACTAAAACTGCCAACATCTTCCGGCTGTTGTGAATATCTAATTCACAGGAGCGAAAAAGAACAGCTGCGGTTGGTCCTTCAGCAGGAAACTCTCCTGGGACTAACCATCCTAGTTCCCCTCTTTATAGCACCATCTACCTTGCAGTGATTATGATAGATTGCTAATACTTTAATATGTGTAAAGAAATTGACGGAGTATTTTGATATAGTAGATAGCCATCTACCAGGCAGAGGATACATAATGAAAGGACGAACATGATTCTTCCCTTAGTATAACTTTGGAATTTTTTTTACAAAGAGTAATTGTGGGCATTTCCTGTAGTGTTTGGGGTTAGTTTTTCTTTTCAAGTTGCAGCTACATGTAAATAGTCATGAACACTGTGGCACCTGAAATGTATAACAGATATTTGAACCAAACACCTCTCCTGAACTATGCTGGAAACTAATCAGACCATTTATTCTGTAGGAGAAGTTTCTTATTTCTCCAATCTTTTCTCCTATACATATTAAAACAAAATTCTGACTGTCGCAGTAGACCACAATTCATAGTTATAAAAGCTGAAACAAGGATTGCGTTCTTTTCACCCGTTGTCATGATGTCTAAAAATTATAGCATCAAAATTTAAACTCAAGGCACTTACAGCATAGAATAAACAAGATAAAATATTTAGCGCTGCTAGACTTTGAGCTTCATCTTTTAGACGGTTTTGTGCCTTCTGTCATTAAAGCTATTTGATTTACTTTCACCTGTGTCCAGTAGCTTCAGTGTTGAAACACGTCTTCACTAAAAAGCAAATATGTCTATTACACTGGCTTCTCTACACCTTTTAAAGTAGTTGCATGGAAGTCTTTGGGGACTACAGAAATAATGAAAAGTCATAAACTGTTCCTTGCAGTGCAGAGTTTTTTCCCAAATTAAGGAGTCTAGTGTTATACTGGTCTGTTCTTAACTCAGAATACATATTTGGATCATATATTCAGATCAATTCTAGAAAGCACAAACGTTAAGGTAGCTATAAAACATCTGCCATTGTAATGAGATTCAAACCAGAACTTTTATTACAGCTACATTAGCACAAAAAACATGGCTATGTCATATACACTGTTAGGCATCCACCCTAGAACATTTGTACTCCACGCTTTAGTGATAATACCATTCATAAACATAATAATTTGAGAAAAGGTATTTGAACTTGGTATAGGAAAAGAAACCAGCCAAACCAACAACAACAATAAAAAAACCTGGCAAGCATTCGCTGTATTTTTCTATTATATCCGGTTTTATGACTAAAATTTTATTTTTTTTTTTGTAACAATAGTCTGTGCAGCATATGCCTACATTCAATAACAGTTGCTATTAATGTTATTTATTAAAATTACTCAATTTGGATATAAGTCTACACACACTGCACTGAAAATTTACTCCATATATATCCATACAACTTTTTACAGTTTTGAAAAGACTTTCTAACTGTTTTAATGGGTTTTCAGTAATATTTAAATCTTTTCCTGCACAACAAAGCATAGTTTGTCTTCAAGGCTGCAAAAATTCAAATGGATTGGAAATTGAACCGGTTTAAAATTCATTGTATATGTCCCTCTCAGCTGGCTCTGTCCAATTATATCTCCTCAGTTTTGAAAGTAGGATAATCTGCAATACTGAGGCGAAGTACTGGAATCTGCCATCCAAGGGGAAACGAAAAAAAAAGAAAAAGGCAAGAAAAAAAAGCATCTCTGTCAAGATCTTCTGCTTTATAACCAAAGGTCTGAGTGTCCCATTTTCCAAAATTGACATTTCTTCTATTTAAGGAGTATTCTACATTGCTGAAGCAGACAAAGCAATAAATGGCCTTTGTGGAACTGAAGTATTTAAATAACTGCAAAGGTTGTTTGCTGCAAGTATACTCTTGCACACACACATGGCTATCAAGAGGACAGTTTCACATGTCAGCATCTTATAGAAGATGCATTTTTCTTTGTTTTGTAAAAGTTTAGAAGGAATGTGATGTGTTTCTGTGATATGGTTGAAGTTGGCTCCCTGCCAAGTCTCCAAACCTTACCACGAGAAGTCCCCCCTCCCCCAAAAAACCTCAGGGAGAAGAGGGAGAAAAGACAACTAAGAAAATCCGAAACGAGAAAGAGAGACAGTTAAAGTGATATATATAAATATATTACACCTATATTACAGTTATATACAATTGAAATATATATACAATTTCACAGGGGAAGGGAAGGGGGAAGGGAAAAGGAACAAAACCAAAATAATATATATATATATATATATATATATATATCCCAATCAGTAGCCCGAGATCTAGTAACTAAAGAGTTAGCAAAGAAATATCCCACCACTCTCCTTGGGACAACCGAGAGTCGCTTCGGGATGATCGCTGGCAACCTCCATCTCCCAAGGTCGACAAGGCCTTACCAGGCCTCGCTCCCCAACACGGCAGACTCAACAGCAGGGAACCTGCACCTCCAAGCCGCCGGAAGGAAGAGGATGAAGGCCTTCCCTCCTTTCTTCTTATAGTCTAGTTTACGTAAAAATCGTAGGAATACTGGATAAATCTAGACCCTTCCTTGGTTACAAACTGGTTACCAAGGAAGGCCTAGCCCAAACTACCACATTCTGTCACACTCTTCCTGACACTTTAAGAGGATGCTGACATCAGGAATGTTTGTCATCCTGGATAAATGAGAAGCCACACAGTCCATAAACAACAGTAAATTTCTGATATCAGGAGAGGAAAAGTCATCCTCTAGAAGTGTATTCCCAGTAAAATAGGCACTGCAATGAAAAAGGGAAAATATGCATTGGTTATTCAATGTTCCTTTCACTCTGGAACCAACATAAACCACAAGAACCTCTTTCTGAAGTGTTTGTTTTAATTTCAAAATACATTGCAGTAGGAGTTCCCAATCAGTATGTTTGCAACACACTTACTGTAGACAGTCCTAAGTTAAACATTGATAGAAGCTGAAAAAAACTGCCTTACACTACAAATTATCTTCAACATTCTTAAGGGACTTTTTATCTAAGTCTTCCCTTAAACTAGTCAAATTTTCAGTGCATCAGGAAGTCATCAGAAAATAATTCCTAAGACAAAGAACCTACCGTACAACCAATTTCCTTACATTTAGATTGAGCTAAAGCATCTCTCTGCAGCATTATTCTTTTGAACTGAAAATCACTTTTATGACTTGTCCTGCTCAAGGAAATATAAACACTGCAATAATGTCTCACCCTAGACTTTTAACCAGTAAGTATAAGTCAAAAGCCCATTTGAGTAAGTCACAAATGGGTGCATAAACAGGTTATAGAGCAAAAGAAGTAAAGAAGACTGTCAGACTGATAGAACCAGGAGGTAAAGATGGCAATTTATTAATGGCTATGACCAAGGTCCAGAAGTCAAGCTCACTCGTGACACTCAGTGGAGATGTAACCCTGAGAGTTACCTGAGCATTTCAGAAATCTTCTTGCATTTTATCTAGATATATATAGGAAAATAAGACAAATTCAGGGAAATATTTCAGTCAAGTTCTTTCTTAGAAAACAGGATCAAAGTGGCACAAGGTTTGGATCTCTCCATTCTACAGAACCCTACAACACATCCCAGAAGCATTTGCTCCCACAAATTCCATTCCATGCTCTTACGTTACACCCCAGACCTAGACCTTATCATACCCTAAATTTTATTCTATCAATACGTGCCTATGGGCTGTGGGCTAAGCTGCAGGTGTGTTACTTTGGGTACCTTGAACTGAAAACCACCACACCAGCATGAACAAAACTATCTACCCTTCAGGGTGCTAGTCCTAATAAATGAACGAAGCCTTTTTGTAGTTCTTGGCCTAAATCCAGGAAGCCTTTTCTTTCTCTTCTAAGCATACTGAATCACATGCAGACTAATAGCTTTTAGGTGAGAAAATACTAATTTATGTAGTAAAACCGGAATAGACTCAGCCATTGTTTTAGTGTTACACAGCAGAATGGATTTTTTTTTTCCTACATTAAGATTTTTGTCTTTGTACTTAAAGGATTTTGTTATGTTATAGTTTTTCTAAGGTTAAGACAGTTAGAAGGTTAAGAAATTTAGTTACAGGAGGAACTAGAGATCTATGTGCATTCACAGATCTTTAATCTCATTGCAGTTACAGAGACATGGTGGGAGGAGCTCGCATGACTGGAATGTTGCCATGGAGGGCTTGCACAATATTTAGGAAAGACAGACCAGGAAGGCATGGTGGTGGAGTTGCCCTCTGTGAGGCAATACTTGCATTCTGTCTTGGGGTGGATGGCAAGCAAGTAGCGATCTTATGGGTTAGGATAAAAGGATGGACTGTGGCTGTTGGCTACAGGCCACCTAATTTGAAGTTGGAAGTGGATGAGATGTTCTATAGGCAACTTGAAGTAGCCTGAAGGTCACAGGCACTGGTTCTTGTGAGGGGCTTTAACTACCCTGACATCTGATAGAGAAGTAACACAACAAAGCACAAGAGTTCAGGAGGTTTCTGGAAAGCATTGATGGTAACATTCTGCAACAGCTAGTGGAGGATCCCATAAGGAATGGTGTACTGCTTGGCCTCACACTAACAAATGAGGAAGACGTTTTTGGATATGTGAAGTTTGGGGGCAGTTGTAGGGTCATCACAGCAGAATTGTCTGTAGTGACCAAGAGATTGTGGAGTTCAGTATCAGGTGAGAAGGAAGCAGGGAAACAAGTAAGTTTGCAACCATGTATGGTGGTTTGATCTGGGTTGGATGCCAGGTACCCACAAAAGCCGCTCTCTCAGTCCCCTCCACAACTGAACAGAGAAGAGAAAATATCATGAAAGGCTCATGAGTTAAGAGCAGGAGAGATTGCTCACTTATTACCCTCACAGGCAAAACAGACTCAGGGAAATTAATAGAATTTATACCAATCAAAATCAAAGCAGGATAATGAGAAGTAAAGCAAATCTTAAAATACCTTATGCCAATCCCTGTATTCTTCCCAGACTCTACCTTCTCCCCCTCAGTGCTACAGGAAGATGGAGAATGGGATTTATGGCCATCATCACAGCAGATGATGTTTTTTCTGCCACTGCTTTCTCCTCAAGGAAAGGAGTTCTTCCCATGTGTGGAGTCTCTCCCATAAGAGAAAGTTGTTCATGAAATTCACCAACATGAGTGTTTCTCATGGGCTGCGGTTCTTCATTAACTGCTCCAGCTCCTTGTGGTCCCTTCCGCAGGTGCAGACCTTCAAGGACAAGGTTCTTCAACGTGGGTCCAGCATTTCCAGCAGGCCACGGGAAGTGATCCTGACCCCCTACTTAGCCCTTGTGAGACCACATCTGGAATATTGCGTCCAGTTCTGGGTTCGTCAGTAGAAGAGAGACATGGAGCTCCTGGATAGATCCAGCAGAAGGCCACAAAGATGACTAAGGGGACTGGAGCATCTCTCCTACAAGAATAGTCTGAGAGAATAGGCCCATTTGACTTTGAGAAGAGACAACTGATAGGGCACCTCATCAATGTCTATTAAGTATCTGAACGGAGGGTGTCCAGAGGATGGATCCAGGCTTTTCTCAGTGCTGTCACGCAACAGGACAAGAGGCAACAGGCAGAAACTATTACATAGGAAGTTCCACCTGAATATGAGGAAGAAGTTTTTTACTGTGTGTTTAACTGTGCACTAGAACAGATTGCACAGAGAGGTTGTGGAGTCTCCCTCCCTGGGGCTATTCAGAACCATCTGGATGTAGTCCTGTGCAACATGCTCTAGGATGACCCTGCTTAAGCAGGAGGTTGGACCTGATGACCCACTGTGATCCATTCCAACCTTATCCGTTTCTGTTCTGTGAAAGTTGTATCCACAACAGTGTCTTTGGGTTAAATTTAGTAAACTTTTTTCATTACAGTATGAGGACAATAAGTTGCTTAATGGCATTTTGGATATTTTGTCTTGTTCTTTTCAGTATCTTTAAAGTAAGCCTTTCATTAATACAAGATATGATTATGCTGTTTTGTTGTATATTTCAGTTTAAAATATAATATTTTATTTTTCATAGTTAATATTCTACTTCAGATTCTTTTTTTTTCTTGGTAACCATTGTAGTATCAATACATGGAGAAACCAGTACTTATCATCATTATTATTATTAAAGTTAGCCAACACATCTATTTTCAGGTATTTTTAATTTTACTAAACTTTATTCTTTGTACTGAAATTTTCCATGCCATGTATATGTCTTAGGCTGGAATATTATTTTTGAACATTTGTACCAAGAGGGATCAGAGAAAGAAAAGAAAACATATTGTTTCAAAATCTCTTCTAACCACTTCACTGAGAAGCTCTCAGCCAAGAAACTGATGTAAAGAAGACCATGGGATGAAACACCTCAGAAGGAGTAATCAGCATTGCAACATTAGAACTGGGTCAACATTTCTGAGAGACCGGGAATTTCTGACTTTCTGAAATATGGTTTTGCATATATTTAGTGTGTTACAGTTGGTGCCTTGGTTTTTTTTTTTTGTTTGTTTGATTGTCTCCTTTTTATGAGTTTTCTGAAAATGTATTAAGACTTGTAATTACAGGATAAGGAATCATTTGAGAAAATAGATTGGTTACTTTAAGTAGTTAAATACTTTGCTTAGGACACGATGTGAGCACAAATTTAACATTTTGTATACCTAAATAAAAAATATCCTTCACCCAGAAAAGCTGAACATGGGATGCCAATGATTGTCATACCAGTGACCTGCAGTTGGTTTATACAGCAGATTGATGTAGCCAAACACATTATGTTACTGTGTTAATGTTATCACACTAAGTGTTAGCATGCTGGAACTTTTGTTCCTTAAACCATCTCTGAAGCAACCCTGACAGTATTTAAATTCAGTAAAGGTGAATGCAACCAAGATATATAATTAACCAAGATACTGTTTCAAGATAATTTTCCATGGATCATTTACATATGCTATATTTCAGAAGCAGTGAAATGTATTTAGATTAATTACTAGCTTAAAAACACAGAAGAATCCTTATCTGATAAATAAAGTAGTTAATGTGACTTCATTAAAAACACTATACCAAGCACACTATCAAAGTTGGACAGTAGAACCTGTATTTTAGCAGAGATATATTTTCTCCTAAGCTTAGTGTTAATATTCAAAGATATCTTCAGAGAATTTGTCGGTGCTTGTACAATACCTTAGTATAGAAAACCGATTATATTACAGTATTTAGGTTCTTATAGAGAAATGTCAACTAAACACAAAAAAACAAATCTCATTCTCATTCTTATCAGATTTTAGTACTACAGTTAAAATCTTTCATATTTTTATAAAATTCATTTGTACATCAGAAAGCATTCTTTATTCATTTGGCATCAGAACTACATGTGCTTTGAAATTAATGAGCTAGTGTAAAGCTCAGACCTTACAAGGTTAATTTAAGCTTGTCTTACCCCATGTTTTCCTGGAGTTTCACATTATGCAAACTACAGGTGATGATGTGAAGCTGATAGAAAACCCACAAGTCATGAAGCGAGGTCACAGCTATGAAACAGAAATCCAAATAGCTGATGATCAGAGGTAAATGACCCTACCTTGTCTTCCTCAGTCACTTATGAAACTTTTCTTTCCTCTAATGTAGTCTTTTGCAGAGCTTCTACTTTTATCTCGTCAATGAGATTATTTGAGACATAAGCTCCTTTAGAGCTAAAAGGAAAAAAAATAAATCTCAGGATTATGATTTCCACAGAAAGATGGGGAAATGAAAAAAAAGAATAAAGAAAAAGAGTAAATTTCATGGTGTTTTAAACTCCCAATTGGATTTGAACTGACTGAAGTGAGGTGCTTTTAATATACTTTATTCTCTGTACAGATGATTCATTACATAATCACATTCCACTTGGAAAAAGATATTTTAACAGTAATTATTCCGTCATTCTACATTACTACTAACTTCACAGACAAAGACCCACAGGGAGAAAAAAACTCCACCACAGGTCTCAAGGCTTAACAGTTTAGGTAGAAGTTCTTTCATTTCTCTAGAACTGTTCCTACTTTTACCAGTAGAGAATTGACCAGTGCACTCTCTTAAATTTCACAACTCATTGAAGATATATTTACCTCATCACGTGCCGGTTGGATAGAGGAAAATAATATTTTAAACGTGACCTTGAAAGACTGTTTCTCACATTTTAACCACTTATATAATGCACTGGTGTTACGTACATATGTAAAATGCATACATGTATCTATAAATCAGTGTATTTGGTGACATGTTAAATATAAACTATTACTACAAATTAATATTATATACTATTTAATTATTATAATATGAAAGTATTATTATAAATTATTCTTAAATTTTGCAAATTTAATGCCTGAACATTCACAAACAGAGTAAAATAAGTAGAAAAGAGCTGACATCATTTAAGCTAATAAACCATTCAGAACATAATGATACTGTTTTGTCTATATCTGTCATCATTAAACATTATGTTTAAAACCTATATATTGTGTGAAAAGTACTACAGAGACAAAGATGTGTTGATGAATCTTCTCCGTACTTTGTGCCAATATTTCTTCCCCCATCTGCTCTTCATTCAAACTTATTTCCTTCTGGTCCCTACAGCATCTAAGTTATATCCTTATCCTGATGCTTTGAACATTTCCTGCAACCAACCACTGCTTGCTGGACAGTGTGAGTAGCAAAAGTTCCATAGCAGACAGAAAAGGGCAAATATCTCAAACCCTACTTGCACACCATTTGCAATAGTGATACCTGTCATGCGTTTACTATCCCTGTGGTGTGATCAATTCTAGAAAATTTTGGCCACTGCAGGCCTAAAATCTTTAAGATCTTTTCTTCTGTTTTACAGGCACATAATCCCTTTCCTTCATCAGAATGGAACAAATGATTACCCCTGCTATGCTACTTTTAATCTTCAGTCCAGCACAGGGGTCAAGAGATGGTTTCAGTTTTCACAGGCTCCTGCTGCTGAATGTAGAGATGAGGAGCTCTAGTTATTGCTATCCTTCTGCATGGGAAAACTAAATCTTATTCTGTATGTCTACCTTCCTATAAGCATATTAAAATAACAGTTTTAAAATCAAAACTCATTCACTTAAATCATGTAGAGGTAGGAACGAGATAGGTGAAGATGTGATGTGCAAGCTATATACTCTACATTGGTCATAGCTTACATGCTGTATCAGGGGTTAATTATGCTGATACTTTTAGTCTGTTTTTGGCCCAGCCACCTGTAAAAGTTTTGGTCTTTCCCTGTCAAGTTATGAGAAAACAAGCACTGATAAAACGGGAACTTCGTCCTTCAAGAGAGTTCTTGTACAAACTATATTTAATTGGTGTTTCTGTGATTGGCTAATCGTCCTCCAAGGTCGCTTGAAGGAGAGACTGAAGGGAAGAAGATGAAGTAACGCCTCCAGACTCAGAAAAGACCCGAAGCATACTGCACATGTGGCCAAAGTACTCACACATGCGCTGAAGTGATGCACTTACATAACCAAGGGGATGGGACTGACAACTTCTGGTGGGGTGGCACTGACCACACCTGCCTAGACAGAGGTCACTCAGTTAATTGTATAAAAGCAGATAACTCTTTCTTGGAGGGAAGCAAGCTTCACATGAAGGACAACATTGCCTTTTGGGAGGGGGATGCCTGCCAATTTGTGAGCCTACTGATGCTCTGGGAATGCAGCTTCTGCTATGGGTAATTGTGGGCATCCTGGGTCAGTAAGATAACTTTATAAGCAACAGCTGGGTGACTGGGGAAGTCGTACTGAGAACTTATTTCTTGCCTCCTTCCTCTCTTTTGGGGTTTGTTTGTTTTGTTGGCCACTCTTGATAATAAATATTAGTTTTGTTGAGCTTTTAATGATGTCATGGTTTCAGCTTCAGTATGCTACGAACGCTCCCTAATACACATACATGTCCTGCAAGCGCCTCTTACTCTTGGGACTGCCTATTTCAAACTCAGAGTCTGTACCTTCATTACCTGTTTCCATAGTTTTTTTGCTTTTTGAGGGGCTTTTTGTACTGTGTTATTCAGTTCACTGCATGCCAGAGCTCACTTACCATTCCCATAATGAGTCTCCATAGCAGGAAATGCCAGCTTTCTGTTTCACATAGACAAAATAATTTCCCAGTACAAGCCAGGATGCACTCATCAGACTTGCTCTAAAAGCTAAATCCCTTTCTTTGTGTCTGGTTTGTACATTCAGACTGGAAAATGTCATCATCAGAATGAAGCGAGGGACTGGAATACTATTATTTATTATTAATTTTTGAAGCATAGGCTAGAAGAAATATTGTCTCACTTTCTCTCCTTCTCCCACTGGAATTTCTTGGCTGAGCTGTACATGCCGTAGGCCTGCCAGAGTTTCTCTAGCTGATCTGCCACAGGAGAGAGACATGCAGTTCTGCAGAGAGGGGGGAGCAGATCTGTCACACAGCCTCCTTGTGCAGCTACTGTGGATTTGCCAGGAGTGGATCTGTGTGCCAAGCTATGCAGTGGGGTAACCTGTAAGAACCAGTCAGTTCATACTTCCTAGCCACATCACAGAAGGCTCTGTGTCATGTAGTCAGTCCTTAGGCAGTGTTTGGAGCTAATTTTATTTTCTATTCTATGAACCCACTAAATATTTTTTTCTGGCTGAGACTGGAGGAGTGCTTGGAAATGATCTCCCAAATGCCTGGCAGCTCTGCAGCTCTTGTCTGTGAACAAATGTATTGTTGTGTGATCTTTCTATTTTAAAAACTGATTTGTTTTGTTGCTGTTAGTCCCAGAAGGATTGTTCAGATATCCTCTTTTACAGGTCATCTTATTCCTTAATGAAAACACAGGGTTTCTATGTCCCTAAAGATTTCCTATAGTCAAGGCATAGCTTTTATTCAGTGCACCAATTTCTGTTTTGACATTGTGCTTGATATTCCTTGTGCACACAAAGATTTTCTTACACAGCCCTCTGTACAAAACATAGAAGTGATTTTGTTAATGCTGTTCTGGTTTTCATGTAGGGAACAATTTTTTCATTGAAAAAGACATCACACCAAGACTGAATTGATACTCTTATGCCAAAAGAAATCTTATTTCCTATTGAGCAATTGTGGAAGCAATAAAATTTAAGACAAAGAGCTGTGAAATTTTGAGAAAGCTCACATGGTAGTGAGGATTTTAAAAGCAGAAAAATAAAGTGCTAAATATTCCTCTAGTACATGATGATGGAGCTTGATTGAAGTCAAAAGGGAAAAAAAGAATATATAAAGTGATGCATTTGGAGTGTATGGAGATTCAAAGAACAGATTCAAACATGAAATAAGAGTAATTGCTCCACTGGCAGCATCACCTTCGTGGCAAAAATAGCCTTCAATTCAGCATAGAAGTCTTCCTAGCTTATAAGGAAAACTCTTCTATGATAGAGAACACGTTTCCCACATGCAAGTGCTAACAAAACAAAAATTGCACAGAAAATAGTATATCAGAAGACTATGCTGCAGAGTGGTTTAGACCAGTGTATGAAAGTCTGGAATACCCCTCCCATAGAAGTAATCAATTGTTAAATGAATATTGGCCTAACTTTTGACCTTACAGATATCTTGTGTCATTTAAGGAGAAAAAAAGGCCAAGTATTATTTAACAGAAATTTTTCCTCAGTATAAATGAAAAGCTAATCAGCCTTATAAAACTTATTGACTTAATCTGATCTTAGATCTCTTTTCTTATACTGTTCTGCATTTTACACAGTTATTTCTCCTTGCTACTGATGTACCCCACTTCTCATAGGTATAGATGATGTGCCTTCAAGGACGTATTTCACTACTTTTCACTTTTCTAAAATGGCCTGGAAATGCTACATGCCAACATATTCATTTGGACTAAAAAAGTAGTCTCTGTCTACTCCCTCTTTCTAGGTCCCTGAGACTTTCATCACATATCAGTCAACCTAACTACAGACTGATTCTGAACCAGGTGGGTTTGTTCACCTGTCTTCACTGTATGCTAATCTATTTCTGGACACACTGTGAGAAGCAGTAGATGAAACACTGTAGTGTGCAGAATTCTTCATCACAATATATGGCATCAAACTGATAATAAAGTTATTTTCCTTTTTACTTAATATCATAATCTATTCCTTGAACTCTCTAATTGAGACTAGCATAAAGAAAATGGAATAAAATTGGAACTTATAACCAGAGCATATTTTAAAATGGAATAAAATTGGAACTTATAACCGGAGCATATTTTAGTACGCTTATTTTGTTAATTTCTGTTTTTTATTTTTTTTATTTTTTCACCAGCATTATGGTGTAAGAATCACATTTCATTGAAATCTAGTTAGGACATTATGAATTTGTTATGGTAGTGAAAAAAAAAATCTTTTTCTTTGATTATCCACCTCTAAGCTTATCATAATAATTACCCATCCAAGTCTCTTAATTTTATTCTTCACTTTTTTTTTACAGTGCACGATCATAATGCACTGTATTCATCAGCCCTCTGAGGTTGTACTTTCTTTCTACCTGCACATTCCACTAATCAGACAATCATTTCACACTGACTTTTTTATCCAATTATTATTATCACAAGTTCATATCTGGGAAAGAAAGAGACAGAGACAGAAGGAAGGGAGGAGGAGAGCGGAGGAAAGAGCCAAGAAAGAAAAGAAAGGGAAAAAAGAAAGAAAAAGAAAGAAAAGAAAGGAAGAAAGAAAGAAAGAAAGAAGAAGAAGATAAGAAAGAGAAAAGACAGAAAGAAAGAAAGAAAGAAAGAAAGAAAGAAAGAAACGAAAGAAAGAAAAAAAAAAAAGAAGAGAGAGAAAGAAAGGACTAAGTAGTTCAATTAACTTGTGATTTAGCAAAATTATTTAGCTTCATAACTAAATACTTGACAGACAACTACATTTAAATAAGACAGACAATATTATGTATATCTGCACAATAAGTGCTAGAAATAAAATCTCAGTATTTTCCCCAATTTATAAGTGTGCTGGCACTGACCATTTCAGGTTTTGGACAAAATCATTTGATATCACTTATGTGCCAAACCAGCTGGGTGTAAGTTCATCATTAGCTGACTGCAGCATCGTGTCTGCATTCCCGTAAGGAGGACGTAGAGGAGGAGTATCAAAAAGCACATTGTACATTTTCCAACCCTTATTTAAGAACATACCAGGTTCAAACACTATGAGGCATACTATCTCCAGAGAACAAAACCATAAACAATCAACTTTCCAATGAACTCTTCCTTCTCCACACTGATTTTGCAAGACTCAGAATTTTAAATTTAATTCTGTTTTTAAAGAGAAGCATTGTTAGTTAGTAACAATTTTCCCATAACTTATATGGGAGTAAGGTATTATACAGAGGGTGCAATATACCACGGGATGGGGCTGCTAACTTAATTAAGTACATATATGCATAGCTGCAAGTGAATGAACATTTTCTTTCCTTTTTTCCTGCTTTCACCAACTAAGCAGAATTGGTTTTAAACCCATACAGCCTCATGTACAACAATAGCTTCATTGCAAGTGATGGAAAAAAGCATCTACAAAAGAGAACAAATTCACATCTCAGGAGGAAAACAGCACTTAACTTTTCTCTGTGCTGATGAACTCTGGCAAATAGGATGAAAAAAGTCCTCTAAAGCTGATTGGAGCATTCAGGAAACAAACTCTGATATCCTTGGTTAACTTTCTAAGAACAATCTAAGAACAGTTGCCTACTGACATTTTAGGTACTGTGTTGGTTTTCTAGCCTAGCTGCAGATCCCAAAAGATTCAGATAATCCCTACACTCCTTGTTATATCTCCTAGCCCAATGAAAAGCAATGAAATAGCACCAGGTACCCATGTTTAGAAAACTGAATGCAACATTTACCTTCAAACTGAATTTTGCCTTTTGTTCTGTGGCTAAAAGCCACACCCAGGCATCATGTCCATAAGTCTCTTTCAGGTAGATTGCAAGCTTTCTGGTGAGGAACCCAAAATAATGTGAGATAGGCAGATATTTGAGATCAGTCTTTTACCGAGTGCAGGCTAATCCACTGCCTTCATAATAGTTTATCTCAACAGTTTAAGGCCTGTTCTCTTACTGGCTGAAGAATTATCAGGTCTGATGTATGTCCTAGGATGTGATATCCAGAAGTCTTGTGCAAAGCAGCCAACTTTAGATTTAAGACATTACTGCCAAATTTACAGGACTTTCTAGCTTTGATGGTTGTTTGTTTTTTCTTGGTTGCCTCTTGGGTTACAGTTGTGGTTGGTTGGTTGGGTTTTTTTTTGCTGTACTAAGTTTAAAATTGTGCAAGAAGTAGAAGCTGTTGTGATCTGACTAAAGGACTCAATTTTCCTAAGGTTAGAAGAAAGCTGTCTTTAATAGAGAGTTTTCATTGTTTATTGTTTATCTTTGCCATGGTATTGATTTCTATTATCCTCTCTACTCTAAATTCAGCTCAGTGACTGAGTCATAGCTACATCATATGTAATGAAAAAGAACAAGTCATAAACCACTAGGCTGGGTAAAAAGCCAGCAATCCCAAATGCCCTATCCCAATTTTTTTTTCAATTTCATGGTTATTTTGGTTCATGGAGCTAACCTTAGTTAAATGACCATAAAAACCATTTCAAATTCATCTCT
Organism: Chiroxiphia lanceolata; assembly: GCF_009829145.1. Classification (NCBI taxonomy): domain Eukaryota; kingdom Metazoa; phylum Chordata; class Aves; order Passeriformes; family Pipridae; genus Chiroxiphia; species Chiroxiphia lanceolata. Next base: position 64,722,368 of record NC_045638.1, on the reverse strand, counting down.
GCTGTAATTTCTGTTCTAAACAGGAACACTTCTTTCCAAAGAAAAAGAGTTACATAAAACTTGCTGAGCAAAACACTATGTAGGCTCAAGTTTCTAACATTGTTTCCAGAGAGTCGTGAGCCCAAAAAAGTTCAGACACCTGGAAAGCTACAAACCTTCTAAGGTCTTTTAGAGATTCAATCCTACAAAAAAAAACATTTAAAACAGAAGAATTTGAGCCTTTTTTTCTTATTTGCCATTCTGTGTTGGTTTTTTTTTTTACCTAAGAAGAAGGTTGTTTCTGTGTAAAGCCAACTGTCTGGGGTTTTTAATTTAAAAAGGAATTAATTTAAATTAAGCTGAGACTATACCCAAAGGGTATGTTTTATTTGTACTTTTTTGTTACAGATAACACTCTCAATAAAACTTCAGGGATTTACAGCTAATGTGCTTACATCCTAATTGGGAAAAACTTTTTAAAAAACTATGCCTTTCTAAAATATTTGTCCCTCATCAATTTTATAAGAAATTTTAGTTAAAAAATACTACATTTGGCAACTGAATCTAGTCTGAGGGCACCTGATACTAACCCAGGACTAGCACCCTTGAACTATTGCTATTGTATCACATAAAAATTATTGACATCATATGGTGAAATATTCTCTTTCTAGATAGACAAAACTTGCAGACTGTTGTTGGTCTACATTCCATTTAATAGCCAGGACAGTATTCTTGTACTCAAAAGGAAGGAAATGACGTCCATAATTGCTTACAGACATTCAAATAAGATGTTTATTTTTATGCTTTTTATAAAAGATTGTTATTTTGGACAGTTTTAACACAGATGTTGATGTGTCACCATTACAGTTTTGATTGCACTATAAATATTTGTTATGAATCTCTGAACACAGAGATAATATAAAGGGATTAAAGTCATAAATGTTTATTCAAAGTTTAGATACAGCATGACAATTACAAGAGTTTTTTTAAAATTCAAATAAAATCATGTCATTCATAAAGCAGAATAAAATTTTTAAAAATTAGATTCTATTTTATAAGGTTATCAACTAATTAAGTGACATTGTGGAAACATCCAATGCACTTTTTGATGTGTCTACCAATTTCAGGAAGAATTTGTAAATAAAAACAGCTGAACTCATCTGTTTATTACCACATGTACTGCTGTTTTTCTCTTCATCATCAAATACATTTCATCATGAAGAAAAATATAACGAATTTACATGAGCCATGATGTAAAATGGAAAGTTCCAACTCATCCAGGCTTGTTGTACTGGTACATTTGAAATAAAGAACAATACAAGAAAATAATACTTTCATGACATAATTGAATTTATTTAACTTTATTTCTATTAATTTGTTTCCAGAAAAGATTAATATATAGTGACAGGAAGATTAATGGTTCATTGCTCCTTTTATCCATATATTTTCTATATAGAATTTATTTCCATTGTGTATTGTACATTTCACAGAATTATGGAATGGCTGGGGTGGAAGGGGTCATTGGAGATCATCCAGTTCAACGCTCTTGCTAAAACAGGTTCACCTAGAGCACAGGATCATGTCCAGGTGAGTTTTGGAATATCTCCGAAGAAGATTTTCACAACATTCTTGTGCAGCCTGTTCCAGTGTTCTGTCACCTCAAGTTCTTACTCTGGTAAGATGGAACTTCCTGTGTTTCAGTTTGTGCCTGTTGTTCCTTGTCCTGTCACCGCAGAAAGTCTGGCCTCATCCTCTTGACACCTACCCTTTAAGACATTGATGCGCATTGACAAGATCCCCTCTCAGTCATCTCTCCTCTAAGCTAACAGGCCCAGCTCACTCACCTTTCCTCATAAGAGAAATTTTCCACTCCCCTGATTATGTTCATAGCCCTCCACTTGGCTCTGTACACTAGTTCCTTATCTTTGCTGTACTGGGGAGCACAGAACTGGACACATCATTACAGATGTGGCCCCTCCAGGGCTGAGTAGAGGGACTGGATCACCTCCCTTGACCTGTTGGCCACACTCTTCCTAATGCAGCCCCGGACACCATTGGCCTCCTTGATCACCAGGGCACACTGCTGGATCATGGTTGACCTTTGGTACTATCACGATCTCCAGATCTTTCTTCACAGAGATGATTTTTTGTACTGTTGCATGGGGTTATTCCTTCCCGGGTGTAGTACCCCACACTTTGTCAAACTTCATTAGGCTCTCCAGCCTGTCCAGATCTCACTGAATGGAAGTACAGCCTTCTGGTAAATCAGCCACTCTCATGGTTCATTATCATCAAGAAAACTTGATGAAGGTGCACTCTCTCCCTTCATTTAGGTCATTGATAAGTTGAACAAGACTGGACCTAGTACTGATCCCTGAGGTAACACCATTAGCTACAGGCTCCAACATACATATTTCTTGTTTCATTTACTAAACATGGTGGCATTTAAAATACCCGGAGAGCATTTCAGACCCAAAACACTGAAACAGAATAGAGCAAGTATGTTGAAGCACTATTCCACTGAACAATGGAGGTTTCATAAGGAAGAACCTACACAGTTAAATATACATAAATAAGTAAATAAAATAGATAAAATAAATACAACTGTAAAGAGTAATAAGTACCCTTCACATGCATAGATCTCTATAGGTAGTACTTGGGGATGTACAGGATGTTGTCAGATATAAAAGGGTTATATTACATGAAAGGACCAGCTAAAACAGAACAATTGTGCGTATGACCAAGAGCAACATAGGTTCAACATTTCCTCATTCCTGCGTTACAAGTTCAGTAATGATCACTAGTGGCAATGGCAAAATACAGTTATAGCTGTTGTCAAAATCTCATAGGCTAATCAATTGCCTTTCAATGCAGTTTCCTTAGGGTAAATTTTGTCAATGATGTGTTTAGAGTTGGGGGTTTTTGCTTCTTTTAGTAATAAAATTATAAAAGTAATTCTTAAAAAATCATTTTAAAAGTAATGATTGCTAAAATTTTGAATGTTATTATTCTGTCTTTCCTAGTTTTTTTAATTGTTGCTATTATTATAATTTCCAACAATTTCAATGGAGAATAATGAACTGTTCATTATTAACAAAAGTAGGTGGATTATTGTTTGTACGTGTGCTACATTCCCATGTATTTTAAATCTTATTTTATTGTCCTTTTTGCTATCTTTACACATTAATAAAGTTACCATTTGACCTGCAAAGCATCTCCAATCTTCATCTTGATTACAGCAATTTGGGAATTTTATTGAAGTAAATTAGAAAAGTTGAGGCTATTATAACACAACATAATATTCGGTTTAGGCAGTTTGTCTTTATTGCTTTAAGAAAGCAGTTATCTTTTTAATCCCTAAGGGAAACACAGGAAGATGGATAAACTATCAAATATAATTAAGGAAATGATTTTGCCTCATGCAGTGTACAAAATACAGATTTTCCTATTAAACAACCTACCAAGAATTTAAACAAATGATTTGATCAGAAAATGAAAATACCCAAGGATATTCCTCTCTCCATCTTCTTCTCTGCCTTTAAGTCTCTTCCCGTCTCTTGGACAACTTGTGCAGAGCTGACAAGTATATCAAAATGTGGGTTTGCTTTAAGTTCAGTGTTCCTGATTACTTTGCCTAAAGCTTTAGAGGGCTTGAAAGGGCATAGACCTTTTGCTAAGTCTATTCCCAGTAATGAGTTTCATCTTTTCACTTAGGAAATACATATGAGAAGTAAAACTTGAAGTCAGTAAATACAATTTGATAGATTTCACACATCTCTAAGGTTCAGGATTCTAGCCTGACATCAGACATAAGGTGGCACTGAAATTGTTTATACCACCGGTGAAGTTGGGATATGGAGAATAATACATCTGGAACCTTAATATGACAATTTAATTTGGTATTTTTGTTCAAAGGAACCTCTTAATCATTTACAGATGTTTCAGTAGTGTCATATAAAACCTCCCAGATGTTAGTGGCAGTTGTGTCTGTAGTTGCATACTGCTAGTTCCAATTCCTTTGAAAACTCTTTCTTGAGATAGAATCTTGTACTTACGTCTGAAAAAACCCATACTTTTAGTCTTTAAAATCATTATACCTTTGACTGTCTTCTTGAAGTCAATATAAAAAAAAGAAAAAAAATAGGTTTTTTTCTCATGTTCTCTCATGAAGTGTGATTTTTTTTGGCTTTTTTTTCCCCTTCCTGCCCCCTTCTAAAGCTAAGAGATCTTACACCAGCCAGTCTACTGTGCCAGAGCTGCAAAAAAATGAAAACTTAAATGTCTTGACTGAAACCATCTGCCCTGTTCTGTGCAAAAGAAGAGAATCCCTGTGAACTAATGAGATCTTATTCCTGTATTTAATTTCTGTCAGAGACTAAAGGGATATGAAAAAAAATGCTAAGAAGTTTGAGTATAGGTATTCAGGGCACCTTTTTTTCTGAACTTCTGCTGTTAGCTGGAAATTTTTCTCCTTACCTGACAGCAGCCCAATTCTCTTTGCATCAATCAGAGACTTCCATTTAAATGACTGAGTTCTGGAGTGAACTGTCTGCTGGTCAAGTTACATCTTCAAAAAGGAGTTATCTCCTCTTACATAATTATTTTTGCTAATTCCCCTCAAATTTTCATAACCTGATTGCAGTCAGTCACCCTGCAGAACAACACAGCTATAGTCTGCAAACTACAATCTGTTACTACAGTAATAAACATCTATAATCTGGAATTTTAGACCACAAATACTGGTAACAGAAGCAATACAAGTAATTATCACATACCTGTCATTACCCAGACCATGGAAAAGGCCTGCTAAGTTGTAACCACAATTCAACTAGCAAAAATTTTATATAACCTGTACTTGCACTGCAATGTGCCAAGGCTCCCCAGCAGAAGCCTTACAAAGTACTGAGGTGTTTGTTTACATTTAATATACCTTAGATGGGCAGTGTGGGAGACAGCTGTACTTTTTAATTCAATTTTATGATTATAGTACTCAAGGAAGGTAAACAATATTCATTTCGCTGCTTGGCTTTGTCTAGAGAAGATCCTGGTGTCTCCAGCATGCCTGAAGAAGGACCTACGTAGACTGTAGCTGATCTCTGTGGCTGTAACAGCTCTCCTAAATGTCTATAGAGCAAAACTCTTATGGGCATCTCAGTTGGGGTTGGTACACGTAGTTCACCACCCTGAAGCTTACCATGAAATCATGAATCTACTTCTGTCTATGAGCAGTAGGGCAGGGATGGTGTCTAGGAATCTGAATCTGGGAAAAAGGGTATATACAATAAAGGGTTACTTGCAGAAATGCTGCACATCTGAGAGGGATCAGATTGGTTTCTCATAGTGTTATGGTTTCATTTCAGAAACTTTTAAACTAATGTTCTGTAGAAGTATTCGTAATTCTTTCTTTTTAATGAGAATTATTAATGTAAGCATAAATTCAAAGGTGTAAAAAGAAAAGGGATAGGAAACAAATTTTACAAGCAAGAGATCATATGCACTGAAGAGAGAAAGAAACTCTAAGACCTTTTTTTCCTCCAAACGAATGCAGAGATAAATAATAATTTAAAAGTCATTTATCTAGAGTTTTCTTAGTCTAGGAATGAGATCAGAACAGTCTAAGACGACAATTCTGCGCATTGTTGTGAAAGGAGAAAGCAGAATGAATATTCTTCCTAGATTTTTTTTAGGATTTGTTTTTTTGTTGTTGTTGTAAGTTTTTTTGTTGGTTGGTTGGGTTTTTTTGTTTGGGGTTTTTTGTTTGGTTTTGTTGCGAAAGTGACATACATTTACCTTCTTAGAATAAGAGATCTCTGATATAGATCATACTTAACAGTTTCCTGTGGGTTCTAATTCTTTGTTTCAAGTCAATGAAACATCAATAAGTGCTTCACTTAATGTGTTCTTTCTGTTGCCATCAAGAAAGGAATTTGACAGTCTCATTTTCTGGGAACATTTTTGCACTCTATCATTTCACGTTCCCTTGGAGGTAAAAAGAAAAAAAATTATATTAAGGTAAAATTGAAAAATGAAAAGTGCTAACAGTTATGTAATAGAATAAAACAGCATGCTGATCTTGTTTTGTTTGCTCTAGTCCCCAGGATGCCTTTACCAACAATGAAATCTTCTTCCTTAACACCACTTCATAAAGCAAACTATGCATTCAGATTATGTCTAGCCATCCACTGTGCTTAAAGCTTCTGGATTAGTAAAGGAAACAATATGACAATCCAGTTTGAAAACAAGAATACAAGCTTTAAATGCAGTTTATCCTGTATGTTAGGAGGGCTGGGCAGAAACTGCATGGTGATAATAATGCTGTTTGATAGATTTGTCGATTTTATATAGCATCCTGTATTAAAGAATAAATGTCCTCTCTGGAAAGTAAACCTTTGTAATTATAGTTTACCACTCTGGACACATTCTTCTTCCAAACTATACTTGAAATAGAGAAGTCATTTTGATAATTCCAGTAACATGGTATCAGAATATGATGGAATACCAAGGAGTATTTCAAAATTGCTGAGTACTAGCTCATTCTACTTCATGTATTAACAGCATGGCAGAGGTAGGATAAACCAAACTTCTCCCAGATTAGGACACTCTAAATATTTGCGATAGGCATCCACAGCAAGCTACTGCAAATGTATTTTGTATTGAGCATATTATGCTTAAAATCTCCTACTGGCAGTTTCAGTCCTCTTCTTCACAGTGAGCATCAATTGACATCATAAATAGTTATTTCTAGAGTGAAGCATCTCTGAATCCTGCAGTTAGCCTTTTACAGTGTTGCTATCTTAAAAGCATGAGTAATTTGCAGCACGAGTTAACAAAACAGAGATGCAGCTCGAGAGCAAACAATATATGTTGAACCTCTGTGCAGGTTTATGTATCTCAGAACTACTTGCGCCTAAGGAAGAGTGGTGGAGATGATATACGGCCAAAAATAAAAATCAAACTGAAACAATAAGATCTGTCAGTGTAACCAGATTCCTAACCCTTTTCAGAAATCAGAAATCTCTAAGTAGACACAGAGACCCATACTTGTGGGATATATTTTGTGAATAAAACAAGGAGTGAAAAAACCTGTGGCAATACTGTCACATTCACATCTTGGAAGTAATATTATAGAAGTTCAGAGAACATTATAAACATTAAACTAATGGTTCTACCTAGTAGTACAGATTGTTCTGTCTCTATCAGTAACTTATTGAGTAGTTCTCCAATGCTGAAAATAGTAGTTCAACTTTAATATTAAAAAATATATTTGGACAGAACAAGTTAAGCTGTTGATACTGCATAACTAGCTGTTCTGTTTTTATCATGAAATTCTCATAATTTTCAAGTTAGTCATCATTTAGGGCATGAGAAATTAGTAATTTCCGAAGCATAAGAACTTCTTTGAAAATATCTTTTTTCATTTTAAGTAGAAATGGTAAGATTTTTCTGTACACATATTTGCAGACACATCTGTGAATGGAAACCACATATATCCCAAAGTGTCTTTCAGCAGAAAGAATAAATTCTTGGTAGCCTAAATACAAAATATTACAAATTTTAATCCAATGGCTGACCCTTCTTTATTTATTTAGTATAGGTAGGAATGTGAAGGATTTTAAACTTTGAAACATATGAAAGCATCAGAAGATAAGTTTAGTTTCAATTGCACTGAGTCTTCTTCTACTCCTTTCAGTGTCAGTGGGACTCATAAATTTCTTGAACAATTGAGGCAATTTTTGCAAATCTTATGCATTTTCCAATATCCTTACATGTTCAAATTGAGTTTTTAAAGAACACATTATTTGTATCATCTGCTGTTTAATTAGCTAGTTCTGACACTGGCTTTCAGACTAGATCAGTACTGAGATTGCAATCCTCTACATAATATAAAAGGCCAAAGCAATTTTTCCTCATTTATCAGGTTCAACAACAATTAAACACCAAGTTTTTCAAAAAAAGTATAGTTTTTGGTTTCATATGGATATACCTAACACTTCAACTTGCTATTTAAGAAAATCTTGCAATAATTAAATATATTTTAAAATTGATAATTTATATTTAAAAAAAAGTAAAAACCCTTGGACCTGGATTTTTTTTAAGCTGAAGTACTCCTGCTTAACAGTGAAATACATTGTTCTTGTACCTGAAGTACAAAATTTCAAAATCCAGCCATACTTGGTTATGGATAAGATCTCTTATTTTTCATTACCATATGAAGTTCTTCTCCTAAGATATAGAAGAAATGAAACTAATAAAAATATATTTAAAATTTTTTTTAGTTTAATTACTTTGTACCTCAAATGTTGAATTTACAGAAACACGACTAGAAACTGCAGATGAAAGTAGTTTATAAAGAAAGTAATTCTGATACCTCAATGCAGCTTATTTTTACAACTGCAGATATATAAAATGTGCTAATGGATTAAAAACCACTCTAGCAGAAAATAAAATAACAGACATTCCCCAACAATAAAATTAATTGAAAAGTTGAAATATTGCACGCGACTTTGGCATAGTAATGGTTTTAGTTTTAAAACTGTCCAGACAAGTTCAGAGAAGCACTGAGAAAATCAACAGATTTTTTTCACATATGACTATAATAATAGAATATGATTCTAATAGAATGTAATGGGATTCAATCATGGAGTAAGTATCATATTTTTATAAAATCTAGTCATTATATTTTATAAAGATCTTGAACTTGAAGAAATCTAGGTAGGAATAAGGTAGAATATAGTAAGATTACCTATAAAATTAGCTATGCCTAAAGGAAAAAAAAAAAAAACACCAAAACCCAAAAACCACATATCCATCTTAAAAGGCAAGGTTTCAAATTTGATGCAACATATATGCAGTTTTAAATTACATCAACCTCAGCCAATAATATTCACGTAGCACAGAGAAGAGGTCAGAGAGAAACTCAACAACTTAAGATGAATAAGGCTGAGAAAGAGAAAGGTAAAGGGAAATGCATCTTCCAGATGATTTTTCAAGGTGGAATTACCAGAGTAGAAGAGTTACCAATGAAACAAAATGACTGTATATGTCACTGGAAAAGAGAGAAAAGAAGAACATAAATGTTCAAATTGGTCTTTAAAATTGATTTGTCTCTTTTTTGTCTACGGATCTTTGGCTCTGAAAGCCAGTGTGTGCACTTGTTGTGTAAGAAAATTAACTCCAGGTGGCTTAATGAAGGGAACACAATGTTCGGAATCAACTTTTATACTTTTCTTTCTCTCCAGGGAGACCTTATAGCACCTTCCAGTACCTAAGGGGGCCTACAATAGAGCTGGAGATGGACTTTTTACGAGGGCATGTAGAAATAGGACAAGGGGGAATGGCTTTAAACTGAAAGAAGGTAGATTTAGATTAGCTATTGGACAAAATTCTTTCTGGTGAGCATGGTGAGGCACTGGAACAGGTTGCCCAGAGAAGTTGTGGATACCCCATCCCTGGAAATGTTAAATGTCAGGTTGGATGGGACTTCAAGCAACCTGATCTAGCAGAGGATGTCCTTGCATATGGCAGAGGGATCGGAACTAGATGATGTCTCCCACCCAAACAGTTCTATGATTTCATGATCTACACTAACTCAAGGTGTATTCCTTTATATTACCACAGGTATGCCATAGTAGTTTCAATTAGCAGTATAATGGAGATTTATACACTGTATTTCTGAGCAATTTAATGCAGGTTATGGAATAGACTGTGCAAAAAAAAGTGAGAAAATTATCCTCATGTAGACTTCTGAGTTTGCTGACACAGGAATTGTTATACTGTCTTTGAAATAAATGACAAGTTTGCAATGAAAAACTATGCTTATGTTCTGCAGGGATGGGAACCAAAACATACAAGAGATCTACAAGATGCAAGCAGTATCTGTATCCAATTGTCTGGAATCTCTACTTACCAAGAAGGAAGCTTCCTTCTCCAAAATGCATCCTTTCAACATCAGAAAGGTGAGGGACCCAAGGAAATAAACAATCTCTACTTGAATAAATTCAGCTAAGAATTTCTACAAAGCACACATGAAGGAGCAAAAGAAAAACAGTATGTCCTAAAGAACAATTTGTATTTCACCTCAGAACAGAAAGTATATTTCTGTTTGCTTACAAAACATTAACAGGAAAAACCTTTTTGAACTGGAAAAACAAACCAAGTTTATTCTTGGCATGAATCTGCTATGCCAGTTCATAGAATGACACACAGAATACAGTGGATTCAAAACACTTTTTTTGTTCTGTGTTGATGAAGGAATTGACAATTAAGGTCAACTGCCTTTGGCTGTGACTGTCAGAGGAGATTGTACTCATTCAGTGTTTCGTATGAACATCTGAGTTCAGTATTTGGGCTTAAAGGAGGAGATTTTACCACAGCTGCACTGCTAGAGAATTTGTTTAATTTTAGATTAATAAATATGAAAGGGAAAAAAAAAGAGGAAAAAGTATACTAAATTGAGAGTAAATTATTTAAAAGAAAGGTTAGACATCAATTAGCTCTTCTTTCTACAGTGAGGAAAACAATTATTTTAAAATTTAGAGATCAGTTCAAAATGCAGGATAGTTATGGGTTTTTGCCTTTGCCAGATACAAGAAGCTGTGCTCAATAAGAGTTATTTCTGACTTTGAGTAGCTGCTGAATGTAATATGTCATAGTTTCCATTGCTTTGAATGAAGACTAAGAAATGGTCCAAAGTCAGTGGGAAGAGAAGAAGATTTCATCTCAATGAGCCTCTTTGCTTTCACATTTCTGTTTCTCCTCTTCTTTTTCTTAAGTTGCAAAAGAGGTATTACATCCTGACTGCTCTGACTTTCTCTGATGTTTGGATTAAAGAGGAGCCAAAAAACCAAAATAATCCACTTTTACAAGGGAAATGTAGCCAAATTCTTGGTTCTCTGATACTTCCCAAAAATAAAGAGAATATTAAGAATTATTTTCGTTATCCAACATTTTACATACATAATGTATCCATAAAATTATTCTAAAGACCTTTGGAACTCAAGAGGTAAGGACATAAAGTACAGATCCATGTCTCTTGATCTTTGTGACGTCATCTTTAAACCCTGTAATCCCTTTCTACAAAACTGCCACAGGTTACACTTGGAATTCTAATTTGATAAAATACTAGGATCCAGCCAGATCCCATCCAGAATATGTTTTACTCCTTAAAACAAAATCACAGGATAACACTGTTGCAAGGTCAGGTTTGCTTATGAAGCTTGTCCCTTCTGTTCTGTTTAATGTTGCACATGCATGATCAAACATACATCCTGCTCATTCATGAGGATGTCTCTACCCAAGCTCAGAAAGATAACAAACGTATCACATCTGCATCATAACTAGATGAAACTTTCCATGGCACATTTGACTGTGTCATTTACTGTTACCTGCTCTTGGCAATAATGAAGTGTCCACTAAATACAGTCCTCTTTACAAAGACTGTTCCCGAATTGTTTGAGAAATTCTTAAGACATCAGAGATATTCCAAGAATAAAGTGTGCAATTTCATTGTACTCTGTAGTTTTTCAAAAAGCACTGCCTACATATTAAAGTGAGGCTCTTACAGCTTTTGAAACTGTAAAGATTTTATTCTTCCCTTGGCATTATATGAAAACTACTCCATGCTATTTGGCTGATGCTGTGTTTCTCACAGATACTACCAGACATAAATCTAACTTTTGTAAAAGACAGGAAAGTCAGTTTTTCAGACTGTTTTTCAGTCCTCTGAAAAACAATAGTTATAACTACTACTTTGGTTTCTGGTTTCTCTGTCAGAAGTGGGTTTGTTTGGGTTTGGTTTGGGGCTTTGTGGGTTTTTTTGTTTGTTTGTTTTGTTTTTTTTGTTTTGTTTTTTGGGGTTTTTTGTTGATTTAGGTTTGCAGGGTTTTTTAAGGGAGTAATAACCTTCTGAGAATATTCACATTTTCAGTTGTTAGTTAACAAGAAATATAAATATTTTTAATCCTTGTATTTGAAAAAAGTTTATATAGGTTCTACCATTTGAAAAATTCCTTTAGGAAACAGACTTCTCTATCAAACAAGGAGCCTGGTCACCACGGCATAAATAGACTCATTATTCACTCTAAATTCATTGCAGTAAACACCAAAGAAACAATTTCTAAGTGTCTAATTTGTGGCTATTTATAGCTCTGGGCAGCTTTTTCATTCTTTTTTTTTTCTTCAAAGCAATCTTCCCTACCCTGCTCCAAATCTTTTTGAACTCAGAGGCATTTCTGTTTTGTTGGCACTGCAATTTTATTGCAATATCCTTTAAAAATGCATGGAAAATGATTCACTCTTCCAAGGCTGTTGAACTATCAAACTTACATTACTAGCCATCTTTCCTCATCCTGTTTGCTTGTGAGATTTTAACATAAGAATTATTTTTTTATTCAAAAATATGAAAATACTCAGTATATAATCAAATAGAGTTACTAATTATCATCAGTATATTACTCACTGAATCCCATAATAAATGGAAATATTTTTAAATTAAATTGTAAAACTCCAAAATTTTTACTGCATATGTGATAAATATGCTATTCTTGTTGAACAAAAAGGAAGGCATATTTCATCTTAATGATAGGGACTCGTTTAAATGTTTTAATTACATTAGTATTGTTTACTCAGTTCTTAGATGCTTGAAATAAATCCATTTGTGCGTCACAGGTATGGGATATGTGCATAGAGAGCCATAAGGAAAAAAAAAGATGAGACAAAAAGCAATACTACACAGTGGCAAAGATAAGCACAGATTAAGGCTGTTGTTACTGGTGACATTCAACACTTCTACAAACTACGATTATCAAATAAAAAATGAAGAGTACATCATTAACAGTCACTTGTGTGCAATTTCTTTGCAGTGATTATCAAGCATTACATAAGGTCTATATGGCCAAGGGAAAGAAAAGTCCAGTTCATCAAAAAAACAATTAAATGCTGTAAGGGTAAGACCACATTATTTTCCTGCTATTTTTTGTCTTGTTCACTACACAATGCAGAAATTGCATGTTGCTCCCTGAGCAGGACATAAATGAGATGTACAGAGCAGAGATCCTGCAGAACTGCTTAAAACAGAACACTGATTCATAATCAAAAGACATTTATCATTTGAATATTTTTATATGTTCTGTAAGTGTGACCATGTAAATAAGGTCTACCTCAGCAGTGACTGAATACCACACTGGAAATATCCACATGCCAATAGTACCAGTTCAGTCACAAGCTAAAATACAGTGTTGCAGAAGAGGACCTAAGGGAGACCAAGTTAAAAGTGAATCATCAAAGAATATACAAAATAGGTATTTAGGATATTGTTAGCAGTGAGAAGTGTCAAATATGACAGCAGATTGCCTAAGAGGGCTTCAGAATCTCCATCCCTGAAGATATTCAGATATTGACCTAACAGAGCTCCCATCTATCTACATTAAAATGACCTCTTTGATCATGGAGTTGTACCAAGTGATCTCCAGAGCTCTCTTCTGATATAAATCACTTTCAGATTTTCTAACCTAAAGTATTTTTAGCTGTGTGTAGGTGGCATCATGGAGTGTTTAGTTACCCTTAGTCAACAGAATGGTCTATAGATTAAGCTTTTTTCTTTCTCCTGGGTACCACATGAATGCTTATGGCAGCAGATACTGAGCTGAAGAATAAGGAACATGTTTCAACATTAAAGATAAACTTCAAAATGCACAACTACACAAAATCACTATTCCTAATGAAGAATGTTCTAAGTAGTACCTTTTGGCTAAAATAGAGGTAAAGAAAGGAAAAGAGCAGTTCTGAGGGAGAAACTGGGTAACAGAAGGGAAAAAAATAATTCCCCAGGAAGAATCTAAATCATCTTCATGTTTGTAAACTCTCCAAAATATTAATTATCTCCTTTAGACACAGAGTGAAGTTACAACACTTGTTTGAGGAATAAAATAAAGACATCAGTGGCATTTTCTACAGAATTATTTCTAAACAATTGACAAATATTTTTATAGTGGCTCAAAGTGCTGATTTCCACATCCTATATTGGAATGTTAGTTTGAGCATTGCTTCCAAATGTGGATTTACAAAAGAAAATGAGCAATTATGATGACTTTTCTGTAGAGAAAGTCACCTAGTTGTAAAGCTAAAAGGGTTTTTTGATGGCTGTTGATGTTAATTTAACAGACGCTCACACACTTGAAGGTCTAATCTAAGCCTATTTCTAGGTTTAAAAAAAAAAAACAAAAGCAATTATTCTTCTTTATTTTCCTGCAAACTCCTAATTATACATGTCACAGTCTGATGTTCAATTTAAAGCAACATAAATCAAGACTGGAGTTGAAAAAACGTGTGCTATGCCCACCTTGTATAACCGATCTAAACTGAAATTCTCTCTCTACCTCTCCTTTTTTTTTTTTCCTACCCACCTTCCCTCCCACTAATAAGAAAGATTTTACCCACTTTAATTCCTCCTGTCATTTTGGTGGCTAGCTCCCTGGATATGTGCACCAGCTCAAACAAGAGGACAGTAATATACATAGAATCAAAAGAAGAATAGGATTATCTGGTTGTTGGGTTCTTTTCTTGAGGCAGTGGTGGTTCATGCTGACTTATACTGAGGAACAAAGTACTGGGTCAGAGAAAAAAGAGGTAACAAGGTTTAACAAATTATGTCAGACCAAAGTAACATGTAGGAAATCCAAGGAATGATGTTTCTTTTCAGCAAAGTGACTCATTCTCCATTGTTCATTCACCAGAGAAGGCACAACTCTGGTGGAAATAAGAGCAGGTTTATCCAGTAGATCTGTGCTGTGGGGAAAGCGGAAACCACATCTTCCTGAGAAAAACCTGATGACATCAGGGAGGGATAAACACGGAGAGGACTATATAGAAGAAGCAGCGACAAAATATGAGCATGAGGTTTGGAGATTACATCTCTGTCTAAAAGCTAAACAGGTAGAGAGAAGGAGAGTCCACTACAAAGTCACTACAATTGCGTGCAGTTTACTGAAGACCAGGAAGCCATCGACTGAAAGACAGAGGAAGCCATTTTTTACTTTGAGAACTAGGCAGTAAGCAATGATCTGCCATAGAACTCAGCGGTCAGAAGTTGGGAGAGGTGATTTATTTAGTGCTTTCTCCTCTATTCTTCCAGTGGTTTGTTTCGTTTAAGAAGATTGTGATGGTTTCACTCTAGGCCTTCCTGGAGACCAGCTTGAAACCACTGTAGTATTTTGCATCCTATTATAACATAACTTTACAGTTTTTGCAGTCAGTCTTTTGATATGTCCATTTCAGTGAAGAGGAAAAGGGATAACAGTTTAACCACCAATATCCAACTAATTTAGTGTCCTCCTACAATTTATTAAGAGAAAGAAAGAAAAAAAGATGAATAAAAGATGCACATAGTTGTGAGTTTTCTTCTCCACAGTGTGATTATTGTGCAAGATATGCAGAACTAAAGGCATTTTATGCCCAGGAACTTTTCATAGTATTCCTTATTCTCAGAATGATCTCTTTACTATGAGTCATTTAAGCATATTCATCAATAGATAATCATCAAAATTTTGCCATGCCTTAAAAAAAAATTAATCTTAAAACATCAATATATAAAGGATTGTGTATGTAAGTATATTTAGTTTGGGATGAATACTTTTTTTTATTTTTTTTAATTATCAAAAATATAGAAGTAGTAATTTTTATTGTTCATGGATTTGTTACCGATTATGAATGAAATAAATATTTACATTTTAGACAGAATTTTTTAAATTAAAAAGTACTAAAAAAGTGGAGCACTCACACTACAAAAAGCAGATAGGGGAATAAATAAAACTTTCTGTTTAATACTGATTTTTGTTATAGTTTTGATTAAAGATTTTCAGCTAGCCCTGCTGACAACTCGCTGATGATGACTGCTGTCTTTCTATACTTTCAGAGGAAAATAAATTAAGAAGAAAGAGGATATCTTTTCTAATTAGATGAGTTTGCAGAAAGGTACAAAGTATTTGTACGTAGTTTTTCCTAAGACACATTAACCATAAGTAAATCTCCTTTGAGAGATACCTTTGACACAATTTCCTATGACAGAAAACAGTGTTAAGCAAGAACAGGTTACAATATAGGATAAGAGAAATAGGTTTAGATTGCAGCAAGAAGATTCAATCTTTATATTGGGAAAGCCTTTCCAACAGTAAAAATAGTGTAGTTCTGAAATTGATTACCTCTAGATGTAAAAAAATTATCCCTCTTGGTTTTAAGCATAGGTTACACAAACATTTGTCAAAAGTGAAGCTCCCATCTATGGCAGATTTGCTTTGAGGACAACAGTTAGAGCTAGGGAGCAAGCCAACAGATTCACAGTATGAGAGATCAGGATCAGGATAGGTCCAGTCTGTGGTTTAGTTAGCATAAATTTTGTGTCTTGACCTGATAAAGTTCTTAGAGAAGAAATATCACATATGTACTATGGGATACTGCTTTAAATGTTGCTCTGTCTGTTCCTGTGTGACGTAGGAAGTAATAAGGGGTTGTGTGTGTGTTACTAGAACATAGTTATTAGGTTTCCACAGTTTGTGATTTAATTTATTAAAATTCTAAATCAGTGATGACTAAATGTATCAGCAAGTGCATCCAGCAATGCGAAAGGGTTTATAAATTAAGAAACATAAGATTGTTTGATTTGTCTGTAATGCAGTCAAAAACATTCCATAAAAGACATGATGATTTACTCTCACCCGAAGACAGAAATATCTAGAAAAAAAGGACAAGGAGAAAAATACTTCATCTGATGACTAATAGGGTGATCATCTGGGTAATTATGCCCAAATTGCTTGCACATTCTTTTAAAGAAACCCTTGCTGTGACAGAAAACTGTCATTTGTGTGCTACACTAAAACTACTCCTTGGGTCCATAGGGGAGCTCAATTCTTGAGTTCACCGCCTGGCCTTCTTTTCATAAGTAACATAAAAGTAAACTCGAGGTACGAGGTTCCGTGCTCATTGTGACTGCATGTCTAGAAGAAGAAGAAAAGGCTTTGTTTACTAAAGCAGGGACAGAGAAGGATGACAACCACATGGAAATAATCTCCCTGTTCTCCCAGAAGGATGTTAACAGTTTTTATATTGCACCACAAGTATGTGTCATCTCTAACCTAGCAATTCATTTACTCTTCTCTCAAAAATGAATGTTCTGTAGCCACAAATGTATAATGAGAATTTGAGGGGAAAATAAATCAATCTTATCTTCAGCCAGCAAGCAATAATACACACTAACAGGGGCAGACAGGACTTGTCCAACATTACTGTTCGCTAAAGAGGAAGGTATTGATTTGTGTTTGCCTTTTTCTATTAACAGTAAAAAGTCTACAGCACTTTCACACATCATAGCATAAGGCTTAAGGGTGTCAAAAAGCAATATACAAACATCAAAATGTTTGTAGCTTTGATTTGTGGAAGTTATTTTAAGTTTTGAAAGCTTATTTAAAGGGTTTTGTCTGCATCATCCATCACCCTTCAAACCAAGAGAACTTTTCTTCTGTCATTGACCTTCTAATAATCTGTTCTCAACAGATCAGATTTCACTAAGTTGTCCCACTCATTCTTGCTGCTTTGTAATACCAGACTATACTGAAGATATGACACATAGCTTTTTCTTTATACAATGAATTTTATGTTATATGACCTTGGGTTTTCAGGTATTGGCCTCAATTTGTCAAACAAAATACAAAAATATCAATAATTTTTACTACAAAAGGGTGTTTATGGCCATACATTTTGGTATAAATTTATAGGCTGTCATAAAATAGCAGGATTACTTAATAGGTGACACAGATGTCAATTACCAACCTCATCATTTTAAGTCAGATAAATATAATTTTAGTCTTCTGAAATGTGATTGACTGGGACCATCTATTATCTTGATAAATAAAAAAAATCCTTGCATTATTTCCTGTAAACTCCCACATACCATCATGAAGAAACTTTTAATGTATATTTCAAATTTTATATTCTGATGAAAACAGTTTAGTAGGTATTGCATACTGAATTACATGCTATGGTCATGGAGTAAGACAACCATTAACCAGATTTTCAAAATTCTCCAAAATGCTTTACATTGTGCAAGGTGAAAGAAGACATCTCCAATCAAACACTGCAGCTCAAAGATTAATAGGCAGGAATCACATTTTGGTTAATGAATAAATAGGGATATTAATAAATAAATATGGGATATTCATGTCTTTGTTGATAAGCTAAAATGTTCTAGAGGAAAAAAAAAGGAATTTAATATTTTATTTTTTAACATTTTTAAAATGTTAATATAAAATTCTAGTAGAACTGAGCTTCATACATCTCTAATACTAGGAACAAATGGAACAAAGAAACACAAAGGGTACTGGGTCATATCCTCAGCCATAGAATCAACTAGAGGGAGCTGTGTGTGTATCTGAGAAATCCTTAAATGAAAAACATTTAAATTAGAGTTTTTTCTTTGGCTTAATTGATGCAAAAATTTTCAGTTTTATTTTCTTTATTTTCCTAGCAACCAATAGACATTGACAGACATTTTAGATATTAGAGCATCCTATCTAACCTTCTGATGGCCAGGCTGCCCCATTTTACTAGAAATGCAGAACGTTGACAAATATGTCAAGGGATTTAAGGGAAACCCACCTGAGCAGCAACTGAATGCTGGACAGATTGTAAGGCACCCAAATGACATTGAAAGCTCAGTGTAAGAAGTGAATCCTACCCTAGGTGATTAATTTAAGGTGAGCTGAATTGTCCTTTAAGCTTAGGGCAAAAGTCAATTGCCTCCTGGCCTCCTACTGTTATTTTAGGTAATGTGAAGTGTCCTGCTTGGTCTCTAGTGGCCACCTCAGAAAGTTAATGTGTCTCTTGTCTTGGATCACAATTGGTAGCCTGCGCACATGCTCATTATTTCACCCTGACCTGTTTTGCCTGACTCTAGTCACCTACATTAGGACAACTGAATCCTAACCTTACTCTTCTGAGCTGGCAGCTAAGTCAGACATGTTCTCCCAGGTGTTCCAAATGGTCAAGTGAATTAAACTTCTGTATGTCTTCTTCTCATTCTTTCTTTTTACTATCAGGAAGCTGTAGCATTGTTCTCATGGGTTTCACAAGCTAATATCATAGTTAACCACATCTCTGACAAAATAACTGAAAGTTAAGGCTCAGTATGTTTGTAGGTGGAAAACTAATACATGGGGAGTAAGGGTAGGTTTTGTCCACCCATGTGAAGAGAAACAAAGAAGCAGCAAATTGAAATTTTTTGTCATGTATCCATGATTTACTCCAGCAAATATTTACCCCACTGTCCCTAAGAGGATGTTTATTGATATCTATAGAAAGCACAAATCAGTTGCACACAGATAGTATTTCAGGAATGTTTTCCAGACTCACATTGAAATCACACTCTGAAAATTCAAAGTCAAGACTTCAGATATATATGAATGAAATATGAAATTTTCAGGTAATGAAACTACCACAATTCAATTCAAATACTCTGATATTTACACCTGAAGCTTGAGCCCTACTAAGGTATAAATGGTGTAGGTCTCTGCGGTACAAGTCACAAGAGTCAGAACTTTTGACTCCTGTTTTGACTATTAGACTCATGTTTTCTCCTAAGTGGTAAGAAACTGAAAACAAATTATCCTTCATTATAATTTTAGCCTCTTAACCTGAGAACACCTTGGCAAATGTATGTATAGTCTTTTATGTTATCCTACAGAAGACATAGAGATTATTAAAAAATATTTCTTTACCTTTTTTTATAATTTCAAGCTAGATATTCACCCTGTATAGAATTTATTAAGCATAAATTTTTGCAAACTGTATTATATAGTGCATTCCACTGTATTCTCCAGGCTCAGAAGTTATGTGTGCTTCAGATCAAGAATGCTTGTCTTTGATTTGTCTGCATTTCTGAAAAGGTGACTGGCAAGAGACCAGTCTATCTTGCAATTTTGATAAAGTGAACTGGTCTTATGTTTGACTGATACCTCACTTAAAAGCACTAGAGTAAGTCACAATTCTTTCAGCCTGGGCTGGTATTGCTACAGCTGCTGCTGCTGGAATTTCTTTAGTGTTCCATTAATCCTATAAAAGACAGGCTTGCTTTAGAGTAACACCTACACACACTCACACACCTCCACCCCCCCCCCCCCCCCAAAAAAAATTAGAACAATCTGAGTGATTAATCGTAATTATGTATATCAGGGGAAATCCATCTTATGTGATTAATGTTCATTTAAAATTTATGTGTTTGATGCACTTTTAATATGGCCTTTGTAAGCAATCCATCTTATAAGCTTGTGATTTTAGCTTTCTAAGTACCATATAAACCAGGGAACTATTATTCTCCCCATTTTACAAATTTGTAGACTGCAGCAAAGACTGGTGCAGTGACTTGCCTAGTGTGGGGTCAGTTGTCTCAATGTTGCTGCTGTAATCCATTTTGAAGCATTGGTAAATTTCTGTGTTGGACTTGCCTATGGCCATTACACATGAAAATTGTCCACTAATAGAGTTTTTATCAGCTTGAGACAGCCAAAGTGCTCCTGCTGCCAGTGTTCTGGAAGCAATTTAGTAGGTAACTCTTCATGACTGTGACAGGCACAAGTAAATCCCATGTGGGAGTTCTGTTTTTCCTTATTTTTGCAGCAGTACAAATACAAGTAATCAAAGGAAGGTTAGGAAGTCTTAGTGGTGGTTCATAAAGTGCCTTGCAGTAGCCCTCATTATTGGATGTGTCACTAGCAGGCCATATACCCATTAAATTTCCATTGTAAAACTCAACTCTAAACATGTTGGAGTAAATTTGCCATAATTTATATAAAACACACAGTGTTCTAGCATGGCTGTTTGGTACTTTGTCTTAATGTTAACTTAGTATTTTAATGCTATCCCATGCCATTAGAGTGCCAGAATAGAATTCCAAGCATTGCATCTCCTAGAACAATCATACTTATTCATAGAGGTCAGCTAAATTATATGATGACTATGACTAACATGTACTATATTCTCTTCTGCTACAAGTTTAGGAATACATAAAGTGACTGTAGTGGCTTTCGTAGCAATTTTAAACTGAGAGAACTAGTAAAGTTTACTATCATGAGCAAAGATAAGACTTGGAATCCAAATACCTTCAAAGAAATGGAAATATTTGTCATCCAATCCAATACTTCAGGTATAAATCATGTGACACAGCATTAGTTGAGATTTGACTCTAGTTTCTTTTAAATCTGAGAAAAATTTTGAGGCTAACAGTCTTCCTGGACTTTTGGCCAAAAATGGGGAAAGAGTTTCTGAAGACATTTGTGATGCAACCAGTAATCCATCTTGACATTTCAGTGAAGCAGATCTCATCTCCTCATTCTCTTTTAGCCCCTGGACTACACAGTTGGACATCAAAACACCATGTTAGACTAATCTGTGTCTAAATAGGGATTTCTTCAGGGTTCTTGAATAACTGTGAAATATTTAATTCATTAAGCATAAACTGTGCTATCTTAAATAGTACACTAGATAATGATAGCCAGAAAATATGTTGTTTCTGATATATAGTGATCTGCATTCATCTTCTGAACTTAGAATGTCAACTTGTTTGCAGTTTCCCTCACTTCCATGAAATATGTCATTGAGAAATATAATAGAGTGTGCTAATTTCGCTAATCAGAACGCCGATGCCTGTCTGATTTCATCTAAAATGTAAATGAAGATATCTGTTGGTCTAGTTATAATTTTAAATTAAGTTGACCTTACTGAAGAAGTTGCTCTCCGTCACAATAGTTTAAGGCAGGGCAAAATTTGTCCAAGAGAGACAGAAAACATCTGTCGATCAAAAACAGCTGTTCACTGCTGATCTCTTCTCCCTGGGATCCAGTGAAAGGACCCATGGGAATCCCTCAAAAACTGTGTCAGGGAAGATTCACACCAGACATTAGGAAGCACTTTACCATGAGGGGAATCAAACACTTTAACAGGCTTCCTAAAGACATGGTTGATGTATCTTGAGGGTTTCTTCCAGAACTGATCTTTATTCTATTCTATTCTATTCTATTCGATTCTATTCTATTCTATTCTATTCTATTCTATTCTATTCTCATTCAACTCTATTCAACATATTTTTCCTTTTTTTAGTAGCTGAATCCTATCAATTTCTAGTTATACTATAATCCTTTTTAAAACCACATAGTAGAAATTTCCAAAGCAATAATAATGTCCTATTACAAGTATCAGATTTCAATGTGGAAAAATAAATCAGGATGAGAAAACTGAAGACCGCTTTTTTACACAAATAGATATTTCATGCATAGTATGTTATTGCTGTAAAGATAACATTCTACAAGTTACACTGCAGACTTTCAATACATAACTCTGATGTGCACAATTTATCCTTTTTTTCTATGTTATTATTTCCCCTTGCATATACCAATTGTAATAAAAACACTGATTTTTTTTTTAATCTGTTGAAGCTCTTCACCTACTTTACCTCAATCGCATCTGCAGTTGCAAGTGCTGAGTTAGATACAACTAGATTTTTACGCTTTTTCCAGAAACCGAATTTAACAAATGTACTATTACTCTGCTCTCCATTCCTGGCAAAATCCTTGCAAGAATACTTTTGAACAGACTAATACCCGCTATAGCAGGAGGAATTCTACCTGAAGCCAATGTGGTTTCAGAGCCAACAGGAGAACCACAGACATGGCATTTGTTCTCAGACAACTGCAAGAGAAGTGTGGGGAACAGAACAAAGGTCTCTATGTAACCTTTGTTGATCTCACAAGGCTTTTGATACTGTGAGCAGAAAAGGTCTATGGCAGATTTTGGATATTCAGGATGTCCCCCAAGTTTCTTAAAATGATCATCTCACTCCATGAGGATCAACATGGTCAACTCAGATATGGCAACGTCCTTTCTGAGCCCTTTCTAATAACCAATGGTGTCAAACAAGGCTGCGTTCTTGCACCAACCCTATTCACAAGTCTTTTTCAGCATGATGGTCCAAAGGGCCCACGGCAGACCTCGAGGATCAGGACAGTATCTACATTTAATACTGTACTGATGGAAGCCTTTCAACCTAAGGCAACTGAAGGCCCACACTAGGAGCTTAAATCATCTTGTCCAGGAGCTGCTGTTGGCCGCTGCTGCCGCCCCTCGTCACCCACACAGAAGCAGCTCTGCAGCGTTTAACATCCTGCTTTGCAGACGCTGCTGAGCCCTTTGGGCTGGAAGTCAGCTTAAAGACAGAAGTTCTCTATCAACCTGCACCTCAGGAAGTCTTTCATCATCCCCATATCACCATTGACCAATCAGAGTTCAAATCAGTCCAGCAGTTTAATTACCTAGTAGCCTCATCTCCTCGAACGGTAAGATTGATGAGAGATAGACAACAGGTTAGCTAAGGCATATATGCCTTCGGAAGACTCCATAAAAGAGTTTGGCAAAGTACAAAGACCAGTGTTTACAGAGTCATTGTGCTGTCTACTCTTTTATTGGATCCAAATCATGGGTCATGTACCGCCACCACCTGCAACTCCTAGAACGCTTCCATCAACTCTACCTCCGTACAATCCTAAACATCCACTGGTCAGATTATGTGACCAATAGATCTGTTCTTGAACAAGCAGCAGTCACAAGTATTGAGGCCATGTTACTGAGAACACAGCTGCGCTGGGCAGGGCATGTCTCAAGGATGCAGGACCATCGCCTCCCTAAGATCTTGCTTTATGGTGAACTTGCCACCGGCTGCCACAAGAGAGGAGCCTCAAAGAGAAGATACAAGGACTCCCTGAAAGAACATGTCAGCCTTGGCCATATTGATCAACATAACTGGTCTACTCTGGCCTCCAATCGGGAGGTCTGGAGACACACTATCTTTAATGTTGTTGAGAAAGCAGTAGGAACACTCTTGAGGAGAAAAGGCAATGCAGAAAGAATCGTGTCTTGTAGACTATATCACCTAAGGAGTCTTTCTGCTGTGCCTTTTGCAACCAGACTTGTCTATCTCATATTGGCCTTTTTAGCCACCAGCATGCTTGTAATAAACATACAAGGTAGAGCCTTTCCCAAATCTCGTTCACGAAGCCTGACCATGATGATGATATCATAGTACGAATCAAAGTTTGTGTTCTTATTGACTAGTTAAAATAACAAGAAAAAATAAAACAGGGACATATTCTGTTCTCATTTATAGTCATTTAAATGTAAAATAAATTTGGAATAGCAGGAATAAAGCTTGCTAGAGTAAGCCATACATTCCTCACCTCCATAATTTATTATTTCAACTCATTATGTCTGGAAATGAATCCAAGCAGATGCTAAGAAGTTTCAAAATGCATCAACCCATCTTCTCAGTAATACATAGATCTCTGAACACATCACCCCATGTTATAGTTTATATTAATATTCAGAGTCTTCCTTAGAAAAGGACCAAGATTTTCTTTTCAGAAATCATGACCTCCCTTGACAGCTGTTATAATTGAAAGAAACCATAAGGTTTTCTGTCAAGAAGGAAAGCCTTGCAAGCACAGGAGACAGAGTTTTTGCAAGAGCTGCACAGAGATCAGGGAGCTCTTATGTGTGATATGGGCTTATGAAATGAGCTCAGATTTCACAGCTTTCAGATTTAAATGCAAAACCCATTTCTTTCACTTAGCTTTCTTTAAAGCCTTCTTCTCTAGTGATTTTTTATGACTTAGCCTAGTTTCTTA
The DNA here is from genome assembly GCF_009829145.1 of Chiroxiphia lanceolata. Classification (NCBI taxonomy): domain Eukaryota; kingdom Metazoa; phylum Chordata; class Aves; order Passeriformes; family Pipridae; genus Chiroxiphia; species Chiroxiphia lanceolata. The sequence continues at coordinate 64,697,673 of NC_045638.1, read as the reverse complement.
GTGTTAAAGTGGAAGGTTAGAGGACAAACAAGTACCCAGACAGACTCTTGGAACAGTCTTTCATCTCTTTTTTCTCATCCTATGCACACTCTTGCAGATTTTCTCAGCATAAGAATATATTAAGTTTGTGACATTTTCCCCCTTCTCTCCTGTCTTTAGTGCAAAATTTCATAGAGATGTCCAACGTGACCCTTTTATTTATCTATCTCTGTGCTAGTCACAGATCCATGAGTCACATGGGCCCTAGTAGGCTCAGGATGGCTAGAGGCAAATCAATCCTGGTCTGGAATCAGTATGGCTCTGTTCACATGGAATGGCTACTGAAGACTATAAAGCAGCATCTGTTAGTTTTGGTGTAGAATCACATAACTAATACTTCTGGATCCAAGCTGTTTGGTTTATCTGTTACTGTGCTGAGCCAAGTAGGTTGAGGGTCTGATAATTCATTCACTTCTACCCCAGATTCCATGTTGGAGACTAGTTGGTGGTTGTCATGAGCAATTGGTTATGGACTCATAAACTATCACTCAGAATTCAAGTTCCTTGATAACGGTAATTCAACAGCTAGATCTTTAGTCAATAAATCTGTTTAGGAACCACTGCCAGATCAGAAAAACTACCCTAGGTTTGTTCTTTCCATAGGAAAAAATAAACATATTTTTCTTTCTACTACTACTACAAAAATATAAATTTGAACTCTGAAGCTGATTCTTTTTCTTTTTCATGCAAATGAACAAACTATATCGCTAACTCTATTTGCCTAAACCATTGTCTTTACCTTGATAGGCAATTTAATTACTATGCAAGAACAGAATAAAGTGCTACCTGTTTTCAATTTGGTCTTAGCCCAGTGGAGCCAAATTTGCTGACAGAAAAAGTAATTTTTTTTTATTTCACCAAAGAAGTTAGAACCGTTACTATCAACAAAGAGAGTTCTTTTCAGAGAATAGTTTTGCAGTTGTTTCCAACAAGGGAAATATAACTTTCTGTATTATACCATTGTCACTGTCCAACCTATCTTGTGTCAGTAAAAACCTTTCTATATACTCGATAATCTATTAAAAATTAATAACTTTAGCACATTTGAGTTTAGGACCTGATAATCAGGATGTTAGGTATTATGTATGTGTTTTAGAGCTGCAGTTTTGCACCACGCCAACAGGAAAAATAACCTTAGACACCAAATATATGAATAGACTCTATGGTGATTTCTTGAAAATTCCATTACTTTAATAGGCACTGAAATGCAAATCCTGAATCTATGTAAACCAGCTCTTTCTAGATTAAATCTAACATGTACTACAACCAGGAGAATGCAGTATATAAACAGTCTTATTCATAGAGAAACCTATCAAGTTGGATAAAGTCAGAACTGCAGAATTATACTACAAGCATGGTTGTTCAGGGTAGAAAAGACAGTCAAATGTTCCTGCTCGTTCAAAACAAAGGTGACACATCTGGTAATACTGATATAAAAACACATATCTGACAGTTATTTAGAAGTACTGTGTCAACAACATAGGTAAAGTTCCTTTTGTTATAGTCAGGGGTGGTTGGATGGTGTTTGAGGGTACAGGAATGCTGTTCTCAGAAACATTTGTATGTCTAGCTATACCATATTGTATAGAAATAGTCAAGTGAGAATATATAATGTTGAATTAAGCTGTAATATCTCTACTAAATGTAACGTTTTGTATTCTACATTGCCTAACATTAAAAAAGGATAAATTAAGGGAATCTCTCCCTGAGTGCTGCTTTTTGTTCTTGTTGAACAGTCAGTACATTTAACCACTGAGGAAAATTAAAAGGGAGTATCATATCTTTTCACAATAATTTCATTCCAACCCTACATTCCTTTCAATTTTGCTGACCTTGTTTCTGGTACTCTTCTCCATACAGCTTCATTCAAGCTATATTCCTCTGATTTAGGAAAAAAATAAAATTAAGGAATACAGTTAAGGTGTTTTCTACTGTTGTCATCATTATTGTGCAGGGTGTTTTACATTCCATTCTCTAAATCTAGGATGTTCATATTTTGACTGCAAACTCTTTAAGACATGGATCATCAAGTAGTCTGTGTTGATACAATGATTATCTCAGATTAGTTCTTTTCTTCTTCAGTCTTTGAGTAATGATACCACAAATATGATCATAATAGTAATAATAATAAATAATATCATCACAGCTCATTTTCAATTTATATCAACACTAGATGAAATGTAATGGCCCCAAGTATATGCAGGCTTGACAAAATGATCCTAATAATCCTCTTTGCCTTAACCTCTAAAAATCTTTGAAGAAAATTATCTATGTCTCCTAACTTTAGTTTTTTGAAATAGCTTCCAAACAACAGATATGGAGATTAGATACAAATACAGAATAAAATCAATGACTGTGTGCCAAGAACATAGGATTAAGAACATGCTATTGAATATTGAAAAAATTCTGAAGAAAAAAACCCAAACAAACCCTAAGATTATCAAGAGCAATATACTGTGTTCACACATCTTTTGAACTAATGTATGTGAAGGGAACTATTAGGGGAGAATGTGCAAGAAAGCATTTATATAGCACTCATTATGCTGTTGAATTCTTATGTCAACAATTATTTCAGGGTTAAAATTTAAAAGAGAGCTCGATAGTTCCTACTTATTGAAATGGACATAAACTCAAGTTAGTTGCTCAGTTTATTCCATTAATAATCTTAATGGAGTACCACTGGATGAATACTAGTCAATGCATGTAGCAGAAGCATAAACTAGGTTTTACTTTGCTGCTGTTTAAATAGTGGCTGCCTTTCTACCTTGTCCAGCTTGTTCACGGTAAATGATGATGTTAACGGAGCAATAACTGTGGAATCAAACAAATGAAGAAGAGTAAACATAATATGTTTATTTGACAGTTGGGAGAGTGATCAGAGTAATTACAGAATTTGTAATCTAATGTCAGTGGTTTGAAAATATTCAGGAAAAGGTTTAAAAGTCAATTAAAGGTACAAATAGGATTAACAGATGTGAAATTTAGATTGTGATAGATTAATTTTATATCAATTTCAGAAGGACTATTAATTTTGTAGGTAACAGGAATGTAAATTGGCTTAATCTAGCTGTGCTTAACGGAGTATTTCATAGGGTTCTATGTGAAAATCCATTAGCCAAACTGGACACAGGGATATACAATAACTGACTTTTGAAGTGAGGCAGTGAACAGTGCTGAAAGAGAAAATGCAATTGTTCAGGGAGGTTACTAGTGCAATTTTTCAAGGATAGGTTTTAAGATTAGGCTTATTTTGTAAGATTATTCATTTTTAGATATGAAAAATAGATTTGTACAGTGAAATTTCCTATTGACTCAAAGATAAGAGGTTTCTGTTCAGATGGGGAAAGAAAAACTGTAAAGGAAAGTGTAAAATCCATTCCTTTAGATAAATTGAAAAAAAAATTTTTCAGTCACAGATTCTCATATTTCTTTTTCTTTATATAAATCTCATGAGTTGAATGGAGTTTCAGGACACAACCAATGCAGAAATCTATTACCTTTGGAGGGTCACATGGTAGGAATCATAGACATGATTCTGAGCTTGCTGGAGAGCCAAGTTTTCAGGAATTGCAGCTGGTTGTCAGATGAGATAGAATATTTGAAATAAGAATTGATAACCACAAGTGGACTAACCAAGTCTCATACTGCATTTCTTACTATTGCAAATCCACAGCTCACCTAATTAGCTTATAGACACTTCCATTTAGACAAAATTGAATTTGTGTGTCTGTAATATGAAAGTGAATCGTGGTCTTTGGGCTTGTTTCAGCTGCCCACATATAGGCATTTGGGGTCACCCGAGATTCCTGACTAAAGATGTCACATCACAGTTTAAGTCAAATCTGCCAGTCCCATTAAATTCCCAAGACAATCGATAGCATTTGATTCCCTCTTTCCACTACGGGATGTGCATATCTCAAGTACCATTAAAGAGGTATCTTCATATATTTTTGCTATAGATTAAATAAAAGATGGAAACAGCAAATAAGTTATGGTTTTGGATGATAACAGAAGATCTTTTTTCTCCTATATATAGGCCTTATATAAAAATAAACTCATATAATCTTTCTTGCTATTTTTGGCATTTTAGAATATTGTTCCCTGCAGCAACATGGTTCACACAAAAAACAATATTTCTTTGATCTTGTGCCTTTCAGATGAAACTTCTGTGCAACGGGTACATATGACATCTGTATAAAAAATTTAATCTCCATACAAAAGTAACACTGCCAAATTGTCCTCCTCAGTCTTACACAAAGAAATCATTTAAATGCAGTCCATGGTTGACAGTAGAGTATATGTTTAATTTTGGATATTTTATCTCATAGTCCCATTCAAATTATTTTCCTTTTTTTTTTTTTCTAATAAGATATCAATTGTTGGAATGTCAGCTCAGTAGTGGGCTTTTTATTTAGTGATGCATTTTTCTTTCTCGGTCTTTTAATTTTGACGAAAAAGCCTCCACCCTGCATTTCCATCAGAATAGTTATTGTTCTTGCTGCTATTAATCTGGTGTTTGAGGTCAGGGGAGCTTGAGTTCCTTCTTATTTTCCACTGGTTTTGCTTTTCCTGCTGCATTATGAAGCACCACCATACTTTATTTGTCACATTCATTATCTCTCTGGGTTAATACACAAAATCCATCTATCTCTAATAATATGAGATAGAAATTGATTATTTTCTATCATATACAGTATTTACTGCAAGCAGAAAATTATAAATCGACTTTGCACAGTTTAAACTTGGTCTGACAGAACCAGTAACAAAGCTATATTTGTGTTCTGATTTGGTCAGGCCTAGTGTCAGGGTTATTTTTGTTTGTCTCTAGACAAAAAAAATTAAAAAACTCGTCTTATAAAGATATTCCTGGCTGGTTGACACCACTGCATTTGATTAATATCGTATTTTTCGACCTAACCACAATAATTTCACAGGTAGGTCAAGAATCAGGTTAATTGCTGTTCTTGGATAATTCACAACTTAGCTTGAATGAATTGACAAAATGGATGCTACCTGAAAACTCTTCATCATCACAAAAAGCCTCTACACAAGGCACAGGGGGTTTTTATAGAATTCAAGTTCTTTTCCTTTGTTGTTGTCCACCCATCCACAGAATGAAATTCACTGAAGTACTTAAGGAAGAAATGTCCACCACCAAGAATATAGAGTTCCTTATTTATCATAACTGATGAAAATACAGAAAAAAAAAAGTTTTGTTTCACAGAATCTGGAAAGGAGATAGAAAGGAATAAAACCAGAATAATATATGTTCTTTTATGAGTAGTAAATTTACAAAGGCTATGTGGATTTGAAATAGGCCCTGCAGCTAGTGGGCCAGGAAAAATTTCTTCAGATCTGAACTCATTTCTCATTCACTGGAGGGAATTTATTTTTTTATTTTTATTTTTACCTCTTACAGGGTCCTCTGTAGAGCTCCAGAAAAGGTATAGAGAGACATATGAGATTTGCCAAATCTCTCTCCTAAATCCTTTCTTACTTTGGGAAACACCAGTACAGCTTGGAAAGGGCAGGGCAACTGGGGCAATAGGGCCAGCCCCAGCACCAGGCATCAGATATGCCCATGGGGACAAGGCTGGGCTGGAACAGGACATGGTCCACAGGTGAGTCAGACTCTGTGGGGCATACAGCCAGGCAAGGCTGTGAGAACCAGGCCCTGCTACAGTGTCACTGGTCCAGGGAGCTGAGAGTCCTGGGGAGAAGAACTGGGATCCTGGGCCACAAACAGGGTGGGAGAGCCATGGAAAAAAAAAAAAAAATCGGTATCTTCAAGGGAGGAATCCCATCAAAAAATAAATATGCATGAGAGGCAGATTGAATCACCTTTTGTATGTGCTCATTTCCTTCCATCAAAACCAGTAGGAAACAATTTGGATAGAGCTAGACTGGTTAATTTCAAGTTTTGTCAATATACAAGAGATATGGGTAGACTAATGTCAAAGGCAAACCACAGCTATTAAATTCAAATATTTATTTTTGATGTTTTAATTTCACAGAGGTGAGATGCTTCATATCTATGGTAAGACTAAAATGGAATTTATTGATGCTATCACCATTGCTATGTGAAATGTTGCTGCTAATCGTTTTCTTGCCACTCCTAAAAAATTGTTAAAAAAATAGTGTAAGCAGAAAATATGATTTGCATTGCAATCTGAGGCAGCAGAGATCATTCTATCTTCTCTGCTTCATAGATCCTTAATCTTATTCTACTCATCCTAAATAAAACATTAACGTAACTTTAAAAAGGTACATTACTTTCACAAGACTGTGTGCCTAGATATGTGAAAATAAGTCATGGCACCAGGGAGGCAACAGGATATAAAATTTTGGGAAAGGCTGGCAGCGAAAATGTCCTCTTCTAATTACTTTGACTCTTAAACTGTTTTAAACTAATTACCAAATTATAATCTCACTGATTTTGGTATATATCAGAAGATATTCCAGGAACTTTAATAGAGTTAATTTGTTTAAAAAGTGCTAAAGCAAACATGGTATCAGAAAAAAAGTTTACTGTCCCTTTGAATACGAATAATTAGTAAAAGCAGGGTTGAATCGCAGTCTCTTCTCAATCAGATTAGCTGTTGTTGCAATGAAAACCTCAAGGTAAAATCCTGCATTCATGTTTAAAAACATCATAATATATCAGAAATTTGCTGACTTCCTGACATGGTGAAAAGAACCAGAAAGGTTCATGAATTTTTCAGTTCAAGTTAATAGTTACTGCATTTCTATGACTGTGTATAAATTCCAATGTCAAGTTGCGATCTTCCAAATGGCATTAGAGGATCACAAACTGAAGATTTTGTGTCCTTCCTTTTATCAGTGAGGAAGTTTTCTTCTGTGCATGCGTGTGTGCATGTGTGTGTGTTTCAAGTGTTCATGCAGATAAAGGCAAGCTGGACAAACAGAAGCAACCACGGCTCAAACATTTCCTTGCTTTGTTTTCTAAATTTTCACACAGTGAAAAGACAACGCTTGAAAAGAGCCTGGCAACAGAGACATGGCAGCAGATCAGTGTTCTGTGTCTGGAGAGGGCTGCTACCAAATGTCCTTAACAGTGAATTATAATGGATGACTCTGAGACAACTTTCTATGGGTACTGGAAACTACATCACCTACATACTCTTGCCTTTACCTCAAAGTGAAGCAACAGGTGTTCACATAAGAACATCCTTTTGCTCAGCAGTGGAATTGATGGACAGAATTGTTTTCTGCCAAGAAAATCCAGTAAGATCTGAAAAAAAGATAATGTCATCACACATCTCAATGAATAATTTATGCACAGCGTGACTTGTATTACCAGGAGGTCCATCTGATGCTGCATAACCTAGTGTTCTCCACCATCTGAAGAGGCATAAAATTATCTATACTAACTTTTTTTTATTGCTCATGGTAGCTCCAACATATGGTGTTTTAAACAATACCTTACAAAGTCTGAGCACCTTTCTCATTGGGATTACAATAAGCTCTAGTACACTGGTACCAATGTATTGTTGTCTTTTGAGACAATGGAAACTGGCAACAAAATCTACAGCAGAATTCAGTGATTTCACTGTATGGCAATGGTTTAATGATGTGGATGACAGAGAGACCTCCTGTAACCCCTAGCTGAGCAGCTCTCTCTCTTTCAGTGGCAACGAGCAAAGGCGAGTTGAGAATCATCGTGAACTGCACCAAAAGCAGCCGGAAAGCAAAACTGATTTGAGCCAATATGACCCAAGTTTTTAAAGCCAGGCTGAGCAGAGTTACTCTAGTTTACAGTGTAGCCACTGTATGATCCCACTGATCTCTCTACAGAGTTCATGAGGGCTTTTATTTGCCAGACTTTGCCTCCCTTCAAAACAATAAATATTAGATCTCCTTAAGTGAGTTCAATACTCATCTTCTCAATTCTTCATCCAGATTAATTAAAGTCTCAAACATTCAAATCAGTTTGAATATTTTTCATAATAACAAGAAGCTATTGACCGGTTGTATTTTTCTGTTTTCTTTTCCCTTTTTCTTTCATAAAACTTTCTTATTGTTATGGAAAATGCAAAACTAGAATCTCAAATTTAATTTTCTGTGAATTTTTGCTTACAAAAACTCTTCACCTCATCACAGCAAGTATTCTAAAAAACATAGCACAACTCAATGTACTTATAATTTAGGTTTTTAAACTTATATCAGAAATCAACAACAACAACAAAAAAGAATAACAGCTAGTGTGATTTACCAGTATAGTAAGCAGTAAGATGTGTATTAAATAAACATCATTTGACTGTTAAAATGCATTCCAAAATTTAGAGATAAATTTGAGAAACATAGGTATACAGTGTCTGACTGGTAAAAAGTTAACTTATTTCATAGCAGCCCATAAAGTGCTGTACTTTGTATTTGTTGCTAAAACCATTGGCATAAACACACTGACATATCAACTATTGTTGAACAATGCATCAAGGCTTTCTTTCTCCCCACTCTGTCCCCTGAGCAAATAGTCTGAGGGTAAGCAAGAACTTGGGAGTTCACACAACCAAGACAGCTGACCCAAACTGGTAAAAGGGATATTCTATATCATACAATGCCATGTTCAGCAATCAAAATTGAGAGTAGGTGAAGAAAGGTGGGGAGGGGATGGTGTTTGTCTTCCAAGACAGCTGTTGCTCAGAAATTGGCTGGGGATGGATCAGTTTGGGGGAGGTAGTACATGATGGCATGCTTAGCTGATTGCAGGGCAACCCAATATGGTGGGTTGAATTCTAGAATCTGGGAAACAATATCTTGGGTGTAGTAAGATAAATGGTGATCTGATTCTAAGAGATTTTCAACAACTGGGAATGTGCTAAATTATGGACACACAGGTTTATAATTAGACAGGTAATTTGACCACTGACTTGCATTTTCTAAGTTACTATTGGCTACTAACAGCCTTTTCACGTATAAGACCTCATTTTCTGCTAAAGTCCATGAATGTAATTATATATTTTTCCCTTATACTTGTGCAAAGCATGTTTTGTGGGGGGTTTTTTTGGTTTGTTTTTTATAATTTCACTTGGACATCCCCAAAATTAAAAACAGCTGTGGAAAATGGACAAATAATTCTAGGCTCGAGAAAGCTGGAAAAGAGGAAGAGGAATTCAGAACAACTGTAACTACTGAAAACAGTCAAAATCACAATAAAAAAGGAGGAAGAGGAATTCAGATCAACTGTAACTACTGAAAACAGTCAAAATCACAATATAAAAAGAGGTTAAAGAATTACAATCCTAGCAAACGTTCACCACTTAGTAAAAGAAAAGGTTATATATAGCGCAATACAGTTGATTCAAATTATTCAAATCAAGAAAGTACTTTCTAATGAAAATAAATAGTATCAATAATATAACAGAGGTACATGTACATATTGTGATAAATATATTCTCAAGGTAATCAAACCTACTGCCCATATAATGGCCTTGATGGGCTTTGATAATTTCTGTTGCAAAATACATAGTAAAAGAAGCTGAAACTGCTTAAAATTCCTTTCCAGACAAACAGTATTTATATTTGCATATTGCACAACGTTTTGTCTTCCTTATTCCCTGTGTTTATTTGAACTACAGTACTCAAACAGAGAGTAAAAAGCTATACAAATGAAAGGTAGCTATTGAGCTATTTGAGGGATAGATGAATAACCAAGAAAGATAGGGAGGCAGAAGAATAACAAACGCATCAGGAAGACATATGTAAAGGAACTGATGAAAAGTAAGAGAAGGTCACCCAGAGAAGGCGAGATTTCTGAAGGAGGAAACAAATTTAAAATGGAATAAAAGATTTGGAGTTGACATTGAAAGGTTGGAGAGGGAAATGAAACACTGTGGGAATGCCTTCCCTTATGAAAGGTTTTATATTTATTAAAATTAGTATATTTAGGTAAAACTTTCAATTGATTTACTTAAAAGTCTATAAAATTATGTTTTTTATATTTATGGGGTTTTTTAACATACTAGATCATTTTCAGCAGTAGTTAACTGTTCTCTCTGAAGTGAATTACATAATACTACTGATTAGCAGACCAAGCAAACAGTAGCAAATAACCCAAATCATGAAAATGTTTTTAAGAAACCTTTTTTTTCCATGTTATTGCTTACCACAGTGATGGAAGGAAATTTGGGGTTAATTTGGTTTTGAATGATTCAGTGATTATGTAATGGTTTGCCTATTGGTGATGACAGAGATTTTTCTTTTTGAGCTAGAATTGTTTTGTGGTGGTTTTTTCCTCTTTAATGAAAAAAGAAAAAAATAAACATTTATTCTAAAAAAATCAACAACAGCACCAACACCCTCCAAAAACAGGAATCAAATAGTAGAAACCCACATATAAATAGGCACGACAGATGGAGCAATTTCTCGTAGGTAATCAGCTCTAATAGACATGGGTGAACTGAGAAATAAAAGACCAGACAGTACGACTGCCTCACAGGTATGATAGCAGAAAAGTTAACTACAGCTTAACAATTAAATTGGGGGTGTAGAAGGCAGGAAAGATGCCAGTTAGGCTAGGGTACAAAGTAATCTGCAACAGTAAGTCTGGCAAGAACAATGTTCTCTGTGAGAAAAAAAAAAGTGTCTTCTATAATAAGATCTTGAAATCACTTTCTGTGATTTCTCCTGTGATTTATTGTTCCTGCCCACGTACACCTTTGAAGTCTAGGTTTCACTTTTTAATGAGTGCGGAGATTCAAACAATTCCCTAGGGTTTTGGTTGTGTAGGTAGGGAGTACCTCACCTTAAAGCACCGATAGGGAGAACTGAAGCAGGACAGAGCAATCACATTTATGTGTGTTTTTCCTTAGCTTTAGCAAACAAGAAGTCCCAATAAAGAGGGGGAAGGAAATAATTATCTTCAGAACAAGTGGAGTAGAAAAATAGTGGTACTTGGATGCCTGAAGATCTGAATAGCTAAAACATAGACTCTAAATATGAAACTTATTTATTTCAAATGTATAACACTTATTGATATCTGTCTAAAGAGTAAGATCCAGCTAAATGCAACAGTATGAATATTAACATTATTAAATTCACCTTCCTAATGAATTTTTTTACTCTGTATGGTAACAGCAGATTTTAATTCATAGCTTTCTCTACCTCCCCATCGACTCAGACTCCAGCTACCCCTTTCTGTTCTCTCTGCCATAGAAAATAAACCTATTTATCCTGGTTGGGGGTAGGAACAGCTTGCGGAGCTTTGCTTATTTACATGTATACTCAGAGAGACACAACCAGGATGGTCCTATCTGGAGCCTTGGTTTAAATAAAGTCATAAATCATATACAAATTCCTAAATAAAGTCTTTGAAAATTCATTAGAGCCACTCCAGCTGATGCAGATGATAGTTGTGATAGTTATCAGTTTGGTGACTTCCATCCTTTCACCTCTGAAGAAAGGTAAAATAAGAGTCCATTAGTGTTCCCAGTGTAGAAAAAAGGTTGCATCCCATGTGTACTGTCAAAGTTCCAGACATGGTTGACAAACACGTGTCTACAATGATCAAGAAAACTCTAAGTGAAAAAAAAAGATAACTAGATATCTATGTCCACACTTTCATACATCTAACTGCTCTCAGTAAAAAAAAAAAAAAAAAAAAAAAAAAGTACAAAAATTATAAAGAATAATGATCAGAACACTGAGCTTCAGGGCAGTCTGAAGCAGCTGCATGCTTTTATTATAACAATCTTGCTCACTATGTCTTTACTAGCACAGGTGGTACTGTACATTATTCTTCCTAGAAAAGAGTTATTATATTTCATTATACCCATTGTTCAGAATTACAGCATTCTTCTTTTCAAAGGAGGCAGTCAAGATGAGGTCTGTAACTTGAACTGGGAGGGTGTATGCTGTTACCTGGAAGATGATTAACTGTAATTTGATGCAACATGCAACATTTGCAAAAGTGAGAATAATAAAATCAGCAAGGCAAACAAATGGGCCATATGTTGCACTATCTATCACCCAGGAGATGTACTACGAAAAGGGTGCTGATCGTCTCACAGGAAATTTTCTGAATAGACATACATCTTTATGTATGATGATCACTCATGGTTAACTTACGCAATAATTTTGAGAATTTTTTAATTATTATTTCTTACTGCCTGTATGGAGGAACATGAGCATTTCTCACCAATCTATAAGCACTATTAGCAAAGTAAGGAAGTCCAACTTGTAGAAAATAAAGTTTTACCTTAATGTTCAAGAATTCATTTTATCTCAAGAGACATACAGTCATGTTTTATCATAGTTACAAATAGATATCCCCAATTAGAAAGCAAGTAACAAAAAAAAGTAAATTAAATGGATGAAGTTACTTCCTATTTGATTTTTCAATGTTGACCCTTGAAACAAGCGTCAGCTAAAGCAGAGTCTTTGGGAGTTTTTGAATGTTTCTTGTTATTCATAGCAGAATTGCAAATATGACTAAAAAATATTTCTGTGTTTGTCAAATCTGAACAATTTGAACTTACTGTAACTGTCCTTCTTAGGTAGAGCAACAGCTTTTCTTTTTTCCTTTTTCCTATGCCCATGTGTAATTTTATTTTCTCTGAAGAAATATTTGAGGTTCTTTTTATTTCTTTTATTACTGTACAAAACCAAACACTTTTGTATGAATAAGAAAACTTCAAGTAAACTCCAAACATTTTCCTGAACGTAGTCAACAGCTTCCCTACTCATAATGATTTCACATAGTGATCTATCAGAAATTTGTTCACATTATCTGCAAATATCTTATTCCTTGTGACATCACATTTTTTTTCAGAATTTATGACTTTGAAGCTGGAAACAGTAACATGTAAAACCCCTCAAATTTCAAGTGTTCTTTATTTCAATTGATACTACTGCATTTACAAATTTCAGCAGGTGGAAGATTTGCTTTCACTTTATAAAATGTATAAGTAAACTGTTTATATCTTGATTGTCTTTTCCTTGCCTACTTTCTTTTTCACATAGACATAAATTACATATAAAGCTCTTTGCAAATACTACTGTAAGCCCCTTTTCCATGGGGCTCACAAGCCTATGCTCCAAGACTTAGGAACCCAGCTACAACCTGGCCCAGCACCATAACCTTGCATTTGACTTCTGAGAAAGTTGTTAAGTTAGAGAGATGTGAGAAAAAGAACAGAAAAATAAGATAAAATTAGAGCCAGAGGTAGATCTATTGAGACAAAATAATTAGTAGCTCAAGCATTCAAGGAGAAAAGCACTAGCACGAAAAAATATAAAATACTAAAAGAAGAATTAGGACATCTAGTTGAATCATTAGGAATCACTGAGGCTTTGAATTGAGACATCAGTAGCAGCACTGATGATAGAGCTGGTGAGATCTGGAGACTCAGCAGCACTGAGTTCAACCTGTTCAAGGAGTGTTACAGGCTGGCCCTGAGCCTTCCAAATGATCACTGTGTGGCCAACAGAGACTCTTTGAGTGCTTTAAGAGTACTGGTGAGCAAACTAATGTTTAGCCTAATATATCAACTGATAAATAATTGCTTCTCGCTTTTCAAGTTCTGCATATATCTCCTGTAGAGTCTCTTTTCACCCTACAAATGATGCCTCAATAGGCTGACCCCAAAGAGGATAGGTAACAGGATTCAGTGAAAAACAATACACGTCTTCCTCAGTGAATACTGTATAAGGAAATCAGCAAATTAAAAAAAGGATAAGTATGGGTAGTAGCCAAAGTATCAGAGGTTTGGTCTGCTGTGGAAAAATTTTGTGCTTTCTAAAACTGCTTTCTACATACAGTTTTGAGCTTTTATTTTTTACTTACTTTTCCAAAGGAAAAATAAAAATAGGAGACCTAAAAAAGGTTATTATGACCTACCTTTTTAAGAGAAGGCTCATGTGTGTTAAGCAAAGGACAATTTAAAATTTCTACGTGTTTTCTCCCCATCTATAACATTCCCTGGGGCTTCTAAAAGCTATTGTTTTAGCAGAAATGCTGGCAGCTAAAAGCTGCATGAACATTATCTTTCTTTCTGCAACTAGGTGAATAGTAAAGAAAACAGAAATGGAACTATTTGAGATTCTAGACCAAATTTCAACTCGGTCACAATCTTTACCTTTTCACATTTATTTTCCACAAGTGTTTGAGCAGCTGAGATTGACTATATCAAACAGGCAGAAAAGCAAAATTTTGTAGAAAAGATTATCGATGAATTTTGATAGGATTGCAATATTTGTAATTCATGTCCAGTTCATTGGTTACTGTGCAGAAATTACATGAAGTGACCCAAGAAATGAGGTTCTGTGTTGGAGCTCTGGGACCGTGATACAATATCCTGTGCATAAAGGAGGAGGAACCCTGCAGATATAAACCCAATTTGAGTAGGCTACACAGCCATACAGCAAATAATGTAGTAGCAAAAAGCACCAGCCACCAGAAGCAGACGTCTTCCTCCCTACACACTTATATTGGTTAAGCCTTGCATGGAATGCGGAGGTGCATTCTGGAGGTTTTCAGCTACCTCTCCTCTCCCAATTCTTTTGTCTATCATTTAGTATAGCAGTCAGAACCCAGATAATTATAAAAGCTGTAAGAACTATAGACAGAATTATTTGCAGGCCATCAGACACCTAGGAAGGGAGTGAGTGCTTGGAGCACTTGCATTTACTGCCTATGTTTACAGAGCATTTCTACAAGAAAATTACAAGTCTCATTTTTGAGTCCTCCATATTGACCACGGAATAAACACATAGAATAAAAAAAAGAAGGGCAGTGATAAGAATCTCCCCCTACTTAATATTTTTATGCCCATTCATGGATAATTTCTGGAGTTCATTTCATTAATTTTGTTTGTCAATAAAATTCAAGGTCACAACCATAATATGACCTTTGCAATCCAACATCATGATGGTTCAGAATTAATATATAAGTTTGGTCTTATCTAAAATGTAGTTTCTAGCATCTAAAATGATTTTCAAAAGCTTGTGCTGTGCTCAGATTTCCACACCATTCCCCCCATTTCCACACTATGGAGAAAGTACTGCCCAAGGAGGTGCCTTCTATCACAGTATGGCTCCACTGCCTATGGAGACACCACAACACCCCAAAAACTTAGTCTGTGCTTTTTAGAAGGCACTTGTGGACATTAATCTCTCACTGGAAAGGAAAGGTCAAGCGGTACAGCATCACAGAGAAGCACTGAAAGGAGGTTTGGGTTTTGGTTGTTTTTTCCTTTGTGACAAAATTCACATATCCTGGAATATGAATTATAATGGATTTTCTCCACAGTCCTTGTAAAATCCTGATAGACTTTATACCCTGCCAGACAAATAAAGAACAAGGTTGTACCAAGGCTGTCCAACAGGAATGCAGAAAAAACTTGCAGCAAAGCAGGACTATGCCTACATATGCAGGAGGCACATGACCAAATGACTCTAAGACCTGCACGGTATGGACAAAGCCAGTCTGCAGTGATTCAATGAAGGCAAACAGAAGTCTAATATGCCAAGAAAATATAGAAAATATAGAAAATGTAGAAATATAAAGTCAATTATACCTAGTCTAGCTACCTAGCTAAAGGAATAAATTAGTATGCAATGAACCCTCAGTTATTTTCTTAAGGCACACAGAAATACCTGCTCACACTCAGAATCAGTCATCTTGATGTTTTATCTCAAAAAAATATATTGATGAATTCTTTTTCCAGTAACTGATAAAGTCTACTTCCCTTTTATAAATCAAGGTTTGGTGGTAGTACTGTTCACCTTTCCTTCTTCAGCCCACAATGACTGAGAAACTAAGATTCTGTTTACTCCACTTTCTAAGAGTATTTACAGTTCACAGGGGATTGCCCTGATCACAAGGGTACTCTGTGGAAGATGGAAGATCTGCTGATCTTGCAGACCAGAGCACTTCCTGCTAAGGACTAAGGTAGTTTCTCGCCTGTATCAGGAGGCTAAACTCTTGGTGAGATCAAGGTTGGATTCCGATGAGTTTGTGTACTCATAACCAACATAGATGTAATACTGGAAAGAGACAGCATGTAGATTCACATCATGGAGGCAAAATACAGGTAACCCAATAGAATACTAATCCGCTGCGCACAAACAATTTTTCTCAGTCTAGTTTTCTAGGTTCTGAATAAAGTTTGAAACTGTTCTTTCAAAATTCCTCTCTTCAAACATATTTGTAGCATTTTGTCAGAAGATACAGTTTAGGATTGGGAAGAACAAGAATTTAGCTTGCAGCTCATTTCCCAAATGCATGGTTCTCAGTACCCAGCCATTTTGGTACAGCTGACAGCAGCATCAAAGCCTTTATTTTAATATTTAACTTAAAGAAGGAGTGATAACAACTAAGTTTGATGGTCTCAGGCTCTTACATATGGATATTATCTAACCATAAAGCCCTGCTGAGGCTTTAGACCTTTACCCCCTGTTCTCACAGAGATAAAAGTGCATGAAGAATCTTACTTTTGTCATTGTGCTTGACAGAACTTACCTAATTTTTGTATATATATATACTGTATATCTGTCCTTTAATTCCATCCCACAGGTTTCTCCTCCTTAGATTAAATAGTTCCTTCCCAGTTGGTATACAATACATAGAGAACAAGTATATTTATGAGAAGCCAAAAATGAATAAATTAATACATTCTTCCACATAGAATAGTCTCTTGGCTATTAGGTCAAACATAGACATGGTGAAACCATGAAAGAAAGAATATGTTTGATATTATTAAATTCATGACCTAAAAAAGAAAAACAGAAAATATACTTTTAGATAACTGAATTATTTTTGTGAGAAACTGGGTTTGATTTTTTTCCTTTTTTCCTTACCTCACTCATTGCCATCCTCATATATTAGTAATTCAAAAAATTGATGTTCACTGAATACCAGTTCCGCCACGTTAGTCAAGCAAACACTGTCTTCATTTCAGATTACTACTGAGATCAAAAAAAGCATAATTCAGCTTCCCAAGTAATTTAAAACTATTCTGTGTATATTTACATCAGTTCAATAGAGGAAATCAACTCAATCAAAGAATAATGCAGGTGACATATTTTAGTCACAAAATCCCTGGAATAGATAACATTTTCCAAGCCTTACCAAAAGAAAGAGCAAGATGTATTGGGCAGTGTCATCTCATGACAAGCTCTTGTTTGATTTCACAAGTCACAGCCTTTTAGTCAGTGCACTTTAGACCTTCAGTAAGTAACAGCCAACTTGTATTAGTCAAGAGGATGTCAAACTAGTTTAATTCTTCCTAGGATAATGCAATAGGTCTTACAGATAAAAAAGCAAGCAATATATTAGAGTTTTATATTTAGCTTCAGTAAAGTTTTTTTCAATTTGTTTTTTTTATGTGAACATCACATGCATGCAAAAGAAAATTGTTTAAATGTATCTATGATAAGATGACTGCAAAACTAATTTGAAATATACAGGCTGAGAATATTGATGGTTCACTGTCCAAATGCAAGAATTTATCAAATTATATTTTATATAGTATTGTCCCAGGACAGTTGCTATTCAGGATTTGACTTAATGACCTTAAACCATGAATATGACCATTAGTTTTTCTATTGATATCTAAGTAAGATAAATTTCAAGTATATTAGAGGACAAGAATAGCATTCAGAGACATTTTTAAATACTGAAGGAATAAATTATAGGGTGAGATTTTACGTGATTCTATAGGTTACAAGAAATACACTAAGTTTAGACAGAAATAACTGCATAACTGTGAAAAACAAACAGCTTCCTAGTTGGAAGTTCTGAAGAACTAGAAGTAGGAATATAGTAAATCATAAATAGTCTTGAGTCCTCATTGTCATTGTCAAAAATAATGGTAAGATAACAAAACTCTGAAACTGTATCTGGGAATGTTCGGATGCACTATTATGAAAGTGTTTAGGAATCAACTAAAAGCATCCATCAACAAAGATGTTGATATTATTGATATTTCTTTGAAGCAGAAAAATGGGATAAGCACCTATTTTAGGTCATTTCCAGCTTTATATCTCCATGAAAGCTAATTTTAGTGCACTTTAGTTCTTCTATGTAAGAAGGAGACAGAGATCCTGCTGCTGTGAATCTTTGTTCTGCTCTATTTGTGTGATATGGTTACCTTCATGGGTAAAACTCTGGTTTTCATCAGTTCAGGATCTTGCCCTGGAGATGGAAAGATTTTTAATTTAAAAAAGTGTTTCTATTTCTAAAAGTAACTCCAATTTCATACAGAGGCAAATACCACAGACTAAAAAGAAAAAAAAAAAGCATAAATTAAACTAGTGTCTTATGAACCACCATGTAAATTGCCTATCCTATTCTTAATAATACTATAAAACTAATTCCATATGATGTGAATATACATGAATGTTGAAACATTTCATTTAAAGAGAATACATTGGTCAATTTATCAGCTCATTTTAACTTTGCTGACTTTCTAAGGTTTTTTATTAATATTTGGCCTTGCCAAATAAATTGTAAACTATGATCGCACCTCAGTCTTTGAGAAGTTAAAGATCTCTTTTGTTCAGAACAAATTCTAAAGCTTTTAAAGCACACCTTCTACCATTACTTCATTTTCACTTGAGATACTTCACAAATACTTTCCATAAAAGTAAAAAAATATGTATTTTTAGTTATTGTAAGTTTTTAGTCCTAATAAGTCATATTTGAATACACTTTCCTCTAAAAAGTCATAGACCATTGCACTGCAACACAATTTTCCAGACTAGTGATCCAGTTCTAGGAATGTGATGAACACAGCTTCTTTAATTCACAAATAACACCAAGCAAAACAAAGAAGTGTGAAGCAAAGTGAAGGATATTTTGGAAACGGAAACACTATTTTACAAATTACTACTGTATTCGGTGAGGGATTCACATATTTACATATTTAGGGAAAATGAATGAAGCCTTTTTAATGGGGGCCAATTCACAGAATCACAGAATATGCTGAGTTGGAAGGGACCCACAAGGGTCATCAAGTCCAGATCTTAGCCCTGCACAGGACCCACAAGGGTTATCAAGTCCAGATCTTAGCCCTTCACAGGACCATCTCCAAGAATCACACCATGTGCCTGAGAATATCATCCAAATGCTTCTTAAACTCTGTCAGACTTGGTGCTGTGACCACTTCCCTGGTCAAAATTTCACAATCAACTGGGAGCTGATAATTCTCTCAGTCATGGTCCTCCAGCTCAGAGCACTGAGATCCCCTTGGTCCGTCATCCATGTTGAAGACAGAGGCAAAGCACTAAACACCTCTGCCTTGTCTCTGTCCCGGTTTGTGAGGAGACCATCCTCATCCTGTAATCAGCCAATGATATTTCTATGCTGCTTATTGCCATTAATGTGTTTGAAAAAACTCTTTTTTGTCTCCCAAAATTCTGTACAGCTTCAGCTCCAGTTGAGCTTTAGCCAAATAAATTCTCTCCCTATAGCAGCAAACAGCATCCCTGTATTCCTCCCATGCCACTTGACCTTGCTTCCAGTAGGCATACACTTTCCTTTTTTGCCTTGTCTCCAAGAGAAGATTCCTGTTGAGCCAAGTCAGTCTTCTGCCTTGCCTGTTTGACTTCTGACGTTTGGGAATAGACCTTAGGAGATGATTGAAAAGTGACCAGCACTGATGGACCCCAGCAAAACATTTTTCTTGGGGACCTTACTTACTAATTCCCTGAGCAACCTGAAGTCTGTTCTTCTCATGTCCAGACTTGAGGTTTTACTGGCACTTTTCCTCTTGTCAACAGAGATATTAAACTTGACCACTTCGTGGCCACTCTGACCAAGATGGCCACCAGTCTCAACTTCAAGAGATCCACTCTGTTGACAAACAGCAGGTCAAGGAGAGCATCTCTCCAAGTCGGCTCCCTTGGGACCTCTTCCATAAAGTTTTCATCCAGGTTTTTTAGGAATCTCCTGGTCTGGGTTATACCAATTGTGTGATGCTTCCAGTTAATTTCTGATAAATTGAATTCCCCCATAAGGACAAGGGCAGTTGACTTGGAAGTGTCCCTTTGTTCCTCAAAGAGTAATTCATCAGCATCATTGTCCTGGCTGGGAGGTCTATATCAGACTTCCGCGATGACATCCACATTATTTGTTTGCCCCCTGATTCTTACCCAGAGGCTCTCAACTGTGCCAGTGCCAGCTGTGAGCTCCATACATTCTAACCCTTTTAGTACATACAGTCCCACCCTTTCGCCTCTTCTACCCTGACTATCTCTCCTGAAGAGCCTGTAACTGTCCAACAGGGCACTCCAGTCACAGGACTCATCCCACCAGGTTTCACTTATGTTAAGGATGTCAAATCTCTTGGACTGGGCCAAAGCTTTGAGCTCCTCTTGTTTGTTCCTTGTGCTGTGCACATTGGCGTAGAAACATTTCATGTGTTGTACAATGTAGCCAACACTTTGTGATGCAGATTGAGGGATCCCATGAGCGCTTGTTTCCTGAAGGTTCGGCACACCATCCCAGCATTCATTGCCGGTGAGCCTGGTTTTGTCCGCAGATATTATCACAGAGCAAAATTTCATTTCAAATGCTCTCTGATGCCAAAAATAGAGTATCTGCAATGTTAATATGGGCAGTGAATAAACCCGACACCAAAACCTGATCATCACACTATAGAAATGGTATTATGCTTCTTGATTGTTTTGGAGCACTCCAAGTTCCTTTCTTTCTTAGGGACAAAATCTTGCTGCAATGTACCCTGTAATGCACTAGAGACTCCCCTACAAGACAGGAAGAATATGACGACAATAGACTTAGTTTTCTCCATGAACTTCTGCAGTCTCTGCATCCCTAACTACCACTTCCTGTCACCTGGTCACACAACACTTATCTACACTTTCCAACTACTAAAAAACTCCATGCTTCTGAGTTTCAGCATGGTAGTCACACCATTTCAGACATGTTTGATTTAAAAAAAAATATGCAGCAAAAATAAGTACATCTTGGAGCCATTGGGCAAAACATGGAGTCAGCAGAAACTTGGAGCCAAAGTCTGTGTGCTGTGATCACACCAGTCTGCTATAGAAGAACAATTCCCTAAACATTGCAGAAATTAAACTTTCCACACAGTTTGTCCTTAAGGCTAGAGATTATTTCCCCAAACTGGTGATTCCATATAAAGTGTCCTTCGGAACCCCCCCAATTTATGCTACTTAAGACTAGAAACTTCTACATTTTCTAAGATATTATATTTCTTCTGATAAGGCTCCCTGAGTTTGTGTTACTTTATAAACACCTGCATAATTTCCAGCATAATATGCCAACTGGCATAGTGTCTAAGACCATTCACCGATACATTCCTACATAGGTGTTGCCCTGAGTACCTTAATGGTGGTGTGTCATTTGAAATTTTTTTTCAAAATATGGGCTTGTCTTTTGAAAAACTAAAAAACAAGAAAAGCATAGCCTGGAACATTACCTGAAGACAATGTGCTCAGACCCAGTTTCCGTCTCTTTCTGATGTAGGGAAAAGTCCCGTTATGCTTTTCCCACTTAACAAAATTTCTCAGCCACTGGGCTGTTTTAACCATAGTGCCTTGAGTTGTGATGATGACATGCTTTCAATTTCACTATTTGATTAAACATTTACAACTGTAAAGAGGCAATGATTTGATATCTTGCTTGTTAGCATGATCCTATAGGAGACCGAGGTTTTATTTTAATGAATACTATAAGCAGATTTAAGTAGACAGAATGAAAAAGAGTGAGACAGTCTCACTTCAGGACTACTTTTCATACAGTGAAATACATACAGGATATCTCTACTTGGACCTCTCATTGTGGCTGTTCAATACTTAAGGCAAGGTTAAAAGAAAGATGGCTAAAGACATTTTACTAAGACCTGTAGTGATCATAGAATAGAAACAGAATCATATAGGTTAGAAAAGACTTTTAAGATCGAGTCCAATCAGTTCCCTAGCATTGCTAGTCCACCTCTAAATAATGACCCTATACAATATATCTCCATGGATAGTGGCTCAACCACTTCTCTGGACAGTCTGTTCCAATGTTTGACAACATCTTTTCTTGATATTCAATCTAAACGTTCCCTGGTGCAACTTCAAGCCATTTCCTGTCGTCACTTGTTAGCTGGAAGAAGAGACTTACCCCCACCTCACTACAACCTCCTTTTAGGTAGTTGTAGAGAGAGCAAACTCATCCTCTGATCCTTCTTTTCTCTAGATTAAACAACCCCAGCTCCCTCAGACACTTCTCATCGGACTTATGCTCCAGCTTTTTCACCATCTTCATTACCCTTCTCTGGACATGCTCCAGTGTCTCAATGTCTTTCTTGTAGTGAGGGACACAAAACTGAATGCAGAATTCAAGATGTCACCTCACTAGTGCTGAATACAGGGGGATGATCACTGTTGTAATACTGCTGACCACACTGTTTCTTATACAAGACAGTATGCCACTGGCCTTCTTGACCACGTGGGCACACTGCTGGCTCATGTTCGGCCTGCTGTCAATGAGCACCCCCAGGTCCTTTTCTGCCAAGCCACTTCCCAGCCACTCTTTTCCCAGCCTGTAACATTTCATGGGATTGTTGTGAGGCAAGTGCAGAACCTGGCCTTGTTGAACCTCATCCAATTGGCCTTGGCCCATCAATCCAGCCTGTGTTACCCTCAGGCAGATAAATGTTCTTGTCCAACTTTGTGTCACCTGCAAACTGACTGAGGGGGCAAGAGTTAACTATCTAGTCCAACACCCCTGCAATCAGCATGAACATATTCCACCACATCAGTTTGCTCAGACGCCTGTCCAATCTGATCTTGAATGTTTCCAGGGCTGGGGTATCTGCCACCTCTCTGGCAACGTGTTCTAATGTTTCACCATTGTCACTGTAAAAAACTTCTTCTTTATTTCTAAATTGACCCTTATTCAGTGCAAAACAGTTACCCCTTGTGCTTTCATAGCAGGATCAGTTAGAAAGTTTTCCCCACCTTTCTTATAGGCCCCTTTCAAGTACTGAAAGGTCATAATAAGGCTGAGTACCTGATTATAACAATGCAAAACCTTATTTCGCTTAACTAATTTCATTGTGAACTCATGGTGCAGTCTTCTGAAAAAATGGGTGAAATGAGTGGGTCTGTGAAGAAGAGGGAAAAAGTGTTAGGAAAAGTTGTTTACAGGTAAATAAGAATCTCCTTCTCTGGCTACTGAGCATTCAGAATTCTTTAAACGATTGTACTCCCTCTTGATTAAGCAAGAGAGGAAAGTGGGAGTCTCTGGGCACACTACAAGATGCGCTTGTTGTTCCACTGGCTTCTCTTGGCAGCAGGAGGTTGATTTGAAAGCACAGCGTACAAAATGCTGGCCATGAATATTCATTTACTTTATAAGTCAACTTGCTTGACTATACTTATGTCTGAGTTCATGTCTCACAGCCATTTTAATAAATAAGTTTACTTAAAAGAACTTTCTTGAAATCGTGAATTGTTCTTGACTGTTTCAGGAAAGACCTCAGGAGCTGAGTTTCAGATCTCAATCTTTAAAGCAGAACACTGATCAAAAACTCTACCACATACAGCTGATATACTGAAGGAAAACTTATTGAATGCTAAATATTTGTCAACAAAGTGGGGTCAAGAAAGTGATTTATCAAAAGAAATATTTTACAATTAATATGATCAAGAAATTTCAAAATTTGCTGCTAGTCAATTGAGAGAGATAGCGGAGAAACTACTGTGAGTTGCTACAAAGCAAAGAAATAAATATTAACCAGACAAATATTAAGGTTTTAAATAATTTCATACCTACTCTTTGAAGTAGTTTTACTGCCAATAGGATTAATTCAATGTGTAGTTATTGTAAATAGTGAATTTTACACGAGTTTTTCAAATGGAAAGTGGAGATCTACAAAACATGTTTTTTCTCTGATTATTGGTAGTTCATTGAATGTTTTTCAATTTCAGGAAAATGTTTTTGCTGTTAAGTGCAAAGTCTTCTATTAAACCTATACACCATTTAAAATAATAACATGAATCAAAATTATCTGGAAAACCTAGTATCTAAATAGATTCCTTTCCTGGTTTATAACTGTATAAGATCTAAGGCAGTTGAATAAAGAGCTTCATTCAAACCTTTAGCTTGCATATCAAGATTCAGCTTATTTACTCTTTCAAAATATGGATAGCATAGAACACACAGGAAGACAAAACTAACTATACATCTACGATCCACAGTATTTGAAAAAAATTCCTGTAGCTCTATTTGCATTGTAATTAAAATTGAAGCAAAAAGAGAAAAAAAAAAAAAAAAAGAAAAGGAAATGAAAGCAAACTTTTCAAATACAAGAAATGAGCTAAAACTGGTTTTTACTACATTGATAAATTGAGCATGAAGAGCTATTGTTTAATTACCACATGGAAAAACAGAAATTAGCCCAGAATACATGACTGAGTAGACATTTGCAGGAATAATGTATTTTATATCTCCTTCAGCCTCAAGTATTCAGTTAAGCAAAAGAGGTTAAGGTTTTTACCTCTTAATAAAGACTGAAAAAAAATGGTTTTAAATTAATAATTTAACTTGTTTGCAGAGTAGTGATCATATCTGGGCTTTCCCAAGAAAACAGAGAAAGGGATTCTCAAAAACAGAGTTGCCATGGAGATGTAAAATCAAAGGAAAATAATATCACTCTGGGGAAGAATCCAAATTTGTGCTGTTCACTGAAATAAAACTCATATAAGAGTTTAATAGGAGTTCTTCCCTCAAAAATCTCTATATGATCATTCCTAAAGTATCAGTGAGGAAGCAGATGTCTAATGATTTTAATATTCGTAATTTTTCCCATGAAGAAGACACTCATTGGACATAATTGTAGAAATCATATAATTTATAGCAGTCTCTTTACTAAGGGTAGTTTTTCTGACAAAATTCTGGTGTTTGGGGTATCTGATGTTATACCAAGAAAAAAAAAGATAGCAGAGAACTGATTTAATCAGGTTGGAGTCTAGTTTGCTTAAACACAAATTTTGTATTGAGCTCCTTCAGAATTCCCTTCCCAGACCATATTAACTAGCTATAAATTGGAAAAGATACTGTCTCATTTCTTTTTTCAGAAAATACTTAGCTTATATGGAAACTAATCATTCAATTAACAGAGTTCAGAGAACTGCTGAGATTCATAGAACTGTTTCTCAGTTTTTTGGGAATATAGTTTACTTTCAATGCATATGTCTTTGTATGATCCTACAGAAAGTAATCCTCTCTGTCCCAGTTCATGCTTAAACCCAGATTCAAGTCCAACCATGCATGTAATGTTTTAAGCTACAAAACCCAATGCAATTACCACTATAGTGAGATGTGGAAGACAGTGTTAATTACTGATAATTGTCAGTAATTATTTAGCTTGTAGGCATGGTTTCAGTAAACTGATAGTGGCTGAAGATGTTTCTTTTGTTCTGGAGAAGCCGAACTACTGTTTTATCAAAGAGGTTAATCTTTCTGTATATGTGGGTTTTTTCTGTCATTTTTCAACTTTTTTGAGAATCACTGACCTAAACTTTGTCAATCACATCACTGGTGTGTTAGTTCCAGAACGTATCAGCTACTGCCTGTTCCTTTGCAGATCTCTTCTTATATGTAGTCAGCATTTATTACAGATTTATGTAAATTTCATGCCCATAAATGCATAAAATAATATTTATTTTTCATCCATGTCCATAGCTGTCAACAACAGAATGGCAGCAGACCCAACATAATTCCAATAAGTTTAATCTTTATCTTCTTACCATTGAACATCTCTACAAAACTGATATAAGATTAAATTGCCCATACTATCCAGATAAAAAACAGTTTTGCACTACTTTTACACTAAATATACATTGAATCTCCTAAGTTGGTGGGGCATTTTTTTTGTTTGGTTTGTTGTTGTTTTTTTCAGTATGCAACTTAGAAAAATATTTAAAGGAAAACTGTGGAACAAGGTAAAAGAAAGATAAATTTGAGTCATGTTAAAAGCAGCATGTAAAGCAGAACTTTTTTTATTTATAACATGTTCTACTGATGAAATTTCTCTAATGCCTATTCAGATGCCTGAATCAAACTCCTCTGTGTTTGCAATGTCTTTCATTTTTTTACTTTTTTTTTTTAATTTTTCCCTTCTCTTCCTGAGGTACAAATCATCACTAAATGCCATTTTCAGGCATTCTTTGATCAAGCCTCTTATTATGCTGTCAAAGTTCAGATGACAGAATGGGAACTAAACTGAATTTTGCAAGTGACATCTATTTGTTTCAGACAGAAACAAGCCACGGGGTTATCCTTAGTTAACCCAATCACATTAGAACAGCACCTGTGAAATTTATCAATACCACCATGAAACAAAACACAGGGATATAAGAGACCTTAGAGCACAGGCTCCTAGTGTTTCAACAAATTAAAACATTGTTTGATTGTTTAGTTTTCCATAATTGGCAGTTCATAGCATATTGACTTCCCAGATGACATGATACCCTTTTTGCTTGCCTTTAAGTTGCCTTAGCAGTATCATGTGGATAGCAGCATATAAGTACATTAAAGGCTTTTTCATATCTTCTGTTTAGCGTTTTGTTTGCATTCTACGGAATTCCTATCATGTTCTCCAGAAGACACATCACTGAGATGACAAATTTTAATTTTTCAAATTGTTTATCCTATCTGATTATCTTCTAATCCAATTTCTTTGAGAAGGGAAAATTGGAACCTTTTTTTTTCTGTAATCTTGTGTTCTGATTGCTAGAGCTACAAAAAAGAATAAAGTACAGATACAGACATGGTCTTTTCCATTCCTCTTCTACTTGCCAAGTGCATTCAGGATTCCTTAAAATCAAAAGCTTCTATTTGAAAATATAGTTTTAGCTATCCATTCACTATTATTATCATTTGTATAAACATGCGATATGTTTTTTGTCAAAGAATGACAATCCCCTTAATTATTGTGCTAAAACAGACTCAACTCTGAAATAATTTCCTGTGACTCAGCTTGCACTGGCTCCCTTCCTAATCTGTGCCATACAGATCTCATTGCAATTAACTGCTCTTACAAATAAATTAAAAGTTTCTTCTGTAGTATATCCTGACTCTACCACCTATGGATTGCATCTGTTGCCAAAATGATCTCAAAAACTAGTTGTGAAGAATCAAGTTTCAATCTCACAAAATCAACAATCAAACTGTTCCAGCTGCAGTATTTGATCCTGCCCTAGCTGCCATACCAGACTGTGTTTTTAAGTTCAAAGTTAACACTACTGCAAAAGTCTCTCTGTGCTAAACTACATTTTATTCTGACAGAAGTAGGCTCAAGACATATACGAAGCTTTGTTTCGTGGTAATATCTATCAAGGAAAAAAAAAAAAACCAGCAGAAAAAAAATCCTTGCATGAAAATCAGAGGGTTTATTCAAACTCACTGTGGAAGTGAGTTACTATATAATATCTGAATATCTGAATTTTAACTTGACAGTTGCTTATGTGAACTGCTCTTTTTGATCATCTATTCTGTTCCCTGTGTGTATTTAGAGAGATACCTGCTTGTATTTTTAGCTAAAAACAGAGCTAAAGAAGAACAAGTAGAAAGTGGTTTTCCTTTTATTTGTTTGTTTTCTTTCCTACGCACAATGTAAAGTGTGTAACATTGCTCCAAACATTGTATAGTTGCAGAACTGTTATTGAAGATGTTTTTTAAAGAAATATATGTTAACTGAGTGTGATGGATTAATTTGATGTGAAAATATACATTCCTGATCCTTATTTCATGTCAAAAGGGAAGGACAGTTCAGTGATTAAAGCTGTGAGTAACCAAGGATAAGAGACTTATATTTCTTCTTTACTCCAATGAGACTTTTTTTTTGTGATCTTCAGCTCCTCACAGAGAACTATGAGTGAGGGTTGATTATAAAAACCCTCCTCAGTCATTTATCTGAATTTTTTATATGATTAAGTACCTTTAAGACTCCAACTGCAAGACTTTTAGGGTGTATAAAGATCTTGCAGTAAGGCACCTAGCTCCATAGCTGGGAGCATTATAGCCATATAAGCATAATATTCACTAGAATAGGTGCAGCAAGTAATGTGGTACCACAGCTGGGTTACCAGCTGGTATTTTCATATCATGCTGCATGACTCTAATCATACATCTTTGCTTGGACAGAATGTTGATATTTTGATGAAATAGAATGTAGAAATACTCCAAATATCTTTGTTTACCCACATGTGAAATCGTAACTTCTGAAGTAAGTTAAACTTCTGAATTCAAAAGATTGTTCCAGTGATGAGCAACACAAAGAGTTTTGAGGATAAATTATATTTCATGTAAAATAAACTATATAAATATTCAAATATATGAATGTACAGGTAATGAAGCCAGTAAAAGGTGAATACAACTGTTTTGTGTATTAGTAGCCACATAAAAATTATTCTGTTCATGTCTGAACTTTTCCACGTGAGAGACTGGCCCTTATCAAACATGTATAATGTAATAGCATCCGTGGTATGTTTTGTGGGTGTGCCAAAGAAGCTTACAATGAAGAATTTACAAGCATAAATGATATTTAGACCAGTCTCAGTGTTGCTCTAATCAAGAAATTACTATATTTCTAATAACTATAGTATTTTAATAAATATAATTCTTAGTATTCTAGTAATTGCTAACATTTATAAACAAAATTACCTATTGCAGCTAATTCTTATTAATGATGTAGGTAAAATTATTATACACAGAGTATGTATGATTTTATCTGACATTATGTTCAACCTTCCATTTCCCCCTTGTGTTCTAAGACTGATGGGTTCCATCATCCTTAAAGGAAAAACCAGAGGTGTTTGGGCAAATCATTAGTCCAAATCATTTTCTGGGAGGAATACAGTATGGTTTGGGGCATGTGTGGGGTATCCTCCTCCTTACTCTTGGGGTTTTGGGGGATATTTCCATAAGTTTTCTAACACCACCTCCTTAATTGGTCTTTGATTCCATTTTATGACAGATCTACTCTATGTGGTACATTTTCCATATGTTGGGTACTTATTCTTTCTTTACTTTTTTATCTGTAAAACCAGCCCATAGCCAACTGTCTAGGTTGCATTACAGAGGCAGCCAATAATTGGCCACTAATGTTAACGTTTATAGCCCTTGGCCTCTGGTATCATCCTGTGCTTGTGTTTTCAAGCCTTCTGCCATCCTCCTGTATCTACACTCTTCTATGCTGTATTTGTATTACAGGTTCATAGACAGTTCACACTGCACACAATAGGATAGTAAGTCCAGACAAAACCTCAGTAAGTCCTAATTCTGAGGTTTTGTCAAGTTAAAACAAGCCTGTGTAACAAAGTGTAACATAAAGAGCGCTTCATCCCACCAGGCTGAATTTAGATCATGGTACTCTAAAAGACATACTTCAACTCGAAAAATTGATATTTTAGGTATGGACATCATCCTAAAACTATAAATAACTCATCTTACCTTGTGTAGAACTATTTCAAATCCAAATTCTCTGTTGAGACTAGTGGCAAAATTATGCTAAAATCAATGGTATTTGTACCACCATAGACTTCACTCAGAGTAAAATACCTCTTTAGTATTCAGAATCAGCACCAGTATTTTGCACTCATGAAATACCACTCCAGAGCCTGAAAGTACTACTACAGCCTGAACGTCCAAATGCAAGAATTTTCGTAGTCCTCTCTATGTCTCCCGTTGCCTTCCTGTAGATGGATGATTTTCAAAAAATAATGGTTATAATTTTTTGAAAAATGCTTTGGGGTTGTTTTTAATTCTCTTTGTGCTTTTACAACTGTGTCTACCTTGCTGATTTCAAATGCAAAAAATTAATTTGGATGATTATGTTAATATGTCAATTTTTAATGCAATTTCACTACATAGCATTAGCTTCTGTGGTCACCTGTACATATAAGGGCTTATGTAAACTCCACAGAGCAATTTTTACTGTTATTTTTAAAATTTAATGCAGTATGTCATAGTACCTTTTATTCTTCATTTAAATAAAAGTACTGAAAATAAGTCTAGACACCATTAGCTGATGATTTTTTAGAGTAGATGGCATAAATTACAGCTCAAATCAATTTTACTTGCAATTTGTTACTCTACAGACAGAATTAGAGATGTTCACTCATTTTATGTCATAATATGTACTTCTGTTCAACCTATAGTGTAAAAATGCCTTTTCAAACACAGAAGATTGAAGAGATATACAGGCATCTTTTATTAATATAGTTTTTTCTCTTGCAGGTCTTTGCATAAATTTTCATAGCCAAAATAATTTCCTTTTTTCCCCAGAAATTATCTTCTGTCAATTTGTGAATTACTTGAGAGAGGTTAATCATATAAAGAAAAGCTAACATTTTTTTAATGCAGAAAAAGGTTTTATCAAATATTCCTGAGCTCAGTTCCTGGCACAGGCTTTATCTTTTAGAAAAAAAAAAATCCAGATGACAGCGTGGCAGTATGATTATCTATTTTTTTTTTCAGCAGAAAAAAACCTGGTTTTTATCTACATGCAGTAAGTGAAATATTAACTGGCTTTTATGCTGGAATTTTCCAAAAAAAGTATTTTATTTTTCTATAATATCATAAAAAGATTATTTTTACATGTGTGCCTATATCTCCTTGCTTATAAGCACTGTTCCTTTTTAAAGTAGTTCTTAACAATTGCAGTCTAAGGTAGATACAGACATAGAAAATTTAGTTCTTATAAACATTCAATTTCAGCCTGTCCCTACAAAAAAAGAAATCTGGGAAGATGTTGTTACAAAATTCAGCTGCATGACTAAGTAGGGACTTCACCTGTCACCTCCAGAAGTTATTATACTCTTTGAGAGAGTTTTACCATTGCATTTACAAGTAAGTTTGAAACCAGATGCCAAGATGATTGGGGAAAAATAAGGAAAGAGGTACATAATCTTCAAAATCAGTTAACAGAAGGTTAACTGTGTTATTCGTGTGCTTAGGCATTTCTGACAACAGCAGTCATCTTCCAGAAGGACTAAAAGCTTCAGTCAGAGCAGTTCTTTCCTTTTTTTTCCCTTTAAATTCTTTCACCATTTCTGTAACTAATTGGTTTTGGCTGGTATATATATTTTTAACATTTAATATGTAGTACCAGTTCTTATACTTAGTTTTCTATCTTGAATTATGTTGGTCGCATTGCTTTTGTAGTCTGTTCTAGTTAAGGGACTGGTCTAAGCAACAGAGAAATATCCATGAATAAATATCTTTTTGCTGGGCTGAGGCATTTGAATCTTTTCCATCTGCTTTTGTAGATATGCTTCTGTCACCAGCCTAAGTGCCTGAGGATAATGGAGAGGAAAGGATTTAGTTAAAGAGAGCTTTGCATGCTAAAGTCAGTCCTCATGATACTTTTATCGCTTCAGTGCTGACTTCGAAGCCAGCAGGTAAGGGCAAGAAATACATACAAACAGGAAGGTGAGTATGCAGAGGTGCTAAATACTTTCAGAGCACTTCAGAAGCATCTCTAATGAAGACAAGGTATGGATTAAAATCACTCATAGGGCAAATCTTCTGAATGTGCTAGAGCTCCACCAAGTAGGAGATTGGCTCCTCCCCTGCCACTACAACCTTGCACAGCAAATAGAGTTATCAAATCTGTGCCAAATGCTGCAATTCCCAACTGTCAAGTCTTGCACAGCCTTTGTTCAGGCAAAAGCACTACTTTTTGTGTTTCTCTGTGTAAAAATTCCAGGTAGATTTTGATACTGGACCCCTTGCTACTAATACTGGTGATACAGTATTTCTATGAAATTTTTATGAAGGGCAAAAGAAAGAGATATCAAAATGTGTTCCTATAGATTAAGGGAATTAGGACAATTTGCATTAGAAAATGACAAGCAATACATAAATACCTTTTACAAGATTTTAATAATGCAAATAAATATGTTCTGCTGAAACTGATAGCTCCATTTTGTAAGCATAGTACATGACCCTTCACAGTAACATATTTTAGTATATCTGGGAAAGGATCATGCTGCTCTTTTCTTCAGTACATTGATTAGGTAAATAGAATAACTTAGAGGAATCTATGATCCCCGTAAAATATAAATAAATATGCACATTCTGAGAATATTAAAAAGAACTTTTTCTTCTATTCCTTTCAGAATTTGATATTATGTAGGATGGGCTTGACACAGGTAATGTGGAAGTGCAGGGCACAAAAAATCATTACTGAAATAGTAACAAATCATAAATGGCATCAACCCATTTATGATTTGTACATTTTTGTTTCCATGTAAGGGGTCCAGGTTGGTCAGTCAACTTGGTTTAAAATAACACATAATAATTAAAAGGTAAAGAGACTGTTAAGTATATATTCATAGTAACTTCTAAAGACCATTTGAATATTCACAACTGAAAGATGGTTTTACCTAAATAACAGCAAATATTATCTTACAAATATTCTTATTTGTAATACCTTAAGCAAACAAGGAATATGACAAAAGTTTCACAGCGAGTCTTAAATATCCCAAATTCTCCAAACAGAAGACTTCTAGAAATTTCATTTTTTTATGGACATGATTTTAATGTTCCTGATCTCCCTGAAGCCAGGTAAGCTTTGATATATTTTCCCAATGACTTATGAAGATTAAAGGGTTAGTAATTATTCTTTCTGATATTAACAATAAGAAAGCATTTTTTATTTTATCCACTTGGCTAATCATGATGGCATAATTACACATATAATAATCTAATCCAATAACCAGCAAGAGAAAGACATTTATTAGTCACTCAATTTCTGTGCTTTCTGAGTCATCCTGTAGATGTAATGTTGCAGTGCAATTTGTCATTTAAAACATTGCTATTAGCAGAAAAAAAGAATGTTACAATTCTGACACGGCCCTGTAGGAAAAGGGGTAAGCCACACTCAGGGTTAGGTTCAAGGGGAATGGCTCCTTTATTAGGGGAGCTCCGGCTTATATAAGGTCAGGATAGAACCTGCTGGAAGAAAGGGAGGGAAGGGGGAGTATGCAAAATACAACTAAACAAGGAAAGACGGGGGGTTTTGACCAATTAAGGGAAACATGAACAAAAAAGGTAACATTGTAATTAAGCAAGTGTTAACTAATTAGGGAATAGGGTTTGAGGGTACAGAGAACTAGGGAATTTTTTTTAAGAAACAATTTTTAGGGTATAATACAGGGAAAATACAATAAAACATTAAATTTTACTACAGAACCATAAACACAACTAAGTCCAAAGCTCTTGGTAACTTCATATGGAGATTTCATCGTCAGAAGGGCTGTACAACCCTTGTTCTCTTCTCCACATTTCATATTCTTCATTGACCTCACTTCTGACACAAATCCTTTTACATTCCTAATTGTTCCTGATCTGTACCAACTGGAGACCTGCATTTTTTTCAATTAGAATTTCGTGTAATTGAAAGATTTATATACAGAATCTTTCATTGTTGTTTTGTACTGAAACATGCAAAATAATTGGATAATCTCTGTTTCAGATTACTAATTAGACTTCCAAGAAGATGAAAATTATTTTCATCTCAGAAACATGAGATAAAATAAATGACTCTCAGGAACAAGATTTGCTATGAGGAGGTCATTTGTAATATCACGTCTTCTTTATAAAACTTGAAGAACTTGAAACTTCCCTGTTTCAGTAATTTAAGAATACAAAAGTGGATTAGACAACTTACGTTGCATGCATTCTTTTTCAGCTACAGAGCCTAAGTGAGCCCACTGATTGGTTTATGAGAAGCTTATATACACAAGATTAGCATCAATTGAAATGGCTTAAACTAAGCTTTAGGATCCTTTCCAGTTTACTGGATAGTTGAGCACACAAGAATTCCAACAAAAATATCCTGTGAAATTTACCAGTACTGTATTTCTAACCTTTTTCCATGAACAATACACTGATTTCTTTATCCATTTGTAACCAATATTAAATATCTTTGGAGTACGTTTTTTAGGATTATATGACAAATGTGACAGCTAAGACTGAACTGATATAAGGATATAAGGAATTATGTTTTCTGACAACTGCAGACTATATTCCTAGATATAGGCCACAAGTATGTGCTTTTATTCCCACTTAGAACTTAAAAAAGAAAAAAAGTTTAATCTCACAATCAGAATGTGAATGGAAAATATATGATTTGCACAGAAACAAATATAATCTTCATGTATTTCGGAAAATTATTATGTAGATTAGTTTCTTGTGGTCATGCATTATAAGGAACACAGTAATTATGTTGTCGTTACCGAAATATCTTTTCATTTGCTACTTCTTTCAAGACTTTCAGTTTTGTTGGTTTTGACATCCACAAGCAGGAAAAGTTGCTGAATCTGTTCACTTCTTGTTTTTAGGAGAAGACATACTCTAGAAAATCAGCCCGCAGAATGTAGATTGTCCAAAAATCCCAAATGTTTCATGTTGCAATGGCTTGAGAAGGATATGGAAAGTTCATCAGTTTTCATTTCACACCAAGAGCAGCTATTTCCAATATTTGGCATGTAAAGGCAATGGATCAGCCAAACACATTTGTATTCCTCCCATTTCCAAGTTCATTCTCTTGCATCTTTCTGTCTGTCCTCTCCCTGTAAGACCTGCTTAATTAGTGAGGGAATTTGGGAAGCAGTGCAGCTGATAGACTACTATACTTTGACTTCCTTAGGAGCAAGGAATTCCAGAGAGTATTAATACATGTCTTCCTATATCTTGTGCTTTCTAGAAGCGCAGCAAAATAGTAGTTCCCAGAGTACTGAAGGAACAGGGTTTGAAAGTGACAGCATAGATGGGTTTCACCTCTTTAGAGATGTTTGACTGGATCATGCAGGAGGGGGATATAAACTCCTATATTATAGAGACCCCTCTATATTATAGAGACTTATGCAGAAAATAAGAAGTTTGGCAAAATGGCTTTGAGGCAGGGAAGTTGGATATGGCCAGTAAAAAGGGAAGCAAGTCCATTGAGAGAAGCTGAATGAAAGTGGATTAATTGGAATAACTCAAGTATTGTAGCAAGATACATATAACATTCCTATGGTCCCTCAGGAAATGAAGTGGGATGGACTGATGAAGAAGAAGCTTACCTCATTCGCTAAAGGCTTGTGCCTTTTGTCTCAGATACTGTCATCAGAGAGGTTGGGTATTCCTAAAACACTTGTTTTGGTTTAATTTTATACCATGGATGAGCTATGACTGAAATCAAGTCTGTCATATTTAACCTGTTTCCTGTAAAATTGGTTCAGCTTTTAAAAAAATATATATATTTATTCAATATATATTTTAAAATATTTATTTTTATTATAGCCTAAGCCTCACAGGATCCCTAACAAAAAGTTTATGACTGGCACTTCAGAAACATAGCAAGAAACCAGCCCCCTGCCACAAGCCTTACAATCTTAATGTGTTGTGTGCGTTCTCAGTGACATAGGGAAACATAGCCTGGAAAAAATCTTTTTTTTTGTTTGGTACTTGACAGAAATTTATATAGGGACTGCTTATTCTATTCATAAAAAAAATATATAGTAGAATGCTACAGAGAAATAGTCAGGCATACTCTGGAATTCTTCTTTCTATGTATAGTGACTATTAAAGCTACATAAAAGGTCAGTTATCTCCTCTAGCTCTACCTATTTGTTTCAAGTTTCATAATGCATACATAAAATGAAGACCAGGTTTAGTACTGGTTATTTACTCATCTTCGTAAGATAATTTCATGCCTGAAGAAGTGGTAATTTTTTAAATTAATTTTTCAAATTATTTTTTTCCTATTTCTGAAAGAAGTGATTTAAGCCATTTTATTTTTACCAGTTCCCACTTAATTTTAGTCTTCAGATAAGTCAGAAGAAGTCTACATGTTTGAATAGTTTACTAAGTGGGAGAGATAGTCTGGGCATATATATATTTCCTAACAAAATAACTGCATTCAAAAAAATAAATTCCACTTGAAAAGAGTCCTTTTTTTTTTGCACCAGAAAAGAGGGAAGACTGCCAGGATCAGCTCACTATCTAAAACTGAAATTGGCTCTTCAAGTGAAAATTTGTTAGTAAAATTTATTGTCTGAATTTTTTGCTTTTTGATACATATAAGGTGACACATATGGGGTAATTTCAGCAGTTGGTTGTATGAACATCCTGTAGGCATTTAAGAATTTATGTATAAGTTTCTTACTTGCCTATTACAAAGGTAAGTAACAAATGAGACGAGAAAAGGAGGCAGTAGAGAATATGAACAGGATCATGTTTTGACTCTTTAAATACATGTGCTCAATATCTAGCATGACATGAATACTTTTATATTTCTGCTGGAAATATGTATTCTTATGCATTCAAACATTTTCCATTGCTCTACCCTGTTCGTGATTCAGAATCACCCTGTCTTCAGACAATAGGTCCTTTTTTTTCCTTTGATATCTCCAGATGATGATTTCCTGACCAGAAATTATACTAACTGTTCCTCAATTGTGTGACCACTTATTTTGCAATGTTTTACTCAATTCTCTTCCTAATGTCTCAGTCCTTCTTGAGGTAATCCAAAACGCCCTGTAAAATTCTTTTTTACCATTTATGGTACCTTTTGAATTTATTTTACTACCCGTTTCCATTAGCAAATATTTAAAGGTCACTACTTTCTCAAGTGAAATTTGGTTCAGAATGTATTTTTTGTAAGATAAACCCATTGATTTATCTTTCCTTTCATGGTTTTATATGGGTCAGATCCACATTCCCCTAAAAACTATTGTCTTAGCCCTTACATCCTCCAGTTTTCCTAAATATTTCCCCAGTGTCAGTATCAAGTGAGGTAAAACTTCACTTGATTGAGACCATGTCTGCATAAGTTGACCACATCTGTTCTGGGTGTTTAAGACCCAACTGCAGTAAATGAAGGCCTAGTTAATACAGCTAGCAGAGCTTAAGGGTAGAGTCTGTGCACTTTAAAGCAGACAAGAAAGATGAGGTTGGGCTGTGTAAATACAGATGCCAAACAATACTTTGAGGCTTTACCATATCCACCACATCTTCAGCTGGCACTCCAAGGAAGTATGGATCTCCCATAGGTTCTATGCTATTTCAACCAGTTCCACATGAAGGTCTTGAATGCCCTATGGCATCCAGAAAAAAATGAGGCATTTGAGTCCCACCCTTACACAAGTACACCTGGAATGGATTATCTGAGCTTCAAAATAGCTGCCACTCTCTACCTGATGTTTTACTGATTACACTTCCTATATACAAATCAATGGGGTTTACTTCATTTAATTCACCTAGAAAATTATCCAAGTTATTAAATAAAAATATCAAGCTGTACTGGAATAGTCAATTTTGCATGAGTCCATGCTGTATTTTAATTCATTTTACTTAGAAATATATGCATTCAAATATTACTAATATTAAAACTGATGCCAAAGCTAACATGGTATTAAGGGCAGCTTGAATAGACTTTAGCTGCTCAGAGTCTCTAAACCTGCAGTATAGCCTCTTATCTGCTGTCTGCAACCAGAATTCCTGCTGCCAGAAAGTGTTTTTCAGATGGAAGATGTGATCTGGACTTAACTGGAGATCATAAAGTAGGATGGCCAAAAGAGGCCTAAAGGCCATCTGTCACAGCCTTGCCATTAGGAGCTTATAGAAGAGAGGCAAAACAAGGAAGTATATTTTGTGTTCCATGATATTAGTTTTTTTATTTAAACCAGTCCCTGAAAGAATGAAAAAGACAATTATCTTCCATATTCAAAACACTATCTGATTAATATACTACATCTCATAATTTTTTTTACAGCTATGGTTAAGTGTGACCCACTTATTATGTTTAATGTAATTTGACCTCAATTTAAATCCATGTATTTAATTGCAAATCCTTTGAAGTCATCCAATATTTGCATTTACAAATATACTGAAAGGACCATATTTCCCTTTCTATGTTCTCCTTTCCTACCATAAAATAGCTTATATTTCATTCTTATCTCTCTCTCAAATCATATTCTTCGAGATTTAAACATCCTGCTTGTGACACTGAAGATAATAAGCATCTCCTCCTGCATTAGTTCATGAAAGACATTGCTTCCAAAGCTCTAGATAAGTTAATGAGGGCATTTGTTCCAGTGCTTCATATTCTATATGCCCAGATCACTGATAGCAATTAAAATTACAATTTGTTCAATTAATTTGAGGTAGTATCTCATATAGATTCTTAATAATCAGGCTTAACATTATAACATAATAGAAACATTTGCTGCATTTCATGACAGCAATGGATTAAATATTTTCAGTCAAGGGTACTCAGCTGTGAAACACATTAGTGATGGGAAAACATTAAGGCAAAGTATGTCTTATCTTCAAAATATGCTGCAAATTTCTTTTTCCATACCCTTCTCATTTTCATTAAAGGTAATGGACTTTGCCACAGCATATAATTGTAACATAGGAATTTTTATACCCATACATACATAAGACTTTCTTGTTTGGTGCCCTATCTCTGATATGGGTCATATCAGACACGCTACAGAAAAATGAAAATTCCTTATAGCATACACTTGCTGAATAATTAAGTTATAGCAAACACTTCTTAGATTCTACCAATAAAACTAGTCAGAAA
Source organism: Chiroxiphia lanceolata (assembly GCF_009829145.1). NCBI lineage: Eukaryota > Metazoa > Chordata > Aves > Passeriformes > Pipridae > Chiroxiphia > Chiroxiphia lanceolata. The sequence goes on along the minus strand of NC_045638.1, from coordinate 64,659,055 downwards.
AATATAGCAGTCAAAATGTAAACATTTATCCTCTGGATATTATGTAGTATTTTAGTGGAACATTTCCTTAGACATTGGTTTCAAATTCTGACTGCTTTTCCATACACTCATTCAAATGAATGCTTGATGATGAAACTGAGTAGATGTGTGACAACATGCTGAAGTGTTTCAGAGCCAGAAAATTCAGCATTTCTTAGCTTTCTTACAGAAGTCTTTCAAATTCTTGGATTTTGCTCCTAACTAACTGAAAGGGGGAGAAGTTCTATAAAACTCAATTTCTTTATTGCAAACAACGCTGCCCAAAAGTATGAGAGTTTATCTATTTCCCTTTCTAATATAACAGGGTAAGCTTTGTGATGATCTATATAAATGTTCAACTAGCCTTAATGATGTTTTATAGTGATTAAATTCACAGGCTGAACAGTATTATTGTTAGTGATACTCATGGGGAAAAATGAGGGGAAAATCAATTCTAACTTTGTATGCACAGTGAAGGACTCTGAACTAACTTGTACTACAGAAGAAAGACATTTCAGAGTTATAATACATTGGTCTATGAAAATAGAGTAATCATCTTAATGTTCAGAAGCAGTCAAACAAGTAAATTGGGTATTACAATTTATTAGATAAGGAATGGAGAACTAATCAGAAAACAATGTTGTGGCACTGTAGAATACACAATGTTCCTGGAACAGGAATGTTGTGTTTATTTCTGTTCCCCTGATCAAAAAAAACCAAACCAAACCAAAAAAAAACAAACAAAAAAAAACCAAGCAAACAAAAACAAACAAACAAATAAAACAAAACCCCCAAACAAACAAACGAAAAAAACCCACAAAACCAAAATCAAAAAAAAACACTTGGGAAAGGTGCAGAGAAAGGTAACAGGATGACCAAAAGTAGAAGAGCTTACATAATTAGTGGTTAAAATCATGCCAGTCATGACATTTGTGTCATCCTAGGAAAAAGTTAAATGATTTTTAACATGATATCAAACTACAGATGTCCAAGAAAGTTGAAACAGGTCTGTTGGGCTTTTTGTTTCGTTTTTGTTTGTTGGGGTTTTTTTTGCAATCTCGGAATGCAAGAAACAGGAGGCAGCAGATGAAATTGTCAAATGTCAGTCTGAAAAACAGTCCACATAAAGCACAGTTAAATGATGGAACTTACTTCAATAAGATCTTGTGAATGGAAAGAATTGTAAGAGTTCAAAAGCAATTATAAAAGGTAATGGAAGAAGAGCTACCAAGAGCTATTAAACGTAGTTCAGCTGCTCAGCTGCCTCAGAACAGTCAATAGAGTCCAGAAAAGGGTAACACAAAAATATTGTAGAACACTTACCTTGTTCTGATATTCTTTCTAAAATGCTATTATTTGTAATTCTTAGTGATAGAATTACTCTGATCAACATACGTGAGAATGTTATGTTATTGCAGAAGGAAGAGGACAAGGAGGAAAATTTTCAAAAATATTGAGCAATAATTGTATGAAATGTCATTTCTTTTACTTAAAATGATTATATAATAATTATAACAATGTCATTGAGGATGATACTAAACTGGGAGGTGCTGTTGATTTTCTCAGGCGACACGAGGGTCTGCAGAGTGATCCGGTATATTTAAGTATTGGGCAACTATCAATGACATGAAATTTAATAAGACTGAACACTGGATTCTACACCTGGAGAAACACCAGGCACAAGTATAAAATGGGAGAGGGATGGCTGGAGTACAGCCCTACAGAAAGGGATCTGGGAGTGCTGGTTGACAGCAGGCTTAATATGAGTCAGCAGTGCCCTGGCAGCCAAGGGGGCAAACCACATCCTGGGGGGCATCAAACACCACATAACCTGCGTGTGAAAAGGGGTGATTATCCCACTGTAGTCAGCACAGCTGTGATCTTACTCAGATTACTGTGTGGTCAAAGGTGAATAGAATAGAATAGAATTAATAGAATAGAATAGAATAGAATAGAATAGAATAGAATAGAATAGAATAGAATAGAATAGAATAGAATAGAATAGAATAGAGGACCACACAATTTAAGAAGGATATGAAGGCCCATGAATCCAGAGGAGATAACGGAGTTCGTGAAAGAACCGGAAGGAATGTCCTATGAGGAGCTGACAACATCTTAGGTCTTGCCTGCTTTGGAGAAAAGGAAGCTGAAGGATTCCTCATTGCTCTCTACATCTTCCTGAGGAGGGAAAATGGAGAAGAAGGTGTTGATCTCTCCTTCCTGGGATCCAGTGACAGGAAAAATGGGTATGGTTCAAAGCACATCAGAGCAGGTTGAGATTGGAAATTAGGAAGCATTTCTTTGCCAAGAGAGTGGTCAAATGCTTAAAGAGGTTGATTTATAGAAAATCATTACAAAGTATCTTACAAAAATTGTCTTCATATAGGAATATATAGTGGGCAATTACAGCTTTTAAAAAGACTGTTTTCCCTCATCTGAGAGTTTTACTTTCTGTTATTCCTAGCCCCTAAAAATTGTCAATATATTCATGGCAATAGATATTGTCTATATTGTTTTTTTACATATTCACATCTGGTTAAGTTTGTCTAGTTTTGCCTTAAAAAGAGAAGTCAAGTAACAGCAGAAGTAACTTAGGTCAATTCAAGTCAAAAGTACCTATTTCTAAATGAGTGAAAAAACAAGAAGAAATAAATCCAGCCATGAGTAACACAGGTGAATGATGGTGTGTCCAGACAGGTGAATCATGGAGATGTATGTTCAGTGTTGGATGTTAGAGAGAAGGAGCAGGTAATGTGACTGATACCCAGCCAAAGCACTCACAAGCAGTATCCAGGCACTGCAAGGAAACTCATGTGCCTTCTGCCTTCTGTTATTGACTAATGCTACTAATCCCTCAGAGCTGAGTAGCTGCAGAGATAAAAGCCCAGTCCCAAAAACAAGCCTATGCAATTTAATTCCACAAGACAAACCTGAAGCTGACCTTGCCAACTCCATGGCAGAGTTTGTCCCTTCAGCCTTGATAATCACCAGACAACATTTTCTTTCAGAGCTAACTCACTCCATGAGACAGATGGACTGAAGTTAAAACTGAATCAAAATTTTAGTCTCCAGGTATAGTGTTTCAGGCCACTGAAAGACTTTTTAATCACTCTCAAGCTGTAAAGCCAAACACAGAACATGATATTTCTAAGATGAAAACAGAGAAAAATATCAGATCAAGCACTGCATATAAAAATTAGAAAAGAAACTGGAAACACCAATAATCCAAAGTAGTTATTTATGGTACCTGCAGAAATCTGTCTATGACTAATGCAATTTAAATGAGGATTATTCTCAAAAAAAAAAAAGTTTTGCACCTGATATTTTAAAGACTCTTATGTACATAACATAAAACCTAGAAAAAAGTGTCTTCATATTAGGGTTACATTATTAATCCTATTATTAATCCTATTATTAATATAATTGACATGTCAATATAATTGACACGTTTTCAAGTGATTGTTTAAATGTACAAGCTTCATTTTTCACTAATTTTCTCAAATGTGAAGTTATTTCATGTTATAACATGTGGAGAACAGAAAGTGCAAAAATTACAGGGCACAAGCTAATGCAATTTTTAACAGTTGTAGTAAATGTGCTTGCAAACCACTTGGCAATGTAAAACATACAGCAAATTGTTTTTCATAAATTCCTGCGATGTTATTACAATAAACCTTGTTTTAATTGTCTTGTAGCATTTCCGTGATAAAATCAGTGAGGGTGAGTGAATTAAGCAACACCAGAAGAAATTTCTGTCAGAACCAATGATAGAACTCATGAACAAGCTGCTCTGTACTGAGGTTGTTAGGGTATAAATTTAAATTATACTCTATGTTATCTCTTTAGACACTGAGCACTTTTCAAGTGAAGTTTGAAAAAATTCTATTTAATAACTTTACCTTAATTTTACTCTTTTGTATTCTAAAGGTATGTCACTTTTGTAATTAGAAAAGTGATTAGTAATCAAGTTATCTTGAGTCCTGATAGCAGCAAAACTGTCCTGAACTGAGCACTCCTGCCCATGGTGTAAGCTGTTCCCCACAAAACTTTACAATGGATGTGATAAACAAATACATGTGTGTTTCTTATTCCTACAGTTTAAATTTACAAATTATCTTCTGTTTTGTTTTGGAGAAGGTATTTTCTGTTTGTTTACTTGCTTGTTTGTTAGATACATACATACATACATACATACATACATACATACATATACACACATATATATGCTGTGTTCTCATAAATATAAGAACAATAGTTGTATTTGTATATATGATGATTGAGGACTCCGTCTTTCTTCACTGTTCTCATTTCTCTCTTTACCTGCAACAGAGTGATATGAGAACTGGGAGAAAAAGTTCCTTATTCCTTATATTTCTTGTCAATTAGTGGGTCTGGTTGGTTCTTTTATTTAGTACAATGAATGTTTTGGTATAATCTTTCTTTCGTTTGCTCCTTTATAGTCGTCACAAAGTCTCTTGAACACTGTGCGATGGTTTGTTTCTGCTTGCAGTGATGTAGGTTTGGCATGTGTTTTTGTGTTTATATATCAACAGAGTTTTTATTGTGAGATGATTCCCTGTCTCTTTCTAAACAAGTAACACTTTTTATATCTTGGCTTAAATCTTCTTACTTGGGATTTCATATTCTCTGAGAGAAAATCTTTTGGCATCTTGAAGGTTAAATCCAGATATAATTGTAATTTAATGAAAAATATGTAGTAGGTAATAGGAACAACACGATTTTTGAGCTTATAAGAACCTGTGTAACACAGGTCTTCTCTATTTCCAATTAATATGCAATCACAATAATTTGCTGAATGTATCGGCTGCAGTGGAAAATTTTTGTGTTGACAAATACATGGATTAAAGGAGATGTTCTGATGTGTAAATGAGTACCTATTTTACCAGAAATTTCAATTTAAGAAAGATACTTTCTTTAGACATCAAATCCACTCCCGAAAAATACAAAGTGAAAGCCACGAGAATACCTTGTTCATGCATATCTGCCTTTAGGGATCAACAGATTTCACCTGTTGGAAGCATTTACAGCAAATCTTTAAGACAGTAGGAGTGCTATAAAATGGTATAAAAATTGCATTAACATTTAAAGAAAGGTAGCCTCAAACTCTTGGCATGCAAGCCGAGAAATACTACAAAGTAAGATAAAGTGACTGAGTCAGTAATAGATTATTTTTAAGGTAAAAGTTTTCTAAAAATATTCATTCAACTTTCTCAAATTTAGGCCACTAATTTTCCACGATTAAATTAGTAAAATTACCTTTATTTCTAGGTCTTGGGAATGTAAGTATTTCATTGCATATTACCCATATCTATCCTTTTGTTTATGAACAGCACATGATTAAATAGAGAAGTGAATAACTACTACTAATATGCAGAACCATAACATAATGTAAATAATAGTTATGATTTTATTTTTAAATTATAAAGGGAAGTTGCTGCAACAGCCTGTCATCAGTGAACTTACATAATAAACCAAATATTTAAATAATAAAACAAAATTAAAAAGTTAACACACTCCTAGAGGTAATCAACTGTGAAAGTCCATACAATAAAATAATTTCAAGATTATAAAAATAACATAAAAATATTAGGTTAAATGTTGAAATATTCTTAAATTAAAACATTGAAGACTTAACAGAAAATAAAATGGATATCAAAAATCAAGTATTTTTCCAAAATATGCATTTCAACAAAAGTGAAAACTTTCCTTACTAAGGAAGAACTTAGTAAGGTGAAGCATTCTTGATATCAGTAGTCTGCTCAGGGAAAAGAAAACATCCTAGCTCTTGAAGACAGCTAAATATCTTCTATCAAAGAAAGGAGGAATTCACTTGTGGAAAATCCCTCCATGCACAGAGCTCTGGAACTGCACTCCAGCTTCAAGACAAACTCTAGCTTCAAGACACTCTTACTTCAAGACAAACCTGTCAGATCCTGCTAAGGCGTTGCTCAAGTGTGCACAAGGGAGATTCTTCTTTCTCCTGATAGAACTCTCATTTTCATCTGTGCCATTTTAAGATTGCTAAATTCTTGCAGTAAATAGTAAAATGACTACTGGGACTTTACAAAATTCCTAGAAATTCAGGCCATGCAGCTACAGATTTATGCTTTAAAAGTTGTGTTCTTTCCCTTTTTTCTTTAACTACTGTATGTTAAATTAAAAAGTAAGCATAAAGTAAGTTGGTTTGAAAAAAAACCCACAAAACAAATTAACTAAATTTTTAATAGTGTGTGTGATTTTTCTGTTTAAAGTAGTAATAATGAGAATAATCTTTTGGAATTAAAAACTTTCAGTTCTACTATATTTATGCAACTTGAAGAGTTAATTAATTTTCCCTTTCCTTTTGCAGAAAATACAGATGTTAGAGGAAAATAGATTCTTATTAAAAAGTATATCTGCGTAACGGAAGAACAGTACTTCATATTGTATTATATCTTGTATTTTACTTTACAATATTCTTTGCTAAAATAATGACAGTTCTGCTAGATATCAAAACACAGAGGTGATATAACCTGTGTAAAATGAGATATGAAAAAATTCCATAAGATAATTTAGTAATAGAAATATATCCTTTAGAATATTTTTGCCACAAGATAGTAGGTTCAATTACTCTGACTAGTGAGTGAAATCGGAGTGAAAGTAAAGAGCATAGATGAATAATAGTCTTCTATATAATTTTATGAGCTTCTGGGAAAGAATGAATATAATTTGGCAAGCAAAATAGCTTTGGCAATACATAGGAAAATTAGCAGAAAATAAGACTTTATGTTCTGCTTTGCAAACAGCGACTAACAAGTAGATGAATATTAAGTGATTTTCTTATAAATTCTAAAATTAGTGCATGACTTTTTTGCTAACTCAGATGAACGGAATTACCTAAACTATCTAGCTTTAAACATTAGCACAAAGCTTCAGTAAGGACAAAACAAAATTACTGCAGACTGAAATTATCGGGACAGTCAGATTCATTTCAGTATCAAGATTCAGAGTTAGACATAAGACACCTCAACTGTAAGCAAAAGTAGGTAGCACATGTTTTTCAGATCAGTTAAGCAGGTCAGTGAAGAGACAGAAGCCCACTGGCCACAGTCTTCATGATTTCTGACTGTCTGATTTGATGGTCATAATTCTTATATGATAAGCAATAGCAAAATGTGGTGAAAAGTCTAATGGAGAGTTGAACTTAGAAGCAATTTTGCAAAAAAGAAGCACAGGAGGACCATTAATTAAAGACCATAAAGTGTACATTTTGGTATCTGGCATGTGTCAAGAAGTCCCATTATCTATGTTCCTGTAAATAGGAAATCTCTTCCAGAACCCTCCATAACTGCTGCATGTTTAGCAAGGGCTGTCAATCTGATCAATCTGATCTGCACTCACGACCTAAATGCACATTCTGCTTTCAAGTGACCCAAAGTGTTTGTCATTTCTGTCACATCCTAAAATTTTGTTGTGTTTTAGGAAGAGTATTCCTGAATTTAGTGCTCCTACTGAGATTCTCCAAACCATGTTCCAGTCTCTTGGTCCCTGCTTCTCTTCCTCCTCCCCTTGCAGCAGTATGGAGAGGAGAATTGGAGGCACAAAAGGTAAAGAACACAGTTTGAGATAACAATTTATTGGAAGCAGCAATGAGACTATAAAATGAAGAGTAACAGCAACAATACTAATGACAAAGGGTACAGGAAACAAACAATTCACACGGAACCTCTCCATACCCTATACGAACAGTAGACAGTAGCCAACTTCTCCCTCCGCCACACTGTGATGACCTAGAAGCGAGCCCTTCCCCATCCCTGGAAAATGAAGGGAGGTGGCATAGAATAGCCTCCCAGTTCTAGCCGTGCCCCCTCCTGGCTACTGCAAAAATTAACACTGTCCTGGCCGGAGTCAGGACAAATTGCTGTTTCTTTCAGCAGTTAGGAAGGAATCTCTCTGGGAACCACCCAATTCCAGTGAAAGTAATGGATTTACAGGAGAGAAGCAGGACTACCTTCAGCAGACTCACAGGTACAAAAGCAGTACAACTAAAGAGAGCTATTCATCCTCCTTTTCTCCCCCTCTTCCCTATGCCAGTAAGGCATTACATACATTTAAGAATTGCTTTTAATTGTAAAGGTGCTGGTCCATATCAGTTGCTCTGCTATCAATATCTGAGAGTTTAATAATTTGATTTGTGTTAACAAATGTGATAAGACAAACAGTTTTAAACAGAAGTTCAAATTCTGTACATTATGCTTTTTTAAAATAGAAGAAGTCTTAGTTTACTCTTTAGAGTTCTAATGCAGTACAATTTCATTGCCTGGGTCTTCTCCTTCTGCGTTTCTTCTTCACTGGTTTCAAACTGTTCTTTAACTAATTGTACAACTTCACCATTGTTTTCAAATCTATATCCCCAGTTTTCATCAGCTCATGTTCTCAAATTTGCTCTTTCCTTGTCATTTTATGTCTCAACCTGCAATAAGTTATTGAAAGCATAAATGGTACACCTTTTTCTATTGTTATATTCTCTCATAAGCAAAATGTCAATGTCAAGCTCATTTCATAAACAAATTTTTTAGTTTAATTAATATCAGAAACAAAAAATACACTCTTAAAATATCTTCATATCAAAAAACAGGAGGACTTTTTTATCTTTTTAAAACTACATCGACATTAAGCTGAGAGAAAAAGTACATTGCTCCCTAAGCACTAATCAAGATTACTTTGGAGTATATGAAGCAAATAATGGCTGTTGAGCTTTTATTAATGTCAAGAACATTTCTCAGAATCTCTAATTTTATTCAGTGGTGGGTGACTTGACATTAATTGGCGCTGCGGGAATCAGAAGTAATAATTAATATACTGGATTTGTATTTTGATTTGTAGTTTTGCTGTAAAATCTTGAAAAGACAAAAACCTTGGCATAAAATAACCTAACTATAGAAACTTACATTTGTCTGTGATTAAACTGTGCAGTGTGTGAGCTATGTAATTTAATCTGAAAAGAGAGTTTGTTACATCTGAGGAGAAAGAGTTCTGGTTCATTCCAAAGCTATATAGTTTCCTTTCAAAACTATTTACTATGGGGCCCAAAGCTACAGATTTATGTACTTGTAGGAGTATTTTATTAAATAAATAAATATTTATTTATCTGTCCTGTAAAGGCATACTGGCATCTTTATCAAACAAGTCTAAGAGCTTTGGCCACAAAATCTAGGCACCTGAATTGAGAAATCCATCAAAATGGTGCTAGAACTCCAAAGCTAATGGAGCTGATGTTGTGATGTGTGCAACTCAGGTCAATCAGTAAAAATTAATGTATATGGTTAGATTTTAAATGTTACTCTTTTGAGTCTATATATTTTCTAAGTAGCAATGTAAAGAAATGCCCTAAAACCAATAACCAAGTACCTATACAAAGTCTTTTTTATATGTGTCACACCACTCTGTAGAAGGATGGACAACAATTGTATTAGAGACTACTTGAGGACATGTTGTGGGAAATGGCATCTTTGACAGATATTTCTCCCAGCCCTCTGCACACAGCTGTTGTGCAAAACACCAGTATGTCAGAAAACATGTAACAGAATAGGACACAAGAGAAGCCAGGGAATAAAGATCTTACACTCTTCATCAAGCACCATTAGGCTAAAGTTTGGTAAAGCTCTCAAATAAATCAATGCTGCCTGAAATATTCTCCATATTCTGTGACGTCTATCAGAGAGCACCCAGAATGCTTTCAATAGTTGTTGGCCAGGATCAGCCTACCAGGAACTAATCATGTTCTTTTTCCTAAAATGGGGAGCCTGGAAGAGTATCACTATGCATATATGCTCAGGGGCTCACAATGCTTCTTGTATCAATTTATGCAAGTCACTAGCCTCTGCATCCTTTTTCTTTCTTTTCCTTGAGACCAATCTACATCTTCTCCATAGAAGGAGATTGAATGCAGTCTGATAGATGCATCTCAAAATCTTTATACATACCAATTTCTATTTTAGAAATTATAAGAGACAAGAAATAGAAATAGAATTTTCTGTAATTGGACAAAGTCCTATCATTTTCTTACATTTACTGAAGGTAATCATTCTCCAACGGTTTCACTATAAACTGCATGACTAGAATTTCATGATCTAATAGCACTGAAACGGTGCTTTTTCCATATGCAAATATGTATAAAACATTACCACTCACTCTTACAGAATGTAATATGGGAAACAGCTAGTCATGAAGAGCTTCTATAAATGGAAACAGTTATATCAACTTATTTCTAGAAGTTACCACTTCAGGAGAGGACAGAGGAAAATAATTTGAGGGATAGGCTGAGTATATACTTTCCAGTGATTATGGAACTAGCTGGGAAAAATCTGGCTTCCAAGCATTGCTCCAAAAAGTACTTGTAAATTAAGTTTCAGTAGGCAAATACAGAAGCAGTCCTGGGACCAGAGTCTAGAAAGGTAGCACAGCTACATGGAAGAAACAGAGATACTCAGGGTACCTAACAGCAGGATGACACTATTAAAAGAATAAATAAAAGTGTGTTAGTTGTGAACATCTTCACGGAACATTAAATATAGCTTGTCTTTTCTCAGACCAGCACTTCCACTACATACTAAATGCTGTCAGTTCAACTAGGTCGAATCTTCCATTTAGATATGGGGACTTACACAGAAGAGCCCCCAGCTCCTCCGTGCAGGTCAGGAGCAACTGGAAGAGAGATTGGGAGATATTTAGACTGGAGTACTGCCCTGTGCTTACCTATAAACAGAGTGCTCCTAGAGATTGTTAATGTCAAACCATTTTTACTTATTTAATTATTTACTTATTTTAGATTGCAAGCTTTGCTATCTTAGTTTTGTCTGAAGTATCCTTTGAATGCCTTATTCTTATTGACTCTATCCTTAGGTGCTTTACAGGATCATGGGACAGCTTTCATACAAATTAAATGAGTTTGTACCATTTGAATTAATGATAAATTGCAGGCTTTTAAGGCTTCACAAGCCGATTTTCATCCACTATAACTGACTAGTGAAGTTTGATTTCTGTGAGCATTTGAGAAAATTTTCTGCAAGTGGTCTAGTAGTGGGAAGAAATGGTGAAGGAGAGTTTCAGCTTGGATGTTAATAAAAAAAGCTTGTGTCCATTTTGACAGAATTAAACAGATTATTAAAATAAACACAGCAGTGTGGTAAGCTCCATCTCTGAGTATCTTAAAGAAATACCTATTTCCAATGGAAATTGAGTCTATTGATTGGTGAGTGTACTTCACCACACAAAAAGTTTCTGGTAATGGAAATTCTAGCTAATGAGAGATAGTTAAAGAAGTAAAAAAAAAAAAAAAAAAAAAAATTCCCAAGCGTTTTTGAGCCAAAATTTGTGCATGTTTATGTTTGAACAAATGACTGTATATGAAGAAAGGACTTTTTTGCCAGCTGTGCTCTGTGTCCTTCATGAAGACTCTCCTACTCATCTCAAAATGTCTTCTAGCACTGAAATGCACTGTACTGCTGCATTTCTGTTGCTTAAACTTCACTAAAGGACAGTGCAGAATAATAGAAATGTCTGGGTAGGAGATGACCTATGGAGAGAATTTTGTCCTACCCTCTACTGAAAGTAGAGACTTGGGTCAGGGTACTCAGGGCCCTGTGACTGTGGACTATTGCTCTTAAAATGGATGCAACTACTAAGGGATGTGTGACTTATATTAAGGAGCAAGGAAAGCATTTCATTGCAGATATACCATTGATAACATATGTAGCCTACTAAGTTATTAAAGGCCAACTGCTATTAAAAACACCAAAAAGTTATTCATAGTTTGTCCTTTGTAATTTTTTTCAGTTGCAGTTGGACATAATTTGCATTTAAAGTTATGATTTTCTGAAAAAAGTTATCCTAATGAGGTATATTTGAGCATATATGTAGGTGTGTATGCAAATTGTATGTATTATCCCCAAGGGCAAATCCTTGCATTTTTTTCATGTGCATACAAAGTGGAATTAGTTTCTGACATATTTTTTTCTAAGCATAGAATCATAGAAAAGAATCATAGAATCAACTGGGTTGGAAAAGACCTTTGAGATCATCAAGTCCAACCCTTGATCCAACACCACGATGGTTACTAGACCATGGCTCTAAGTGCCACATCCAGTCTCACCTTAAAATACTCCAGGAACAGTAAATCCATCACTTCCCTGGGCAGCCCATTCCAATATCTGATTAGTCTCTCTGTAAAAATTTTCTTCTTAATGTCCAAGATTGTGCCCTCTTGTCCTACTGCTGGTTGCCCAGGAGAAGAGACAGATACCCACCTGGCTACAACCTCCTTTCAGGTAGTTGTAGAGAGTGATGAGGTCTCCCTTGAGCCTCCTCCAGGCTAAACAACCCCAGCTCCCTCAGCCTCTCCTCACAGGACTTGTGCTCCAGTCCTTTCACCAGCCTTGTTGCTCTTCTCTGGACCTGCTCCAACACCTCAGTATCCTTCCTGAACTGAAGGGCCCAGAACTGGACACAGAGCTTCAGATGTGGCCTCACCAGCACTGAGTACAGGGGAAGAATCACTTCCCTGGACCTGTTGGCCCCACTGTTCCTAGTACAGACCAGGATGCCATTGGCCTTCTTGGCCCCTTGGGCACACTGCTGGCTCATGTTCAGCTTCCTGTCAATCCAAACTTTCTGCCCGGTCCCTTTCTGCCTGGCTGCTCTCCAGCCACTCTGTCCCCAACCTGTAGTGCTGCATGGGTTTGTTGTGACCAAAGTGGAGGACCCAGCATCTGGCCTTGTTGAAGCTCATCCCATTGGACTCAGCCCAACTCTCCAGCCTGTCCAGGTCCCTCTGAAGAGCCCTTCTGCTTTCCAGTTGATTGATACTCCTCCCCAACTTGGTGTCATCTGCAAATTTGCTAATGGTACACTCAATCCCCTCATCCAGATCATCAATAAAGATATTAAATAGAACTGGGCCCAACACTGATCCCTGGGGGTATCACTAGTGACTGGTTGCCAACTGGATGCAGCACCATTCACCACCACTCTCTGGGCCCGGCTCTCCAGCCAGTTCTTAACCCAGTAGAGAGTGCCCCTGTCCAAGACATGGGCTGCCAGCTTTTCCAGGAGTGTGCTGTAGGAGACGGTGTCAAAGGCTTTGCTGAAGTCCAGATAGACCACATCCACAGCCTTCCTCTCATCCACCAGGCAGGTCACCTGATCATAAAAGGAGATCAGGTTGGTCAGACAGGACCTGCCCCTCCTAAATCTGTGCTGGCTGGATCTGATCCCTTGTCCATCTTGTAGGTGCTGTGTGATTGCACTTAGGATGATCTGCTCCATAACCTTGTCAGGCACTGAGGTCAGGCTGACGGACCTGTAGTTTCCCAGGTCTTCTTTGCAGCCATTTTTGTGTCTCAGAGTGACATTGACCAACTTCCAATCATCTGGGACCTCCCCAGTGAGCCGGGACTGTTGGTAGATGATGGAGAGCGGCTTGGCGAGCTCTTCTGCCTGCTCCCTCATCACCGTAGGATGGATCCCATCTCGTCCCATAGACTTGTGAGGATCCAAGTGGCTCAGCAGGTTGCTAACTGTTTCCTCCTGGACTACAGGGGGGCTATTCAGCTTCCTGTCTCTGTCTACCAGCTCTGGAGGCCAGTTGTCCCGAGGACAACCTGTCTTACTGTTGAAAACTGAGGCAAAAAAGGTATTAAGTTCCTCAGCCTTTTCCCCATGTTTGGTGATTATGTTCCCCCCCATGTCCAACAAAGAATTGAGGTTTTCTTTACCCCTCCTTTTGCTATTGATGCATCTGTAGAAGCACTTTTTGTTATCCCTAACAGAAGTGGCTAAATTGAGTTCAAATTGTGCCTTTGTCTCTCTAATTTTCTTTCTACATGACCTAACTATATTCCTAAACTCTTCATGAGTAGCCAGCCCTTTTTTCCATAGTCGGTAAGCTCTCTTTTTTCCCCTAATTTCCTTTAAAATGTCCCTGTTCAGAAAGGCTGGTCGTCTTCCCAACAGCTCACCTTTCGGCAGACTGGGACAGCCAGTTCCTGTGCTTTCAAGACTTCCTTCTTGAAGCATGTCCATCCCTCCTGGACCCCTTTGTCTTCAAGGGCTATTTCTCAAAGTACCCTCTGAACCAGTCTTTTGAGTAGGCTAAAATCTGCCCTCTGGAAGTCCAGGGTAGAAGATTTTTTGATGGCACTCTTCGTGTCTCTGAGTATTGAAAACTCTATTATTTCATGGTCATTGTGCCCCAGACAGCCTCCAACCACCACATCTCCCACAAGCCCCTCTCTGTGAACAGCAGGTATAGCAGGGCCCCACCCCTGGTAAGCTCATTTACCAGCTGGAGCAGGAAATTATCCTCTATACACTCTAGAAATCTCCTAGACTGCCTCTTCTTTGCTGTATTGAGTTCCCACCAGACATCCGGCAGGTTCAAGTTGCCCACAACAAGAAGGGCTGGTGATTTTGAGACATCCACCAGCTGCTTGCAGAATAATTCATCACCCCTTCATCCTGGTTGGACGGTCTATAACAGACTCCCAGAAGAATGTCAGCCTTGTTGGCCTTCCCCTTGATTCTGATCCACAGGCACTCCACCTTATCCTTACTGACTTCAAGTCCTATAGAGTCAAGAGACTCTCTAACATATTTATAAGAATATTTTTTCTTTCAATTTAAAAGTAATATTGGAAAATAAAATAATTTGAAAAAACATTGGAAAAGTATGAAGAAAAGTAGTATCATTTTAAAAGTCAGAGTCTATAATGGATATTTTGCAAAAAAGCTACAGAAAAGTATGAAAATGTAGATAAGCTTGTAAAACAAAAATGTTCTCTATTTGATCACTGAATAGAAAGTTAATGTATGTTGTATTACAGTAAAATTCAAAATGCTTGTTATTGCAGGGCAGAAAAACGATGGAATAATCTTCATCTTACTGCAACTGTTATCAGAAGAGTAGCATGTTCCTTTAAAGTTAGAAAACTTACAGACTAATAAATATTGCAATAAGTCTTTTTGCATTCATCTTAGTAGCTTATCAGTCTTTTAAAACCAGTATTAGTTGTAACAGACTACAGGAGTTCATATTTTTAAAGACCTGACTATATTAGGTGAAATCATATGACATCAAAACCTTGAATCATGGACAGCGTTATCCTAAAATGTCTGTCAGATACATTGGTAAAAACACTGAAATAGGAGCATCTAATGCATTAAATAAAAAAAAATTCTGAATTCAGTTGGAAAATGGTCATGATAAAATAGAAATAGAAATTATATTTCTACTTCAAAAATTAACACACAGTTAAGAAACTTTTTTCTGTATATATATCAAAATGAATATACAGAAGGAATGTGGTAATCTAATTCTCAAAACAACTTTAACATTGCTTCCATCTATATGTAAAAACCCCTGCTTTTTTTCTGACAGATGTTTCAGCTCTGAGTTATTAGGAATAGTGGTGTAATTCCTAAAAGTAATCACAACATTTTTCTATGAACTCTTCAGTTGAAAAGTACTGTGTAATGCTAGAAAATTAAATTTCGTAAAGGTGCCTATTTTGACTCAGAAAATATATTCCATCCTTTCTAGACTACAGTTAAAGCCATCCAGTTGACAAGGAGTTATAATCAAATGTGGAAGCACTTTCTTTAAGATTTCACAGATTGAGGCACGGAGACGTTAGGAAAAAAAAGGGGGGGTAAAAATTAAAAATTAATGCTTTCAAGTTTAGTCAATCAAGAGAGAAAATATTCAGGATTCCAGCCCACTTTTGAAAACTTTACCCTCTCTCTCTTTCCCAAATTTTTTCCAGCAAATTCATCTCAGAGTCAGGAATTAATAACTCTAATTCTTCATTGTGGGAGTGAAATTACTCAGCTGGTTGTGACTTTTGGTAATAATCAACCATAAAACTTTCTTAATTATCTGAGTAAGTTGGATTTATCTTTTCCATGATAGAAGCAACACCAAATAGCAAAAAATTATTTCTGACCTATAGAATTTTTGTGCTTCTGAGAGTAAGAATTTCTTTTTGACAACTAGGATTTTAAACTAGTGGGAATTTGATAATTTTCTTCATTATCAGACTGTCATTATGTGATGAGAAGCGTGTTTTTCCTATTCATCCATTTGCAAAAACATATTTAATCATACAGGTATAATACATATTTCAACTGGTTTGAAGAATCCTTGAGGGCCAAGAAAGAAAAGAAAAAGAAATATTTCTAAATAAACATGATTGTGGGAGCCCAAACCCAGCTTTCAGCAAAAGGAAGTTCGGTAAAGTTGAATCACAAACCTCGGAAAACAAGGCTGACAAACATCTCGTTATTCAAGAAATTTGGACCCTTGTCCTGAGACCTGTTGATGTGCAACCCAGAGATACAAACCTGGCTCCAAGAAGAATTAAGAAAGGACTTTTTGAGATGATTCTTAAAACCATGTCTAAACCCCTGTAATCCCTCTATCCCCCATGTAATCCTACTACAAAAAAAATTAACTATTTGGAAATTGCAGTAAAAACTTGTGTAACTCCACAATTAACATAGGTTGTCCCCTTCATTAACATGTCCAGCCCCAGACACCTTTAAAATTGTGTTCTCGTGTTCAATAAAGCATTCCAGTTTCCCCATACTGGAATCGTGTCTAGCTTTGATTTTTCAGACCGCCACTCATGATCTTTCATAAGATGACCATGAACACAAATAAAAATGAGTCCTTGACGTGATCCATCTCCATGAACACTAGGAGAATTAATGACACAGAACAGCTGTCAAACAAACAAGACAGTTTATGTCAGCCAGGAAGCACTGAAAGCTGCTGATGTGAGCAAGACTGAAGAAAAAGCCACAGTGAGCATGTGGTGGGCTTCATTATCAATGTCCTTTAGTTTTCCTCTCTCTGCCCAGCAAAACTCCTCAGTTAGAAGATTTCTGTGTCCTAACAAAACTGAGCATTTCAGTTCAGGAATTCTTTTGCTGCAGAGGATTCACTCTTTGAGGAAAAGACAAATCCACATCGGTGCTCTGGCCACAGTGGAGGATCCTGTCACTTATGTGTATACAAAGCTGTGATAATACGGTCATATTCAGGTTAGCTTTCATAAATGTATGCCTTAGAGACTTGTTCAGCTTCCTTTACAGTCCAAACTTTCCCATCAGTCTTGAATATAAAAATTCCTTAGACCATTTCTCTACCCTTTTAGCAGTAAATCTATCTTAAACACACTGAAATATTAAGACAGTAGGGGTGGGGGTTTTTTTGGTTGCTTGGTTGCTTTCTTTTGTTGTAGTTTTTGTTTGCCTGGCTGGCTGGTGACTTATAAACTGTCATTAAACTGCTTTCTTTTTAATCTCTGGACAACTCTTTTTTTTTTTTTTTCAGGAATAGGATTTCTGTAAAATGTTTGTTTGGGTTTTCCCAGTCTTTCACACTGAAAATGATTTGACCACCCACTAATTCCTTTTATATACTCTCATGCTCTCACTCTATGTCTCCCTGTTGACAATATCTACTGTGCTAGAAATTGTTAGAAAGCTATTAACATTAAATAACTTTCCTGTTTCACTTCAGCTTTTGTATCTCACTGTTTCCATCCCTCTCCACCTGGCTCATCTACCTCTTCATTATTGCCAAAGGCCAGACTGCGAGTATTTCTCAGTACACTTTTTATTTTTTGTCTGTTTTTTAGCTACCACAATGAGGCTTTTTACCCTGATCTGATCCTCTGTTGTAGTGTAATGGTGAGGTGCAATGACAGAAGAATTCTGCAGCTGGTCTCTTGTTCAAAAGAAGCAAAACCAACATCTTCAGGGCTCTATGACAATTTGAAGAACAATGCCTATCATAGCCAGAGATTACAGACTGCAGATGTCCAACTTCAACAGATGGAATCCAGCAATCTACCACCCTCTGTTAGCACCAGTTCAACATTAAAAAAAAATGAAAACAAATAAACCAAAAATATTGTTGTAGTAGCCTTTGTTAGTTGTTCCTTCGCATGTGTAGACTTAAAACAGGTTATAAAGAGTGATCTTTAAATATCAACCATGCTAATTTAAAACATTCTATACATGTGAAATAAAAGTACCAGTAAGTAAGTACTTGAAGTTTGGCAGAAAGCTTAGCCAGAGTTCTCCATTATTTTTGCTGCTGTAAATCCATTGTCTATCCAGAATCTATTTCAATCTTTCTTTTTACATTTGTCTTCAGTAGTTTTAACTCATTTAGGAGATACTATGGAAGTTTTGCTCCAAATTTACTGCAAATAGAAAATAAATTACTGGCTAAACTAAGTAGTAATGTGTGTCAAGCTGAGCAAGCAGATGGCACTGTTTTCATTCTTACTCATTTATTTTGAAGTATTATGTTAAATATTTATTAGAAAAAATATTCTCTGAATTACTGAGGATAAAATATAGCAATCAAACATTTTAGGAAGAAATTTATAATTATAGAGCAGCATTCTAATATGTATACAAAAAATGTTGTTTCAAAAAAAACAAAAATCCGTAAATATTTGAAAAATGTCCTTATGTAAAAGACAAAACTGTAGGCTTAAAGTACAACTTTTCTGCTAAATGGTGAATTAAAATGCAGAATGCCACTCTCATATGTGTTTTCAGTTAAATAAAATTTCATGTAAAAGTCAGAGCTGCTGTACTAAGAAAGTAATATTCTACAGTATATGAAATCTTCATTCATTCAATCTGTCGTTTCCTAAGTGACACTGATTGATTACTATATATAACCATAGAAAGCTTGCTAGCAACGGAGCACTGAGCATCCCAGCTAATAAAATGTGTTCCTTAAATTGACAAAAAATCCTTCCAGATAGAAGCATCATAAGGAAAAGACAGTGAAAACAAAAAATACGTCTCATCAGCAAACCCAGGTCATATTAGACTCAACAGAGACAATCAAGGACAGTCACACAATCACACCATTGGGTGACAGAAAAATTCCAAAGGTCACTGCAGTCCACTGGTAACTTTTGCTTCTTTAGTTGCACTTCTCCATTGATTATTTTAATGACAAGCCTTTCAATATGCAGAATGTTTCAAATATGTCTTGTATGTGACACAGATCCCACAGACAGATTGTCTTTGTCCACTTGAGTTACCAGTTTTCAGCTTCATTTGAACAAAATCACAGAGAGCTCCCTGCTAAAGATGATTGAACAAGATAGTAAGAAGTAGGCATTTCGCAGAATATCAAAATGTTCAAGTTGAGATTTGTAGGTAACAGGTAATTTAGCAATACCCTTTTAAAATTATGGAATATACTCACCATGACTCTAAAGGATAGAGTCATGTTGGTCATGCTGGTATCCCAGTTTGACAGCATAGCTAGAAGCACTAACAGAGGTTCAACACTACTTCTGAGAAAGTAATAGATACCAATTAGTTTTCCAGTAATTATATAGTCATTGTAGATAATTAGAAATGTGGAAGAAAACTTGTATTCCCACACTGAATTTAGGGGGGGTGTAAATGGGGGAGACCTAGTTGTGTTGTTAATGTGGAAGGAATGGTTCTCCTAGAGGTAAATAACACCTGCATATCTGGTAGTACTTGTCTGTATCATGAACAGGATAGGACTCTTCTGGTTTTTACCTTTAAGAATTACACTTTATATATTTATTTCAGTGCATAATGAGATTTTTGAAAAACTTCTTTTTAATCTATAAGTAAAATATTTGTAATTGGTTTATAATTTATGTCAAGTCAAATTCACACACATACACACACACTGTCATAGGTATAAATCTGTTTTATAATCATGATTTCTTATATGTTTGTTTTTCATTAAAAATTCCTCTTCTTGTTAATGCCCTGTGAGTCATTTGCTGTCCTCTACAGTGATAGTCCTTAACCGTTAAAAAAACTCCCGTAAATTTTCTGCTCATACTCACTTCAGAGGTTTAGATATACAAAACCTCATTTGGTTGTCAGTTCCACTGTAACTGATGTTCTTATTTCCAAAGATCATGCATTGCAACTTTTTACTTTATTATGTCAAAATGGCATTAGACTCTACATTCTGTGCTGATATTAAAGCTGAAAACAGGGCTATTAGTTTCTACTGTAGATTATTAACCATCAATGCATTCCAGTTAAGAAACTTATTTTTCTTTGTTTGATGTTATTTTTCCCAGTGCAACCTGTCTTTCAAACATCTGACAGAGATTTGTTTCTTGATAGTTACTTCCACTAATCTTATCAGCTATCAGAAAAGCCAGGTCCTGCTGCTCTTTGCAGGAAACCTTCTGCACAATTCCAATTATACAATTCCTTGAAATCATCATACATCCAACATGGATGGGCTCTTAAAGTTCAAAATATTACTGCTTTGCCATATTATCTACTATTTCTACATGATTTATATGCAAGAACAATTTCCTTGTAATATTTCCACTACATACCTGTCGTGACGAGGGAAGAGAGAGACGCTCAATATGAGAATCAGCAAGTTTCATTTATTGAACACTGCTAACAGCTTAATATATGCTTTATAATTAGCTCATACATATTGCAAAGCTAAGCTCATTACTGGTTCTTGCTTAAATGTTGATTCCGCCTTTACTCCCTTCTTTTGTTGACACAAGTGGCTCTCAGTTGCTTTTGTTTTGCTAATCACAACATCCTGTTTACAAGCCAACTAGCACGTACACAGACACTGTAGTCTTGCCATGGCCTTGCTATCTCAGATTTTCTCATTGGCCTGGACAAGCTGTGTTCTATACTCTAACAGCTCGTCCATAGCTTTAGCCATATCCATATGTCCTTGTCCTGCTAGCCAATTCTCTACACATACCGTCTTCCTTCCACAGTTCATTAGAAGACTCCTTTCATTATCATGTAGAAAAAAATTTTCCTACTTGAAAGCATTTACTTTCAATGCTCTGTGTATGCAACAAGCTAAGAATAGGTATTTCTGACTTGTGGTTCATTAAGAAAACCATATGTGTGTGCACACATGCGTGTGTGGCAGGGGGTTGTTTGCAGTTTTTTAATATTTTTGCTCACAGGTCATGGAATGGTTCTGAATCAAAAGCTTCCAGTTCACTAGTACTGAAAAGATAGCAGATAAATTTTACTAGCACAAGTTGCTAACACTGTCAACACATGTATAGAATTATTTATAAGAAGCATACCTTATCTATTATTCTGTCACATGTGCCATTGCATTTTCTAGTGCCATTAAGCTAATAAAAAAGTAGTATATTCCGATGTGTTAATAAAACATAAGTATTTAGTTTGTAGTATTGAACTCACTTTCATCTTCAGACATATAGGAAGGAGTACCATTTTATATCTTGAATTATTCTGAAGTGAGGTTCACTTAGATATTTTTAACCCAGTCATCAAAGAGGAATAAACACCTTTAAGAGGACTACTCACACTATCTCACAATAGATAAATATGACCCCCTTTGTGGTTGAGGGAAAGGTCATGTATGTTATTTACTTGGATTTTCGTAAAACCTTTGTCACCATTGCCCACAGCATTCTCCTGGAGAACTGACTGCTCTTTGCTTGGATAGGTGCTCTGTTCGCTGGATAAAAAATTGGCTGGATGTCCAGGCCCAGAGAGTGGTGGTGAATGGAACTAAATCCAGTTGAATGGTTGGTTGAATGGTTGAAGTGCGGTTCCCCGGGGCTCAGTACTGGGGTCGCTTCTGTTTAATATCTTTATCAATTATCTGGAAAAGGGGATGAAGTACATCATCAATCAGTTTGCAAATAACAGTAAGTTGGGTGGAAATGTTGATCTGCTGGATGGTAGGAAGGCTCTGCAGAGGAATCTGGACAGACTCGATTGATGGGCCAAGGCCAGTTGGATAAGGTTCAACATGGTCAAGTGCTGGATCCTGCACTTTTATCACAACAACTCCATGCAGCACTACAGGCTTGGAGAAGAGTGGTTGGAAAGGTAATAGATTATTGTTTAATTGGATTGTTATTGGATTATTGGATAAGTGGGAAAGATATTATTGGAGCAGAAGAGGAAAGAAGACAGAGGTTTGTGATTTTGTTGTGGCACAAACTGTCTTAAAGAATCAAGTGCTTTTTGTGCCCTGCTCCACAGGATATCAATGAAATAAATTCATTTCCTTCAGTCCTACACTCTTCTAGCTTTTCTCTGACACATGTCACTAGAGACCCAGCAGTCAACAGAAAGAGTGTTTGTCAATTTCTCTTATTTTTGAGTTATAATGGAAGTCATTATTCTGAATAATAGAAATAATTATTTTGTTGCGTATTTTAAGTGTTCGGAAATCTGCATTTCCTGAGGTTTGGAGGGGGTGGTGTGAGAGTTTATTGAGTTTTGAAAGTTTTTTTTTTTTTGTTATATGTTTTTGTGGCTCCTAATGTACAGAGTGGTACAACAGGGTGTGCATTATGGTATTCTAGTGACATATTTAGGTGATTTTTACATAGAAAGAAGAGGGTAGAATGCCAGCAACCTCCTAGACATTTCATAATTAGTTCATAATCATAGTTCATTCCCTGGAGTATCTCATTCTGTTCATGAGCTCTTTAAAAAATACAAAGAATTAGAAGGAAAATACTTGTGACATTGACAGTATTTTTTTTTCAATTAAGCAAAATACTAGAAAATACTAGAAAAAGTAAGCACTGATACTTTCCAAGTGAATATGATCATATTCTATGATTCCAGCAAATTTTTGCTTACTATACATTATAGCTGGATGTCGTATTTGTCATTTTTAAACACTGTGCAAATGAGACAATATACATTCACAAGAGATACAAACTACCAGAGGAAGTCTCAACTTTTAGAAATAATTTATACTGAAATAAGGACCTGTCTTCTTGCACAGAGTAGGATCCGGTTTCCTCAGGTTACTACAGTTTCTTCCAGGATCTTCTATCAGGAGCTGATGCTTGATATTGGGACATCACATAAGACAAACTGGCCAGTGTAGCCATCCCCAGAAAAGAAAATCTTTCTTGTTCTAGGGGATGCAACATGACCGAAGACACTGGCTACCTCTACACTCTCAAATGCATCTGCTCCAAGAAGCCAATCCTGGCTCCAGGCTTAATGAAGTAATACCTCTCCTCACTATTCAGTGTAGGGTAGCATGCTATGCCCTCTTTAGCTGAGCAGCCACCTCCAGGTTTTATAGTACTTGGTCTTAGGCTTTCTTTGGTATCTGAACCAAAGCTTATTTGCTTATAATTTTCATTGCTGTGGCTTTTTGAGTTCTCACTGATTGAAAAATGTGGTGACTGTGCCACAGCTGTTGTTTCTTTTTCTAGAACATCAAATATCATTATGTATTTATCTCCAACCGATGAAAATCAGAGGAAAGCTGACCCAAATGGACTTCTCCTTTGAAAAGACTTGCAAAAGCCATTATTATAACACATATTTTAATTAACATAATGCAATTATACCATTCTTCATGCATATGTGTTCCTATGTTGGCTTGTGCACAGAAGTTAAATAGGCCTCTAATTTTCAAATATGAGTATATACAAAATGAAACAGAAGAAATATGAGACCAAGATTTTTTTTTTCCTGTGTTGGTACTTTGAATGTTTATACCAGTATTTCTGAAGTTCTTTTGACCATTACATAGAGTCTATTATAAAGTATACATAGGAAAATTATTTCATTTTAAATGTGTCTTAGATTTTTAATCTTTCTTGAAAGTCTCCTTGAATCTCATTCTTTGATAAAACATTATTAAATATAGATGATGCTAGCAAAGAAAAATGAAATTAAAAAAAAAAATGAACACTCTCCAGACTTGTCCTTCATCATTAAATTGGTAGATACAGACAATTCCAATAAACAAGAAATTTTACATATATTCATGTCTATAGTTCTATTCCAGAGAGAGAATATTTAAAAACTAGATTCTCAAAAAATAAAAAGAACAAACTGATTAAGGATCCTCCAGGTAGCATCCCAGCTATAATTATATGTTCAGCTGCTTCAGTTGACACTGAATTTATTAGTCCTTTGATGAAGTCACAAATAAGCTAGCTCTCTATGAGACATCTCTCACAGATCTCTGACTGTTCTCTGACTCCTCTCACTGACTATCCATCCCTTCATTGGTTATATGGGGAATCTATGGTGACTTTACTTAAAGTGTCTCAATTTAGAGTTGAGAAGTAGGTAGAATTAATGACTGTAGGTCACCAGGTACTTCCTTGGAAAGTTTAGATGTTCTTTAGAAAAGACTTTTGGCTGTTGCTGTTGTTCTTTGCTTTAGGACACTAACCAGTTAAATATAAAAATACATTATTTCTGTTCTTGTAAGAAGGAACACCATTACCTGAAACTACCTACAAACTTTCAAAAGCTATTAAAAAGATAAAATCATACTAGGCTGAGCCTTGGTTTAAAGGAAGTATTCAGCAGCAAAATGACATATGATTTTCTATAACATCGTGGCTAATGACTGGGATTACAGATTGCAAGTGTAAAAGAGAATATCCAGTACAACAGTAAAAGCAATTAGACATTCAGCTTTGAAAATACTCAGAGCAACACAGCGCAGGTCAAAACTTGTAGAGGCATTTTGGCACCAAGTTCACACAGATTTAAGAAGCAGATAAACATCCACATGTCTGTAAATACTTAAATCATACAATATGTAATAACACAGCTCTGTCTCATATTAATAGTTATGAAGATCCTGTGCAGCATTTACTTTAACAAATTCCAATCAAAATAAAAAAAAAAAATTGTTTCAATAAACTAAGTAAAAACCTGTAGAGGATCAATCTATAGAGGATAAGAGAATTCAATCTGCACTAAATCCAGATGAGGAACAAAAAAACCCACAAGCCAACATAAAGAAATGCAAACAGCCAAACTGATATTCAATAAAAAGTGGAGGATTAAAAAAAAGAAGTGATGCTTACATATTTTTGAGAGTATTGGTGAAATAATATGGCATGAATACATTGAGACAGG
The DNA here is from genome assembly GCF_009829145.1 of Chiroxiphia lanceolata. Taxonomy (NCBI): domain Eukaryota; kingdom Metazoa; phylum Chordata; class Aves; order Passeriformes; family Pipridae; genus Chiroxiphia; species Chiroxiphia lanceolata. The sequence continues at coordinate 64,634,068 of NC_045638.1, read as the reverse complement.
ATGGAAAAAGTTCACAGCTCAGACTAGGACGTGATCCACATGCCAGTGGAGCAACTGCACGTATGTCATTCTGCAGATATCTAAGTACCCTTATTTCGTGGCTACTTTGAAAAGACTGGGTCTTTTCTAGACTTTTACAAAAGAATAGGAGAATTATTTGGGTCAGGAAAAGATATAGAATGTGAAAAAGTTAAAATATGAACAAGGTATATCAGTAGCTATTGTCTATATGTATTGGTTAGTGTTATTTATGTGAGCATGATTTATTACAGATTTAATACTTTATTGCAGACAAAAGAAGACAGACTGTGCTTTGAGATGGCAAAGTAGTACGGACTACATACATGTATAAAACATAACAAAAAAGACTGAAAAGATTGCATAGAATTATCTGAGAGATTAAAATCAATTTATAAGGGATCGAACAGTGAATTTTTTTATATGTTTATAGAAGAAATCCTCCGCAGGTATGATATGCCAATTCTCCGTTAATTCCAATGGTACTTGTAATGTCTATCAGTTAATACTGAACTTTCCTGTGTAGCTTACAAGAACATCTCTTGGGGCTGAACAGACTCTTAAGGCAAAACTCCATCTAATTTTATACATAAAAACCCAAATTCATTTGTTTTTATCTGGTCATTTAAACACCCTCTATTGAAAAAAAATCGTAAATTAATTGATCTGTTCTTCACTATGTATCTTATGATGAGATGAACAGACATCTGGAATTACCTATCTATCTCCCTCCTGTCTATAAAGGAAGTAAAGACAATTAAATGTAGATTACATTATATTTCAGTTAAGTCAGCATAGGTATATAGTGACACTGAGACAACATTTAGGATAGCCACAGGAGGCTGACAGAACAGGACCAATGGCAGACCTATGATCTTCTGTAGTGGTAGCAGGAGAAGGGACAGGATACTGTCAGACACCCCAGATAGCATTATATACCCACGTACAGCAGTAAATCAGTCCCTAGATGACTCATTGTCATAGAGTTAGGGATTAGTTCAGCTACCCAAAGATGACTAATGTCACTGGAAGTGTCCCACTTATGCAACATGTGTACATGATGCTGAAAATATATTATTGCACCTATGAGCACTTTAAGACTACATTTGTCAAACTAAATCAAGGTGCTGGTCACCGTGCTGTTTAAATTAATCAAGAAAAAGTGTCCAAAGATATACATTCAAATCTTTTTCAAAAGTAAATAATTTTAGCTCTGCTTGCTTCATATTTTATCAGCTGAATGCCAGTTGAAGGCCCACTATGAAGTTTAAATGATAATCTTGGAATGTGTAGCTATGGACAGTGAACATTTTATATCTTTTAGTTGCATGAACACATGCAGAGAAAAAAAAGAGTAGAAAAATCCATAACTTATAAAAAGAGGTGTAGTTTTTACATTTGATATAACAGGAGAATATCAAAGTTGAAAGGGAAATATTGTGTCTGTATTTTCTGTCTTCAATAGACAGCAAAAGATGTGTTTTGATTAAAGTCAGTATAATCTGACATGAGGAGAAATATGTAGGTTCTTTCCTCAGTTTATGAATTAAAGCAGCAATGAATCAATAAAGCTGCATGAATCACTCAGATTTATTTATGCTGTTAATGCTGTCATTTCTCAGTATACAAGTATTCCTGAAAATAAACCTGTCTAATATCAGTCCCACATCTTTAGATATTTAGAATTTAGGAAGAATGTATTTGTGATTTTTATAGACATTCCTCAAATTCTTCAGTAACAAAATGAGAAACTGTTATCTCTGTGCCATAAATTGCATTTTTCTTTTTCAGGTAACAGCAGTTTTCAAAAACTTCCCATAAACCACCTCTATTTTTTTATTCAGAAAAATGTATCTGCTACTTTTGTGCAGTACATAGGCTCAGCCAATATACAGTGCATTACCACACAGAAGCACATATTTCTGGGTTCTTTTGTAGTTTCAGTTGCAATTAGAAAGTTATGTATCAATGGAAATCTAATCAGGAGTTTTCTACCCTTTCTGAAACATTCTCACTTTAAAATGAGTTTATCGTTTTAGTAGTTTGCATAATGTGACTTGAAATAAAAACATAATACTATGATGACAGGCAGGGATTTGAGCACCAAAAAAATGCATTGGAATTTCTGCATGAGTTTTCTAGCTATTATTCCAGGAAATAGACCCCACTTTCTCAACACTTCTTATGCACTTTCATTGTGAATATGCCTTTTATCCTCAACATTGACTGTGGACTGTTTTCAATATTTGCAGTCTAACACAGCTTTATATGGTTTATTATATACCTTAAGTTCTATAATTTCTCTCCATAGACTATAAGATAAAATACTGCTTTCTATATTATAGGTTGTGGAGGCTTTTAGTCACACAGAGGGAGATAGTAATGACTGGAGAATGAAACCATCTTCTTCCTTTCATTTCACAAGACTGGCAATTGTATAATAGCAAGAAAAGTGTAACCCGCACTATGAATAGAAAAATATAACCCATGGAAATAATACATCTCAGTTATTTTATACGCAATTTTCTCTTCTTACAATCACACTTTAAATTGGACATGATAATATCTTTTTTAGAGTCATAATCTCTTTCACTAGATGATTTATATTTCTGTTCATTTAGAATGATACTAGAAACATTTCAATTTATTTCCAGAAAATTAGAAATTTACATTTTGTTTAGGTTGAAGTTTACCCAAACTTTGATTCTTGGTTCCAGAATAATTTTCTAATTGATACACCATTTATTATCTTGATTGATTCCCCTTTTATTACTTTTGCAGTATTCTGAGAGTTAATAATGTCTTAACTACTTTATGTTTTCCCTTCTGAAGGTTCTGAATTTCTATGTAGAAAATGCTGTTCACTGCAGATAACAAAACCATTTAAAAAATTCTGCTGTAACCAATCCACTATTGGTCTATGTGCAAGATGAATACTAAAAGCACCATTAGCAACAGAGACAGAGAGTTACTAATCACTTATCGACAATTACATAATTAATTAAGTAGTTGCTTCACATTAACATTTTAAATCTGAGTGTATATTTTCAGTTATGTATTTAAAACAAATATTTGTCGAACTGCAGGACCAATCGTAGTTGCTTCCTAACAAGAGAGCTTCAGGAAACAAGAAGTAAGCATTATGCTGCACATGGCTTTTGTCTGCATTCATGACTCGTAATCATGCTACGCTTCTTGTACAGCAAAGGAACAGCATGTACTTTATCATGCACAAGAGACTACTGTCTTCTTCCCTGTGTTAAAACTTCTTTCTGTTGTTATGGATAAAATGACCCTTTAATTATCTTCAGAGTCAAAAATACAAGAACGGAAATAAGCCTCTATATGAAAACATTTGGGTTTTCCTTGCGAGAAGAGTAGCTGATTGATATATGTGTTTATTTCCATTTCTTGAGACTGCAAAATGTACTGACTATTTAACTAAGCCTTCTATCTACAGTGCTTCTTGTGGAAAACACCATCCTAAAAGTTTTCAAATGAGAAATTCCTTCATAAAATCCTGTGCCAGTAGGATAAGCACCATATACTTCTCTCAAACTTCATTCCTGTCAATCGTGCAAACAGATGACAGAAATGCACAGTTGCCTCTTTTGTTTATATCCCAGTGTTACTACTTCACTATTCGGCAGCTTGAGAAAAAAGTTGTGATTTGGGAGAGGGTGGGGTTGTATGTGTGTGCTATGTGTGTGGTGTAATATTACTTCTCAGATCATTATTTCCAAAATACTATAAAGTGTAATGACTGTGTTTTAACTTCTTTATATAACAAGGCTCTGTAATATTGATTAAAGGGAAAACAGAGCTTCCTTCCAACATATTTTAACACAACCAGGCCTAGAATACCTCTCTACACATGAATATAACCAGATACATCAATGACTGTCTAATTCTTCACTTTTAGTGCTGACTTGACGTCAAGGAAAAGCTCCCTGTGTAATAAACTGAAATGTTTCTCTGCAACATTTACAAACTCCTGGAAAAATTGCCTGAAGGCTCAAAGATTTAAAGTTTTTTGTCTAATAAACAATTTAAATAATCCTATTAATTTAGTAAATCAATAAAAAATAAACAATGAAGACTCCTTTATGTAACTTCAGATGGAAAGCTACTCTTTATGCTTCTTTAATACTATAATGTATTCTATCTGTCAGACAGTTACGAATATTCTTGTCTCTAAAAATCCCTACTGGAAAATGGAAGTCTAAGAGAGGGCAATGAATCTAACTATTCATGATGGAAGACTTATCAAGGTAACTACACTGATGGGGAATAGGGAAAGCTGATGTATTAAAAATGCCTCTACTATTACAACCTGGGGGTAAATGTCTTTTAGTTCAAGCACACTTTTTTTTAAATAAACAAAACCATTTATATTCAGATCAGTGGTTGTGTTGTCAATAAACATCACTCACAAAGGCCCACTTACCTCTAACTTTTCTCTCTTTGGTCCATCTCTCTTCCAGCAGCTTCTCATTTCTTCCTCACGTTTCCACACAACAAATTGCTGTGTCCGCAACAGATTCCCTTTCTTTATGACTCTTGCTACACATACCATTCTCATTAAGCTAAATGATATTTCTGGGCACAGGATGATACTACAAGGAGATAGACTGGATAGCTCTGATCTCTTTTTCTGCCTCCTTCAAAGGTCAAATCATAGATGCTTTTTTGTTTGACTCCTTTTCTCTTTTTTTTTTAACTTAGAAGTGCTCTCCATGTCACAACATCAAAAAATGAAATGTTAAGATTGCAAACAAGCAAACTTCTCTGTATTGAATACCATCTTTCCTAATTCTCTATTCTCACATAGCCTTCAGATATTACTCAGGGCACAGGTTTCACACGCACCCTGTGCCCTATGCCATGGGCATATCCTAGGTCCAACAGCATGTGAAATGGCAGTAGAAGCCTTTGTTTAGTCAACTAAACTGAGCCCCTCGTCAGTGTATTACAAGGTGCTTAGAGGTATTCAGCTGACCAGCACAGGTGTCTCAATTGCAAGGAAGTATAGAGACAAGGAGGCTCAGAAACTTTTAGCTGTGTTGACTCAATTTTCAGTGGCTGCCCAAAGTTCCTTTCATACCTCTAATGTAAAGCCGTAATTAAGAGAAAGTCATAGCTTTCCTCTATTCAAGGTATCTTGGATTTGAGAAAAGGAGGTTCTCTTGCACTCATGCCTCTGTTGTGGCTTTGGGAAGGTGTACAAGCTTAGTGCCTTTGAATTTTTTCATTGGTTCCTCAGGCTGTAATGTCATATGTAAGGGCTGTATAAAGCCATAACACAAATCTCAATTATCAAAACAAATATATGAGCAAATCCTTTTGTAGCTGATGTTTTTTGTTTCAGATAATCCTCCTTTCACGTTGTGCATTGGTATCAGTGTAAGCATGTGACACTAACATCTTTACTATATCTGTGCACACTCACACACAGTGAAAATCTTTAGATTCGGGTCTTAATAGGAGCCATAGTGAAATTAATTGTGATACTCTGTTGTGAGACAGAGATTATCCTTGTTCAGAGCAGCAGAGGAACTAATGTGGTATACAACAGTAGAAACAAGAAAAAGAGGAAAAGTATGGAGAGCTTTACCACAGAGTAAATCTGGAATTAGTCCTGAGAACCTAATAAAGCTACAGCACTGTTGCATTGCAGGGAAAAGTTCTGAATTGGTATTTTGCAGAGGAAAAGAGTTACAGGTAAAGCAACTGAAGACAGAAAATACTAATCTAAAGGACCGGGTTTATGCCACTTTCAATTGTTTAGTTTATTCCCCTCAAGCCATTTCAGAGTAGACATGAGAACATACTCCCTTTGAACAGTTTAGCTCTTTCAAAAAGTTGAAATCAAAACCTTTCACATCCACCTGTGAAAACCATCACAGCTATGTCACTTTTATTTCTACTGGCTAATTTATTCTAAAAGCATCTCTAAAATATTAAAATGTCAAAATCACAGGATGCACTGATAATGAAGATAGTACAAGCTACTTTCGTGACAGGACTAGAAGGATAGAAGTTACTCTTTTCATTTGTCCACAGTATCAGTGAAAACACATCTGCTAATTACCTCTTCAGCCAGACACATCATTGCCTGTGTGAGTGCTTCTCTCCCATTCCCCTGGAAAGCTAAACTGTCTTCTTAAATCTCAGGTGAACCAAGCTAACCTCTGCCTGTGCAGTGAACCATAAAGGAGTAATACTCTTGGAATCATACAGCTGTCTCATCTGAGAGACAGCAGCTTACACTATCACCAAACTGTTGAGTTGCTGGCTGAGACAAGACCTGAGATCAACCTAGGAGCAGTACAAAGCAACCTCCCAGGCTGAATGCTGAGGTGCAAGCTGGCATTAAATCTTCAGTATGAAAGACCCTTTCTGGCTGAACAATTTCTGGGACTTTGGGGTTATCGCACTTTATAAAGCAATGATTAGAGAGGTTATGTTTCTTACCTGCTTCATATAACACTAGATGATAAAATAAGGTGTAAGCAGTGAAGAATCAAGATCTTGAATCTGCTTTATTCAGGCAATAACCAAAGAATTAAACGCTATTGATACTTTTTTTAAAATGTAACAAAATAATTCAAAAGCTGCTTTAGCCTTAAGAGATTTTAAAAGGATCCAAGATATCATACTGCCATGGGTAAAAATATATCACCATTCATTATAAATCAGGTTTTCAAGGGTATATAACATTTAAAAAGTTACTAAAGGCTGGTGTTATAAATTCAGTACAAGAACATATTTGGGGGAAAAACAATGCAAATCTTTTCCCCACTTCTTGGTTATATACACCAAGAGAAAAAAAATAGCAGTTTATCATTGAGAATGAAAGAAAAACATTATACGAATTAGAGTCTGTCTACTGTGAAGTCTACAATTTCTTTATGCATATTTGCACATTTACTGGGTACTTAAGAAGAGGCACCTTCCTTTAGCTGAAATTTTCAAGGCTATGCAATAACAGATGACTCTGGGCAACTTTGAGAAGGGCGGAGGATGGAAATAATGAGACACAAACTTTATTACTTACAGATATATTTTCTGTGTAAATACAGCCTTTTTTTTCTCCCTACAAAAATTTTACAGGGAGATTTATTTTGCAAACAGTAACTGCATGTGGTAACTACACTGATAAATATAAAACCTAATAACTTCTGTATGCCAAAAAAACCCCCAACCAAACAAACTTAATTAGAAGTGCTGATTCTTAAAAAGTCTTAATTCATCCAGTTTTCTTTACAGGCTAGAGGTTTTCAGTGGCATTTATTCCTTATGTTTTTTGGTGAACATCTGATGAAAGTAACTGCTGGGAATCTCAGATGCAATTCTCTTATAATTCATAAATAAAATGTTACTTAAATATAATCTGAAGCCCATTTATTTGCCATGTGTATTTATGTGTATTATCTCTATATATCCTTGTTGGACCAAATTCTTGATTTAGTATTTGTTTGGATAAAGTCTGCAGTGAAATTATTTTAATATCCAGATTTAATTTAAACCAGAAGATAAAATGTTTTAATTTAATTTATTTAAAACAAATACACTGTAAATGTAACAAAATGTCTTCTACTTCTGTTGACTTAAATGGAAATAAAATAAGATGAAAAAAATTGACATATATGTCCAATTACCTGTAAGATAAGACCTGTCCTTCTAATCAGTTCTGTGTAGATGGGTCTTGGCATCCTTTAAGGAACTCTATTGATTTTAGAGGACACTCAATCAAATGATCAAACATGCAATTCAGTGAGTAAGGTATTAAGGCAAAACTGTAAAAATTGCCATGCTAAGAATGTTAGAATACAATCACAGGCATTTAAGAAATAGCTGGTCTATTTACCCTAGAAACAGATTTTCCTGTTATCGAGTTGTAATTAATTATAATTATTATTCACTGTTAAATTTTGAATTATTGTTATTCTTTAAAGATCAGCAACTCATGAAGAAATTAAGTGTTTTATTAATTATTATGGTTAGCTAACTTCCAGCTTTCTGTTATCTTTCTTTTAACTGCTTCCTATTAATTTTTCCCTTCTTTTATTCGTATTCACCCACCTTCAGAGAATCTGTACCAATAAAATCAGTCCTATCTGACAATCTTTAAAGCAAAATAATTACTAAGATGGTTTCAGAACATCCTATAGATTTTATCAAGCATTAGAGAGAAAATTAGAAGACAATTTAGATAACATCCATTACACCCTCCTATGGTTTCACACCTTACTGAACATGTCATAATTTCTTCTAATTTGTATCAGAATAGAGCTGAGAAAAGTACCATTCAAAGGTCATTGCCAGTCAAGTCCAACCAAAAGCTTCAGACAGACAAAATATCTGAAGAACAAACTTAGGCCTTTTTTATTCACTACTTGTGTTTCCAATTTACATCCCTCGGTACTCCTTCACCATTTTTAACAAAGTTAGCAAATTTTCATCATCCATTATTTTAATGGCATGACATTTAATGTCTTTCCAGATCACCCATAAAGGCTTTAAATGCTAAATATCTTAAGGGTGATTAATTACTCCTGTGTACCATTGTACCTATCCGAAAGCATCACCCTTCATGACTTGCCTTCATTCATAGTTCAGGGCTAGGTCTCTATAAACATAGAATTCTGAGTTAACATTTTCAACAATAGAGGTTATCTTTATCTACTGCTTTCTCTTTTTTCATGACAGTTTTAAATGCTTTTTATTCTTGTAGCTAATACATTGAATAAATTTCTTTGTGATTGAATATTGTTCATGCACTATAGTCATGGTTTCTTGAAATAACAACAAAAACTTAAATTAAGCAGTATATATCAAGATTTTGTTTATTGTAACAAGCATTATTAATAAAGTCAGACTGCCTTTTAGTTAGAAATCTATTGTAATATTGAAGGGCATTTTAATTCTCTAGTAGAGTTTAGCTATCACCATTTCTAGAGGGTAAATAAAAATCTGAATCAATCACAATGTTCTGAATACCATGATGAGTACTGAGTGCAATTTCAGGTGAAAACTGGTCTAGGCCATTTAGAGTTTTATTTACATTACAGGTTATCTCTAATATAATATACCTTTTGCAACAGTTGAGTCAGGGGACAGATTTCAATTACTGTCATAAAAAAATCTGACAAGTATTGGCAGATATTTTTCATGTTTTACCCTTAATTCGGAATTGTTCCATGGACTTTTTAAAGAATGTGGGAGTTGTAACTTTCAAATATGGATGTAAAACATGTCTTTGTTCTGGCATTGCCTTGTCAGTTTATTTGTTATCCTTTCAAATCTTGGTATTTAACTGTTGGAGAGAATGAAGTGCAATTCCTTGACTGATCAGGGCATTTATTTTGAATCTTACAAACATATATTGTGATCCTACCGTGGGAGATATCATCAGCTGCAAGGCACGTCATCTCAAAGCCAAATTATGCTCTTTAATTGTAGACATATAAGAGAAATAATGGGTTCTAGAGGTATGAACCCCAGGATAGGCCCCAATCCATCAACTATCCACCATTATAAATTCCAAAATATTCCTAATTTATGTACTTCTGTAGATTTTTTATAAACCTTTCCACCACAAATCTGTGTTCTCACGGACACATACAACCAAAACTCTATTGTTGTTCCAGTCAAGTGTAGTTTGCATAAAACCATAAAGTGTTTAATAATAAATAAAAAGTTGCATGATCTGATTTCATTGGGATTTTTTGGACACACTTAAATTACACATGCAAAAGAAAAAATTGTAACCGTTCTTTCTGGCTAATTTGCAAGTGTTTATGGAACAGTGCACAGATTCTAGCTCCTCAGATACCTTGTCAGTTTTTAACGATGAAAAACCTTAAGTCAACCATTTTGCTAGAATGTTACCATGAATATTTGGTAAACATGTTTCATGCAAAAATTAAACACATTGACATTTGGTATTTTTTGAGTTCCAGGGATGTTATAGTCCCACTAAGTTACTTTTGTTTCAGCAGCAGCATAAATAATCAATTCAAAGAGATAAAATGATGAATGTCACGGTCATTAACTTTGCAAGAAAGTGTGTAAATAAGAATATAACACTTAGAGTAAACACATTAATTTTATAGCTTATAGATTTACTTTGACTGAAGTTATAAAATCACTGAATAAGAAAACAAATTCTTCTTCTAAAGTGCTGTTTGTAGAAACTCATGCAAGCCATGCAAAGTCTAATTATTAAACAAGAAGTTGACTTTCAGTGAAAAAATTACTTGAAGCATACTTTAATATTATACTATAATATTTTCCTGGGCATGCAATTCAAATAGTAGTATTTGTGATATAAAGATATAAAGAGAAGTTGAAAAGTCTAGTAATGCATCCAAAGTATGTGAGCAATTGTCAACACAAACTTATAGCATATTAGATAAACTCCAAGCCAACAGAATCTTAGTGTAATAGGGTAGTTGCCATTACAGTGTTATTTTAGGATTCAGGTATTGAATTGACAAAACAAAAAGGATAAATCCCTATGGCTTCATACCAGAATGTACTTAACCAATCTCCAAAGACAATACATGAGATATGGGGCTACAGCCCTTCCCTGACCTTTTTTGCATCTAGTCCTTGAATTCCCTTCTGACTCTTTTTTTATTTAACAGCCCAAAAATATCCATATTACAAGAGAGAAGGCAAGTGCTTAGTATGCACTTTAAACTCAGCTAGGAAGCCTAAGTATATCACTGTGCCAGAAAATAATTCTGATCTTTTGCTTGAGTTTCATGAAGCTATTGCCAGAAGTTCCCTTAAGGTTATGAAGTACTGATACTGCACATCTTTGGAAGCACTGTCAGTTTATCTGAGCTGAGGAGCGAGACACACTTATCTTACCAAAGCATTTTTGGGATCCAGAAAAAAAAGGCTATCCTTGTGCCTAGACACCATAGGGACTCAACTGGCTAGGTACATGCAGAGTGTCCCTACCAGAAGACAATAACTTACATCCTAGCTGGGGTACCCATCTTCATAATGCTCTGATTAGGGCATTTGCTCTGAATTTTAAGCATAATTGAACCTAAGAAGATTTGCCTCTTTAACATTCTCCTCTCAGAACACCATTCTAGTCATCAGAAAAACAGAGTCCAAAAATGCAAAACACCTTTCCTGTGTCAGAATGCTCTGTTCTGCTGAAATTATGCTACACATCTGCTTACACTCAAAATGTGTGGCTGCAGAATAAGTGAACCTGCCTTGGTATCCTAGTGGATATACAGTGATTTGAAATACTTCCTTACTCTATTATACTCAATTATTTTACTTGTATGAAAATGCACTCCTGTATGATAAAACATGGGAAATTAGAGAGCTCAGATCACTCCAATGCTCTTCTGTCTCAGATTGTTTTTTTGGGGCTGCAAACAAAAGCTGATGAAAAATCAGAGCTCAGTCTTGAAGATAATTCATATTTTTGTAGCAAATATAAATGTATATTTTCCCATATTTCAGTCTAGGAAAGTACAGTAAAAGCAGTCTACTTTCTAGTATTTAATATTTGAATATTCCACAGGTCATTGAACAGATTACCCCAAAAATGTGCTGAAATAAACTCTGTTTCACAACTTTTAAAAAGTGTTTGTAATTTACAGAAAATAGAGATGCAGCTTAGAAAAATACCATCAATATATTTCACTCCAAAACGGTTAAGAAAGCACCAGAAGTGCATCATAACACTGCTAGTGCAGCTCTGCAGAGGTAGAAGTTTAAATCACCCTTGCATTCTGATTATCTCTTGGTCTGGTTTGACTTTTGATGCAAAATAGAGCTGCTTTAAGGTTACTTTATTCAGTATTAACATTTAAGTCATGCACTCTCCAATTCTCTCCTTTTTATGGAAATTGTCAGATTATAGAAATACACGTCCATATATACCCCCAGTGCGTCATATAACATTTCTGATAAGAGGAAGCTAGGTGTTGCACAGGAAGAGGTATTGTGATTTTATATTGTCAACATTTTCACACAGGGAAATTCTGAGGTAACTGGACAAGGAACTACTGCAGCAGTGTAAAGGCAAGAAGAACATGAGAGGTCCCAGATGTGTATTCTTCAGGGAAACATATTTGAAGCATGTGTGTTTCTTAATTTCAAATAGCTTGAGATTTTGCTCAAAGCCAGGAACGAAATAAGGGCTGTGATGTTCGCTGTCTCATAGTCAGACTCAAATTAAAATATTTACAACTATGTTAGAGAAAGATCAAGCAACATTGACTACGCTTTACTTCTGAGCCAAGAGAAAATAAGCCTTCTACTTTCAACCTCTGCCTTCTGTTGAATCTTTCATAGAGAACAAGTACTAACAGTCTGAACTCTCTAACCTCCCGGTGATGGGTATGTAGTATGTGAATAGTAAATTACCCAGCTCTAAGAACTCTCCAATGTGAAAGTGTTTACTTCTCTTTGAGTAAAGGTACTTCAGAGAAAAGAGGCCTGATCTCAGTAACACCTATTTGGAGATGTACGACAATATGGTTTGATAGCTACAAATGTATTTTGTTTTAATTTAAGAAATTATTTCATTATTGTTCATATAAATTGGGACCTTGCTGACAGATGACATGCAATGCTATGCAAGTGCTTCTGAACAGACATCATTGAAAAGATAGAGCTAAATCAATCTTACAATGACCGGTGATTTTAATGAATTCTTTTAATATGATCAAGAGAACTCTAAAATTGATTTGAGAAATGTCCTCATCGTACTCACAAAGAACACAAAAATGCAAAGATTGATTCTATAATTAGAGAATCCTCCCAAAAGAAAAGTAGAGAGTGACTGAAAAATGAGCTATTGAACTAAAGCACATAAGAGATCTTTGAAAAGAACTTAGTAAGTTTCTGAACACAGCCTTCCTTGAGAAGTAATGAAAACATATGCTAACAGAGATGATTAAACACTAAAAGATGAGTCTTCTGGCTTTTCCTCTAGGGTTTAGGCACCTTAGATCTAATCTTTATTAATCATTCTTGCTGAATGAAGAGGGTTTCATAAATCTCCGCAAGTTTAACCAATATATGTCTTCAAAGAAGATTTCAGGTTTTATAACCATCGTGAGGGTTACCTTTGATTATAGAAATTAAAGAAAACCAGCAATTGATGCAAGAGCAATTGAATGACACAGGTAGGCTCACAGATGCACTTCTTAGTGCTTGCTCCACCTATACATGATCTCTGTAGGAAATAGCCACTTAGAAGGGTCAAAGGCAGTGAGCTGTTGAGGGGGTCTAGCACTCAAGGTCTATCTCTATCCTGTTTTCATTTGAGAGTGAATATTTATTCACAAATATGCCCAAGAATCTTTCCTAATATCTGGGGAAGTGCTCCAGATACAATGGATTTGGAAAAAATCATAAAGCAGGCATTATACGGCAATAAATAAAAATATTGCACATCTATTACACATTTAGTACACATCGGGAAGGGGAACCTCAATCCATCACAGTCCTACCAATTTGATGCCAGGACACCAAGAGATGCTCAGAGCCTGGAGAGGGATCACAGGTCAGTGGGGAAACACCTGAAAAGCTGCACAAAGTGATTCCAACCAGTCCAGGCAGTGAGTCAGTTCCATCAGGAGCCCAGCTTTAACGCCTCTATGCAAGCACACGTAGTATGGGAAATAAACAAGAGGAATCAGAGAAGCATGTACAGCAAGCTCACTACCCTGGACTTTACAAGAGCAGACTCTGGCCTCTTCAGGGCCCTGCTTATTAGATGACATGGAATAAAGCCCTGGACGAAAGAGTGTCACAAAAAACCTGGTTAATATTCAAGGATCACCTCCTTCAAGCTCAGGATCGATGCATCCCAATAAAGAGGAAGTCAGGCAAAAACACCAAGAGGCTGCATGGATGAACAAGGAGCTCCTGAAAAAACCCAAACAGAACAGGAAAGCAAGGACAGGTAGCCTAGGAGAAATACAGACTTTTACAAGGGCATGTAGTGATAGGACAAGGGGGAAAGGCTTTAAAAGAGAGTAGGTTTAGAATACACACTAGGAAGAAATTCTTTACTGTGAGTGTAGTGAGACAGTAGAACAGGTTGCCCAGAGAAGCTGTGGATGCCCCATCCCTGAAAGTGATTAAGGCCAGGTTGGATAGGGCTTTGAGCCAGCTAGTCTATTGGAAGACATCTCTGCCTGTGACAGAAGGGTTGGAACAACATGATCTTTAAGGTTCCTTTCAAACCAAACCATTCCATGATCTTTGAAAGAATCCCAAGCACTGGATAAAGCATACTTTAGCACATATGAGGGCTTAAGGTCCCTTAAGAGTCAAACAAGTAGGGAATTTATTTAAGAAATACTTTGTCAGAGAGTTTCAGCTTGATGAAATATGATTGAAAGCAAAACCAGTAACTTTCTGGTAGCACAGACATGAGCTAAACTCCAGAAAACCCCAGTTCAGTTTTCGTTCCCTGGAAAGACATTTGAATTCAGAAAAAGTCTATTACCCTCACATGCTAACCACCATTTATATACCCTCTTCTTTCTCTTTCTTGCTGGTTCAGTGATTATTTAATTATATAAACAATGCTGAGGAGCCCTCCCAAAAGAAACTGAGCAGATTTCTATGCTAAACAGTGTGTGTCCAAAGGTTTCTAATTCCTTCTCCAGATTAGTCAGAGTAAGAACCTGAAATCGGATTGTATCTGTCCATAACAAGCACCACCTGGCCCAGCTGTCCACATTCAGTTAATGGAGACTGGATGATCACTTTTTCATGGACATATTTCAGACACATACCATTTGTGTAGTGATATGGAATAAATCCTAACTTGTTGTTTTTTCTTCTTCCACAAAATTATAGCCTTGCAATTAAGCCAAGACTTACTGTGGTAGCCATGGCATGTTTGTGACACTTTCTTAATAAACCATTATTTACCATCACTCAGGTTTATCTTGTATAGACTAATTAAAGCAGGTTTTTCCTAACTTCAGTAGTAAGGGTACTCTTGCAGATAAGCAGCTCAGAAGCTAGTTTTGTTTTGTTTTTATAGTGAATCTGTGTGAGCACAGATAGTTTAATAGCCCTAAAACCACTAATGAATTCACACAATAAGTATATCATTAGTACACACTTCACTCTTTATCACTCAAGTAAGGAAACCATTTTTGCAGAGTACAAAAGGAAGTTAATTTCCTGAAATCTGTTTAAAATAATCTTGAGAACAGTAGTAGTTATTTAAACTAAAACAAATTATCTGGTGTGAGTGTCTGTATCGTGAGGCTCTAGTAGGTCTCATCTGGGGTTCTGCTTCTTTGCTACTTCATTATCACAAAACAATCCAAAATAAGAGAAAATTTCCCTGTGTTCATAAGGTTCCATCTCACAGCTTTCAGCATTTAGCACAGAGTGCTCTTCCAGAGACAAAGAACTGGACAGGATTTATCTAACATATTTGAGGTTAATTTAATTCATGATAGGTCATAGCTGACCTCACAAAAAGCTCACAAAAGCATGAAAGGATTTCAAAGTCTCACCGTTCTTCCCATTCTGGTCTCATAACAAACTCAACATAGCTGGAACACATGACAATCAAGGTTGTCTTCTTGGTATTGGGGATGAGGAAAACAAAACCACAAAACAAAGCTTGTGCAGAGATGCTACAGTTTTGCTCATCTGACTGAAATGCTACACATCTATTAGTTGTATTCAGATATTAAAAATCTTCTCATCAGAATGACTTAAAAGGGTTATTAGTTTGGGTGGTGTGGCAGTTTGAGCCACATTAGAAATCCAAAATCCAATTTCCAAGCTTCTCCCACCCGTTCCCACAGTTTATCCCAACACCAAAGAGAAAACTTTCAGGCAAGAGGCTTCTGTAGAGGAAAGGAGAAGTATTTACATTTATTTACAGAAATAAATATACTGTACAAACTAAAAGCAACTATATATATATATATTACACTTCCATCAGTCCATTCGAAGCTCCTCCCTCAATTAGTCCAGGAAAAGCCTTTTCAGGCTGATAGGTAACGCAGTCTCTCTCTCGTGGGAGTGTTCAGGGAACCTGAAACACATCCCCACTGACCTCCGATTGTTTGCTGCAGTCTTTTCTTCTTCATGAAGTCCAAGATAGCTTTGAGTCTGTCCTCTCATACCTCGGTTCATAGGCAGCTGTAGTGTAGTCAGTTTATCAAACGTCCTCCGAGTCAGTTTTCAGCTGCCCCCGGTCAAACCTCTGTAGGGCAACTCCCAAGCCCTTTGGCCCATCTCCAATTCTTGCCTGAAGTTCTTCGAACTGTTGCAACAAATCACAACTGTTTCTCCTGGTGACCAAGCCTCCTCCTCCAGCCTGTCTCTTGGTTCAGCTTCAACGCTAAGCCTTAAAATCCACCCCCCACCAGCCTCAATGTGGGGGAGAAGGGGGGGGGGGAAAGCCCCCTAGCCCTGGCCACAGGCAGCTATACACTGTCCCAAGTGTCCTGCAGCTGCAGGGGTGGGGAAGAGGGCCTAGTCTCCTCCCTCTTACCTCAGGTGTTGTGAGTCACATTCCTCACAAACACTCCAAATGCTGCCTCTAACTCTGGCCTAGGCAGAGTTGGGGGGCCGCAGGGCTCCCTTTTCCCCATTGAGGGGGGGAAGAAAGAGGCCCAGCCGCCCCCTGGCCTTCTACACCCACAAACAGCCGCAGCCACCAACAGAAACTGCCAACAGCTTCCGGTGCTGTGTATATATGATTTTTCAGCAGAAGTGAACAAGATGAACGGTGACTGGCTCTCCAGGGAACACTGCCCTGGTACCCAATCCCCTCTGAGCCCCTGACCCTCAGGGGGGGCCAATCTTAACCCGTGACAGGTGGTTGACTCAGCCAAAAACATAGTGATTTACATCCTTGTAATTATCTTCTGCAGATAAGACTATACAAGCTGAGTTACATATTTCCTAGTGATTTATAGACTGATATTAAATGAGTGCTTATTTAAAGTAGTGCTTCCTTTGGAGCTGAAGAAATTGGGTTGGATCTACTGCAGTTAATATTAAGCATCAACAGTGTAAAAGATATGAAGTCTACTTCTTATAACAATTCCCAGTAAATATTTCTGTCGTATCTCTGAAGTACTGTCATTCACCTTTCTCTTTAAACGGAATGCACTTTCTGAATTTATTAATGGACCTTAGGTCTTGAGAATTTTTATAGTTAATTTCCCTTCTTCACACTCACACTTTTGCTCATACATGCCTGTATAACTCATTCAGTCCCTTCTCATGTTAAGATTTTCTCAATGTGTCCCAACACTGCACTTACAGCCCAGAAAGCCAGTTGTATCCTGGGCTGCATCAAAAGCAGCGTGGGCAGCAGATCCTCTCTGCTCTGCTCTGGTGAGCAGAGTATTCCATTCAGCTCTGGAGCTCCCAGCATGAGAAGAATATGATTCTGTTGAAGTGAGTCCAGAGGAGGCCATGAAGATAATTCTATAGAGGGCTGGAGCACCTCTTCTATGAAGAAAAGCTGAGAGAGTTGGGGTTGTTCACTCTGGGCAACACATTGCCCAGAGAAGGCTCCAGGGAGGCCTTATAGCACCTTCCAGTACCTGAAGGGCCCTTCAGGAGAGCTGGAGAGGGACTTTTTACAAGGGCATGTAGTGATAGGACAAAGGGTAATGTCTTTAATCTGAAAAAGAGTAGGTTTTAAATCAGATACTAGGAAGAGATTTTTTGCTGTGAGGGTGGTGAAAACCTAACACGTGTTGTCCAGAAAAGCTGTGGATACCCCATCCCTGGAAGCATTTGAAGTGATATTGAAGTGTTCAATGTCAAGTTAGATGGGGCTTTGAGCCATAGGGAAAAGCACTTGCTTGTTTAGATTTCTCTCATCCTAAATAAAGATGCTTCAATACAAACAAGATAAAGAGCTAATATTCACCTACTCAGGAAATGAAGTATGACACTACAAGAAGAAACAGAATAGGATTTAACTTAAGAAACCTAGGAAAATGGGACATATGTCTAAGTGCATGCTTATAAGCCCTTAATAGACCTTTTCACATCTGGAAGTGTGTCATGTCAGCCTATCATCCTGTACAGGAGACAAAAGGGTAGAGTCACATTTATATTGAACATACTTTTCTTCTATTTAAGAATCTGCTGTAGGATGAGATTAATTCCAGTCTATGGCTATGTTTTTACTGAATAAAAGTCTGGGTACTGATCCTAAGAGACATCAAGCAATCCATAACAGCACTCCTTACATAGCGAGTTCTGCAGTGTTGGATTCCAAAAACTGGATATGAGAAAAAGAAAAACTGCTAAGTTTAAACAAAGCCTTGAGCTGACAGAGACTGGGGGAAAATCTTCATCTAGAGTCCAGACAAGGATCCATTGATGTCACGGGTTTGGAATGTCCTGCCCAAGCCTTGAGAAACCATGCCCTGATCTCATCAAACCTGTGCAGAAAACCTTTTTTGTTTTATCTCTTCCTTTGTGTTACCTGTTCCCCCCATGAAATCTCCCAGTAGGGTTTTACCTATGATGTAATTCCTAAAACGTGTTAACCTGGGTTTTCCCCTTGCCTCATCTTTGTGAAACCCTCCAATTTTAATACCATGAATATGTAAACCCCCTGTTAAATATGTAAACCTTGAACCCTTTAAATATGAAGTTGTGAATCCAATAAAGCATCCCGGTTTCTCGCCTCCTATGGGATTGTGACAGCTTTATTGACCTCCACACTGCAGGGGAGAGTTAGAAGTTCAAAGCAAAGACAGAAAATTAGTTAAAATTTTAGGGCTGATTAGTATTCAGTCTTTCTCCCTGAACTTCTTTAATTCAGCCATATAAAAATGTTGTATAGGTACCTGTTTCTCTGCATTGACTACTATAAAAGGAGTGCAGGATACAGATATCCAGAAACAGTTATTTACGTCATATACTTTTAGTGAGTTGAGATGCGATTAATTTCTGTTTTACACTGCTGCCACTTGTGTTATTGGCTGACAGAGGTACCAGAATTATCTCTACTCTCTGAACAGTATTCAGTGAAGTATGAGGTAGTCTTATTGTTTTTATTTCAAGATAAAAGAGGAGGCCTTTTATCTTGACCCTCAAGTAGAGGGTTAATTGGCAATCCACTGTGTTTCAACTGTGAGGGAGTCTGACTTTTATATAATCATCTATTGAGTAATTCTAGGTCTCCAGAAATTAGTTGCTAATGAAACACTACCATTACTTCAAAAGAAGTCACAACAGTTGATTAAGTAAGTATATGTCTTTACAAATGAACAGAAATTTTCTCAGGGTTCTTTTAGAATGGATTAATATGAATAAAATGTGTACTGATAGTACATTTAAAAGGCTGGGAATATATAAATAGTTTATAATGAATTCATCTTTCTTTGCATATTCATTTAATGTTGCATTGATTAGTACTATGGAGTACAAACTGCTAAAAATTCTGCAAAGTACCCTGGAAAAGCTAGTAATTTAACACATTGCACAGGAAAAAAGTTTAATCTCTAGCTGTATGTTTCTTCTTCTACTAGTTAGAGTTACAATTTGGGAATTCAGCAAAACTGTAAATGTTTATTGTTCAGCTGCCAAAGTATTTGCTCAGGAATTTGTTGGCAAGATTTTCTCTCATGTCAGAACACAATGTATCACAAAAATTGGGCATTGAACAGCTGCAGAAATAATTTAACTGGCTTCCCTTGGATAAGTCTTGACTGCATCACTGCAGACTGTTCAGTAGCGCAGGATAGATATAGCAGAGTTCAGCTCTTCCTTAATCTTTCAAGTTAATCGTTTAGGCAGTTCGATCCCACGCAGCAACTCAGTCACTTCCCATTGATGGAATCAGAAGGGTAAAAGTTAAAAAACTATGAGTTGAGAAAAGGATGGTTTAATATCCAATACATCCTCATTAACCGCCCATCACCCTTTAAACTGCACTTGCACTGCTTCCTGTGATGCTCATTCTGCATTGGTTCAGGCAGCTTCTGCTGTAGTGTTTCCTGTAACATGCCTCTCAAATCATGGCTTACAACAGACTACAGTCTTCAAGTCTGATCCTTTTGGAGCAGGCCTCATTGCAATTAACTCCTCCGCTTGCTCCTGCTCCATCATGGCCTTATCTGTAGATCAAAATCTCTTAGGGGTGTACCTGCTGCAGTGTGGTCTTATCCAAGGACTATGGTCTCTTCATGGGTGTACCTGCTGTGTACTGAACTTATCCACGGCCACTGACACTTCATGGTGTACCTGCTGCAATATAGACTTACCCAGAGCAACAGATGCTTTGAGATATACCTTCTCCAGCATGGACTTTTCCTTGGGCCACAATCCTGTCAGGAACGTATCTTCTCTGGTGTGGACATCGCCACCAATGTTTCAGGGTGTCCTGCTACCAGACGGATTCGTACACAGGTCACAGGTTCTCCAAGTCCAGTTCACACTGGAGTTCCAAGCTGTCCAGTACAGCACAGAAAAAGCAGCAATGCGCTGGCCATCTTCCAGCCCTGGTTCCTGTCCATTGCTGTTACCAAAATGTTTATAGGTACAGCCCAGTAAAATGAGAAAGCCTACCACAAACAACAAATGCAAAAAAACATTAACAAGCACATCCTCATAGACAGTAAGGCAAGCAAGCCCTGTGATAAGTACAGGAGCCTGCTAACTAGTAAATAATTAGCTATGATGCCTATAAACTTGGTCTGGTACACTCCAATCTGTCATTATCTCAAGCCATTTGAGTCCATTTTTGGGCACCAAAATGGTTATTGTTTAAAACCAGTAGGCATCTAAGACCCATATAGTACACCTTTCCAGCATTTATTTTCTTCAGCATAAGAGAGACTTGCATGACAGAGCTAGCTATTCCATCCTACTGTGCACTTATATGCGTGGGCCTTGGTCGACTTAATATCTGTGACAAAATTGTTATTTTCCAATGATGTTTGACCAATACATAGAGTAAGTGCTAGTAAAAGCTTACTAGAGGATCTGGCTTTTTAAGCCTGGAGTTTGTGCTTCTTTATAATGGGGTAGTCTAATCATGACCATTTTTCCTGTTTGTGAAAAAGTGATTAAAATATGTGTTTCGGACTAAATTTGGGTTCCATTTGCAGAGGGAAAATTTTTTTATGTTCAGCCCATTCTGAGTTTTAATATTCTCTCAGTTTTCCTCCTAGCATTTGTGGAAACTGTCAAAACAGTATTCCAGGATTTTCATTTGTTTAAAATATTTAAAGAAGTCCTTAAATCATTTAGAACAAAAAAAAAACACTGTAGAAAAAAAATGGTGTTATTTGTCAGACTGAATGACATGTAAAATAAGACGTAACAGAGACAGTAATGGAGGGAATGATTCTTGAAGAAACATGCATGGATCTAATTCTTCATAGAAATACCAATGATGGCAAAGATCAGGCACTGTTATACAGAGAAGATATTGAATTCAGATTGTTTGCTTGAATATGAAGCCCTTTATCATCTCCCTGAACCTGGAGAATTAAGAACATCTACCACAAGTCTGAACAGGAATTTTAGGGGGGAAGGAAAGCAAGCATGCCCAGAAATCTAGAACAGAATCTTTACCTGAACTAACGCAGACATCTAATTTAGTTGATTTCTATCACAAAAGTCCTTGTTTCTGTCCACCAGTGATACAAGGAGTAGAGACAACTTGCTCAAAAGTAGATGTTTGTATTGCATCTAAAGTAGATGCAGTAAACCTGACCTCAGGCATACAAGCAACATACTAGCCTCTGGGCATTTAAAGTAGATCTCAAATTCTCAGACTATGAATATATAAGTGGATTAGTAGAAGCCCTCACTCATAGTGACTTTCTCACTCTTTCAGTGAAAGAGTGACTTTTTGCATCCTTTCACAGCTCAAAGTCATTGTAGAATTATTACATAGCATGAGCTGTAGCATTTAAAAAAGCAGGCAGTTTCCTCCCAAAGGATCTAGGAATCAGTGTGGAGCTTTTATATGACAAACCGTTGTCTCTTTAAGGAAAAGTTCTTCTGTGTAAATATTTTCAGACTTTTGGAGCTGGTTTCAGAACTGTTGTATAATGTAAGTAATTAGGTGATTTTTCCATTCATAAAAAGTACCACTGATGATCAGATTGGACTTTACACTCAACTTTACTGTTACTTATAAGTCCTCTGAACATTTTTCTTCTGTATTTCTTCAAAAATAACCTTTTCTGGAAGCATGCATTACCATGCAAATATATATATGGATATTTTTTATGTGCACACACATCATGTGCATGTTATTTGCACTTGTCTTCCCAACTGAACAACAATTTTGGTTGTTTAGGAAATTCAAAAAAATGAAACCTACCCATTGGCTAAGTTATTGAGAAAAAAAACACAATTCCTACCCAAGACAAGAGAATCTTTTCTTTTTAACTCAGAATGTAATATCTTTGTGCAGACATGTGAATATGCTGTGCACATATAAAATCTCTTAGAGATGTGTAAACATCATTAGCACAAAAAAATTGTTTTGTGATTCAGAAAGTGAGAGACAATGTGGAAAGGATCTTTGAAGAGCATCAATAACATGATCAGCAAATCAAAGAGCAAATGCTGAAGGTGCTTAAAACCTATAGAACAGGAAAATAAGCACTAATGGAAAAGATCTACAAGTAAAACACTTTCTCCTGCAGCAATTTGTATATTGTAGGTATTTTCTATTGATGTTTCTGTTTCTTTGCCGTTAGACAAGGACTTAAAGTTTTATTTGTAAATCCCATCAGATACTATTTCAAGATACCTTTCAAATCACTTTGCCTTCAAAAACACATTGTGCCAAGTTTTCAAGACTTGGGGGTTTTATAGTCTGGATGAAACTCACTTGAAAGGGGCATAAGAATACTAATTTTGTACATTTGCGATCCTGACAATTGCTGAGGGTAAGTCAGGAGAATTATAATGATCAGCTCTGTTCTGTAAGGTAAACTCCAGTCCTAATAACTAGTAATATAGCATAGATTGGGATTGGTGATCAGAGAAAACACTTTTACACAAATTTGTCTTATCTATCTATCTATCTATCTATCTATCTATCTATCTATCTATCTATCTATCTATCTTTGTGTTTCTGTTTTTTTTTTAGTTTGTCTTCAGCTAATAGGAGCTGTAAACTCGGATTTATCTGAAAACTTTACCCAGAAGAGTTGTAGCTGTTTACTTTGGCTGAACCCCAGCTATCCACCAAGGCTGCACAGATCCCCCTCCCGCCCAAAAGCAGAGACAAAAGGAAAAAAAAACTTAAAACCTGGGGTTTACCAAGAAAGACAGTTTTATATTTACATGAAGAAAAAGAAAAAAAAACTAATTACACTACAAACACACAGGCAAAGGAAATTAACAGTAAAATTCCACCTCCCCAAGAAGCGGCGTCTCAGACAGCCATAGCTGTCTGCAGGGTCATCCTGGAAGAAGAAGAAAGGGGGAGCTACCTCTTCCTCCCCTTATATAGCTGGGCTGACATAACATGGTAGGGAATATCTTCCTGTTCCTCCCAGGAAAAGGAAACGTTATTTAACTACACAAACCCACTGCAATCTACACCCCTTACTCCATACCATTTTACATCACACCCATATCCCCATTATTTGCATATATCCTGCGTATGTACAGGTCTTGTCTTCTATGGTGGTCTCATTGTTGAGCACCAGCATCAGCTTAGTTCGGGTCTTCCTCATCTGGTGACTTTTCCTGCAATATATAATTCAGAATACAAATTAGTTTTTCCCCAAGGTTAAATCTCCTTGAGGCACATACTGGGTTTCCCCATCTTCTCTCATTATCCACCAAGTGTATCCAGGTCCTTGAGGAAAGACAATCCCACTAATGGGTTTGCCTTTGCTCGAGGGAGGGTTAACCCAAACTGCTTTACCTAACATACCTCTCAAGTGAATTACTGGGACTTTGTGTCCATTCACAGTGTGAAGGGACTCTATTTGGGCAGGGCCAGCTCGACTGACGGAGCCTCTAGTGTTGACTAGTCAAGTAGCTTTTGCTAGGTGCTCCCAATTTTTGAAAGTCCCCCCACCCATAGCCTTCAAAGTAGTTTTCAGCAATCCGTTACCTCGCTTAACTTTTCCAGCGGCTGGTGGATGATATGGGATATGATATAGCCATTCAACGCCATGTTCCCTGGCCCAAGTTCCCTGGTCATGTTTTTGAAATGAGTCCCATTGTCTGACTCAATTCGCTCTGGGGTGCTGTGTCGCCACAGTACTTGCTTTTCAAGATCCAGAATGGTATTTTGGCAGTTACGTGAGGCACCAGATAAGTCTCTAACCATCCAGTGATTTCTTCCACCATGGTGAGCACATAGAGCTTACCTTTGCGGGTCTGTGGCAGTGTAATATAGTC
Source organism: Chiroxiphia lanceolata (assembly GCF_009829145.1). NCBI lineage: Eukaryota > Metazoa > Chordata > Aves > Passeriformes > Pipridae > Chiroxiphia > Chiroxiphia lanceolata. Next base: position 64,609,666 of record NC_045638.1, on the reverse strand, counting down.
AATCTGCCAAGCCTCCCCATATCTATACTTATCCCAATGTCCACCATACCATAGGGGCTTCACTCTCTTCGCTTGTTTAATGGCAGCGCATATCTCACAATCATGGATAACCTGGGAAACCCCTCAGTCTCATGCCCATCTGGCATCTCTGATCTGATGGCCTGAAGCATCATGTGCCCATTGAGTTAGGAACAACTTTCCCTTATGCTGCCAGTCCAGATCTACTTGTGACACAGCTAGGTCCGCTTGTTTGTTGTTCCTAATTAGCTCGATTTTTAGGCACATGGGCATCTACATGGCAGACTCTCACAATCAGCTTCTCAAACCGGGTGGCAAAGTCTTGCCATAAATCAGCAGCCCAGATAGGTTTTCCTCCACGCTTTCAATTAATCTTCCACCAATCCAGCCAGTCCCATAGAGCATTGGCTATCGTCCATGGGTCTGTGTAGAGATAAAGCCTTGGACATTTCTCTCGTTCAGCAATTTCCAGGGCCAATTGAATGGCTTTGAGTTCTGCAAATTGACTTGATTCACCTTCCCCTTCAGTAGCTTCTACCACTTGTCAGGTGGGACTCCATACAGCTACTTTCCACTTTCGGTTCTTCCCTACAATACGACAAGAACCATCAGTGAAGAGGGTATAATGTGTTTCTTCTTCAGGTAACTGATTGTATGGTGGAGCTTCTTCAGCCCATTTCACTTGTCCTTTTCCTCCTCATCTGCCAGACTGAAGTTTCCAACCTTCAGGCCAATTTGTTATGGTTTCTAGGATTCCAGGGTGATTTGAGTTTTTGATTCGGGCATACTGTGTAATCAAAGCAATCCACTTGCTCCATGTAGCATCAGTGGCATGATGGGTAGGGAGCACCTTTCCTTTGAACATCCAGCTCAGCACTGGTAGTCAGGGTGCCTGGAAGAGCTGTGTGTCTGTGCCAATCACCTCTGAGGCTACTTGTATTCCTTCATAAGCCTCTAGGATTTTCTCTTCCATAGGGGTGTACTTGGCTTCAGATCCTCTGTAACTTCGGCTCCAGAAACTGAGTGGTCGGCCTTGGGTCTCACCAGGCAATTTTTGCCAGAGGCTCCACGAGGGACCATTATCTCCGGCTGCAGAATAGAGTACATTTTTCATGTTTGGTTCTGTCCTGACTGGTCCAAGTGCCACGGCGTGTGCATTCTCCTGCTTAATCTGTTTAAAGGCTTGCTGTTGTTCAAGACCCCATCGAAATCATTCTTCTTACAGGTCCCTAAGTAAAGAGGGCTCATGATTTGACTGTATTCAGGAATGTGCATCCTCCAAAAACCTATGGCCCCCAGGAAAGCTTGTGCTTCTTTCTTGTTAGTTAGTGGAGCCATTTAAGATGGACTCTCCATCTTAAATTAATGATCCAGGTGCCCACATAATGTGAGTCTTATCCTCAGTCTGGGAATTTCATTTCATGAATCTTGTTGAACTGTTCAAGTAAAAGGAATATAGTGCATGACATTTCCAGGCAACCAAAGTAGCTGTATTTCTTCATATGAGCTACAAATGATTGCTTATGAACAAAAGCCAGACCAGCTGTCATTCATGTTAATTGTTAACATCATTCTGAACAACAAATATATTTGAGTAAATCATAATAGTTTTCTAGAAAAGTCTTGCATCTAAGAACAGGTGAAGTTTCCCTCACAATAATATTTCAGTATTGTTTCTATAGCTGTACAGTGTACCAGAAGAGTACTAGGAATTTTTTTTTTATGCTGATATTCTGAATGTCAGTAGCAGATTTCTCATTAAAAAGACATGGGTACTAGGTGTCAAGAGATTTCAGGTAGTATAGGTTTGGACATATTTTATTTCCATAATAATAATAATTATAACAATAATCCACAAACAAATGAATAAATCACAATCTCACCCTGTAAACCAAAGCACTTTTACTATAACTTTGAGTTGACTTTATAATTCATCTGGAAAGAATTTCTTTTTCCTAAAATTTGTTTAATCAGTGTTTATCTTGGGGGACAGTCCTTGGAATCAATGTAGTGTGCAATAACTAGTTGACTGCATGATCTAATTAACACTACCTTGTTATTTTCTCCCTTTTATTTTTGTCGTGATCATTCCTAGTCTTTCCACCCACTGTAGATAAACTCTAACTCCTCAGAGCAGGAACTGTGCCATCTTCAGAATTTGTGATTCATCTATTACATACAGCCGCCAGATCTTTTTCTTTAACCATAGCATTACTAAAAAAAAATACTATTAACTCATTGACTTGAGTAGCAGTATCTGAAAAAAGTCCACAGCAATATCAGATTAAAATATTCCAACATGAGAAAGAAGTAAAAAGGAAAAAAGAGACATTAATTCGTCTTTACCTCGAAAGTACAAAATATTCATATAAGCAGCTGGAACAGATGCTATCGATACAGTATAAAGCTTTGTTGGTTTTTTTTCTTTCTGTAGCAAATGTTGCATTGTTCCTACTATATTTTAATTTGTCCTTACTATGTTTAGTCCATCAAATAATTCATACCCGAAGAAACCAAATATAAGTGCCTCAGCAATGTAAGACCTTAGTTAATTCATTGATAACCAAACGGGGAAGACAGAAAACATTAAGTATTATAATTTAAAATGTTCTAATGTGCCTTTTTATAGAAAAAGTAATTGCATGAATGTTAAATATTCACACTTCAAAGTAGTTCTGAAAAATTGTCCATGTTAAATTCATCCGCTATCAAGTTTCTATTTTCTAACATTACAAGACAGTCCAAGAAATATTTAGGTTCAACTCGTTCTTTTGATATTAATGCAGGCTATTAGAAAACCATCTCAAAGAATAATGAAGTTTATTTTTCAGTCTTGCTGCAAGATGACCACTCCATTGAGACTGCAGTGACCTCACTGTGACTATTTAATGAGTCTGTAATGCTTCACAGTGAAGCTTTTTGCTTTATGCTAATTAGCATTCATTATTTGCAATTAAAAACATGTGCTTTTATTATTTCACAAACATTTGATTGTGACAGCTAATTCAATGCTATCTTTGTGTTCAGTTTAAAAGAAGTGTAAAGCAGTTGAATCACAGTTACTGTGATGACAAAAAATTTACTATTGCAGATATAGACAATCATCCTATTGCAATGGTAAGGGATCCATGTAGATCATACTTTTAAGGGGGTTTACATTCTGGCATAGTAAGGCCACATAGCTGTTAATCTACAAGCTCTTGGTATCTTTTTTCTAAGTGTCTCCCTAGAAATCAGTCATGTCAATGTTAAACTTTTTATGTTTTTTAAAAGAAAATTGCTTATTCATATAATAAATTACATTGTTATGCTTTGAGAATATGAAAGAACTTTAATTAAATAATTTCTATATTTTATTTAAAGAAATCATTAGACAAAAAAATTAGACATACATATTGAATTTTTACTTTGACTTTTTCTTTGCTGGGACAATTTGTGTATGAGATTCTCTTTTCTTCATAGACATTTATAATTTTTTTCTGTATTTGTATTTAATTTATAACACTACAGCTTAGGGAAAAAATGTCATTTTCTTGTGTCTTTATCTTCTTCACTGTCAGTGATGTCAGAAAGCTTCCAAAACGATCAACATTGTCACAAGCTCTATTATATTCCTCTTCATCTTTTTATATTTATGTGAATGTAATTGTACCTATGAGGTATTTTAAATTTCAAGGTTATCTCTCAGCTATTTCAAGTAGCCAGTTAGTTTTTCAAAAATTGCCTTCTGTTTCATTGAACTTCAAGTCTACAATCTCCTTTCTTTGTAGTGTTTTGCAAAGATAGCAGCATTGATGCAAATTAGTTAAACGATATAACTTATTCCAATCACTAGAAGAGGTTTCAGGTGGGCATATTTTACAGACCAAGGAAATTCACTGTTTCCACATGCAGTGTCCATGTAGTCAGTATCACACTCACATCTGTGCTAAATATAAATCAGGCAATAGAGTATGGCCATGCACGCATTTGCTTTCATTAATGGATAATTCTATTGTTGAAACTGGTATACATGGTTTCAAATAAAGAGCCTATTATTTTGAGAAAGTAGATGTTTATATACATATTTGTAGTCAGCTATGCCAGAAAAGCAGAAGCATGTCATTTGCTAATAAGTTTTTGAGTTTTGTTTTAAAGGTCCACAGAGGCATGGTGAGACAATCCTCTGTGAGCTATAACAAGCTCTTACGTGAATATCTTACTGACACCAAAATTCCATAGTCTTAATAATATTATCCTGCTATGGCAGCACTAAAAGACATATTCCCTCTCTAAAAAAAAGCCCAGAATCTCCTTTGTTTTTTAATAATTTCATGTAATGAATTGTTTATTGTCCCAAGGAAAATAAATTAACAAGCAGAGGCACCCATTGAGACCCTCTAAAGTGCTTGTATTTTGAGCTGTCCCTAAATTATTATCCACAAGTCTTTCCTGGAATTCAGCCAATATTTAAGAAGAAGTGACAACTGATAATTTCCAGTTTTATCAGTCCAAATGTTCTCTCAATTCATTTATTAAGTGTTAGCAGTATTGGCTTCGTGTAATCTAATATAGTTTCAATTGTTATCTGAAAATATTATGTCCAAAAAGATATGTCATAGATCTCATGAATCAAATGTCTGTTTTTAATACATCACTCCTAACAAAGTGGAAAAATTTATCATCTTTTTTCATTGACATATACATGTTCCACAGGCAGTCTTATAAGATCTTTAATAATGTTTAACTTGTACATATAACTTACACTAATAATTTTTTTGTTGAATTGTTTTCTTAAGAAGACAATACAATGAAAGAATGAAGTAAGAATAGAGAAAAGCATGGGGAAGAGTTAATATATAGGGGTAGGACTAATAAACCACATCATGGTTGCCCTGGCCAAATCATTAAATGAAAGAATTTGAGAAAAGCACAGCTTAGGAAAGGCATGGGTTTATTGATCGAATTCTATTGATTACGAAAAGCATTTTCTACTAAAAATAGGTCTCAGAAATATTCTTGGATTCATCAAAAATGCCTACATTTCTGCCAGCTTTCCCAAATTTTTCTCAGCTAGTAGTTAGTCACATGCAACAAAAAATTACACCTGTAGCTGTCCAGAAGATTGTGTTCCATCATTTCAGTAGATTATTCATGATTTAATGACCTCCACATTAGATGAATGGGATTCAGAACCAGCATGCCCCCTCCTTATAGTAGAGTGAAATGGCTTTCTTCATCATCAGTGTTGTCTATGACAAAAAATTACAGGAGTCTTCTACTCAGTTCTCTGCATTTGCAGAGAACCTTGAGTCAAATTCAAAGTCCTAGAAGTCATGTAACTTATAAGGTTACTTCCATTACAATAAGCCTCCTAAATGTCTTTAGATTGCACTTACTCAATTTATTTTCTGTAGTCACAATAGATATTATAGCAATGAGGAAGAAAGAAGATAGAAAAGTGTCATCAAATAAACCACTTGCTACTTCAGAGTAAAGAAAATACAGACTACACCATCAAGAAAAATTTAAAACTTACATGCTAATAAGGAACTACTGTGAAAAAAATCTGAAGATCCTGTCAGAGCAAGAAATAAACACTTCTAATAGCTTTTCTAGAGATATTGTAGCAATGGTAGTGGCACTACCCAAGAGCAGACAACTGCTGCATGAAGACCACTTCAAGACTGAAAAATATCAGTGGCACCAGATTTTCTAACTGGATTATGTGGACATGATTGTTTCTATTTTATTTTGCTAACAGTTGATCTGGAATAAACAGGTTTAATTTTAAAAGGGTAAATTTTAATAAATTAAGGATACTGATTAGGATATTGTGATGAGATTTCTGGCAGGTTTCTCCTGCCTTACACCCTCTCTCTTAGCTGTTTCTGCATAGAGTGAAGAGTGGAAGATGTAAGGATCTATATACATGAAGTGTCCCACATAATTATAAGAGCTGGCTTTTTTAATCTTTCCTGACATGTCAGAAAGTATTTTCACTGCCTGGGCATGCCTACGTATCAGCATTATGTCATCTGTCTATTTCAAGTGAATTTTATAGTGGAGAACATTTTTATCTCTCAGTGTAATCTCTTCCATACCCTATGTGTTCATTTAAAAACAAAGAAACAAAGAAACAGAGACAAGTGTTTAGCCCATTAAAAAATTGCTGAGAGGAAATACTCTGCCTGATACAAACAGCTCAAGACAAATATAAAAAAGAACCATAAAATGAAAGTGAGATCACAAGACTAAATGCACCTCTTCTTATACCTATAAGTTGGTTACCTATATCCATAAGCTGAAAATTGTAAGATTTATTAATCCTGAAATAATTTTGAGGGGAAAAACAAAGCCTAATGTGAGGGGCATAGGTCCTTAAAGTCTCTAAGATGTAGCTGCCTATGGTGTCTGGAGGTTGAAGTCAGGAGCCTCTTAGGTCTCTTCCAGTTCTTTGTTCTCAGGGAATCACTTCGCTTGCACATGAAGGTCCCAAACCTAAACAGGACCTCATATATTCCCATTCCCTAGTCATGCCCTGGTTTTCCTACTCGTACTCATTCTGTTCAGGTAAGCCAGAATCATGCATGCTATTCAGAACAACGTTATATATTATATATGCTTTTAATAAATACATTTACTTTGTTTGTTCTTTTCACCTTTGGATACAATGGCTCAAATACAAGGAAATTACAGGAACATCCTTATAACTACACTCAGTAACATTGATGTATATTCTCTGCTCTCAAGGGAAAAAGTATCAGAGCCAATACAATCAAAAATATGATTGAAAAAAGAATTTTATTTGGCATTCAATAATTTCAGAAACAATCATTTCCTCTTTCTTCTTTCTTTCCCTTCACAAACAAGCTCCAAATTTGGTTTATTGGAAGAGTGAAAAACAGATGGAATTTTTACTAAAAAGTACCACTAAAAAGTATCTCTGCCACAGACTTTTGTTTTCTTTGGTGTAAACAAGGGAGTTTTGTAGGTTTTTTGGAATTGTCATTATCATGTCTGTGAAACCAATAGAAAGATTTTCTTTTGGGTCTCATTCATTAGTCTCATTTTTTACTTTCTGAGAGTCAAGTACTACAGGTGTCTTCCTTCTTTCTATTTAACATAATTTAAAAAAAGAATCAATTAATTGGATGAAGTTCTTTTTTAAAGTAATCATGAAAAATCTATGAATTCTTCTCCCTGGAGGAATTAAATCTCAGGTTATAAAGAATAATTAGCTCAATTTTGTCACACATACATGAGATCCTAAAGTGTCAATTATCTTCTGACTCCTGAAATATGCTGAGACATCACATAGAGAAGTTGCCATTAACACCTCCTTCTGTTCCTGTGAATCTCTTTACTTCTGTCATGCAGTGCATAAAGCTTTGAATTAAGGTCCCCATGAGCAGTACGAGCTTTGAAGACAGCTGTAGAGCTCTTATCTGCAGGAAGTACCTTCATTTAATACTTTTGTATACCATTTACCTTAGAATATGAACTACAGCAATCACATTTCTTGGATAGTGAGAGAGATGGCCTGCTATATACAAATAAAATACATAGTTTTTTCCTTAGTCTATGATAAGCTTTCACCTGAGTAGGAAGACAGTCAGTTTATTTCAGGAAATATAGAATAAAAATAATTCTACAAGATATATCCTTTATATTTTAATACAAATTAACCTCTTATTACCACAAATTTATTAATAAGAATAAAAACTATATATACAAGTCAGGATCAGGTAGTGATCAAAATCCGTGCCGGCACGTTATCAACCATTCCAGAGCTGCCACAGTGATGGAAGCTAAACTCAGAATTTCCTGAAAAATACAAGGCAAATATGTAGTGATTCTGCTTGTATCAACTTCACTGGTTACAGGAGTGGTTTTTTTCTTCAACAAGCACACAATATATAACAGATGAGTGTGTATATGTGAGTGTGCATTTGTCAAAAGCACATGCCTGTTCCTACTCTATTATTTACCATATGAAGCAAACTAAATACAACAGTAATATATCTCCTCACCTAGAAACAAAGAAAAAATTTCTTTCTTTGCGCTGGTGCATAGAACAATGATGTCGAAAGTCGTGCAGAGTTAGTCATCTTATCACAAAACAATGATCCTGAAAGTCATGCAGTTTTAAAGAACTTCCAAAACAAATGCCATATGTTTTCTCTCCTTTCCTTGCCATGTTTTACTCTTCCAAACATTGCTGCAACTGTATTAGATTTTGAATGTCTCAAAATATCTGGTGCAAATATAAAAAAGGACTCCCTTCCTGTGTCTGATGTCATATTAAAAGTTGCTTCAGATAAGTTGACAGGGAAAGAGAGATTCCTACTAGCTGATGCACAAGAAGACTCAACTCTGCCCTGAAGAAACAGATGGTTCCAATTAACTCTTTACATTTGTGATTTAATACACAAGGGCTTCTAATCTAACATTTTTCTAAATCTGAAAGAGTTTTCCATTCAACCTAGAGGCCTGAAGAAGGTCTAGATATTTTTAGAAATGGGGGAAAAAGGATGATATAGGACATAACTTTCACTTTTCTACTTGAAAATATCTCAAGGCTATATTTTCATGTGGAGCACATGTTCACATAATGCAAATGTGGAATAACATTTCTCTTACAGAGTCATGCACCATAAAACTGCCCAGTCTCCAGCTTAGACGCTAGTATGTCCAAGGTGACATTTGCCAAAAATACCTAACATCAAAGTCTGAACGATATCTGGGCTCTTAGCTGACACTTCAGAGGGTGTTGAGGGTCTTCATAATTGCAAGCATCTGGGCACTAATGACTTAGAGATTCAATTTTCAAAAGTAACTTAAGTAATTAGAAGTCCAAGTTGAATTAAATTGTAATTAGTCTGAGGTTCCAAAGGGACATATTCTTGAAGCCACACAAATATCTTGAATCATGGCTGATTGGTTAGTGATATTTCTAAAGTAAATGAGGTGCAAGTGAATATGACTATACTGTAAGACCAATTTAATTTTCACTTCTGAAAATGGACCTGTGTTCCTATATTAATGAAACACTTTTGAAGGCATTATTAAAAATCTAGACAAAAATTATGTTGTTGAGCAATAAATACCTATTCTCTGCAGCTTTAGAGTACTGATTCTTTAACCTTTATATCCAAATATTCTATTGTCGCTGTTATGTTGAGATGGCCAAGCGACACAGAATCAATCTTCTTCCAAAGCAGGGACAGAATAGCAGGAATGATGAATGAATTTATTGCAACAGGTTACAGACATTTATATTTTTCACACAACACACATGTCAACTTACTATTGGTGCCTTCAAGTAAACATACATCAGGCCATACACATGTCAGCCTACTATTGGTGTATTCATGCATACATACATCAGGATTGGCTGCCAAATAGTAAATTCATGGTGATACAGCATTTGCCGAGACATGATGATCTGGCTAAAGCAGAGTCATGGTGACTTGCAGAAAATCCAGGAAGTCTGTTTTTGTACTTCCTGTCTTCCATCTTCTTACTTCCTTCTGACAGACCTGTTGTTGACCCCGACATTCTATCTATAAATTTATTATGGCATCAAAATGCTTTAAAATTCCAAAAGTAAAGATCACCATTTTTAAAGAATAGTGTGGGGGACCAGTAAAATACACACTATCATACAGGGAGTTGGTGAAGTGTAAATTGCAATTACTTGTAGAATTCTTTGAGATTTCAGTAGAAAAGTGTGGGAGCTAATTGAGCTGTGGACAGCTTGGGTCCTGAATTTGAGTGGTTGCAGCTGTGAAGTTGTGAAGGAATGTAAACAATGAAGATGAGAAGGTGGACAGGGAGGACGGAGCTGTGGGGCAGCTGTGATAGTCAGAGAGCCTGGACTGTTTGCTGAGTCACTCTGAGTTGCAGAAGCTATAGAGCAACCAGTCTTAAGATGTGCGTGTAGTAAGGGCACCAATGGTGGTGAAATACGCTGGCTAGGGGAGACTATAAATTGGCCATGTTTGTATGAAATAAAGGCTTTTCTGCATGAAATCCGAATGTGGTGCCCATCCCAACAACAACAAAAAGGGACTACAAAATTGTGCATGATGATGATGTTGTTGATGATGATCATTATTGATTCTGGTAGCTACTTGTGTTTTCATATCAACTGCATTGCTTTCAAGGCCTGTGCAGTGGGACTCAAATAGGTTTTCTCTCTTGTGTTCAGGCAAATTTTGTGATGGAAGCTACGTGTGACGTAGTGCTCCAAACTCACTCAGTTACTGTCTACAGTAAAAGGTATGCAGTCCCCAGTGAAGTCAGAGACAAAACTAAGCAAGCCATTTTTTTAAGCTGATAAAGACCAAAATATGGGGACCTTTTTGATGCCCACAGAATTTATGCCATTTTCATGACAACACCTGCTTTTTCATCCTACAAATGACTGAATCTTTCAAACGTTCATGACTCAGTAAACCACTGAGACTTATATCGCAGAATCACAAACAGACAAGTTTGGAAGGGACCATCGGGGGTAATGTGGTCCGATCTTCCTGGTCAAGCAAGAATCCTCCTAGAGCACATTGCACAGGATTGTGTCCAGACAGTTCTTGAGTATCTCCAGTGAGGGAGACTCCACAAGCTCTCTGGGTAACCTGTTCCAGTATGCAGTCACCTACACAGTAAGGAAGTTCTTCCTCATGTTCAGGTGGAACTTCCTGTTCATCAGTTTCTGCCCGTTGCCTTTATCATATTGCTGGGCACCATAGAGAAGAGACTGGCTCCATCCTCTTGGCACCCTCCCTTCAAATACTTACAGATATCGATGAGGTCCACTCTCAGTTGTCTCTTCTTAGGCTGAACAGGCCCAACTCCCTCAGCCTTTCCTCACAAGAGAAATGCTCCATTCCTTTAAATATCTTTGTTGCTCTCCACTGAACCCACTTCAGGATCTCCATCTCTCTCTTATACTGGAGGAGCCCAGAATTGGACACAGCACTCCAGATGTGGCCTCACTAGGGCTGAGTAGAGGGGCAGGATCACCTCCCTTGATCTACCAGCCACACTCTTCCTAATGCACCCCAGGATACCATTGCCCTTCTCAGCCACACAGGCACACTGCTGGCTCATGGACAGCTTGTTGTCACCAGAACCCCCAGGTCCTTCTCTGCGGAACTTCTTTCCAGCAGATCAGCCCCCAGCCTGTACTGGTGTGTGGGGTTATTCCTCACCAGGTGCAGGATCCTACACTTGCATTTGTTGAATTTCAGAAGGTTCCACTCTGTCCATCTCTCCAACCTGTTGAGATCCTTCTGAAAGGCTCTATAGCTCTCTGAAGTATCAGCCACTCTTTCCAGCTTTGTGTCAAGGTAGAAGAATGGGTTACAGAGAACAGGGGAAGGGAGATTTCACTGTGACTCAACAAGCAAAAGTCAGTTTGAATACAGACTAACATTCCCTTGATCACTGAGCTGGATAGGAAAGTAGAAGACAGAGCCATCTAGGCGGCTATGCAGCTAAAATATAGCAAGCATTAAGTACGGGTAAAGATAAGGCTTGTTTTATTATAACTAATGTTTTAGTGGAACTGTGGATGCTCTGTTCAGGTTGTATTCTGACTTTTTATACAGCCTAGAGTAACCATATCATTAACCATACTCATGCCTAAGCAAGGCGATACAGTAATGCTTGTATCACTTCTAAGTCTGGGAGACAAATTATTTCCCTGCTTGTGTGTTTGGGAGCTACTGCCACTCTAGTGGCGATATAATATGAAAGTGCTCAGTAAGAAGCAATAGGAGCAGTAATCAATTACCTAAACCCAGGTATTATGGGCTGTCCTGAAACAGGAGGCAACAGCAAAAGACAGGACATTGTGAGTGATCCAAGGTTAGGGCAAGTGATTCCCTCCCAATTTGCCGCAAAGTGGTTATCATTTCAAGGCACAGCGAAGGAAAACCAACCACTGAACAGCAACGTATTTGCTCATGATTATATAGTACAGATGAAGCACTGGAGTAGAAAATGTATCCAAAATCCCAAAGTGGTGTTTGGAATGGCCAGATATTATCCGCAGCTGAAGAATCTCACAATATGTGCAATCACAGACAGTTCCAGATGATTCTTTCCTGAAAACTCCTAAAATAAGAGTTGTAGCCACTCCATCATGAGTTTGGGAAGTGTACTGCATTTTTTCCCATTCCCAAAAGATACAATCACTATTCTCAGTGTGTTACCACCGTTGTCTTGAAACATTTAATTTTATATTGGGTTTTGTGGTCAATTTTGTTTTAAGTACACAAGCGGTTCCAGCCTTCATGCTAATTTTTTCAACTCAAAGTGTTAAATACAATGAATGTTCATACAGAAAATCAAGGGGAGAAAAAAAAGGAAATTCTGTGGGACAAATATAGACAAAAAAGATGTCAGGTGAAAAATATTTCTATTGAGAATAAAGATTCAGGACTGTGGAGAGCTTGATGAAGGAAGTACCTGTCAGAGAACAGAACAAGAAGGAATCAGTTATACCAAGAAAAATGTAAATCATTCTTGGATCAAAGCCTGACAGATTAGTTTTTACATATCTTTACCCTTCTTTCCACATGAATTATCTGTGGTCTTACTGTAAGGTTTGAAAAATACTATATAGCAATAGCAAAAGTAGATGTGCATTGAAGAATAAAAGCTTCTTTATAGCTCACAAGTACTTTAGATTTTCATTTATCTAATTTGTTTGTTTGTTTGTTTGTTTGTTTTTATTTATTTCAATTCATCTAATTATATGCACTGTTTCCGGTATTATACAATATTCTGAAAAAACAGAGGACAGGCTTAAAAATCAAGAAAACACCCCAAAAATTTACTTTTGAAACTTCATAGATAAACATTAAGCAATGATGCGCTCAGTTGACTGTGGTCCACAACCTCAAGGAAAGAGTGAAAAGTGGCTACAGAAAACAGGAGAAGCTTCTGATAAAGAAATTAGAGAAAGCACTAATACTGCAAAGAGATTCAGCATCCTTCTCCTTTGCTCAATTCCCTGCAACATTTACTAATTTGTTTGAAGCAGAGGAAGCAACATTTGTGACAACCACAAGGTATCCAAGGACCAGGAAGTCTGTTTCAAAGCAAGTGGCATGCACACCCTGATTGAAGTCTCCCATCCCTGTTGGGATTTGCAAGCTAGGGGTGCGTCACTCTGTTGTTGGTGCACCTGATCTGCGAAATCAGTACCTACAGATAAAAAATAGAGGGAAGGAAAACCTCCTTTGTATTGAAAGATCTCTGGTTTGAGTACTTGCCTGGAATGGAGGATATATGCATTAAATTTCTCCTTCTGATGCTAGTAATTTGTGTATTACTGTAACCAGAAGGTAATAGGTATTCAGATTAAGGCTGAACTTTTTACGGTCTAATCAAACAGTCATTGAATCAGACAGAAAATTATCTATGATCTTGTGGCCTGGGCAATGATCTGAGCAAACAGGAAGTTTATAATTACCTATTCCATCCCATACTCTTGAGTTTCAGAAAAATTTTTCTCCATTTTCCCCCCTCTTTTTCTTTCTCTCCTTCATCACACAGTCCAGTGAGAGTCTGTTTTCAAAGGAGAAACAGAAAATATCCTAATATCAAATAACATTTTAAGTAACTATCTGAATTGCATGAGGCAGGAAACAAGCGAAAAGGTGTAATGGGAGCCACCTTTCTCAAATTTCTGTGTCAATACTACATTTTAAACTAGGTGGAGAGAGAAGAAACTAACTTTGAAATAAATAGGTTACTCCCTTGCAATGTTCTGAAAGAAATGGGCAGAAAGGAGGCCAAGGAAGAGTGAAAATTTTTCTTGTATGGAAAAGATTAGGTGCCTTTTAAATAGACATTGAATTGGGAGATTATACTGGGGAATATGTAAGTATATTCCTAGCACTTCTCACTGTATAATGCAACTGTAACCCCTAAAAGTCATTTGCACCCTTTCAATGCCTAGACAGTTCAGAAGTCAAGCTGTGGAACCCACCTGGCCACTAAATGCATGAGACATATCTTTTAAAGGGTACCATAGCACTCAGCCCTGAGCCTAAGTCCCATTTATAGTTCCAGTCCTATATTGTCGTTGTTGCATTTTTCTTCGAATAGGAAAATCAGACACTAAAATCATAAAATAAAGATAATACATTATCTATTTAAAGTAAATGGAAATCAAATAGGTTGACTGAAATTCAGCTTTTGACTGAGAGGAGAGTCCTCAGCCTACAAGTCATGGGGTTTCCAGGGCAAAATGAGGAGCTGCCTTTGATTGCCTGTGCTCAAGAGCTACATAATGTGAACTGTAGGAGATATTCTATGCTGCAGTACATCGAAATGGAAAAGTTGCATAAAGACAAGCCCTTGCCACTGAAAGGCAAGACCAAATGCAATTATTATTAAATTACTGTGATAGCAAGATAAAGACCGAGTTCTGCAAACAAGAAAGAGATCGGAAAATGTAAATTATAGGACAATAAAGAACTCTCAGCACAGCACCTGATGTTGTGCAATGAATCAAGTAAAACATTCTCTAAGGTAAAATGTATAAATACAAAAAAATTTTGTTCACACATACACCTGGCATTCACATTTGTTTAATTCATGGCTCTTTGTCAAATTGGCTCATTACAGCTCATATGGTATTTACAGCTATTATTATGAGTTATAATGGGTACAAATACCAAAGTATTCAATGTACTGGAATTTTCTATTCAGTGATCCAGTTGAAAGTACCTTGAGTCCTAAGGGATCCACTAAATTATAGTGGATCCTATGTTCACTATTGAACATGGCTTTGCAAATAGCACCTACCATGGAAGGCATATTTTTCAGTATTATCTACATGTCGATCTCTCCAATCTGATGTGTTGCTACTGCGAATGAATAGAGAAAATTTCCAAAAGATTAAAAAGGGTAGGTCACATAGCAGATGCTAATAATAACAATAAAAGTATTGCATAAGTAAAAGTGGTTTTGCAAAATAATGAAATTAAAAATAAACAAAAAGTGTATTCAATTTGTTTACCCCTAAAACATAAATAAATATTAATATGTTTAATCACTTCCTTAATTAAATGGGCTCTGACATGAAAAAAAAGTAATTCTTAGGAAGCATTCAATAAACAGCTTTTCAGGGTGGGAAAAGAATATGAACTAGAATGACTAGCTGTGCTGGTTTTGGCTGGGGTAGACTTAATTTCCTTCACAGTGACTAGTATAGGGATACGTTTTGGATTTATGTTGAACACTGTGATGATAATATAGTGATGTTTTTCTTATTGCTGAGCAGTCCTTACACGGAGCCAAGGCCTCTTCTGATTTTCATACTGCCACACTGGCAAGGAAGTTGGAGGTGCATGGGAGGCTGGGAGGACACACAGCTGGAACAGGTAACTCCAGCTGACCGAAGGGATATTCCAGACTATATGGGATCATGGTAAGTATATAAAGGAGGGGGAAAAGGAGGAAGGGGGGGACATATTGGAGTGATGGTGTTTGTCTTCCCAAGTCACAGCTGCATGTGACAGGGCCCTGCTCTCCTGGAGACGGCTGAACATCTGCCTGCCCATGGGAAGATGTGAATTAATTCCTTGGTTTGCTTTGTTTGTGTGCGTGGCTTTTGCTTTCCCTGTTAAACTGTCTTTATCTCAACACATGAGTTTTCTAGCTTCTACTGTTCCAGTTCTCTCTCTGGTCCCATTGGTGGGAGAATGAGCAAGCGGTTGCATGAGGCTTGGTGGCTGGTTCAGATAAAACCATTCATGGAGAATAAAAATACAGGAACAAAAGTGTCAAATTTGCTATAAGCAATCTAAAAAAAAAAGCTGAAACTCAAAAGAAACTACATTCAGAAAGAAGAAAAATAGAAATGTCTAGTTGAAGTATCAAAATATACTAATGTAAAACATTATTCTCTTTAGAAACTGGCAGAGTAAAAATCAATGTCCTGAAATGGGTAGAGGGAAAAAAAAGATGGGAAAAAAGAGAATTAAATAAAATAAATAGAAGAGAATAAATAGAAAATAGATAGAAGAGAGAAGAAAGAAGCAAACAGAAGAGAAACTAAAAGAGAGAGAAAACAAAAATAGGCAAATAGATCAGATAGCAAAACCATTCCCAACAGTAAAAGTAACCGTCACTAATTTAAATAAATTTTATGTCTGTATGACCATTAAATGCTGGCCATACACCTAATCCTGAAAAATCAGCATGGCATCAGTTTGTCTTGCTGAAGAGGAATATTTGCATCCTATAGTTATACCTATGCTATAGTTTTATATGAGTGGATTTGAGGAAGATATACTCAGAAAAGACCCTAGCGTCATGCTTCTCTATGGGTTACCAAAAACTTTCAACTGATATTTTGCCAGAAGAGTTCAATGAGAGCATTTATCGCTGTATTCATCAAAATAGCCAATATCACAGTAAGAAAAGTCCATAAATCTAGACTACTTTGCCACAAGCTGGGATCACCCAACAGTACAAACTGAGACACCATACTGAAGATTTATAAGGAAAACATTATGCAAAGCATTTCTGGACCTTTTAAAAAAAATATTATTAAAAGAATTAGAAATGTAAAAAGGGAAAACCGTGAATTTCAATCTCTGTATTGAAATATGGCTAGAGATTTGGGGAAAGAAGAAAAAAAAGACTATTTCAAACCAAAACCATGCTATATAAGCAATCATTATTAACTGTAGTAAATTAGAATTAGGTCATTATCTTTATTCTTGTTTTTTCCTTCCTGAGAGTATTGGTGGAAGGAACATCTGGAGAACTGAATTTTGATAGTAATCAAACTACAAAATCTTGCTTCTGTATATTTAAACATGTAAAGTATCATACATGTCAGTCTGCATATTTAACAAGTTTGCCTCTCAACCTAGTTCAAGTAAAAGCAATTCTAAGAAATTCTTTGTGTTTTCTAAAAGCTTACCTACACACTTGATTTCAGTAATTTAGACCATGTTAAAATGAGCTATTTTACAGAGGCACTAGAGGGGGTTATAACTGTTTCCACTAAAGTAATTATGAAGTTTTCATAGTCTTCTTGTCATAAAAATAGTCCCCAAAGTGTACGCAAAACAGCGCTAATGAAAATAACAAATATATAACTTTATTGAAGAGAAAAGAGGCATCATGGGGTAGTAATTCCTGCTTTTAACTCAACTTTAATGGTGGGAAAAAACCCAGTAATTTTATATATGAATATGTTCAATTTAATAGTCAGTGCATTGCTAATTAAGCCACTAAATCTTCAGTTCAAATGGATTCACTGGCATTAATTCTTCTACAACTTATTTCCAATACTATGGAATCATGAATTTGACTGGATCACAGGAATCTAATTGGAAAGAAAGTCTTAATTTCGAAACCTCCATGGTTTTTCATATTAAACATCTTGTAGAATTTGAAAATAGTTGAGAGATAAGCTACAGGCAGTGCTGGTTAAAGAGCAAATGAAGAAGTCAAGACTGCATATCAGCCCAAATGCAAAGTGAAGGAGGGGAAGAAAGCAGAATTTCAGTTGTATGGAAACTGTCATATCTTTGAGGAGACTTCAGGGTTTAGGTAAGGTAGGTTATTATCTAGTTTTTGATTGCTGCTGTAGTCTCCTGAATAAAAAATAACCTTTCATTTTGAACAAGCTCTTTTCTATCATTGAAATCTGATGCTGTCATAATGTGTCTAAAGTACCAACCAAGAAGTGCAATGAATAATCATGAGTATGATAACTTGATAAGCCAGAGTGAGGATAGTTACAAGGATCTCTTTAGAACAGTGTACAACTATGGATTCACTACTTGGAAGACACATATACAGAGTCAGGGGAAGAAGCACAACTCACACAAAGAAAGGATGGAGAAAAATATGCTGACCAACAATGGAAAGGTCTGCCTTCTAATTAATGACCAGACAGCAATGCCACAAATGCTTAGCGGTGGGCAAGCCATCTTTATGGTCAAAACAGAGACAGACAAACACAGATGTGTGTGTCTGTTTCTAAGTGGTTCCTAAAGCAGGTCAAATGGGTCACACTTAAGAAATGCAAAGTTCTGAGAGAGGAATCTTGCCACTGGAAGTTAGACATCTTGGTAAAACCTCAAAACAGTGCTGTGACACAGGTTCCCATTACTTGAAACAGAATAACAATATGTGTCTGTTGGAATAAGTCATGTACTAAAGCGTTCCTAGCATGATGACACTGTAAACAGTGGAACACTATTAGTTGTCTTTATGAAGATTAAAAATGTTTGTCTTTAATCTATCAAGCTTTTAGCCTTTTAGCTCCATCACACCCCCCCTGCATAAATACCATATGAAAACAGATATGGAATGCAGTCAAAAAACATTGGGATGCGAGGCAAGTCAAACATGAGTACTTACTCATGAACTCATCATCCCATAGATAAAGCATATGGGGAACATTGTTAAACTCATATGTTACATGTCAGTATAAAAGTTAAAATTAACTAATTTGTTGGAATTTCTGCTGTGATTTACAATGATGAGACAGTAAATTTACTCATTTTGATGAACATGCAGAATAAAAAGTTTAAAAAATAATACAAGCATGTTCAGATAAGGGCTGACAAAAATACAGTGGATATTAAAAATTATCTCTTACTTTTATATACTGAATGAATCATAAAACAGAGCAAAGTCTTACTATATAAATATAAATCATATTTGCTAGATTCTTTACAAGTGAAATCTGAGGTCAGAGGTCATGTGATCAATTTATGTAATCTTTTTTTAAGCAAAATAAGGTGAACCCTAGAGGCACATAAAAATGCAAAAGGCTATTATTTCATTCATGACTGAAACTGGATACTATCGCATGTCTGGTCACTTTGAGATTTTTTAAGATGGACAGATACACTACTCCAATTTGTCTGAGCAACGTGCAAGCAGTAAAAGCATTTTTAAATTGTAACCTCCAAAGCCATTTTTGTCTTGGATACGTATAAATAAAACCAGCAGTGCTGTGAGAAGTCATGATCTTTCTCTGAAGGTCACAATGTTTTTCTACATATAACTCAAGGTTATCAAAAAAATTTAGTACTAGTGTATTCAGGTAGTACAAGTTTATCCATCAGATAAACTCTCCTCTTTCTGGTGTACAGCAGGAGTGGAACAGCTAAGTATAGTGTTTATCTTCATATTTATTTTCAATAAATATTATATACGAGACTTTACGTTGTTTGGAAAATGAATTATGTATATGACAATATGGCACATCTCTCAGTCAGCCTCTTTTTAATGTCTACTCTGACTCTTCTGCCATCACATGCTGTGATCAAAAATAATCTTGCTTTTAGGAAGTTGCTTTGTTCCTGGGTTTTTCCTATTATCCCTGCAAAGGAATTACTTTAACTTTCTCCCTAACAAATGCTATTTGCAAACACAATGAGGTTATATTTAAATCAGCAAAGATTAAGTGAAGCCACAGGAGGCCAAGGGAAGGTGCTATCTCTTCAGAAAGCAAGATAACAGCTTGGAAAAGCTGAAGGATTTGCAGGGTTTGGATTTGGGTTTTTTGTTTGGTTGGGTTTTTTCATTAGTAAGAGTACTAAAGGTCAGAAATTAGTAATACAAAGATGTTGTTTAGTGCCTGTCTTTCTCTGTTTGACTCCTGTGCCAGTTACAGTGTCTTCACAAATGACGTACTATTGAAGCTAGATAGGTTCAGACAACTCAATACTACAGCAAGACACTAAATTGGTACTTTTCAGATCAGGCGTTTTAACATTATAGCAAATTCTCTGGCTCACCTAACACCAAAACCCATTCTTCTTCAGGAAGCCTTCTGAAGTTTTCTAGGGCCAGACCACTTCGTAAAAGAGCATAGGCCATTTGCAAAGATGGCTGTCTTTTCAGCTGTGTGCAGCAAGTGAAGTTAAATGGCATCTTCTTACTTCTAAGGAGGGAAGTTTCTCTGACTGTTTCCCGACATGAAATTTCCATCTCTGTATATGGAATAGCACATACGCTGCTCTGATTCAGCTTGGAAACATTACATATCCCACATGCCCACAGTATTCTAAAGAGGAAGTGAACAGAGTGCCTCCATCTGTACTGACAAATATAGAAAGGCCAGGGAGTAATCCATGTCCTAAACGCCATCATGCAGAAGCAACTTTTTATTAATTAGCCCCAGAAATATCAGAGTTATCTTTTTGGTTGCAGTAGTCCAAATCAGAGCCAAGGTGCTGTGCCAGCAGTTATGCTCTGTGTGTGATTAGGGGGTGCAGTGATAAGTTCACTCACTGCCCCTCCTGGGAACCCAGTAACACCCAGCTCTGAGACAAAGTACACAGCCATGTGTACTTTGTTCTGTATTGGATTTGCATTGCAAGATTTTGGCAGTGGGGGTCTACAGTCATGGTGAATTCCATGAAGATGCCAGAAGCTTCCCCCATGTGTGACAGAGCTGGTGACAGTGGGCTCCAAGACAGACCCACTGCTGTCCAGAGCCGAGCCCATCCATGACAGTGGTAGTACATCTGGGATAAGAGATTTAACAAAGGAAAAAAAACCCTGCACAATAGCAACTTCAGCTGGTAGAAAGGAGTGAAAATGTGTAGGAGAAACAGCCTTGCAGAAACCAACGTTAGTGCAGGAGGCAGAGGAGGTGCTCCAGGCAGCGGAGCAGAGATTCCTCTGCAGCTTGTGGTGAAGACCATGGTGAGGCAGCTGTGCCCCAACAGGCCATGTGGGCCCACGGGGAAGCAGAGACCCACCAGTAGACCCCAGAGGATACTTTCCCAGAGCAGGGGGATGCCTGAAGGATGCTATGACCCTGTGGGAAGCCTGTGCTGGAGCAGACTCCTGGCAGGACCTGTGGACCCATGGAGGGAGAAGCCCATGCTGGAGCAGGTTTGCTGGCAGGACCTGTGACCCTGGGGGGGATCCACAATAGAGAGGTCTGTTCCTGAAGGATTGCATCCCTTGGAAGGGACACATGTTGGAGCAGTTCGTGAAGAACTGTAGCCTGTGGGAAGGACTCACATTGAAGTTCATAAAGCGCTGTCTCCCAGGGAGAGCCTCCACACTGGAGCAGGTAAAGGGTATGAGGAGTCCTCCCCCAAGGAGGGAGTGGCAGAGACAATGTGTGATGAACTGACCACAGCCCCCTTCCTCATCCCCGAAGGGGAGGAGGTGGAGAATTTGGGAGTGAAGTTGAACCCAGGAAGAAATAATGTAGGGGGAAGATGTTTTAAGATTTAGTTTTTATTTTTCATTACCCTACTCTGATTTGATTGGTAATATACCAAATTAATTTCCCCAAGTAGAGTGTGTTTTGCCCATGATGGTAATTGGTGAATGATCTCTCCCTGTCCTTATCTTGACCCATAACCCTTTCATTATATTTTCTCTCCCCAGTCTAGCTGAGGAGGGGAGTCATACAGCAGTTTTGGCGGACATCTGGCATCCAGTCAAGGTCAACCCACCAAGTTGCTTAGGTCCTGATCGAGAAATGTAATGATCAGGAGTATATGCAGACTATATGTGAGGAATAAGCGTGCTACCCACAGAAATGCAGGAAATTCAGAACAGAATCCAACCTGACAAGTGCACCGAAAAGAGAATCACCTAAATTCTGCATATAATGTGAAACCAGCCAACACTAACTAAAAGATAGCATTTAAGACCATGTTAACTTCTAAGCATTCTGCCTTCTCATTAGATTCCTAGAAGGAAACACATTCTCTTCATTTAAATACATGTCTTGAGAGAAAGTCCTAAAAGTACCTTCCCTAGCAAAGCTTCTAACATGAGCCCATTTTGCAAATATGTAGTGGCAGCTCAACTGCCATTACCTGACTCTCAAAAGAAAGATATTTCCTATTCCTTGATCCCTCAGGGAAAATTGAGGCCTTTCTGCTGAGTCAAAGGCTCTTTTGAGACTTCAGTGTGTCCAGTCACGACAATCCATAGCTTTAAGCAAACCAAGCCAGCTGTACGATATATTTAGTGAGTAAAATTGTGTGATATTTCTCTCAAGTGAGCTTTAGACACTCCACATAGACCATGTTAATTTTAAATGACTCCCTGATCAACAAACAAGCTGTTTTGAATTCTACTCTGTGTCATGAACTTCTCAAGTACTGTAAAGGAAGAAGAAGCCCCCATTCTAGGTTGGAGCTCCTGATGCTGTACACTTCTCCTTGTCTGAAAAAAACAGATGACATTATCTTTAGCTTTCTCTTTAAAATTACAACAACCTTGAAAGTAGCTATGGGCACAAATTACTGAAGAAAGAAGTTCATGAACTTGAACTCCTTTTATAAATTCTAAAAATAGCCTCTGAAGAGTGCAAAGCCACTGATGTTACAAAGTTCAGTGACCTGTAATAACTATTATTATTTTCATTGACCTACAGTTACAATTGACCTGCACTGGAACTAGCAACACTCAATAGCACATTTTCAGGTTTTTTTTATGTTCCACTTTCCAAGACACACACACACAAAAAAACATCAGCCTACATCAGACAGGCCAGCATTTAATCTGGTTATGCTTTTGGTGCCCATAAAGCTATGATCATAAAACCAGAAGGTAATGAATGAATGTCAAATAGCTAAATACAAATCCATAGACAATTGTGAAGAAAAATCAAAGATAATTTAATGTCATTAAAAAAAAATCAATATTCATTATAATATATGGAAACAACTATGTTTATGTTTATAAAAGTTAGTTGTGTTGAAAGGTGAGAGATGGATATTGCTGTTGCAGAACAAAATTTTGCTTACTAACTATTAGTAACATATATGCTGGACATATATGTGGCCTACATATTGCACATTTTTATATTTAAGGATCTTAATAAATCCACAAAATGGTAACAGCATTTTAAAAAAATGTATTTAACATACTGACAACGATTTCTTTCAGAAGTTGATCTTTCTGCTTTCACTCAGCAAAAGACTAGAGGTAATCCTTAAAGTTTCAGACTGATCAGACTGAGATCTGAGTTAATACTGGATAAGGAAAAAAATATTTCTTTTTGATAATAGATGTAATATGTATCTCTTCCTCTGTATTGATCTTCCCATTGCTTACTATTTTTAAAAATTATTATTTTTAAAACTTTTTACACAAATCACTTATTATCAAATGAAGGATTAATTCAAGAAAAGTATTTTAGTGTCAATAACTGTATGTAGAAATTATCTTGAATAATACGAAGAAAATACAACAGAGACATTCTAATTTTTCTGTCTTTGTAGCATGATGTACAACATTCAAATCAGAATGTATTCAGTTTCCATGACTCGAGGGTTCCTTGAATTGTTACTTTTTGCTCTGCTGCAAGATCTTTTCTGTCAGTTTACTTACAATACATATTCTATACATAGAGGTACTATATATGCATATATCAGTTTTTGAAGATATGTACTAGAAGAGCAATCTACCATGTAAAACCTATTCCACCTAGCAGTTCTATGCTCTTGTTCCTTGGTAGACAATTGAAACTGAACTTTTTATATCCCTAAGGAATAGGAAAAACACTAACATCCCGGTTATGCTGTTAAAACTGTCAAATTAGATGGTACATTACTAAAATAAGATTTGAAATAGAAATTTGCATTATTTGCTATTTCCTTCACAATCCCATATTACCCTAAATAAGGAGGAAAAGGTTTTACCCTTGTATAGAGGCTGCTCATTTTTCCACAATTTATGCACTTTCACTTTTTAACAAAAAAAAAGTTTTTTCCCTGAAGAAATTCACTGTATGAAGAAAAAAAAAAAAGTACAACACTAGATTATTTTATTCTGTGCTGTGGGAAACACCTTTTGACTTTTATTAAACTGCTTGCTGAGTTTCTGATTTCTTGAATCAAATGGTTATTATGTGAAGTCCTAGAGATTTGCAGAACTGGGAAGAGAGAAGAAGTCAAACTCTACACTCGATTTTTCAATGCTGCTTAAAAAACCCCTCAAATTCATCAAATGAAAGTGCTACCTTATTGTGGATAAAAATTTCAAACTTTATCTTCCTACAAGTTATTTTCTTCACTTATCTGAGTTAAACTGTATAAGTATGAAGAATAAGTGGTGTCTGGGAATACAGTTAATACTTAAAAAAATAATGTATATAATGAATTTTACTTTCTGAAACTCTGCTAGGGAGAGATCACATTTTTTTTCCCCTTATCAGATGTAATTATTGCCTAAAATGATTGTGAAATAGCGTCTGTAAATATTTCTTGATTGGTAATTTGTGAGAAGTGAGCTGGTAGTGTCCTATATTTAGGTTTTTTGGATTTAACAGTGGTCTCAAAGTATATTGATAATTATCTTAAGAGTATGGTTTAAAGTCACATCTGCAATGTAACTACTTTGGCTGTAGACTCAGGATTCTCTTTCTTTACAATCTACTTTTAAACGGATAAAGTATAAACATCTGTATCTGAACTACTCACTCCAGTCCAAATTTTTAGTTGAAAGAGAAACAGAAAGTAATTTGTCTCACTTTTTTCAGGCACCTGTGTCTTTCCTTTATGTACCCTGGAAATGTCAATACCTCAGGAAGGAAAAAAAAGGCCTAGACTGGATGGCTGATTTTGAGATAGCAAAGTTAGAGCAAGCAAATCCCACCCTTTCTAATGAGTAATCCTCTCTTTTTACTACATATGAAAGTTGAACGAGACAGAAGTATGATTTTGATATGACCAAATGCTTTTACAAACTCAAGAAAATCTGTATTTGGATGAATCTCAAAGTAGGTTTGGTTCCAAACATTTGTTCAGCTCTGCCAAGTGAACTGAGGGCCTCTGCAGAGAAAACACTGTTTTCTCAGTATGGGAGCTGAGTGATCAGTGACAATATGAACAACAAAGCCCCTATCAGCTGCAAGATTTCTGAAGCATACAGCCAATATATTTTGTTATTATCTAAAAAGCAGCTTATGCATTAAGTTGTTTGCTTTCACTATCTTCATTTCATCATAGAAATAAAAATGTATTAAATCCCACTGGGAGCTGGTCAATTCACTTGTCTAAATAAAAGACACAATTTGGCTCAAATCCCAGATCATGTAGTAATTATCCCACTTTTCAGTAAAAAGCTTTTTGGGTTATTTAAGAATTATAGTGAGCAAGGAATAAGTTAGTATTAAGGAATTAGAGCTAACAACTTCATTAGGAATTTTCACCTGAATACAGACTGAGGAAAGATGACAGAATCTGGTCCCTGGAAAATTCATATAATAATTTATTGTCAAGGAAAAAAATGTTCATCTTGTATGGCCAAAGACCTCAGGTTAACTACAACATATTGTTTATATTTCAAAGCAGAGCTATGCAGTTCAACCAACAAGGTAAAATACATGCAACTGTCTGCTTCAGAGGAAAGGCTAGAATATCATTGGAGCTGCAGCAATCATTGGAAAAAAGACTGTATTACTGCACTATATCCACTCTATAACTCATAAAATTAAATGGGATTGCAGTCTCTTGGTAGTTGGCTTAGAGGTAGCCCACGTGGAGCCCGACAGGCACGTCTCCACATCTTACAGCTACCTGGCATAACACGGGCCTTCTTCAGTGCATTGTCCTCCACTGCTGGGAGCAGCGTTCTCCTCTCAGAGCTGATTTCTGGCATCTGTCACTTCAGCTCAGAAGCCATGGTTTAATGTCAGTGAGAAGTCAATTAAGAAATATCTACATATTCATGACACTCTCATAACTTGCAGGCATTACATACACAGTGAGCTGGTAAAAGCTGGAATGCTGTCCCTGAGCTAAGGTAATAAGGACTGTAATGAAACATTTATGGTATTAATAATTTTTAGCAATGTCATATTACTACTGTACTTCAGCCTATGTTTTAGCTTGAACTAAACAAGAGTTGTATCATTATTATTTTAAGCCTTACACAAGAAGTCAGTGATAGCAAGCATTAATGCACTGTGTAACCCAGTATTAAAAACTCTTGTAAAAAAAGATGTGCTGGAATATAATCTGAGTTAAAGCCTTCCTTCCTACTATACTTTTAGCAAATTATGCTTAGTTAATAAATTTTAAATTAGTTTTTCTTTTGAGAATAGAGTTGTGATTAGACTAGAAATATGTTGAAAGCAATCTTTCTCACTGCTGGAATATTTTGGCATTTTTAAAGATAAAAAGAAAAACACAAAACACGTGGAGACATATGCAAAACCAAGGAACTCATACTTTTATGAAACCTCAAAAGAACTGGAGGAAGAAGCTAGTCAAATGTATCAAATGCAGCTGGTTTAGAGACTGCAGGAAGCACTTTTTTTCCCCAAGTCTCTTTTCTCTGCTAGTGTTTAGCATCTCAGATTTGTGATACTTCAACATAGTAGGCCCCAACAGATGCTAAGTTAACTAGTCAGGAAAATCTTATCCACTTTTGTCAGCCTTCCTATCAAACATCACTTATCTCATGGGGTATTTCTTCTTAAGTTTAGAAAATGCTTTCATACGTTAGCTATTTTCTTGTAAGGTTGTCGATGGCAGCAGTTTTGTTCATGAAAGACTGCTGAGCAGAACCTTGCAGGTTCACCTTGCAAGAGCTTGTGAGAACCAACCCTTTGAAAGCGTGACTGGAGATTTGAGTGATATAAACTCCAAAGAGTCGTCCTCTTTCCAGCTCCACTGCTGCTTTATTCAAGCCGGATGCAGAGTTTTTTACTGTCTTACAGCGTCTCAAGGAAAAGCAGTACCAAGGCCCCTCTCCTTCTCTGTGCTGAAAACAGAATGATCATGCTAGGTCTGATCTACAGTGACATGGAATGATCACAACTTTCAGTAAAGCACAAGCACCAGATGCTCAGTACTTCTGCAGGGAGGTCACTATCTAATATTCATAGAGTCTTTCACACTGTAATCCACTATCCCGTACACAAAGTTCAGGATCTAAGGCATTTTCCCTACTAAGCAGCAAAACAATAAAAACTTTATATCGGTAACAGTTATAAGGATCTTTACTTGTCCTATATCTCTTGCCATTTAAAATCTTTAGAGAAATGGCAGTGTGTTAGTCACGTGCCTTTCTCAGCTTTACTGTGACTAGGAATCAATACTGACACCAAGCCTTTCACTCAGTTTGACTGTTTCCCCACTGAAAAGTACCTATCTCAAAGCATCACAATGACTAGAGTTTTACAAAGTTTGTCAGCTAAACAGTCAAATGTCACTGTTGGGGAAATCTCATGCCACAATCTTCCACTGTAGAACCAGCGGTTATAACAGAGAGCTTTTTGCTAGATTGAGGAGACAACATGTATCTGCATCCCTGTCTCTTGTAAAAGTTGGCCAGGGTTGCCAGCCATGCCAAAGAAAAAAATAAATTTGAGATTCTCTTTCAGAAGTGATGGTCCTGGATGATTCATCTGAAAATGTTTCCATCTGCCACTGGAACTCTGCCCACAAAACCAAGGCACTTTTGAGTATCAATAGCTATTATGTCCTTTATTAAAGATAAAGTAAAATAAATACCCTATTTTACACTTCATGTATGGCTTGTCATTTAATATCAGTCCTGTGGTTTGTAATGTACCTGAGGCAATCAGGAATCCCACAGAAATCCTCTTACTTGTTCCTTCTGAATCACTAATTGCAACAAGAATCTTGGATGCAGTGATAATAGGATTTTATGTAGTAAAATGTAAGTAAAAATATATATATTTAGCTAAACATGGTTGAATGGGACTGGGTTTATGAACTGCTAAGATTAAGATCTTTCTCCCAGAAAACATAACTGAATATAGAAATATAGAATATTTTTAAATTCTATAGAATATAGAAATATAATTAAATCAGTTTAATGTTTTAACCTTGGAAGGGGCTCATCCCAAAAATAATGCCAGGATCAAATGAGCAAATTTGGTATCTCTTCTACACTGCTTCTTCTCTCACACCCCCCATCCCATATCCCACACACAGATGGAGTACTCCTTAAACAGGCTGGAATACTTCTTAATCAGGAGATTTATTGGACACACTAGTCTTTAAGGAGCCTTTAAGACTTACTAGATGTTGCTAATGCCTAACAAAATAAAATATTACAGAGTACCAGATGCTCCAGAAAACTTTTAGTTCTGTTGTTACACCTGTGCTTTAATAAAATCAAAGGCATCAAGTGTAATGAATACCATAATAGTAGAGCCATCGCTTACCCTATCAGGGGACCCAGGGAAATGCAGCGGCTGTGATGGTATGAAAAATAGTATAGTCATAGGTCAGTAATTTCAAAAGCTTAAGAGGGAGAAACATCGTAAGAGAAAACTGTGATATCAGAGAAAAAAGAACAAGCAAAAGTTAAAGATAGGATTTTATAGGGATTTCAGACTCATTCATGAGAAGACTACTGATTTGCCAAAACTAAAATTATATTCTCTTTATGAAATTCAAACTCCACATAAATCAGTGTCAAAATCTGACTGAAATCCAAATGAGACAATATTTCAATTGAAATGAATAAAATTAGAGCAGATGTGAGTCAAGTAAAAGCATCTGTCATGTCCAGTTAAACTAACTTTAACAAAATTGAGTTTATGGGCACCTTTCACACCAAGCAATGTGTAGCACAGTGCACACAGATGATAATTTAGTAAAGGACTTGGGTAGTGTGATTTCTTTCTTAAATTATACATTTGCTCTGAACTGTATACACTGCATTGTCTGTTCTATTTGTGCTAGAAATGAATGGCAAAGATATAAACAATTTATAAGGGCAGTACATACTGAGTGGTTTCAAAACCCTAGAGATTAGTGAATAATAAATATAATCAGGCCTTTTGTTAGTATCGTAATGCTTCACTGTTTAGGTCACATACGATTATTGTGCTAATGTCATTTTTGGGATGAAATGGTTACTAAAATCACAATGTTTCCAAGGGTTTCACTGAACAAAATAGAGTCTGATGAGGATGGAGAAATGAGACAAAGGAATTAATGATTTGTTTACAGTCTCAGAAGAAGTCAGTCTCAGAAATTTCTATTCTATTCTATTCGATTAAGCTTGTGCCACTGCCCTCATCCTCACAACATCCAGGAACATCCCAAGAGTTGCTAGACAATATGTTCTGTACGTTTCACTTATTATTTGCTTTTGAAAGATATAGTATTACAAAAGTCTCAGGCATAAGACTGGTTTTGGATTTGGATTCTAATTTTTGTTGTTGTTGTTGTTTCCTTGTTTTGGATTGGATATGGAGCTTGTCTCATGGAGCTGTAAAAGGAAAAGAGAAGAGTAATTTTTGTTTTGACTGAAGGCAAATGTTTTGCTGTCCTCTATGGTTTTAGTACCCAAATTGAGATCAAATGCCTGCACACTGTGCCTGCCATGGAGCATGGAGGCATTCAAAGTGGTCTTCAGATTTAAGTGGTTCAAACTGCCACACAAACTTTAGCTGCCTACAGGCATCCCAGTACTTGAGCTTTCAGCAACAGCTTGGATCCAGACCATTGACCACCATAAGGCTAAAGCCAGACATCTCAAATACCATTTGAGATCTTGAAGACATAGTGTAAATTATGCTGGGGAGGCTTGCAATCCTTTTGATAGTCCAAGATGTTAAAGAAATGTGTAATTGGTTTTGTGCTACCTAAAGTTTTCTGCGTTGATAATTTCACGTCTAGTTCTATGGCAGGCTTATAGTCTAGACAACAGTGACTGGAGTGTATAAAATGAAAGCACAGAACTTTCCACTGCAGGGGACCTTCGAGTTCTTAGACAGTAGATAATCACAGTTGCTCTTCTACTTCGGCAGGACACGCACTTTCCACCAACCAAATGCTTGCAAACTCCTAGAAAACGTGGCTTTCATTTCATGCAGACACAAGCTGCTCAATATTCACCAAGGCTCAGCACCGCCAAGGCAGCTGTTAATTCTCGATCTGTCTGCTAACACTCACATCACAACATAGAATCATAGAATGGTTTGTGTTGGAAGGGACTTTAAAGATCATCCAGTTTCAACCTCCCTGGTAAGGGCAGGGATGCCACCCACCAGATCACGTTGCTCAGGGCCCCATCCAACCTCTCCTTGAACACTTCCAGGGCTGGGGCACCCACAGCTTCTTTGGGCAATCTCGCTACCCTCTGAGTAAAGAATTTCTTCTTAACATCTAATTTAAATCTCTCTTCTTAGTTTAAAGCTGCCTGCCCGTGTAAAAAGTCCCTCTCAATATTTCCACAGCAGAAGGGCGACCCGAGCTTATTTTATTTTTTAATATCTTTTTCCCACCTCAGTTTCCAGAGGGGGGCACGTTCTTTCCCTGTTCCTGGCGCTGCCCGCGGGCGCGCACCCAGACACACTCGCACGGCCTCTCTCCCCGGTGTGGCCGCGCCGCTGGGCTCAGCGCTGCCCGCTGCCCGCCCGCCCCGCTCCCTGACCACTGACCGCTCACCGCGGCGCTGCCGCAGCCTCCGCCCTCCTTCCTCCTCCCAGCCGTGCCCGTGA
This sequence comes from Chiroxiphia lanceolata, assembly GCF_009829145.1. NCBI lineage: Eukaryota > Metazoa > Chordata > Aves > Passeriformes > Pipridae > Chiroxiphia > Chiroxiphia lanceolata. The sequence continues at coordinate 64,579,206 of NC_045638.1, read as the reverse complement.
CTGTTCCCTCGCTCCTGCCCTCCCCGCCGCGGCGGAGCCCTCCCGAGCGGAGCGGAGCGGAGGAGGAGTGTCCTGGGCGGCGCGCAGAGCCCAGCCCAGCGCGGCGGCGGCGGTGGCGGGGGAATGTGCAGCCGCGGGGAGGAGAAGCGCCGGGCGGGCGGCGGAGCGGGCGGGCTGCGGGGGCGCAGCCGGCGGCGGCAGCGGCGGCCGGGCATGGGGCCCCCGGGCGGTCGCGGCAGCCCCACCGCCCGCGGCAGCCTGCAGGTGAGGGCCGGGCGGAGCGAGGGGGGAAGTGCCGCGGCCGGCCACCCGAGCCCGACTTCGCACGCAGCAGCGAAATCGGCAACGAATTGGCAAAAAAAAACCCCACCACAAAACAACCCGAAAAACCGTATATACGTGTATATGTTTATTGGGTCTTTTTCTCTTGGATCCGATCGCCAAAGATCAGAGCAGCCGTGAAAAGTTTATTTTTGTTGCTGCTGCCGAAGCGGGTTGTGACGGAGCCGCGAAAAGGGGGAATGGGTGATTAGAAAGAGGGGAAGGAGGAAAAATTTCCTCCGTGGGGAGGATGCCCGAAGTTACTTTCGGGGAGCCCCTTTCCATTTGTGAGGAGTGGGCGACGCGGGCACCAACGCGGGTAACTTTCTCCGCGCAGCCCCTCCGCGGCTCCGCTCTGCAGCTCGTGTTTTCCGCCGGCAGCAGAGGGGACCCCGAGGGGCGGCCGGAGATGTGTGGCGGCGAGGCTGGAGCCGCTGGCGCCGCGGTCGCGGGACGCAGGGACCCGCTTGGAGCGCGGCACCTCCGCCGGGACCCCTGCGGGCTGCGAGGTGCCTCCGCTGCACCGCGGGCCCCTGGGCATGCGGAAAAACAGGTTTCGGGACGGGGCATGGGGTAGGGGGAGCAAGGGACGCGTGTCACATTCCTGCTGTGGTAGGGGAAGAGAACGAGCAACTGTTTGGGGGTGCGCAGTGGGTTGCCCTCGTTTGGGATGCGCTTGTGGTGGGGAGGGGAGGTCTGCTGGTGAGAGCTTGGGGCGGAGGGAAGACGGAAGATGGCACGTCGGGGCGCAAGTGCTGCTGGGGGGCGGGGGGAGTCACGGTGCCTCCGGGCCATTCTAGCAGTGCGTATTTGCTGTGGGGAATGCAGCTGGTGTTGCCTGGAGGGTACAGATGGTGATGCCCTGGAAGTACCTGCTGTACTGGAAGGAGAAGATGGTGGGGAGAGGGAGGATGACTTCATGTTGCAGATGCAGCACTCTCTGCTCGAAGTGGCAGTGGGGGAGGCAGTGGGCAGGGGGAGGCGCCACCCCTTCCTCACACACGTGTGCCTCTCTCTTCTCAGCACTTGCTCCTCTTCTTGCTCTTCGTTGGGCCTTTCAACTGCTTTGCCAGTTACAGCCGTGCGACCGAGCTCTTCTACAGCCTCAACGAGGGGCTGCCTGCTGGGGTGCTGATCGGCAGCCTGGCCCGTGACCTGCGGCTCCCAACGGCTGGTGGGCAGCACCCTGTGGCCCCGCGGCCCCCACTCTCCTTCACTCTGGCCTCCCATGGTTTGGGGGGACAGTATGTGCAGCTGGACAACCGCTCTGGGGAGCTGCACACCTCGGCCGTGGAAATCGACAGGGAAGCTCTATGCGTGGAAAGCAGTGGGGCCACCATCTTTGGATCATCTGCTGTCTCCTTTTCCTCCCCCTCATCCGAGCCATGCCTACTGCTGCTGGATGTACTGGTACTGCCACAGGAGTACTTTCGCCTGGTGAAGGTAAAAATTGCTATTCGTGATGTCAACGACAATGCTCCCCGCTTCCCTGTGTCCCACATCCATCTCTCGGTGCCCGAGAATGCGCCTGTGAACACCCGCCTGGCTATTGAGCACCCAGCCCTTGACCCTGACATGGGCACTAATGGTGTCCAGACTTACCGCCTGCGAGATAACTATGGTGTCTTCACCCTGGATGTGGAGGAGAATGAGAGTGGGGAGAGGACTCCCTACCTGATTGTTATGGGGGCACTGGACAGGGAAACACAGGAGGAGTATGTCACAGTCATCGTTGCTGAGGATGGGGGCACGCCTCCGCTCGTGGGCAGTGCCACCCTCACTATTGGCATCAGCGACATCAATGACAACTGCCCGCAGTTCAATGACTCGCAGCTCAACGTCACCCTTTATGGGAATTCCAGCCTCGGGACACATGTGGCTACTGTCCACGCAGTAGACATGGACCTTGGATCCAATGCCCAGGTCACCTACTCCTACAGCCAGAAGGTCCACCAGCCATCCAGAGACTTGTTCCATCTGAATGAAAGCACAGGAGCCATCACACTCTCCACTAAAGTTGATGGGGACACTCCAAAGCTACACAGGCTGATCATACTGGGCAATGGCCCTGGATGTATCCCTGCCGTGATCACAGTTCTAGTGACCATCATCAAAGTCATGATGAGGCCACCTGAAGTTGTCCCTCGTTTCATAGCTAATGAAGTGGAAGGGGTGGTTTACTTAAAGGAACTGGAGCCTATCAACACACCTATAGCATTTTTTACCATCAAAGACCCCGATGAAAAATATAAAGTCAGTTGCTATTTGGATGGTGATGGGCCTTTCAGACTTTCACCATACAAACCATACAACAATGAATATCTGTTGGAGACCATAAAGCCTTTGGACTTTGAGACACAGCAACTGTATGAAATTTCTGTAGTTGCATGGAACTCAGAAGGATTTCGTGTCAACAAAGTAATCAAAGTACAGGTCCTGGATGACAACGACAATTCACCAGTTTTCTCTGAACAGCTGATAGAATTGTCCATTGAAGAGAACAATGTTCCCAATGCTTTTTTGACCAAACTGCATGCTACTGATGCTGACAGTGGAGAAAGAGGGCAAGTGTCCTATTTCTTAGGTCCTGATGCCCCTTCCTATTTTGCTTTAGATAAAACCACAGGAGTTCTTACAGTTTCCACCCAGCTGGACAGAGAAGAAAAAGAAAAATACAGATATACTGTCAAAGCAGTAGATTCTGGCTTCCCTCCAAGAGAATCAATAGCAACGGTTGCCATCACTGTATTGGATAAAAATGATAACAGTCCAAGATTTATAAATAAGGATTTCAGCTTTTTTGTACCAGAAAACTTTCCAGGTTTTGGTGAAATTGGAGTTATAAGTGTCACAGATGCTGATGCAGGACAAAATGGATGGGTTGCCCTTTCGGTTCTGAATGGAAGTGATATTTTTGTCATAGATACTGGAAAAGGAGTTTTGAGAGCTAAAGTCTCCCTGGACAGGGAGCAGCAAAGCTCCTACGTTCTGTGGATTGAAGCAGTCGATGGTGGTGATCCTGCCCTGTCTTCCACAGCAAAAATAACTATCCTTCTTCTGGACATTAATGATAACCCCCCTTTGGTCTTGTTCCCTCAATCTAATATGTCTTACTTGTTGGTCCTTCCTTCTACCCTTCCTGGCTCTCCCATTACTGAGGTCTATGCTGTCGATAAGGACACTGGCATGAATGCAGTCATAGCTTACAGTATCATAGGAAGAAGAGGTCCTCGACCTGAGTCATTTAGGATCGACCCCAAAACTGGTAATATCACCTTGGAAGAGTCACTGATGCAAAATGACTATGGCCTCTATCGGCTGCTTGTAAAAGTTAGTGATCACGGCTATCCAGAACCTCTCCATTCCACTGTCATGGTGAACCTTTTTGTCAATGATACGGTTAGCAATGAGAGCTACATTGAAAGTTTGTTAAGAAAGGAGCCTGATATCAGTATAGAAGAAAAGCAGCCACAAATATCCGTAGAGCCTACACATAAAAAAATGGAGTCAGCATCCTGCATGCCTACCTTGGTAGCTCTTTCAATAATAAGCTTGGGTTCAATTGCTTTGGTAACAGGGATGGGCATTTACATTTGTTTAAGAAAAGGGAAAAGGCATCACAGAGCAGATGAAAACTTGGAAGTACAAATCCCATTAAATGGAAGAATTAACCTGCACATGTTGGAGAAGAAACCAGTGGAGATTTCTAACATTTGATGTTTCTTTGTGTATAAATCAACCATCTGAAAAACCCTGGACAACACTGAAACACCTAGCCATGATTTGTATTGACAGACGTTGGAATGAAGGACTGATAATTTATAACTTAATAATATTATAATTGTAAATAGCTGTTTACAGTTTTTTAAATTCAAATTCAGTGTACAGCTTTTTTATGAAATGTTAGTAACTAACAGCTAGCACCCTGACTATAAAGATGTGGACATCATTTCCAGCTTTCATAAATCAATAAGATCAGTGAACATAAAAAAGGGGAAGGTAAGATGATTGTTTAAACTCAAGATTTAAAAGTCTTTTTAACCACAAGAGGGCATCAGATGCTCCTGAGCAGGGAACTGTTCGAGGTACTGTCCATGAGATAAACAGAGTATATTTTAAATATATTGATTTTAATATAAAATACCTATTGGCATACAGGACATTTAACTACTACAAAAATAATGTCTGTCCCAATGTGTGTATAATTAAAAGAATAAAGATGTTAAAATGCACTAGTAATAAAAACCAGAATGTTTATTACCTCACAAGTAAAGCTTATACAGTAGGATAGAAGAGGCATTAACAAGAAGTGCAATTCCTGTTGAGCAAGAATGCGAGATATTGTAATGAGAATCTGAACTGCTGTGACATATCATCTTTCATTTTTCTCCAGATTTCACCCTCATTATCAATTGCTGCAGCAATCTGCTGGTCATTTTTATGGAAAAGTTATATTTAATATTTCCTACAGCAAATAGTGACAGAGCCCCATGCTCATCCTTGTAAACATGCCAGATGCAAGGAAGCAAGAGAATGGCTAAATCTTTAGTTATCACAAGAGTGGTGATATTTTTTGTACTTTGAGCAATCTGTCAGTAGTACTCCATCAGTTTGGTTGTGTAATAGATTGTTTTCATGTATTACTTTGGAATCTGATCTGCCAGATGGAAACAAAAGTCACTTCATATTCTAAGGAATTGTAGGACTTTGTTTATTCTGACTGTTGCTCCTTTCTGGATTGGTATTTCATGTGAAAGATCTTGTTTCTGACTTTTGGCGACCATTCCTGGCTCCTTTTCGTTGGCTTTGATTTTGGATTAGATCCAAAATCTAACTTGTAAGACTGGTGGCATATTTCCTTAATGATTTATTCTTTGCTGTATCTTCTGCAACAAAGCAGCAATTTTAACAGTGATGTGTTACTTTCACTTCATTTTAAGAGCTGAGAACTATCTTTTGTATGATGATTGCATCAAATTTCTCTGTGTGAACAAGATAAATTAGTGTTATGCTTAAAACTGATTATTTTGATTTCTGGCATCATATGTCTGTAATGTACCAAGAGTGTTTATATGTCTGCAAATTAAAGCTATATATTTTCATAATAACTTATTCTCTGTTTCCTAGAATTTTAATTATAAAAAAATATTATTTCAGTTGTAAGAAATGCATATTTCACAAATGCCTAGGTGCTGGCTTTCTTGTCTGACATGTCATAATAATTCCCCAAATTAGTATACTTCAAAGTTATTAATGACAGTTTGTGCTGTACTTTTTGAAATTATCAGCAAAGACAGTCATATTTCAGCTGATGCTGAAATGGTGTCTCAGCTCATACCTGTTTTAAAAGTATGGAATGCAATTTCAACCAGTTTTTGATTTTCCTCTCTGTGACTGACACATTACTTCACCTTGAACCTATTGAAATGTTGGGGCTTCTTATAGATATTGCTTCTACTTAGCCTAAGTAAGCGTATTAACATAATACCCATGTTTTTCCATTCTAGCTATGGGGAAAAGGCTGTTTTTCCAGGTTAGAATATTTTCTGTTTATGCACAATTTGATAGCTGTGTTTCATGAAAAACTAATTCAACCTGTCAGGGCTTTGTGGTCAATCACTTTTTTTTTCCTTTATTTTCATATTATCAAAATATGAAAATGGTGTGTATCCCTGAAATGGTTTGCTGCAAAAAGACATTGTTTCTTATCTCTGAAGAAAAAATACGTTGTATCTTCAGGCTTCGATATTAGGCATGCTCTGTATTGCTGTGGTAAGGAAGCTCGGTACTCTGCATTTTTCTCTTCAATAAGGAAGCAAGGTAACTGAAAGACAGGATTCTTTTTATTGCTCCTCTCTTACTTGAATTAGCAGTCGAGCCTACTCTCAAGACAGTTTAAACAGGAGCAAACTCAAGACTTTAAGAAATACAATAAAACCATAAACCTGATCTCTCAGTGTGTGAACATGAGACACTAGACACATAACATACTTTTATTCAGGTTTGACAAATACATAGTCTTGACGCTGTTTGATTAAGGTGTGTTTAAACATGCTGGTTTTGTTGCTTTTTTTGTTTGTTTAGTTCAAGCACGTTCCTAATGTGTAATAAAATGTACTGTTATGAGCCTGTTAAAACCAAAGTACTGCTCATGAAGCATTTCACTCATAATTTTCTACACATTAGGAAAATGGATTTAAATCTACTTTCATCATACACACTGTTACTTGTGAACCTGTGACCTCAGAGCCTTTTGTTGTAATGTCTGTGAAAATGGCAAAATATGCAGTGAACTGTTTGGATTTTTTTTTTGTTCCATGTTTGTGTTACTTAAAAAACATACAGCTGCAAGTAATAAACATGATAGTTAAGTGTGCAATGTTACGCCTAACAGTGATTTACCAAAACAGGAGTCTTAAGTTCATAGAACCCGGGAATTTCTTCCTAAAAAAAAGTACTCTCTCTCACTTGTAGAATTCTTGATACTGGCTGAATAGCAAACATTTCTGTGATGTTGCTGTTTCCAAAGTATCCCTTACCAACATCCTTTTCACATGAAAACACATTTTTAATGAGTATAACTAAAGTAAATTAGACTCAGATATAAAAGGCCTATTTTGCCACCACCTTGTGCAGTGCACTTGCCAAAATATATGCAAATCTTGTCGTCACTGGTAGTTGAGCTGGCACAAAAATAAATGTCTTATTCATTTACAGTATCCATTGAACAATATTAGGGTGAGTGGATGCCCCTTGTTCATTTTTATAAAAAATAGGTTGTCTTAGGTTTTGAATTGCCAAAGCTTTCTAAACTTGCCATGCAAACACTTTTTCATTAGAATTAACAAATTAAAAAATGAAAGACAAGAAATGGGCAGTGAGCCCAGTGGCAGTGGACAGAGAAAATCAGTCTTCTCTTTCTGCTTCATTTTATTCTTTTAAAAGAACTCTTTGAAGTTACTGTTTTGATGAGAAAGTGACCTAACACCTGGCTGAATATCAATAAAGGATGAGATTAAAAGGATAGAAGGAGAATTAGAGCACGTTACTTTTTCTTATGTCAAAACTCAGAAAACAATCTTGTGGCCTTTTATGTCCATTTTTCAGTATCAACGTTCAAATATGCAACTCTGCCAGAGTCTACTGAGAAGAATGTGAAAAGTTCCCACTATCTTAACAGGACATCCAACGAGAAGCACAGTGTTAGCAAAACCTGGCCTCTCTGACAGCAGTGACAAACCCTCGATTGCTGACTAGGGTTTAATTGAAAATTTTCTGTCCCTAACTGCTGTTTTGGGATGATTTCATTAAAATAGTCAAACACATGAAGATGATGTGTAGTCCCTGACTAGTATTTTACCTCCTGGTTCAAAGCAATGAACTTTCAGGTAGCAGTGGCCTGCATCACAGAAATACCTTGCAGTTCGTCATAAGCGGACGTATGCAGCATGTCTGCCACAAAGAAATCATCAGCTGAATATGCCAGCTGTTTCTGTTCATGATTCAGGTGTATTATCAGAGCCAAGCTGGAAGCTGACTGCCATGTTCCCTTTACTGTTCTTGTCAGCATGTTCTTGCAGTTTCTACATACATTCTTCTCACCCATGTAACTTACAGAGAAAAACAAAGCATAACAATTAATTATCGAATATTAGTCAGCTAAAACAAAAAAACTTTGATTTGGACCATGATACTTCAGAGCTGGAGTTTGAGGAGCTAAGCAAGTTCATGTCCCTCACCAAAATAGTTTGAGTTTAAAGGAGGTGTCTAGTGAAATTTAAAGTGGAAATAAAGAGATTCAGCACCCCCACTTCCTACAGAGTAGGGTCCTGTACTTTTTATATGAGTAGTAGTTGCTCAGACAGATAAAAGTTGCACAAGTTAGGTTTATGCTTTATTTTAATAGTATGGGAAATGTTTTGAGGAAACTATTTGAAAGCTTCTAACTTAGGTTCCAAACATGTTCCTCAGAGTTATGAAATTTCAAATTATTTGCAACATGTCATAATTTACAGTTTTTTGAATTAAAGCATGTGCAAAGATACCTATGCGGGCAGTGTTGATATTTCCTTTTCTGTCTCTGTACCAGAGTGAACCATCGGAGAAGATAAAACTGCCATCTGCATTCTAAGATGGCAGGATTCAAAGATTTTGGTTCATAAACTAATATAAAAATATAATGTTATAAAATATAAGATAAAACAACTCTGTTTTTCACATTATGGATGAGAAAAATACCTTCATTCTTATACTACAGATTGATAGGCTGCATAATTTCTCTAACATGTTGTATATGAATGTTTCAGTGATTTCTGCTATATTTGCATTCTAGTTTCATCACAGAATGCATTTTAAAGGCCAAATTTCAATTCCAGTTTTTTTCTGATGATAGTACTTTAAACAGTTGCTAAGAAAACATTGTTCTGAATGAAGAAACATTGAATCATTTATGATGCATTCAGTCATTTATTCTACTGCTTATAAAAACAAATATAGCCCTACATATGGAAGTTGAAGGTTTTCATATGGGTAGGTAATGCTGCTGGTAAGTAGCAAGCATTTAACAGAAATACATTACAAGGAATTATTTCAACTGTGTTCAAATGTAGAGGGCTCTCATTTTAAGCATCATATTGGATGTTGGTCTACTCCCAGCAGCCCTTGCAATTCAATCTACTGTCCTAACTATTTTGTCTTTTTTTCCATCTTCAAAGTTTGGGGTAAGTATTCATCCTCAGAGAAAACCAGTGAGATGAGAACTCTTACCTCCTTATGCATAACAGGAGTAACAGCTCTTGATTCCTCTACCTATGTGCCAGCATCCAATGCTACTTCAGAAGCCTTAAGGTATCCCACCTGTCCTCCAGCTGCACTTCCTGGAAGAGTGCAAGCTTTCTCTCAGTGAATATATGCCAGCTCAGTGCAGATGCTTTGGATATTTTAGAAGATGTTCAGTAAACACAAATGTGTATTGAATTGAGTCTTTGATGTGATTCATCTCCATATTTACACATCTATGTTGAAATATCTACAGACAGGTATTGACCATTGAACTGGGAGCCTGAGCTTCCACTATAATTTGTGAGTTTCATCGGCACAGTCAATAGAACCAGAGAGTGCTTCAGTTTACTCTAAAGCAGGCATTCGGGGCAAGCTTTAGCTACTCTGAAAATTAGTATCAAGTGCTGTCTAGATTGCCCCTGAGTATCTCAAGCTTCTGTACAGTGCTGTCAGGAAGTCTTGTGACTTCCTAGAGTATGCCAGGAGAGCAAAGCAGCACTTAAAATCACATGAAAAAACTATGGATAGGCAGGCATATCCCACTGGTGACACAAGGAGTGTATCAACCTTTCAACTCCACTGAATAAAGCTTCACAGACTATAATGAGAACATCTGATCCTTAGCATCACAGCCAAAAAAGACCTACAAGCTTAATATGTAACCACTATCATACCTAGTTGATAAGCTCTGAAACCTAATTTTAGTAGGTTTCCAGCATTGCATGGAAGTCACTCCTACAAAATACAGTAAAAGAAGATGCATCTTTTATTTATATTTATATATATTCACTGATGAGGATGTGAGAAATTGCTAAAGGCATCTCTTGATAAGGACAGTCTCTAAACTTCTTTTGAAAACTGAGCTATTGTGTTGGAAATACACAGACTGAAATGTCAGAAGGCTGAGGAGACACAATCATGCTTGTCCACTAGAAAGCATTCCAAGGAACTGGAAATACTTAGCGCTGAAATGGTGCTCCACACACTTTCAAAACTTTTCTTTAAACAATCAGTGAGGGTTGAGGGGGAGAAAACCAGGGAAAACACAGTCCTGTGCTCTTCCCTCCATGATGAGCAGCTTCTAGTATTCAAAAAATAAAAAACAACAAACAACAAACAAAAAATTAAAAAAATTAAGAATTTAAAACTTTGAAACAGTTACTTTAGATCTTTTTCAGAAGTACTAGTCTGTCTTCTCAAAGAGAATAATTTCAAACCTGTTACCTTTATTTGTGCTGTAATCCCATTAAATTACAATCTCATGACAGTTATGGGGTAAAAGTTGCTCATCCTCTGTCTAAGGCTCTATTTTCTGAGGAATGTATTTATAAAGGCCCTGGCTGACAGAATACAAAGCAGAACTGCTTCTCAGGATGTGTTTACTTCAGGACAGACCGAAGTAGAAGAGAACAGAAAACAGCAAGAATAATAAATGCAGTCAAAATGAAAGGGTCTTTTGCTAAGACCTGCTTGTGGGAAACAAGTGCTCAGAACAATAAAAAAGAGTTGTTCTGGATCTATGGATTATTGTGTATTATCAGTAGTGTTGAGTCCCCTTTCAGCAGTATCTCATCCTTTTTCTTAGAATGAGAGCTTGTTGCAGAGCATTGGGATTTCCTCACACAGTGTACTAACACAAAATACAGTAAAAACTGATTGTCATTGTCAGCAGGTCACAATTGTACAGAGAAATCAAGGCTTTGAGTAGAATATCCCTAAAGTGTCTGTTCCATTATGATAACAGCATTCTCTTTTCGTGGTGCTTTTCTACAGTGTTATTATGTTGTGTACATTCATTTTTGCTAACTCAGGACAAAAACATCTTATTACAAACATTTGCATCTTCTCAGACAAAATAAAAGCTGATACCGCGGCACAGTTTTTCCTGTGAATGCTGTTAATGAAATGAGAACTTTTTTTGTGACAATACTCAAATAGCAACACATGCTTCTGTGCTCACTTTCCTTAAATGCATAATGTTAGGGTAACCTTCCTCTTCACTTTATAAACAGAATAACATTTCATGACAGTATGGCGAGAGAGGGTTCTGATATATCACTGTGTTAACACAGCGTAGATCCTGCAGATGTGTTTCTACTGAAATATGTTCAGATGGCTGCTTTGCATATCTGTATAGAAGTTCCAGAAGTCATCACATATGTGAGAGTGTCTTTTTTTTGTTATAAGAGAAAAGCAAAGGCCACACAGTTGTGTTGGTGTGCTCTTTTATTTATTTCTGTTTTCCCAGATAAGCTTAGATGAATTGAAAACACAAGGATGCTCATCTCTAACTGGCTTTTCTTTGAATATGAATTTTGAAAGATCATGTATGAGGTTAGACACCTAAAAGGTAGATATGTAAGTATCTGAAAAGCAGTAATGGGAGGAAGCATGCAGGAAAAGGTGTTCTGGAGAAAAATTCAATCTTGAAAGTTCAACATAACATAACTAATGTATTAAGTATTAAGTAATGTATAAGCTCCTCAAGATGTTTTTCAGTATGCTCAGCACAATGAAAACAATTCAGTACCTTAAGCTGTATGCGTATAGGACACATCCTCCAAGTCTTTGTTGCAGTCCTTTCAGGAAGTGAGTAGCCTCATCTCTCACTAATGTAAATCCAGTTTAAAAGTATTCAATATTGATATTAAACTAGAGTTTAATATGAAAAAAAATCAAATCAGCCAATATTGTCCATCCCCATTACAACTGCTTTCAAGGCATCAAAAATGAAATATTACAGGGTCAGAATACTTGTACTGGTTGTAAATTACATTTGCTATTACCTTTAATATTGAATCTTTCAACATCTATCCAACAGTAATTTTATTTGACAGAATGTATTGGACAAATAACTTAATCGGCAACATTTTATCACTTACAAAATACTGGAACAAAATCCACAAGATTTTTTTTTTGACCAATTTTATCAATAAAAGTTTGGAATAAAAATTACATTATTAAAAATCAATACTTTTTTTGTCTTGTTATCAGCTATGATACAGCATTGTAAGGGCATTACAGAGCATTCAAGGACTTTTCTCTTGATATTTTATTCAGAGTCTGATAGTATATTCTTATTTTCCAAATACACTTTTAAACTTTGTAGTATAATGAAAGGCAGAGATTTTAGTATTAGCAACATCCGGAAATGCCAGGTTATGAGTAGTTCCCAGCACAGATTCATGTAATCCAAACCTCATGAATCTGTATAAGCAATTTAGGAGTGCACATACCTAAGATTGCTTCTGTAATCAAGGCAGCTCTAGAAGTCTCTTATTGGGAATGCAGATAGCTTATGACATACCTGCAGTGCTCTCAGTTCACGCCAGAAAGACATTACAGCAGGGCCCTCACAAAGGTACCTTGGTTAAATATCTCAAACAGAATGAATCCAGACTATGTACTAGAACAAGAGACAACCAACTATCGTTTTTTTCCCTTCCCAGTTAGAGGAGATTGGAAACACTCTTAAAGTGTTGCCACATGAAATTTCTATACATGCTGAGACAACTTCCTTTTCCAAGTATGGAATTTTTTGTGTTAGTGTTTGTTTGGTTTTTTACTTAATCTTTGTAAGTGTGGAAGCAAACTTCTTTGAAGTGATAGAGACAACTGCATTTGGGAGGACTGGCATATTTTTTGCCATGTCACTTGCTGTTTGTAAAAATAAAACCCCACAAATCATAAAAAGAATGAAATATAGCAGACGTAAAGGCAATGAAAGGAGTCCCTTTCCTACTCTGTCTTCTGAAGTCTGCAGATGATAGATTGCAGTGTGCTGAGTATGCAGTTCTTCAATGAAAGTTGTATGTGTGGTAAGAAATATTGTGTAGGAATTGCAAAACCAGTATGTGTAAATCTATGGAAGGGGAATGAAAAAAAATTCCTTCTAGCCTTATAGAGATGCACAGATTCCTCATAAGATTTTGAACTATTGCATGGGTCAAATAGAGCACAAGAACTTATACGTTGCCTCTTCAGCATGTATCAGAAAGTCATAGCCAAAATTACGCAAACTGTTTTATTTTTAATGTAAAACAGTATTTGGAAATTATTTACTTGAATTCAGGGTACTTTCGAATTGAGTGTTCTCCAAGATGATCTGGGTGAAAAAACAAATTTGATAAGTGAAATCTGTCTTCAAAAGACATGCAATTTTTACAAACTGTTTTCAGATAATAATTGACTAGAAGTTACTGTAAAATTGAAAAGTTTAGCACAGTGTTACGGAGTTTTGGTCACTTTCCATCAACTTTCATGAACTAAAAAATAAAAAAACTAGCATAGGAAACTGTTTGATCTATCTGAAATTCATTAAAAGTAATAAAAGGAAGTGTAAGACTCTTTTGGGCACTTCCTCTAAGTGTCAAACTCAAATCATGTATTAGAAATAGTAACATGCATTCCATTATACTTCACTGAAATTTGGACACAATTACTTTGTAGATGTTTCTAAGAATCCATTAATAATTTTTATTGAACCAGGCAGACCTCTCCCCCTCTTCCACCTTCCTCTCAAAAAAAAAAAAAAAAAGGGAAAAAAATAAAAATATGTGAAAGAATGCCAAGACATTATATGTAGCTAGGAGGTTGCTAGAGTAGCCAAAAAATAAACAAAAAGATAGATTAAAGAGTATCAGCAGAAATTAAAGTACACAAGGTACCAAAACCTATCAGATGAACAAGTGTGGGTAAAACGAAGCAGGAAAATAAAAAACTTAAAATTTAAGAATTACCGTGTAAATAGAAGAAAAAAAGTCCCAAAATTATACACCCAGGTGCATGTGGACTTTTTCCTTTTTTCTCTAGCTTATAAAACTGCTGCGTATGATTGAGTGAATATCAGCTTAATTCCAAGTGTTCTATATTATATTTCATTAATGTGTTCATCCTCCCTTGATTTCTCAAAAAGGTTTTTTTCTTTGATGTATAGTTGTATAGTCTCTCATCATTCCTTAATCAGATGATTATGACCTCTTTCAGGTAATAAATATAGCTGAAGATTGAAAGATAAATGTGTGTGCAGTGAAACTTCTGGCATGTGCTTAAGAATGAAGCTCCCAGGAGAAAAGAAATTAACATTTAGGAGAGTTAAGTCAGGCAGAGGTGTGATGTAATTAGAAGAGAATAAAGATGCTTCTGTAAAAATTCAATTCATTATTATTAATGTTGAACAATGAATAAAATTGCAGTAGGACATGAAATAAAAACAAACCAACAAAATTATTATAGAAATTTCCTGGGCTCAGTGAGATGCATTTTCCTTTGAGAATACAGCTACTAAATAGTGGGTTTGGACACACAAATATTAACTCAAACTTGGTAACTTCAACTTAGCTCAAATTTATAAAATAAATTAGTCTAAAAAGTAGTTTTTAAGGCACAGATACAAAGAAACTTCTAGAGGAGAAACTGGTTTTTCTTTCCACCTAAGAGCACAGAGATACTCCAGGGTACTCTTGTAGCTTTGTAATATTGTGCCTCCATTTCGTCTCCAGTCTTTGAATGCAGGATGTGGTCTCTATATCTTGGGTTTGAACCACCGTTTTTCCATAAAAGACTGTTGCATCTACTGAACTGCAGTAGAGAGAAGAATTCTTATTCGTCTGGTAATGAGTGAGTTGGAAGGAAAAAATATTCTTTATTTCATGAGGATTAGATACCAGAGTTGAACATTTTTTCTACGTTTAGTGGTGATTAATTTGTTTAAATTACAGACTAGAAGAATACAGATATTATACCAGCACTTAGAAAGGTTAGATGGGATGACCCAAATATTTACAAGTAAAATAATACCTAAAACTTAGTTAAAATAAAGAAAAGGCTGATTTTGAACTAATATAGTAGCAAATTAGGGCCTCTAATATAAGAAGGACATAGACCTGCTAGAATGAGTCCAAAGGAGGGCCACTAAGCTGATCAGAGGGCTGGAGCAGCTCTCCTATGAAGACAGGCTGAGAGAGCTGGGGAAGAGAAGGCTACAGGGAGACCTTCTAGCACTTTCCAGTGCCTAAAGGGGGCCACAATAAGGCTGGAGAGGAACTTTTTACAATGGCATGTAATAATAGGATGGGGGGAGAGACTTTAAACTGAAAGAGCGTAGGTTTAGACTAGGAAATTAGGAAGAAATTATTTACTATTAGTGTGGTCAAGCAGTGGAAGAGTTTGCCCAGAGAAGTTGTGGATGATCCATACCTGGAAGTTTTCAAGGCCAGGTTGGATGGGACTTTGAGCAACTTGGTCTAGTCAAAGGTGTCTCTACCTATGGCAGGGGGCTTGGAACTAGATGATCTTTAAGGTTCCCTCCAAACCAAGCCATTATACGATTCTATGAATTAAAAGACAATACATGGCAATTATTGAAAGTGGGAATCATCCTGTGCAAAACTTGTCTTTTCAACACAGTGAACCTGAACTATTCTTTGATTAAATTATAAATTTTTTAAAGTCAAGATGTATTAGTCAAACTGGTGTAAGATATCTGACTTTTAATCAAATTATGTACTTCAAAAGTTTGCTTTATTTGATTTCAATAAAACAAGTATAAGTATAGAAAAACCTTCCAGAAGATTTAGTACAAGGACATGAGGGGCTTTTTGTCTCTTATGAAAGCTTTCCTGCCTGGAAAGAGGTATCTTTCTAAGAGAAAGTTTTAGATGTTTTCTCCTCCCGCATTCCAGAGGTACAAGAGTCTTGAAGACATGTTTGAAGGCCCCTGCAGCAGGGCATGTCTTTCCTAGGTTGCAGTTTTGTACTGAGATGTTAAGTGTTCTTGGCTTTTGGAAATAAATTCTCCTAAATTCTTCCACTGCCTGGTATTTCGGGGTACCTCCACGTAATCTTCTTTTACAGTAAGTTTAACAATTTCTAAAGTTAATGCAGCTACTACCCCTTAATGACAGATGTTGGGCAAAAAGTCTTCAGTGGGAAAATGTCATTTAATGAGGGTTTTTATGGACAGGTTCTGTGGTTATAAGTTTTAATTTTGTTATTCTTTAATAAAACCCAAATGAATAAGCCATTCCACTTGAACTCCATTGTAATGCCATAAAGAAATGAAATAAAAAGCAAGAAAAAAGCCTAGGTTTGGGTTTGTGGTTGGTGGTTTGGGGGGTTTTTGGTTGGGTTTTTCTCTTTTTGGTGGTGGTTTTTGTTTGTTTTTCATTGGTTGGTTTTGTTTGGTTTGTTGTTTTTCTATAAACAGAAAAGTAGAAACAGGAATAGAGAAGTAATATTTTTCTCTACAAGGCATTATTAGAACAGTGCTAAAGGCATTGCATCCAATTTGGTTCTACATTTTGAACAGTCTTTTAAAATGAGAGAGATGTAGATAAGAGTCAAGAATTTATTTTGAAAGTAGAGAAATTAATTAACTTGATAAATTGGAGAGTTAACCTTTTTTTTTTTCTTAAAGACAGTAATGGACTGATGCATTGCAAATAAGTTCTAAACACAATACAGTTTTTGTTGTAGAAGAAATGAAGGACTAAAAGATCCACTGAGTAGGCCTTTTGTGTCTAGATCAAAGCTGAATGACATTCTGAAAGGTAGCCTGAGACAGTCAGGCATAATCAATTGAGATCAACAAAATACTTTCTAGATTAAATATTGTGGTTTGTAATTTTCTGATGAACAAAAGGCAAACTAGATGTAGTGATCTGGTGCTAAACGTTTTGGAACTGTGACATAGATTGATTTTATATTACCTTGATTTACCTCTTTTCCTCTCTTCCCCTCCCCATGTTGTTGGAATGTTTAGATGAACAAACTAAAGTTATCTGAAATCAAAAGCAAGTGATATTTATAAAGAATTGCAAAGCAAACCCACTTTTAATACAGTGTCAGATATGACCTTTGAACTAAAGCAATCACAATAAAGCCTATGGTTGTCTAAACTACAGGGACAGATTTTAAAAAATGAATACCCTTTCTTCATATATTCATTCATTAATATGTCTACTAGATAAAAATTCCTCTATCACTGTAATTATTGAAAACTTAGAGTAAAAAAACTAGACAGTGTGGAGGGTTGACTCTTGGTGGGCATCTGGAAGTCGGCTAAGGTCAATTCATCACAGAGGTTCTCAAACAATGGAAAATAAGATGTTCTCCATCAGTGTATTTTTACATTTATTGTTGAGAAACAGATTAATAAACACAGATTCCACCAGGCTAAAAAAAAGAGGTCCATATTAAAACAGAGGCCTCTGCACTGAGACCACTCCTTGGGATGAGAGAGAAAAAGAATGAAGAACATGGTTTGTCTTAAAAGTCAAAAACAACCTTTCTCTATAATCAGTTTCTATATGTAGAACTACTTCTAGAGAAGTAAACTGGATACAAATGCATTAATATAATTTTACACATTATTGAAGTTTTCAATTTATTTTTAGGCCAAGTAATCTCTTTCTGCTTCTTCTCATCCTGAAGAAATTAGCAGATGGAAAGTACAAGTATAGGGGTGTAGTGAGCATTAATGTTTATGCATGCTTAGTTGTGCATACATATGTATATGTGTGACACATGTGAAAACTATATGGCATGAATCCTAAATTAAAGACATACATTTCAGCTTTGCACTTAAGTTGTACAATTTTACCGTAGTCTGTGTGAAAGCTTTGTCTCTTCTACAGATGACTGTTCTACTATTAACCAATAGTTTCATCCCTTTTTCTGAACAGTCTGACTGTGTAGTTTCATCTACCTTGGTTGAGCTGAGGGGAACCACTTTCTGAAATTGAAAACAGAGACCATTGAGGACCCCATACAGAGAAGGGAGGATCTGAGCAAGGATTCTTGCCCATCATTCAGGTGGAAATACCCTGTAAAGGGTTCCCCTTTCTCACTCCCTATGTGAAGTAAACTGATGGAAAACTGAGGCAGCAAGGGTTAGAAATAAATTTCTACTCAGCCGCATCTAAGTGGACATTTGATAGCACTGAAAAGTTCACTAGAATCTTAATAATCCATGATTATTGTGCAGATGACTGCAATGAATGGCAATATTAAACAGAGGAACTTAGCAGTATTGTATAACTGACCTGGCCTGGTTTGAACTAACCAGAAGTGATAGGTCCAATATCCAACTATTGCTCTTGTGGGATTGCCGTTCCTCCCACAAGGAGTACTGGCAGTGGTTATATACTGGCCTTATCATTGTCCCTTTAGCTGCTCTGAAATATTTTTATAATACTCAAGAGTTTCAAATGAAATAAATTACTGCAGTTATACAATAAGATCTTGTTCCCACTCACCTATTATCCATCACAGATAAATCATTGTTTTAATTGGCACTGAACATAGTCAAGTCTGTTTTTTATTGAGCTATTATAACAATGACTTAAAATTTAATAAGCTCATTTTAGAAGGCCAGCTTTAAATTATTTTCATTTCTGTCTGTGCCATCCTCTCAGCTGATGCCTATAATTGGCAATTTGCTTCCCTTTGTGTTGTAGGTGACTAGTAGGGCTTTAATTTTCCTAGCAGATGAGATGAGAACCCAAATAAGTAAGGTGATAAGCACTTTCAAATGGAAGTGCATATCTTGGTTTATCTTGGGTCTGTGAAGGGCATCAGGCAGCTCTGTGATATACAAGAATTGCTCTGCATTCTATAAACTGGCCAGATTATGGCAGGATTTGATCACTGATTTTTTACTTTGGCTTAACTAGAAATAGGGTGATGCAAAAAGAAGCCCAAAGCAACCCAAAACTAATCTAAACTAGCTAACCAACCAGCCAGAAACTCCTCCCCACTCCCCCTGAATAACTGTGTATCATAAAGTATGCTTACATCTTAGTAGGTACTTTCTTATTCTGAAAGAAGACAGCTGTCAGAAGCACGTTGGAGGGAGGAATGGAGCTAGGTGGGTACATTTCATACAAATCCCAAGAGTCTCCCAGTTCCTATTATAATAATAAAGCCATAAATGTAGAATTTCAACAGCTTTTTAAAACCTTTTTGTATTAATTGAAGTTTAGGGTTTTTTCTCAGAAAATAAAACAATAAATTGGTTTGAGAACATCTTGTTAGTCTACTTATCAATAGTCCCCTGCTCACTAAGACAAGACTTACAGTTGCTGAAAGCAGTCATTTTGTTAATGTACTTATCCACAATATGTTGTACACAAAGACTTCCTCTTCCAGAGGAAAAAATTGTGAGCTCAAAGAAATTGTGAGCTGGGGAAAAAATGCTAGAAATCAGACAGGATACATGTAGAGAAAGGAGATCAAGGACAGTCACTTCCATGTCTGTAGTGATAACAGCTGTGCATCTGCCTGACTTGAAGTCTTAAATGACAGTTTTAAAAAAATTAATAAAAATTAATAAAAAATAATAAAAATTGTGTGCATTGACCTAGAATTAAAAGACAATTTTTGACATAAACATATTGCAACACAAAATCAATTATTTCAGAGCACATGAAAGATGTAAGTATAATCATATGTATTCATAGAAAAATAACTAGAGAAGTGCTGAGGGTCTGGCCATAGTTTCTGAGCCCCGTCATTCTCTGCAGTGTTAAGTGGGCTGTAGTTTGATTCTGCATTTATTTGTCTTTGAAGCAGTTAACAAGATGAAGTTTACCTACTGGTCAGGTGATAGATAGACCTATTAAAAGTTTTATTCCTTTAGTCTCTGTTTAGCTACCAAAATCCAAAATGGATGCCCCAAATGCACATAAACTATTTTACTGCCCACCCAAAAATTGTCAACTTATATCCTTCCATTAGATTTGAGGAAAAAAAAATGTTTAGAAAGAATCTGTTTAATGTTCTCAAAGTGAAGGAACTCAGAGCCACTGACTCAGATCGGTCTCTCTACAGTTACAGACTGAATCCTATCCCTGAACCCTTTTTTTTTCTACATGTTTAGAAATTCTGAAAACCCAGAAAATAAATGTCCCCACCAGGCTTTGCAAATGAAGGCAATCCTCAGGCAAATGTCCCAGTGGAGGTCCTAAACCAACAGGCATTTTCAGCTGGTCTACTATACACCAACAGGAACAAGGCTCCCATAAAACTCAGGAAGAATTGCTCTCTGAGGTAGTGGTGAAGTGGCATATAGCACAACCTATTGCAATCATGAAATTGCTAAGGTACTTACTCTTGAAGTTATAGAGCAAGGTTCAGTTCTTCTCTAGTATGAATACCCCAGATACCTATGCAGGGTTTTTTTCAGATTGCCTTTCAGAGTCATCTTGCACCCAGTCAAGATCCTGTTAAAGGATCTTACAATAGCACCCAGTGCTCAGTCTGGTGATATTTAGCCCACCTATTTTCATACCTAAAACAACTTTTTGGTGAAAAATAGTAGTACAAGTCAAAGAGAATGATTCAGAGATACATTTTCTTCAATATTACCATAGGCTGACTAAATTAAGTCAAAAGTCTTTGAAAAAAACCTTCTTCCATGTGTTTGAGTATAAACAGAAACTCTGTGTGTTGTAGTCTATTTACACCCTCAACCATGTTCTGTTAAACTTTAAATTCAAAGTTACATATGTGTGATGAATGCAACACAAGGCACACATTCTCCTTTTACAGTGAAATGAAAAGTTTTGGGGGAGTTTAAGGGGGAAAAGTGAGGGAAGGGCATGTGATAAAGCAGTTGCCCAAAAATGAGAAATCTGTACTCAGTTCCCTCAGCTGTCTCGAAGCCATATCTCTAACTGCCATAAAAAAATCTTAATTTGAATTCTGATCAATTCTATGCAGTTAGGATTAATAGACTCAGGATGTTAATGGCATTTGAGTACTAAACAAAATATTGGTTAATATTTTCAAATATTTTTTTTTGTTAAATATTTTGCAAGTGCAATGGCAAAGAAGGCCCAAACAAAGTAGATACCTTTGAACAACAAAATTCCTATTAACTTTAATGAAATCAGTATGCAACTGACATAGTGAACTAGGACCCACCAATGCCTTCCATTTCCAATAGACTGATCTCATATAAAGTGAACAACTTCTACTCAGTGGACTAAAACTTCAGAAATTCAGGCAAATTCTTCACCTTTAACCTTTTACCTTGGGTTTATTATCCAGGGTGTTTGTTTTTATTTTGGGTGGGTTTTTTTTTAGTAAATCTTGCTACTAGCCTGATAATTAAAAATTAAATTACTCTCTAAAGGATCAATTTACAACTGAACTTTACTGCTTAGCCTATTTGGAAAGTTTGCATCTGTCATCCATCAATGCTATTTGCACTCACTAGTACAACCAGAACTTAAAAAGGAAACAGTGTATCCATGTAATATTAATTAAGTTCAACCGTGACCTCATTACATTGATCCAGTGTAGTGCAGAAACCTGAAACCAAAACAAATTTATTTTGATTAAATATACTTCAGTTTATAAAAACAACTTATCTCACCCAAATCATAGGATTTAAGGAACATGCAGGTTTCATTCTAAAGCTCATCTACTCACAAGATAAAAAGGAGTTTCTTCTTTCTCTTGTTTTTTGAAACCATGACGCAAATATGTGGTTTGCAAAAAAACCACTGCATGATCAGTTGCTCGGTAGAAGTTTAATATAATCAGATTTAATTTTAAAATTCCTCCATGTTTTAAAATACATATTAAAACCATCAGAATATGGTCTACTGTCACTTTTAATCTCCTAAGAAATTTTACCTCCGTTCCTCACAGGGAGGACTGAGTAAGAAATACTGTTTCCAATTCACCAGAGCATTTTGAATTTTAGAAGAATTCCTAGTGGTAATGATACATTGCACTGTGACTCTGGTCTCTGAATAACTAAATTGATAGGGCACATGAATTATGAAAGTATTAAATCCCTCAGAGAAGGAATATAATCCATGTCTTCTACATCTCAGTTAAATATCCTTCCTACCCAGTCACTTATTATTCTGTGGTCTCACTTGTTGTTTCTTACTTGACAGATATTCTATCCAAGATCTGGGAAACCTTTTATTGAAACCAATTCATCACAGCAAAAAGCTTAGTTTGAGGAAAAAGGTATTTTCTGAGAACAAAAATCTCATCATTGAAACTTTCCTGGTGACTGTTCATCACCATCTCTTGAGACTTATTTTGATTATTATATGCACAGATTTCTTATTAGCTTAACATATATTAAAAAAAACAGAGTGAAAGAAAAATCCGTGGGGAAGTCAGTGGTGCTAGCAATACTTTGCTCATGAGAAAAGCTTGCTGAAATAAATGTTGCCTCTGGTTTACATTGCATGCCTCAGGTTATTTTTTATAATTTTAAAAACATTAAACATGATATTGAGTTGTAAACTTGGCATGATAAGCACATAAATTGATTTTAAAATTCAGTTTCTGATGAGATCTTCTGAAGAATGAGAACAAAAAAAACATAATCTGATGTTTAAAAGAAGATGAGGAGAGATTTAGTTGTAATCCTAGTTCTGCTCATAATTTGTTGAATAAATTACTGATAACTCACCTTCTCCATGTGAGAGAAGAAGATGATAATATGAAACACAGAAAGGTAGTGAAAAGGTTCAATCACTGATGCTCTCTGAGCAGTAAAATGTTTTCCTGCACAGCTCTGCATATATGTAAAGTGTTATTCTAAATAATGTATAAATTATCAAATAGTATTAATATGGCAATTCTTCTGTCTTTAAAAAGATACTTTAGTGACACAATCTAAATTGCATTCACCATTGAACTCAAAAATCTGATTTTTGTGAAACTAGACCTTAGATTTAGATAGGAAGCAATGTAATTGGAAAAGATATTCCATCACACACGAAGTGTCATCTTGTCTCTTATTACAGAGAGACAGTAAAGTCATAATTAATGTGTTATATAACTACTTACGCAGTGCTGAAGAGCATGGTAAGAAAGGTGCTTTTCAAATCAAATAATCATTATAATTTGCATCAGTGTACTTCCAGCAATCATACTATATATTTTTAGACAGCAATGAAAATAAATACAATGCTGTTGTTACTTGTCCCATCAAAAACTTTCACAATGGCAATGACAAGAACATTGCATTCCTATCACCAGCAGAAAATAAAATGTACACCTTGAGACAGATAAATGTTCCTTACTGTATTTTACTGTGTAATTCTAGCACTCAGCTGACTTCAGCTTTTCTGTTAACACTTGCAAATTACTCCAGGATCAACCGGTTTGCATGTCTAATTTGCTGCATACTTGCAAGGTGTATAAAAAGACACAGGGGTTTTATTAAGAAATGCCACTATTACTTTTAGAGAAAACATAATATGACAGTTGAACAGTGGACTTTTTTTGGTAAAATTACAGCAAGTGTAGAAAGAATTAAAGCAACTTTGGCTCCAAAGTGGAAAATTTCCTTTTCTTCTTCTGATTTTGCAGAGCAGTTAATATTGTCTTACCTCCGACCAAAGCATTCTGGAAACTAGAGTATCTGAAATTACATTTAATTATTTAATTGTGTGGGCAGCAAGCAGTTAGTATCGCTTCTAGACTGCTCACATTTCTAGATGGGCATTGTTCTATCTATGGCATGAATAGAAACAATTACCAGGCCAATAAAGCAAGAGGTAGTGTTACATGGGATTGAAATATGATTAGAACTGTGACCTGGTTATGACACAAACTTACTTACTCTCTTGCTTTTCTTCTTTTTAATAATTCAGCAATCCTTTCTCTGAGTATGCTTGCATATGTTCTGCCTTTGCACTCTTTACAGTCTTTATTCACTATTGTTAATATGGTCTTTCTGACATTTTTAAACAGCTCTATTAAAAATGGCTTGCAAATACTAATCGAAATATGCCCTGTAATGTAAAAGAAAATGCTCTGAAAAAATATATTCTAAAACAGAAAAAGTTTCTTCTTTCTTTTTCTTCTTATCTTTCTTTTCTTGACCACCCTCAAGTCTTTGATAACATGATTATGTACATAAAAAGGAAATTAACTTAATTGAAATGCTTGGGTTTTTTTCTGTTAAGAAAATACTGAGATTCACAAGTATTCACAATAATACTTTTCACACTGATTACCAATAAATATAAACCAGAAATATAAAACTGCAGAAAACTATGCTGCCTCCAAGCTTTTTTGATTTTTTGATTTTTTAATTTTTATAGATTTTAGTAGTAGTTATGTAGTGGATGTAGATTTTAATGTATCAGTATTTCCAGTAGAAGTAACTACAGCAATACATAACTCAGGTATCATTTCCACACTGAAATCTCTACCAGCATAATTAACTTGCATTCTCTTACTGTCTTACTGTATTATATCTCTTATCAGTATTTTACAGTAAAAGTAACAACAGTAGCTTAACAGTTGCACATACCAAACCGTGTCCCATATCAATCCCTCAAAATTCTGTTAGCTGTTTAGTCTTCTTTCTAGGTGAAATTGCAGAAAAACACCTTAAGGCCTGCGCCAGAAAATGCAAACATAGGCAAAAGTGGCCTTCAAGCCCGGAACTTTGGAGGGCCTCCAAGGACTCAATGTGCGGAGAGGAGGATGAAGATGATGAAAGAGGGGTTCCAAACTCCCCCAGACTCTATTCCCAAGGAGGTGTGCTGGGGGGCAGAACGGGGCAGAAGCAGAGGGTGGTCAAATGGGGATTGGTCGGACATCATTATAAAATCATAGAACCTGTATCTGAGCGTGCACATGGTGCTTTGTATTCCTGTGGGCCAAGGGCTCATTAAAGCTCTGCTCTTCTTATCTTATCTCCTACCTAAATTGGCCTGGAGTCTTTTTTTCTTCTCGGTCTTTTAGACAACACAATGATAATGACAAAGGGTACAGAAACGGGGAAGGAAAGAGAAAAAAAGCAAGATGAAGAGGCAGATGGAATGAGGGGGAAATTATTTGAACAGAAAGGGACTTTTAATCATACTGTAACTTACATATAAAAATGTTACAGAAATCTCCCATAAAGACATATTATAGATTTATGTGTTGTCAAAATATCAGACTATATAAGTGTAATTACATTCCTCAAAAATGGAAAAAAAATGTGTCTTCCTTAGTCCTATGGATTTTGTACCATTTCAAACTTCCGTTCTGGTTTCCCTCTCTTCTATATAAATATATTTCTTGCCACATCTAAAGACTTGGTAGAGTTTACTCACACTTTTATTTTGATTTTGCTTTGAATGAGTTTACACAATTCCTTTCTTTACAGATTTCTTAATTCCCCTTTTCTTCTAGTGCTGAAAGCAGGTTAGTTTCCTCTTACCCATATTGATCAATTCTCTATTACCTTTGTTCAGTTTATTACCATTTTCTAAACAGGTTTTATAAACTAAGTCTTCATACTGTCTTATGGCTGTAGTTTACAGTAAAATCTGAAAAGCTGTATCAAGATCTACTTTGCTCTTCTCCATACATATTCTTAGACCTGGATGCTCATAAACTAAATAGTAAAAGCAGGAAAGAAAATATTATTTCTCCATTTCTAGAGAGTGAACATATGAAAACAATGATTAAATCTAAATACTCTGAGTAAATGCTATTGTTAAATAAACAAGTCTCATGAAGTAAGCGTGATTCTTTCAAGCAGAACCCTGAACAGGATGAAGTCTATTCACCTGAAATCCAGAGTAGTGAGTATTGAGACTCTGTGGAACATTAGAAGCACTGAACTTCAAACTCTTACAAATATATCTATATAGATATAGATAGATAGATATTTATACATCAAGGTTTTTGGCAAGGTTCATTCTCATCTTGCTGAACTTAAGTTTCAGGGAGCAGCAGAAGCAGAGCTGGTCTCCAAGAGAGGATTAGCTGAGAGTCCAGGGTTTCCAGGTTTCCCCACCACAGGCTGCTCAGTGCTCTCAGTAATAGGTGAAGAAACTGCAGAATCTCCAGGGCAGGACAGCCCTGGAGACAGTGACCGGGGCCATCCACAGTGTCAAACAATCAATATAAGCAGTCATGTCTAGGGCCCACTCAGGGTGACTAATCTGGAACAGCTGGGTACAGAGCAAGAGATGGGACTAGAGACAAAGCTACCTGTAACATAGTTCTATGGTCTGTCCACAAGACAGTAGCAGAGATAGGACTGGATGCAAAATTACCCATAAGGTAAGACCAGGAAGATCAATCAGTAAATTAGGGTGATAGGACAAAGGATATAAGACAGACACACTGACAACATACCTGAGCCAAGAACTATGGTCCTAGACCTGAGCTAAAGTGGGATCCTGAGCCTGCAAGCAAGGAGTGAGACTGGTCAGAGCCATTAAGGCCTATTAGACCACTTAGATCTCTGACAGTTAAGGAAATTGCCTGTACTCAGCGCTGGTGAGGCCACACCTGGAGTACTGTGTCCAGTTCTGGGCCCTTCAGTTCAGGAAGAATGTCGATGTGCTGGAGCAGGTCCAGAGAAGAGCAACAAGGCTGGTGAAGGGACTCAAACACAAGTCCTATGAGGAGAGGCTGAGGGAGCTGAGGTTGTTCAACCTGGAGAAGAGGAGGCTCAGGGGAGACCTCATCACTCTCTACAACTACCTGAAAGGAAGTTGTAGCCAGGTGGGTGGTCTCTTCTCCCAGGCATCTATCAGTAAGACAAGAGGGCATGGCCTTAAGCTCTGCCAGGGGAGGTTTAGGTTAGATATTAGGAAGAAATTCTTTACAGAGATGCTAATCAGACATTGGAATGGGCTGCCCAGGGAAGTGGTGGATTCTCCATCCCTGGAAGTTTTTAAGATTAGACTGGATGTGGCACTTAGTGCCATGGTCTAGTAACTGTGGTGATAGTGGATCAAAGGTTGGACTTGATTTTGTAGATCTTTTCCAACCTGTCTGATTCTGTGATTCTGTGATTATTATAGGACCTCATCACTGACAAGGTACCATCAGTAATCAGTGGAAAGAGATATGTATTTCCAAATAGTCCATATCTTTGGTGGATTCAGTTAATCTCTGAAGTTGTTTATCACTCTCTGCTGGCGGTCAGAAACCTGAGATGACTGCTGTGCTAACTTAGATGTGAATCTGACCTGAAGACATCGAGTAGGGGAGAGAGTGTGTGTGTGTGTGTGTGTGTGCGTGTGTGTGTGTGTGTGTGTGAGTGTGTGTGTGTGTGTGTGTGTGTGTGCGTGCACATGCACATACACGTGCTGTAAGCAGTGCCACCAGCATTTAATTTGTGATTCCAACTGGTATGAAAGACCTCATTTTGCTGAGTAGGGAATTAGACTCCAGGACCCAAGAGGTCTTTCTCATTCCTCTGTCCCTCTAAAATAAATTCATATTAAGTTCAACACAGTCAATCTGTAAGAGGAATAGAGATGGCCATCATTAAAGGCCATATAATGTACTTCTGAAATCCTAAAATAGTGAGTTTGTCCATAATATAGAGAAGACAAGAGACTATCATGGAAAATTTTGGAGCTCAAAATAAATAGAGGTATAGAGAAGATTTATCCCAAACTATTGCAAAATCATGTCAGAATACTGAGAAGTGGCAGGAAGTACAGGAGATAAGAAAAGAAATGCTCTCTTCTGGGCTGAGAAGAGATCCATTAATATCTTCCTGCAAACTCTGTATGCCTCACGAAGCCTTTATTGCCTTAGAGGTATACATTTAATTTGCCGAGAGAATGACTCCACTCCAAAGATACTGAATCACCAAGAGACAAATTTGTCAGGCAGGCAGTGTCAGAAAGAATTGAGAGGACATATAAGACCATGAAATATGGGGACATATGTACTCATTAAGCCAAATATCCTTGTAATCTACTCTTTTGTCTCACAGTGGCAACAGAGCAGATACCTATGGGGAAAAAAACATAAGATTGGGATAAATATAGATTGTGGGGGATTTATTTTTATCTGATATATCATCTCTGTTAACAATGTCAGTTTCTACAAAAAAGAAGTTTTTCTGTCTCTTTGTGTGTAATAACTCTTTCTTGCACTAATTTGTCCTATACTCCTTTTGAACTCCCTTGGGGGTTTTGGCATCCACATTGTGTATTAATTACTTCCATAGTGTAATAACTTATTATATGGAAAAGTAATTCCTGATCTTTCTTCAAAACCTGTCAGCTAATTTCATTAGATGAAATAATAATTGCCCACAACTCTTGTGCTATTCATTACTTTCATACCAGTCATGATTTCACAAGTCTCTTCAGTCTTCTGTTTTCCAGGCTATATGCTCCCTGCCTGTTTAATTGCTTGTCATAAAAAAGTTTTCTATATCTCCTATCATCCTTTCCAAAACACCTTTTCAAGTTTTATGTATTTTGAAGCTGAGGAAGTGGAGACCTGAATAGACCTTCACAAACAGTTGTAGATGTGTATTCATCATAGGTTTATGCATTGATAAAATGTTATTTTCTCTGGAGTTCTTTAATCTTTTTATAATAATTCTTAGCATGCCTTACTGAGTGTCTGTGAGCACAGAGCTAACATTTACAAAGAACTATTCACCATGGCAGCAAGAGCTCTTTCCTGAATGGTAATAGCTAATTCATGTCTCAGCTTTGTGTATATAATAAATTTTTTTGCCCACATATTCATTTTTTTGTAGTTATCAATACTGAATTTCATCTGACATTTTATCTTCATCTGTATCATTACTAATTTTTATATTTTTATCATTTTTTTTTACTACTTACTTCCTTTTCCGTACAATTCATGAATAGATTAAATAGGACCAGGACAAAATTATTTTGGGGGTAAACTTTTTTTCTTTCTCATCCTTCTTTCTTATTTTTTTACTAACTAATTATCCCTGAGACGATACAACATTTTAAACCATACAACTTTATTTCTTTCAACATTTCATATAAGTCATTGTCATTATAGAATCTTACAATCATATCATAACAGGTTGGAAAGGACCTCAAGGACCATCTCATCCAAACTTCTTTGGCAAAAGTGTGGTCTAGAAAAGACAGCCCAGCACCCTGTCCAGTTGAACTTTAAAAGTACCCAATGTCTGGGAATCCACCACTTCCTTGGGAGATTATTCCAATGGTTGAGAGTTTGCAATGTGAAAAAATTTACTCTCCCATCCAATCAGAACCTCCTCAAGAGTAGCTTGTTCCCATTACCCCTCATCTTTTCTATGTGACTACTTTGTAGCCACACTTTAAATACTGGAACATCATGATGAGGCTCCCCTAAGCCTTCTTTTCTCAAGACAGAACAAATCCAGTTCACTTAGCCTTTCCTCAACTGTCAGGTTTGTCAACCCTTTCATCATCTTTGTGGCCCTTATTTGGATCCCCTCCAGCATGTCCACATCACAGACGTGTTCGTTTGCACAGCAGGGACCAAAACTGAAGTGGGAATTCTATATGTGGCCTGACAAATGCTGAGTAGGTAGAATAACAACTTCATCCCTGCTGGTGATGAACTTTTTACACAACCTATCATCCTGTTGGCTTTCTCTGCTGCAGAGCTGTTCACTCATACTGATCTTGTTGTCCACCTGGTCACTGGTAGACTCCCAGGTTCCTTTCCACAGAGCTGCTTCCCAGCCAGGTAGATCCCAGCCTGTGCAGCACTCCTGGATTATGTTTTCCCAGGTGCAAGACTTTACACTTGGCTTTTTTGAGCAGATCCGTGGCACAGATCTTCTGACAGTAAGAACCAAAGTTACAACCACTAAGAAACAGGTGAGAACTGAGCTATTGTCAACACATACTAACAAGAAAACCAGGAAAATATAACCACCCTGGCAAAGAGTATTTCATGACTAGTCAGCCTAAGGAAAAATAAACAATTTGCATCTTTGTTTTCTTCTATCCAGCATTTATACTGTAAGTGCTACAGTTCACTACGCTCTTCACATAACCAGTAGCAGTTTGGAGACTAAAGGATGTGCTAGCTTTCACATTAGTAGGATGTTTGCTAATATATTCTATGATCACAGACAACATTCTATTTGTTCAGATGGATATCTTTAGCTTTGCTCCCAGCAGTCTCTCACATGATACTGAGAACAGGAGTCAGAGAGCAAGATCAAAGAATATTTAAATTTGGTTAATAAAAAATCCCAGTTTAGGTGGCTTGCATTATTTAGCTCATTCTTTATTCAGTCTGATCCAGCTATTGGGTCATGGCAAAGTGGTTTTACTTTTCATCTTCGTGGAAAAGTTAGACTAAATTCTTACTTACCATCAAGTAACAAATTATCACTTTCTTTTTCCCCTCTCATTAGCTAGGCTAATGGCAGTACTTTGTTGCCATTGTAAGAAAAAATGAGGGATTCTCTCTTGGCTTTGCTTCTCTGTGTCTGTTGTTTTGGGTTTGACTTAAATTCTTTATGTTCCATTCTTTCTTTGTTCAGAATATGTACAGTGTAGACATATGACAACTGGATATGGCAAGAGGCAAAAATAAATACCGGGCACTTACATTAATAGTACCAGGAAGAATTTACAAGGAGACAGGATACATGAAAAATACTGTCAACCTGGATAAAAATGTCTATAAATACACACGTACAGATCTGACATTTTATTCCAGTATATGACTCAATATAACCCTGCAACAATGAATACCCTTCCATTTTAAAAATGGTCAAAATGTTCAGAGCTGAATTCTGATATGCTTATTCTGACTTAGTAGAAATCTACTTTGAAAAGAAATCCATTAACTTCAAACAACTTGATGAGCTAGTAACTCTGCAGAATAAATGGAAGCATCATTCTGCCAGTTAATTGCACAGAAACCTCATTCTGATTCTCTTATTCTTTCTCCAGTTTTAACACCTGATTTATACCTATTTCAGAATAAAAAAGTTAGCATATTAATATGTCTCCATACATCAACTAGAATGGCTACATCTTCTTTGAAAAAACAGTTTATTGGATATATCAGAAAGAGAAAAATATACCATTTTGTCTTCTGACAAAAGAGTTTCTAGATCTTGCACATTTTTACAGGTTTGCCTTTATGTGAGGAAAACACCTTCATTGTACACATTTTGATTAACATTTGGATGGCTTTTAAGTAACATTTCAAAGATATTCTAAATGTGATTCAGTATGACAAAGCAGTTGGAGCATAAAATGACTCATAGCAGAACAGATGAAAGGTCTATCAAAACCAGGATACTATCTCCAAAAACTTCTTACACCAGATGTTTCAGAGGGCTAAAAAAAAATAAATAACTCACTAGAAAAATGTGTGAAATTAGAGTTGGATAGGTGAAGTAGAGAGTGCTCTTTTTGAAGCTAGGATAAATTCTGTTGTATCCTGACCAAAACAAATTGATGACCTTTAGGAGAGCATCTGAAGCAGATTCACGAGTCCTATTCTTCAGATGCCCACTTATCCCTTTCCTAATTTATTTGCTTTGAAAGACTTTGGAAACAAAAGATAAACATTCAAAACATTCTCTTACCCATCCACTCTTTAATATGGGGTAGGTTTTTTCATTACTGGCTCTATTTTGTGCTCCAGGCACAGAGTCAACATTTCTAAATTCCACAGTTCAGTTAGTATATTCAGACATTTACTAAAAATAAAAGTAGAAGAAAAAATGTAATTATTGAAATTACATACGCTTACAAAAAAAAATTAAAATAGAATTTAAATGCATATTATAGAAGTAGAAATACATTTACATGTATTAGCCAATAATTTTTTCTACAAATGACTGAATAGAAATACTCATAGCTTTCTCATATTGTATGTTAAAATGGTCTATATTTAAGTTTATAATTTCTGTATTTTGTTTAGCATCCTGCATTTCAGTATTTGGAATAAGAGATAACCACGATATCAATACAAGGCTGTAACTCATTTAAAGAACTCAGCAGATTTTATGAAGTAGACTCCAAAAGGTCGAGTGTCTTCTGAAGTGCTGCAGAACTCAGAGACTGAAATGTAGTTGGGCATCTAGTGAAACTCTTTTTCTTGTTATTTATAATATACTGAAAATATTTGGCCAATGCGGTAAATTTTTTCTAAAGATAAACATCCTTATATCCCATTTCTATCCAGCAGAACAGAATACCATGGCTAAACATTAACTCCATTAATGACACAGAATATAGGCATGGTAAGTGAGCATATGTAAGTGTATAGGATGGTTTATTTATTTCCTCAGTACTTGATGCCTTTGCAGATACCAAGAGAGAGTAAGACATGTTGAGCTGTGACAAAAATTAAATTGACATTGTAACACTTGGGAAAACTCTGAATATTACTCACTTTTGGACTTTATTCTAATAAGTTTTTCTAATAAGTTATTCTAATTAAGTTCAAACCTAATATATTTGCATATTGTGGCCACAAGAATCAAAATTACATCTCTGGTAAACTACTGCCTGTAGCTGAGAAATAAGCAAAGGCAGAGACTCCTGCAAAATATAGCTTCTATCATGGAAAACAATTTTGATTCATTTTGCTTATGAAACACTCTCCATCTTAAAGCTACTTTTTATACTTTGTTCTTGTGTTCCTTTTCCACCATCTTTCTACTTCGCAGTCCACATACAACATTCCACAGTCAATTCAGACTTCTACTGACATAGCTGAAGATATACAAAGGTCTAAGACTTCTGTGATTTCCTTACCAAAGTCAAACAAGAAGTCTTTTATAGTCAAGTTAAAAAGACTTAAAGTACAAGCACTTCAAGTATATGGTATACCTACTCAACCTGGTAGGCAGAAAAGACATAACATACCCAAGAATCTTGAAGCACCTGCAAGTTTCAAAGTGTGCAGAACTGCTTCATCTCAGCTCTCTCCAAAGTTAGAAAAACTGGCAATGCTTCAGAAAATCCCTTTGGATTTTAGGTCTGAGCAAAAACAAATAAAAGTACTAGCTTTCTCATTTTGCATAAGTGCTCCTCCTTCTGACTAATTGATCGGTTTGTTTCTCCATATTAAGGATATTGCTTGTACTGATGGAGCTCCAAAAGAAGTAAATGAGGATAAAGGAAACACAGTTCCTATCCTACAGCCCATCAAGGATGGGAAAAGTCAATTCTATTTGTAACGTTTCAATGTGATCTTTAACACGCATAAAAGGAGTAGAGTAGGTCTGTTGGGAATAGTTTTCTTAGAACACTTCTACAGACATCCAGGTTTTTGGAATGTCTTTCAAAATAACCTCCAAGCAGTGAAAATTTTTAGATTTGTTCTCAAAATTGGAGGCAATCATGATATTGTCTTTTCATTCACCTTTCTGTTAATCCCTTTTTTGCTACTGTTTTCTACCTGCTATCTTAGTTTTATAACGGTGTTGTTGATGGTTTCTGAAGTTAACTGTGCTTAATATCAATAGATTCTGTGAAAATCATCAATGGATCTCCCTCTAGCAGTTTAGGATTACAGAGAAATTATCTATTGGTACAAGTGAAAAAAAAAACAGTGGTCACTGTTTTATTGTTTGATCACCCTTTTATGCACAGTATGTATGGTATTGAATGACATATTCCTTAGGATGTAGAGATGAGAAGCTTAAAGAAATTCAACCTACATGAAAAAGTATTAAATACATATTCTGATTTTTAAAGGGTCTTATGCAAAGCAAATTAATTATGTTTACTCTTCATATTTTATATGAAATGGGCATTAATTACCCATGCATGCTTTACTGATTTGCTGTTCACTTGGCAATACTTATAAATAATCATGTGAAAATGCCTGGGGAGATTCATTCATTTGACAAAATGCATCAAAAACTCTGCTCTTAGCTGATAAGTTAGGCAAGAAGTGCGTCTGGGGAAAAAAAAAAAAAAAAAAGAAAAATGTCAAAGGCTGGAGAGAAGGAAGAAATGAGCATTAAAAATTATTTGTGAGCTGGACAACTATTCCATACAGTGAATGTTCCTGTGTGTTAATACCCTTGGATAAGATGACAGCCTCTGAAGTGTACCCTTGTTTCCCTCTATCAGCTGTGAAAACTTTGGATTGGACTAGATACCTACTTTTAGGCAGCTCAGGTTAGGTAAGATGAATGGCATCTCATCACTTCTTACTTCTTCTCTTGTATTCCATGCTGTTTTGGCAGTGTATGTTTTCTATGTCTCTTAGCAATACAGATCCTGAGACAAAAACTTCAAGAACTGCCCAATTACTTTTCTCACCAGGTGTAGAGAAGCTTCAACTTCATGTCACTGCTCTCTCAGGCCATCTATCTACCTCTCTACTAAGCTGTTGGGATCTCTGAACAAGACAGTGCTTAGGAAAAAAAAAAAAAAGGAAAAGAAAAAATAAACAAAATAATGGAATGTTTTTACCTGGAATAAAGAAAGGAGGGAGCAAGGAATTTCCTTTTCCCTCTCCATCCTCCCCAGGAAACCTATATCATATATCCTTGCCAATAACCACAGTGGCCAGTAGGGCTAGTTTGAAATCTGAATGGAGAGTCACTCAAACAGTGCATGTTTGCTACTGGTAAATTACTTCCCTTAGCAAAGATAAGACAAGCTAAAATTTATTCAGCAGATGACTTTATTGTTTTTCTTAATACTGATCCAAGTCTCACTAATGGGATACTTAAACTTGTACAAGTGAAAAGAGAGGTGGGGAAATACATATGTCCAAATAAAATTGCATGAAAAATGAAAAATAGAAATAATTATAAAAGAAAAGCAGTAAAAGAAAATAAGTCTAGCAGTACAATACAAAAGTGCATGCAAGAATTGCATATGTAGAGAATACATAAAAAAGAATAGTGAACTTATATTATATACCACTCCTTTATTAACATGAGGTAACCATATGATCATGACAAATCTTTATCCTCTTTTCTTCCCCACTGAAGAAAGGCAAGGACTTCCTAAGATGTAGCAAAGCTCCTCTCTCAGTAGCACTTGGTGACAGCCAGTCCACCTGTGGTGCAACTTGTCTCACCTCCCATTTGGATCACAGATCTCCCCTTCTTTACATAACTTTATTTTCTAAAGGGTACCATCTGACCGCTTGTGTAGTTCTGTACATTGTCAAACACAGAAGGAAGCAGGACTGAATGTTCTGATTCATCTCTTGATCCATAGCTACTTGAAGGGACTAGCCCTCAGTGCTTATCACAAGATCTGTTTTTCCCTTCTTCATTAAAAAAAGACCAGCTTTCCAGATAAACCACAGAATAGCCTAGTGACTGACAATATTTGTGAGAGGATATTGTGAGTAACCGCAGTCAGGACTGCTACACCTGTTTTGAAGGATTACTTGATGGGATCTCAGGTCAGTCACTATTAATTCATTTTTGGGATTCAGGAATCCTTTTACTCACAATAGAAGTGTGAAAAACATAGTTTAACAAGTAAGTTTGCATTTTATGCAGGGCTAATCCACATAGATTTGAAGGATCATATTGATGTGCAGTATTTATACCAACTAGTACAAGCCTGTAGCTTCTAATGTATCAACCTAAGGTACAGCGGTGGGTCAGAAACTTCTGCACATTAATGAGGAAGCAAAATCAGGGAAGAAGGGTAGATGGTAGCCATTTCACTCATGCAGTTCAGTAGCATTCAATGCAGTGAGAGAGACATCTACCCCATCTTGGACACAAAAAAATTGGATTTTTAAGTCTAAGCAGTTCTTATTGTCAGAGAGAAAGAAGCATTTTCAACAAGTGATTGAAATCATCATTTGTTGCCAAGGTCAGCAATGGAGACATTTATACAGCAATTCAGAGCACCCAGTTAAATTAAATTCCCTCTCTCCCAGCTCCATCAGTGTTCCTTGGTATATGAGATTATTTCACACGTGCAAGGAATAGGAGGAAGAGTGAAAGATCTGTGTTGTCTTCACAAGTATCTTTTTCAAGGAATATTTAAGAAGAATGTCCAGAAACTATGATGTGTTTTCTTCAGAAGTATACATGTAAAAGTAATGATTAGTACACAGGTATGAAAAACATATTGTTATGTAACCCAGTATTTTGGTTTATTTTGTTACATTCTATATTTAAAAAAAAAAACAACATTTTGGCGTCTTTGGGATCCATTTATTTTTGTTCCAAGTGCTTTCCAGGTGCTTACTATGTTTACTAGAATATGATTTAAAAGAAACTTTTCTCAAGTAGGGCAACATTGCATTTTGCAAAGCATTGGGGTGCAAAAATCAAATTAGTAGGTTTAGTAATTAAAATTATATTTAATTTTAAGTGTTTATTTATTAAAATAATATATGATGTTTGGACTGATATAGAACACTTCAGTATTATTTTTAAGTTTCTTAGGTCTTTCTGAGGAAAAATGGTATTACAGTGATTAATCCTTTTTTGGTTTTGCTTTGTTTGTGTTTTCATTTTGTTTCATTAACTAGTGAAACCACTTACAAGACTTGGACCATAATTAGTACAGTACGCCCTTGACTTATTCTTATGTGAGTTATTGAATCATATTAGCTACATTCAGTTGCATTTAAATTGGCTTACCACTTATTCCTTTTATTGTTATTTGAGCTGTGATGTGAAATAACTTCATGTGTTTCTCCCTTTCTTGTTTTGTCATTTGAAGTTAAGTGCCTAGCTTTCATTAAAAAAAAAAAAAAAATAGGAAAAAAAAAAAAGCTGTATATTTGTTCTGCTTGCCACATCTGAAAAAAAAAAACAGTTGCAGATGACCACACTACACTTTTGAAAGAAAGTTCCACTATTTTAGAAATAACCTTGATGGAACAGGAGCAAATAAAAGCAATTACTTTATGGAAAAACCATTACTGAAACTAAAATGAAGAGGTTTTGAGTGTTTCATTGTGGGTGACTGCAGCTTCTAGCATAGGTTGTTAAGGACCAAATTTCAGTAACAATTGACAGCAGTTCAATAACATTGTGAGCAACATAATTTCATTTTTGTCTTTCATCATTAAGGGTGTCAATAAATAACTGTATATAATCCATACTGAAATATTTCCTTAAAATACAAGGCACATCTGAGGTAAAACTTTACTACTGCCTTATGTATCACAACGCTAATTGTAGTGGGTTGATCTTGGCTGGACACCAGGTGCCCATCAAGGTACTCTATCACCCCCCTTCCCAGTTGGACACAGGGGAGAGAATGAGGTGGAAAACAACTCATAGGTTGAGAAAAGGCAGTTTACTAAAGCAGAAGTGAAAGTTTGCACACACACAAGCAAAGAGGAAAATAACAAGGTTTATTCTTGATTTCCCGTCAGCAAGTGATGTCCAGCCACTTCCAGGAAGCAGGGCTTCAGCACGTGTAGCTGTTGCTCAGAAGGCAAACCTTGTAAATAGCAAATGCAACCCTCTTCCTTTCCTTAGCTTTTGTATCAGAGCTGACATCATATGGTATGGAATACACTGTTGGTAAATTTGGTTTAGCTGACCTGGTTGTCTGCCCTCCCAGGATCTTGCCCTTGATGGCGGGAAGAAGGAGTGTGGAGAGAGAGCGCTGATGCTGTGCCAACACTCCTCAGCAGTAGCCAAACACTGGTGTGTTATCAGCACCTTTCTAGCTACCAAAGCAAGGCACAGCACTGTGAGGGCTGCTACAGGGAAATGAACTCCATCTCACCAAGACCCAATACAGTAATATAGGCTGAAAAAGCCTAAATTGTCTTACACAATAATAAAAAAAGCATTTGAGTAGGAGGTTAATAATTATCCCAATTAGATTTGATCAGTATAATCTGCTGAATTGTCTTTGATGATCACAAGTGCTCATGACCCTAATTCTATTTACATTGCTCGCCATCAAGATTAAGAAAGGGGTCTAAGTAGTTCTGTAGAAGCCTAGAGGAGTTTTACTCCCTTCATTTTCTGTATTTTCACAGCTGTTACTCACTGTAGAATATCTTAAATTAGAAGTATTTAATTCCTTTACCTTCCTGAAGGCAGAGTCAGATTCACCAACATATTTCAGCACTGTTCCAGAGATGTCAGACAAAAACATAATTTAGCAGAATGTTAATATTAGGCTTGTGACCGTATATAGATACTTCAATCAAAGACGAATAGTTTTTTTGTGTTAGCCTGGAAATTTTAGCATATTTACCATGTGACCTCAAACATGGAAAAAACCTCATTAATAGGGTTTTTTTGTATTACAAGAATACTGGGAATGATGAAGGGCCTTGAGGGGAAGCTGAATAAGGAGCAGCTGAGGTTACTTGGTCTGTTCAACATGGAGGAGACTGAGGGGATACCTCATCCCAGTCTACAATTTCCTCATGAGGGGAAGAGGCGGGGCAAACATTGATTTCTTCTTAATGGTGATTAGTGACAGAACTCAAGGGAATGGTCTGAAGTTGTGTCAGGAGAGGTTTAGGTTGGATATTAGAAAAAGGTTCTTCACCAAGAGGGTGGTTGGGCACTGGAATGGGCTCCACAGGGAAGTGGTCACAGCACCAAACCTGACAGAGTCCAAGAAGCGTTTGAATGATATTCTCAGGCACATGGTGTGGTTCTTGGGAATGGTCCTGTGCAGGGCCAAGAGTTGGACTTGATGATCCTTCTGGGTCCCTTCCCACTCGGCACAGACTGAATCAGAGTCTGTGATTCTGTGATCTTCAAAACTGGTAAAAGTGGAATGACTTAGACGAGTCACAGTATTTCACAAATTAAGTTAGATAGCTCCCGAGCTGGAGTTGATTCATGACTGGGCAGTTCAGTGTTGGAACACTTAGTGGACAACTCTATATTCTTGTATATAGATGTGTTTAAGTAGATGGACACTCTCAGCCTGTGGCAAATATTCCCAAAGTCATACACAGTCAACCAACTTATGTTTCCATTGTGTGATTTCTCTGCCAGGAATCTAGAAGGCAAGGAAAACAGAGCTATCATGAGAAGTCCACATCTTGCAACGCATGACAAATATAACTTTCCTTAAGTATAGGTATAGTAGATGCAAGCAAGCTAAGTAAAGCAGTTGAAGTAAGTTACACAGTGTTGTCTCTGAACTTGCTTGCTCAGTTTCAGAAGTAGTGCTTGTCATCATTACCAAGAAAAAAATAAAGGCATGTGGCACTAAACCTGCATTACATGGGAAAACTGTTGTTTAAACATGTCTTAAAATGGCTTTTGGTGGTCTCTTTGCAAACACATGCTACTTCTTCCCAGCACCCCCCACGACAAGTGTTATCCATGCAGGAATGTCCTGGGAAGGTGTCCTGAGGTGTTTCCCATTGGGCTTTGTTAACCCCTTCCTGTGATTGGGTGTTCCTGTAAGCCCCTTGAGTCTTCTAATTGGTTACTCTGTGAGTCCTCCTAAACCCTATAAATGTAGCATCCCCAACAATAAACTCTCTCTTGCCTCCTCTCCACGCCCGGTGTGCTGTCTCTGTACCTGCCATGGGACCACGTGCGTGGGGGGAGGGGAGGGCACCTCTCCCCTCCAGGCTCAGGGCCAGAAGAAACCCCTGAAGAAACCCCTGGAGTTCCCTTTCCCCATCCTTCAAGACGTCGGAATGGTTCCTCAGATGGAAATGGAACTAGAACTGGGTCGCCCCACGTCGTGGGTGGGGAAAGGGATCCAGAAAGGTGTCTGCATAACAGAATTCATTAGTTTCATAGTGTTCCGTAGACATCCTCCTCTGACAGCCATTACTGGGATGTGATCATGGGACAATATGAAGGCTTGACAAATGGTGGCCCTGATTGGTTGCAGTGCCCTCCAGCAGAGACTAATAGCCAGATATAAAACAGGTACCATGGTTCTCTCTGACTGCCATTCTCTTTTTTTGAAAAGTACCATGGCTGTGAAAGCAATGATTTCAACATTGTGCAGTTTTAAGTGAAAGGGTGCTATTCATCATTGATGGCAGTGGACAGCTCTCCAGAGCACAAAAACCATGTCTTCTAAGAAAAAAAAAGCTATATCGATATGCATTTTTAAGTTAGTCTTTGCTATAGGTGGATTTCACATTGTATTTGCAAAGAGAAGCTCTGGGAATATGGTGTAATGCATTCATAATTATATATCACTTATATATAATTATATATTATACTTATATATTATATATATAATCATATATATAATTATAATCACTATATTAGTGATTCTTTTTGTAATTTCAAAGAAGGAATTTTTAAAGTGTTATTTCATAATAATAAAAATGAGGGAGCAGCCTTATTACAACTATTCAGGAATACATGTGTTATGGCTACATGAGGCTTATTAGGCCTGAAAAAATTACCACACAATAAAAGTGAAAGATAAGTCAGAGGAGAATTAAAATAAAGAAACAAAAATCGTTGTAATGGACAAATAGGATTTGGATAAGAGTACACTAGAATGCCTCAGGATAAGGAAGACAACCCTTAAAAGCAGTAGGAAGCAAATTACACCATCTGTTTAAAAAAACTGAGCCTTTTCAAAGCACCTTTAGGGCTGCACATTAACACTGTCTCAAGTGCCTCACTGCCTAGAAATGCTTCAGAAGAACAACCCGCTGAGACTTATAATCTCTAGTCAAAAGCAATTATTATAAATGCATCTGAAAACATAGCTGAGCTTTCAGAATATCACCATGTATGTTCTACTGTATTGCAGAGATCTCACTCTCACGCCATGATGTATTTGAACCACAAAGTATCTTTTTGAACCTTTCCTTGGTTTTTCCAGCTAAAAATATCACAAATCTATTTCTCGTTGTACTGCTTTACACTAACTACATGTAATTTCACGTAGTTTTTGTCTGTGATTTGTTTACAGAAACTGTATCTATTGTGATACAACATCTATTTTTCAGTCAGGTCCTGTTAATATTCAGTTTTTCAGCTGAGTTGATTCGAGAGCTGGAATTAAAATTCATTTAGTGGCCATCCACATTAAAACAGTCCCAAATTCAAGCTTTTTACCTTGTCTACCAATTACGAAAAGAGAACACAATTTGCTTCTGGCTACTTCTCATACAGAAATGCCAAACCAGTATCCACAGGTTACTAAAATGTGAAATACGTTTAGTGTAAAAAATATTTATTCCTCCTCAAAATATGTTTTGTTGACTGAAACACATAAACCTCATAAAAATTTATAGGCTTGCAAAGAAAACTAACTCCAAGATTTTGCTATGCTCTCTCACATAAAGAGGTTGCTGGCAGCTAATCTCTCTGATTATGCAAAGATGGAATTATAGTATGAATTACTGATGATCTTGTAGGCTTGGATTCTCTGCTTCAAAAAGACTAAATTCTTTTATGTTTTGTGACAAATGACCTACCTAGCTGTTCGGCCATGCAGTGGAACAAGCACAGAAGCTTGATAATGGTGAAACTTGATTGTAAAAAGCCTCATCCACCCTGAGTGCTAGCAGATTGTCTTGATATAATTAATGTTATTTCCTTTATATCAGCTTTATACTTTGTTTTCATTCATCACAGCCTTAGAATAGGATAGGAATCAGAAAAATAGGATGATACTTTGGTGGAGAGCCTGCCAAATTGCACAGAAGTATTTGTTGACAGGTATAATCCCAAATATGTTCAGTGAAATTTAATGAAATAGACAGCATTCTTCATCCGCCTCTTAAGCTGATACTTTTTAAACTAAATGCAAATCTCTGTAAGATCTACATTAAAATTATTTCATGGAATTTAAGATATGTGTGTAGAGACCAGGATTTCAAGGTCTCATAGGCCTCATAGATGTATTAAATAAGAAGTCAGATCCATTCAGCATGTAAAAGAAATTAAAAAGTACTCACAGGAGCCTAAACATCACTTCTGCTAATGACATAGCTGTGTTGGTGGTTTGCTTTTACAGCAGCTTCTCATTTTATTCTTTCAGAGTGGATTTAATCTGCATCTTTTTATTCTAAAGACATGTAAATAAAAATTTCCAAAATTTCCAAAGAACCCAAGCTTGCCATACATTCACCAAGTGTTTTCTGCCACTTAAACAACTATTGCAGTTGATCAAGGAAGGATTTTGAGATGGTCTTAAAGGAAAAATGCAGAAAATTCTACCAAAAATATATTGATAACTGAAGACTTGATAGATAGGCCATGACAGATGTAAATTCTGTGTTCTGAGTTCTTTTTGTTTATCATCGTCTTCAAGAGCAAGGATCTGAAGAGAGCAGGGAGATGCCCAGGTAGACAGTTGTTTTCTTAAATACTGTACTAAAATCTATATGCAAGAGGTGTCAAAGCTGCAATTCATAGGATAGATCTATTTCTTCAGAGCTGTCTCTGCATCCAGACTACCTTTCTTTTGATATGGTACTTTTGTACAGAATCTTTTTGAGTGAAAATTAACCCTACACTCAAGTTGACTTCTGCTCAGCTGGCATCCCCATCGACCTATAGTTTGAAGGAGGTGTGGAACACGAGCTGCCCGCACTCCTCTTGAGATGGTTTATTTCTATGAGTTTTGATCTCCGTTGTCACAGAGAGGACTGGCATTTTGTAGGTTCACAAATATGGGATTGCCATTGCTTTAACAGGCCATAGGATGTACTAACTCTGTAATGCTTCATAAAGGCATATTTTCTTTTTTTTTTTTTTTTGGTCTGCACTTATTTTGAGGTTTTCTGGCATGTAATTTTATCTTGTTTAGCTGTAACACCCATTGGCCAGTAGTCAAGGGACTTTCGTTTCAGTTTTGCTTAGCTTTGAACAATTTTGTATAGTAGGTGTAATGTCTAGTGTTACAAAAACATTAACTTCTGTTATGTAGCACATATTGATAGAAGGTATTTTGTGTAGAATCTATTACCCTAAAATAATGATGGGATGTAGAGGACTAAAAGCATAGGATGATATCAGAAGCCTTGGAAGTATGTGCACAGGACAATATCAAAAGCCTCAGGGCTAAGAACGGGTCAGCAGCTGGCAGTTAACAAACATTAAAGGAGTGAAACCTTGTAAGATAGATAGAATTTGTTTCAGGGGTTAAGAAAGAGAGAAGGAAGAGGTACTTAGATCATGTAAACCACACCATGTATAATAAATATCCATGTAGCATGAAATTGCAGAGCAATGAAGAGAGAATGAGATGTTCTCAATGTGTCAAAACAGCTCTCAGCAGTGAGGAAGAAACCCCAACTACCAACATCTGGATCCCTGCACCAGGATCTGTAACCTGGTGAAGGAATTGGGATGCTTATAATTCACAATAACAATGCCCAGAAGAGCATTGCTTATGCAAGCAGAACCCCATAGAAATGGTGTTATATAAAACCTTTTGTATAACAATGCTAACTATATTAATAATTATTTTTATTTTTTCTAGATTAATTAGATAATTTAAACTAAAATCATTACATCAAAACTACTACCAATATCTATTGCATTTTGAACAGATTTATATTTTAATTGGATTAAGAATAACTTCTCAGCTTCATATAAAACATGTGCTGCTTTGGCCTGCAAAGACTATAGAAATAGCAGAATAAATCTGCTTTTCAATCAGTAAAAAGGAAGTTCATGCTTCCATCGTGGCATTTCATGAGCTAAGAAAAAAATACTTTGCTTTTTCTAGCTGCGAGATTTCAGCAGTCTGTTTGGCCAAGAGAAGTAGCAAAGACTTAAAGAAAGACTGTTGACAGAAATCAACTCTGTTGATCAAAGCAGCTATATATCTGGGTCATTCCAACCTATATAATTCTTTTTAATGGTTATTGTAGACCTTCAATATGCTTATTTTTCAAAGCTTAAGGGCCATGATCCTCTGAAAATGTATCTCATATTATAGTAGTGAAACTATGTCAATTTTCATAATGTATTATCTATCCAAAATAAATATTTGGAGTACTGTCTTGACACTGTTTGTAACTCTTTCTTTGTGTAAATAGGACTTACAAAATTCTTGAGGAAAGGATGGAATCTCTTGAAGATGAAAGCTGGAAATGATCAGTCCAGGGAATTTTAGATAATATTAAATTTATTTTGCTTCTATTCATTAATATTCCAGTTATGAAATTGATTCATAAACAGAAAACACCCACATTATTTTCTGACTGAAGAAACAGAAATGTCATAAATAAAATGCTGGAAGAAAAATTCTTGGCTCTGTAGAGCAGACTTTAATTTTCTCCATCATTTTTACAAAAATCAGTTGGCATATATGTATATATAGAACTTTTTGTGAATAGTGAGGTCAAACACTTTTGTCTGCTTCATTTGATTGATTGCTTTGGTGGCACATCTTTGACTAGCAAATGAACATTTTCCTAGGCATTATTTGCAAGCAAAATGGATTAAAATAATATTGCCAAAAAAAAGAGAAAAAAATAGGCAGAGGAATGAGATATCGAAGAGGGGCTAGATGATGTGTCCAAGGTCACAGATAATGTGTTACCCAGCCAGAAGTTGAATACTGATCTCTTAATCCAGTATCTTAGTCACAACCCTATCCAATCATATTTGTTCAAAGACTCTCACAAAAGCAGATTCTTAACATAGCAAATTCCTGTTATGTAAAGGGATATTTCTTTACATATGTATGCAGAGTTGTTTCTTTCTTATCTATTCATGTATTTATTCAGATATGT
This sequence comes from Chiroxiphia lanceolata, assembly GCF_009829145.1. Lineage (NCBI taxonomy): Eukaryota > Metazoa > Chordata > Aves > Passeriformes > Pipridae > Chiroxiphia > Chiroxiphia lanceolata. The sequence continues at coordinate 64,534,755 of NC_045638.1, read as the reverse complement.
TTTATTTCAGAAATTAGATGACTTGATAGTTTTGGTAAACTTAGGGAAGACAAAAATGTGTATAATACAAATTCAAATTGTATTAAATAATTTTATGGTGAAGCTTCACCTGATATTGAATCAAAACATGGAAATTCTGCCCATGGCAGGGGAAGTTAATCTTTAGGTGATCTTTAAGGTTCCTTCCAATCCAAGGCATTCTATGATTCTATTATTCTATAATATATAATATTAATAATATAAAATCCATAATCAATCATTTCTGCTTCTTGTTTTCTGTGAGTTTGTCAAAAGTTTTATCAAAAGTTGTCTGAGGACAGAAATTTTGAAAATGTGTAGGGGAATTGCAAATACAGTATGTGGGAGACTGCATTGCACAGCTTGTTTTCTTACTCTCTTTGAAAAAAATCAACTCAGATCATAGTTTTTTAGTTAAATTCAGGTGCACTATATATATGGTTTCTGTTTGTAATGTGAAAATTTCACTAAGGTATTATAATATTAGCCATGATTCACTGATATTAAAAAAGTGTAGCACTCTCAGTGATTACCCAGTAAGACTGTCAACAGAGCTCAAGAATTCTGATATTTACTCTTCATTCTGAAATAAGACAGTATAAACTATATAAAATTCATTCAGTAATAGTTTCCTTTAAAAAAATTATTAATTCATATAATCATATTATTTTACAATCTGTGGTATCTGCTGCTTATTAGTTCAAACAATAGGACAGGTAGAAATACAGATTCTAGTAAGGTGACATATTGCCACTATTAAAATGCCCCAGGGCAATCATATGCAAGATGCAATGGTGATGGCAATCTGACTGATAACAGTGGGTTTAACTATGGAAAGTATATTAAAGTAAATTGAATTGATTATTCAGTACTAAGCAAGCAGCATTACTTGTCAATCTCATGTAATTCAATTGTGCTGAAATTAGACATAATATTCAGATAACTGTCTACTTGATATCTTGCCTTTCTTAAATAGAAACTATATTATAATCACACATGGAAATCATCAATGGCAGAGAAAAGACTGCAAAAGCAAATAATATCTCTGACATTGATGATACTCTTTTAAAGGAATATTTTATTCCCTCAAGAATTCTTTACTTTGGGGAGAACATAAAATTAACTCAGGCATTTATTTAGTTAGATAAGAAATTATGTTAACAAAGAAAATTGCAGTGAGGGGGATGAGATCTGAAGGCAACTGTAATCTTTAGCAAAATTAGGGATGAAGTTATTGAAGTTCTTCATCAGCTTTTCATAATAACATAATCTTTGGTTTTTCATGGAATAATCTTGGCTTCTAGATTCAAAGAGTAAGAATCAGAAAAATCCACTGTTTTCAGCTGTCACAAAAAGCTTACATTTTTTCCAGGGAGACACATGAGTAGCTGCTTTGGTGCATGATTCTCTGTGTTGTGTCATTGCGAATTATTTTATCCAAATCTGGAAGCCACAGCTGGAAAAGTTTATTCTGTTACAAGCCTACTTACAGCCAGGCCTATTGTTTAACATTTGCAGCAAGAGAGTTCCTGTGCTCAGCAACACATCCTATTTCATTTGCGTTAGCATCTCCAGAAGCATGATAAAATTCTTCTGGATGAAATATGAGGAGAACAGAGTTATTAAGAGTCTGTAGGGAAAAGGACTACTTTTCTAGGAAGTCTGCTCAGTCTTTATACAAAAAAAAAAATAACTTATAGACTGACTGTCTCCACCTGAACATCTGACTGATTTTCAAGATCAATTTCTCTATGTTTATCTGGAGAAAGTGTTTGTCCATGGTTATAAATTTTGTGTGAGATGCAAGGTGGCAATGCACAAGGATGAAGATCCGCTCACAGCAGATGGCATAACTTGGACTCTCTAATTCCCACAATTCCTTGGAAGCCCTAGGAAGGTATGTATAAACTGTGTAAGAATTACTTTCAGTCGCAAAATGGTAACAATCCTTTGAATAAAATTTTACATAGTAGTTCTTTTTTTTTCCATTACTCTATCTGGAGATAGAGTATACTCGCTGAAGTTAATACTAAGACTGATACAATTTTTTGCCTGAATAAGAAATGTAAAGTTTGAGAGGAGGTAGTATTCATAAGTAAGAGAATAGTTTCTTTGCGTGGAACTGTGAATCGTGCAACAGATTTGCTGAATAGAACACATATTGCGTGCAGCTAAAGAACTGATTATTTTGGGTTATAAAGCAGATAATATTCAGCTGAGGATAACTTCAGATTTGAGAGATCAAAAATTCATTAGGGGTTAAATTTAGGGGTTAAAATGTAATAACTTAAGTATCCAAGCCAAGTAGAGAATGGATTTCTATTCCAACTCCAATAATGTGATTGACTGGAAGCATTTAGCTTTTACACATTCTGAACCTGGCCTGAAAGCACATTACATATTTGCTGCTTGGTGAAAGAGAGGGAAAATGGTGCTGTTAATGCTACAAATCACATGCATATATAAACAGAAAAATTTAAAATACTTGTGTTCTAGCTTCTGTAGGTTAAATAGCAATAGAATTACAAGGAATTTTGAAAGGAAAGTTCTACTTAGTGTAAGTAAGAGGCTTTGTCAAGAATATCTTAATTTTTTTTGCTTTTAAATCCACTCAGCATTCTTCGGGGCAGAACAAACTGGCACTGTATAGTAACCATCCAGTGATATAAAGAGTTTAAATGTCTAAAAGCTGGCTGCTTATCTATGAATGATCTTCTACCTATTACCTAGATGCTGACATTAATGTTCCTTTCTACTTTCCGACTGCTGAACTCTTCTTTCTCAAGGCTACCTGTGCTTCTATTCAGTTGTTATCACCATTCTTGGAGATTTAAAAAGTCTTTAAAAGGAAAAAATAAATGAGAAAGAAAAAATTTGCTGTTCTAACAGGATGATCCTATTCTCATTCCATAAGAAGGTATCTTTTATTGCATTTGATCATTTGTATTTTATCACTTCTCAAGGCATATGAGAATATTTTGGCATAGAAAGATAGTTTGAAATTATTACTGAAATCTAGATATTGCAACCCATAATATTTTCCTGACTAATATACTACTGTCATGTCTATAGCACTGTGTTGACTGAAGGATTTGCGGCTGAGAGTGTCAGTTAGTTCTTTCTCCAAGTCTCTTTTCCTGTTCTAGGCACCAGACAACACAGTATAATTTGTGTACTTGCTTTTTCAGAATCGCATCACAGAACTGTGAAATAACCACATTTCTCAGCCATGCACTTCCTACCACCTCTCCCATTTTTAAGACTTTCTCTTTTATATTCGAGAGTTCACACCTGCTCATGCTACTTTCTGAAAGGTTGCACTGATGCATTTAACATGCATAAAAAAAGTTAGGCTGCCATTTTCTGTACATTATTCTAGCTGCTAAAGTAAATGTGATCTCTTAAAAGCATAAAGTAACTGGATAATGTCATACCTATGGTTTTAGGGTTGAACCTTGCAATAGATGATTATTGTTTGATTTTATGGTATTCTTTTTTTAGAGAGTAAGTCTAAGCAGTCCACAAAAAAATCTGTCTACAAATGTGTGCTTAAACTACTGTTGACCATAGCTCAAACTACTATAGACTACAGATGACGCCAAGATGATCCATCTGTGCCTCATGCCATATGCTAGTTTCTCTACTTAGTGTGTGCTAGGGCAAAGGTCTGTAAGAGATTAAGTCCTCAGTAAACATTTACCAGATTATGGTGTGACCATAATGCAGAATGTGCAAGGAAAAGAAACTTATATTGCCTACACTTTCTTTCTATCTGCATTGTGACCACCAGACAGTAAAATGCAATATTCCTAGGCCACACAAATGTAAGCTTAGATCAGCAAATGTATGTTCATCATAAATGAAGAGCTGCAGGCCCCTGAGCCATCTGTTTTTCTCTCCTCACATCCATGTATACCTTTAGACTTCTGTGTCTAACTTCATGAAAAAATTTCAGTAATGAAAACTGTGGGGTTTATTCACAACATCTACTGTAATCATTTAGTGAGATTATTGTGATACGCCTCATCTAACTTTAACTTCAGAGAGTTTCAATTGAGTCAACCTTGTGTCCTTTTCCTCTAGATGTTTATGTCTGAGCTAGTCATCCTACCTTGTCTTCAGAGATTAAATAGGAAAAGATGCATCCTCAAAATTACTTTTTTTCTCCGTTGACTACAAAGAGAGCTCAAGATGACTAGCCCAGATATGGTTATCTGTGTTCAATCAGATGAAACCTATTCTAGGTGCCTAAATTAGCAGACCTGGCTTCATTCATCACCTATAGAGAGAGCTATGGCAAGATATTGATTTTATATAGGACAATAAAAACCAAAGCTTGACCAGGGTGTTCTGAACCATTTCATTCTCTGTTCACTTTGCAGAAAGCCTCATAAACTTTAGTCTTTATCTCACACATCTCAAACCGGATGATAGAGGCAGATATTGCCTTCTACCCCCTCACAGAAAATCAGAGGGGAACAGTTAATTTAGTCTGACATTGATTTAGAACAACTTTTGTGTTTATAAGGACCACAGAAATTTAAACTCATGCAAGTTCATGGAATCATGTAACTGTTGTCTGAAAAAGACCTCTATAGTTCATCCTTGTACTTGAAAAAGGACTATCATCAACACTAGATCAAATCTCTAATTTGTTTATCTAAATCCTAAAAAGGGGTAGAGATTGAGATTCCTCGGCTTCTGTTGGAAAACTGGTCTTCTGTTGCACTGCATTCATAGTCAGTATGTTTGTTATTAAGTTCTCAAACTGATTTGCAGCATTTAAAACTGAGAGGTCTGGGATAGATAAGGAAAAAAGGTCATTAGTTCTGTTGATGCAATAAAACCATAACAACCACATTGTATTTTTAGAATACCTCTGCTTTAATGAAACAAGGTGATTATAACTCTGTAGATAATTTATTTGCAGCATGCGTGCTTCGCAAAGCGTTGAAATATCCTTCAAATCCTAATGTTAGTGCAGAAAATTGTTCCGTGTACTTCTATTCCATTTTCAAGTATTTGAAAATTTGTTATTGTTCTTGAGGAACTAATTACTCAGTTTAGTAAGTCTCAACAATAGGATGCTTTTCTGACTTTCAAACTAATTTTTTCAAGCTTCTGAGCCTCTGTAGTTCGCATTCCTTGTACCTTTCATTTCTCTGCCACAGTCTTCTCATAATTTTGAATGCTGCAAGTGATCAAATTTTCAGATGATAAGACTAGAGTAAAACCTGATTAGACTAGATTTTTCTTAACAATGATGAGGAGTTTTTCACAGTTTCACAAGAGGGGACAATTTATTTATTTTTTGGTTTTTTTCTCAATAAAAGTGCAGTTGGTGTTTGGAAGTAAGCAAATGGCTAAACGTTTGGGTATTTTGGCTCTAATTTCTAACACTTAAATTTTTCTTTGGTTTGCAAAAACAAAAAATACCCCTAAGTATACCATCGTAGGAAGTAATATGTAGAACAGTTTTATAGCCATGTGGACTAAGGATATCTCATAAGTCAAAAGCAGCAGCTGTTCCCTTTGCTGGCCAAACCATTTAAGCAGTGTTTGCTCATCAGCTCATTTTTTCTTAGCATGATCCAAACACAGTGACAGAAAACAATAAGTGTCTTGGCTGACAAAAAGCCTGGGTTTAGATCTAATCACACCTCTTCTGCCAAAATTAAACGTTTATAGAAAGTTCTGGTTTTTGTTTTTCTTCTCAAGAATGGTTCACACATTCCAGTTCAAAACAAGTTCCTACAAGGGTCTTCTTGAAATTAAGAAAGCTACAGATTGTTAAATACAATTATCTTTCAAGGACTAAAGGGTTTTGTGGCTTTCTTTGACTTACCAACTGCAAAGACTAATTTTTATTGAAAGGTCATTTTTATGCAGATCAGCCTAGTGGAAATGATAGAGTTTCATAACATCTTCTTTGGTTAATGAGCCAAAAAGGTTCTTCAGTGTTAATGGCCCAATCACCCTTTCATTATAGTCAACAATAAATAGATTCATCATGGATGTTGGGATTAAATCTTCTCCCAGAAAGGGAGAAAAAAGAACAAGTTAAGGAAAACCTCAGGTTTTGAGTGGAAATATTCACTATAGTCAATGCAGCTCCCATCTCTAATCAGAAAAAAACTGCTAATATGTCAAGAGATATTAACAGCAGAAAAAATTGGAAAAGAATCACATGATAGAACAAAAGAGGAACACAGGACATTAAACTCAGGCAGGACACATGCCCAGTTGTCTGAAATGGCTGCAAGGAAGGTAACTGCAGGAGTTTTGCTCCCTTCCATCTCCTGATAACATAAAATGCAACCAGAATGCAAAGAACAATTTAAAGTGATTTAATTGTATTTATCTGTATAACTGGTTTCTTGTGAAAAATTATTATGTAATGTTTATAATATGGAAAATATTTTTGTTTTAAACTGAAAAGCAGTAGATAAGTTATAAATAAATATTATTTAAGACACAGTATTATCTGTGATTAGAACTGTGCACTGTTTTTTCATCCTGCATTCTTGGTCTCAGCAGTTGCAGTTTTCTGAAATTTTATATTCATTAGGCAGATGCTACATATAATGCAACTTGAACAAAGGCAATTTGCCTTCATAAATGTAGAGTTCAAGAAAGACCTCTGCATATCTCATCTGATCACCAGCATATCTCATCTGATCACCAGTATAACATATGGTATAACATTTCAAACAGTAATACCCAGTTTCAGTAAAGTTGCAATTGAACTCTGTCTTCTTTTTAGAAAAAGTCAGAACCCCCACAATTATATTTAGTAGTAGCTAAATAAATTTAAAAAAAAATCTTCCACTTAAAAAAACTAAAAGGGGGGGGTGAGCGATAATTTATCTTAATTTATCAGCCTTGCTACTGAAAAAAATTAAAAATAGGACTCCAAAATTTGGAAGCAATAGATCTTTCATTGGATCCCCTAGGAAATTATCAGAAACTTACTCCTATTTCACAGGAGTATATAATTTTTAAAATGCATTCAATACCCTCATTCTAGCTCTATTCCCCTCAGGTAAAATATAAAATAAATCAGTAAAGTGCTACTTAAAGAAACAAATCTACAGAGTAAGATGTACATATAGCTAGAGAGCAGAATAGTTCAAGGGAAAACAGTTTCCTACAACTTTTGGAAATATAAAATTTAAATGTCCTCTTTGTGTTGGCATCAAAATGAAGAGATAATTCTCAACTACTGAACAGGAAGTAGAAAAACTCAGCTGAAGATGCTGTGTGAATGGTGTCTCCTTCCCCAGTACAGTTACTTGACATTAGAGGTCCTACAAGACATTCATCTAATTAGGCATAAATACCTATATATCTGCATTAAAGGCATGTTAAGAGAAATTTTACTGCAGCTGAAGCTCATTATGTGTATTTATTGCTTGGAAACAGCTCTTAGATATTATCATCATCTTCTACAGCTCAAAGAATTTTCACCTCTACTGCAGAGAGCTCAAGGAACAGTCCTTAGAAATTATGGTATTAAAAACATGCCATAAATTGTGACTAAATAATGCACTGTGGATTAAGTCTACTATGTAGAACAATAATTAACAGATGCCAGCAACAATGGGCTAAATAAAGATCTGATTTACAAATACCTGCATTTACGCTGGTGAGTTGTACACGAGTGGGAGTAAGTATTTTGCCTCCATAAAGAATGCTTTCAGGATCAGACTATTAGTTTTGTAGTTAATGAACATCACTTCTAACAGGCATCTAATAAAACTACCATTGCTCAGACATATGCCACTAAATTAGGTTAGTTAACTGGCTCACCCTCTCAATTAAATTGAAAGAAATCTATACTTCTAGAAAGGAAATTTATGTTAGAGTTGCTGATTAAAACCCCATTCCACAAAGCATTGCAGCAAGTGATTAGTTTGAAATACCTGCTTAATTTCTACTGAAGTTAAGGAAACTTTTGTATTTGTTCTAGGGCTTGCCTGAACAGCTGAGAGGTGATACCAAAATATGTACCACAGACAAAAAAAAAGAACATATTGTATAAAAAGTCTGATTTACAAGACACTTACTCTTTCATGTGCTTCAGTTTAATAACAGAAGATTAAGGGGGGAAAAAATTAATCATGGGTATCTAGGACACCAGCTTTAGAAAAACGCAGATGATATTCTAAGATATTACAATGAGTTATAATGTATACAGTGCTAAAGATCACAAACACTTGTTAAGCATGAGGGTATACACAAAACCATGAATTTGTCACTCCCTGCCTATACAGTGTTCAGATAGACAGGCTTAACATTCTCTCACTGGCATTCTTGTCATTAGTGTACTATTCATTTGTTCTATGGGGATCATAGATTAACAAGCAATATGAAAGTATTTTAAAAATGGCTAAACTGCAATTGGTGATATAGTCACTAGAAATCATTATCAAGAAACAATTAAAAAGAATCACCTGTTCCAGGACATAACTCCATATAACACTGATGGGCAGATAAAACTACCAGAATACAAGTTACCTGGTTTTGTTCCGATCTGCATGCAAATCTACGTGAAATAAATTTTAGTGAAAGTCTGGAGATGGCATTAATGCAAGTGACTTCAAAGAATGAAAGTCATCCTTTTCTTAGCAACTCTTATGTACAGTGCTTTATTCCCTAATTCCCCAAGTCTTCGTTTGCAAAACCTAGCCATGTATTCCCTAATCTTTTTATTTAACTCGTTTTGTGGCATGAGTTCTGAATACGAGCAAGAATGGTAGTCTGTGTATATTTGCCCAGACCAGGCAACATTAATTAGAAGTCTTTAAAGAACTATTATCAGGAAAAGGAAAAGGAAACTATGCATCTTAATATGCAGAGCATGAAGTCATTTAACATGAAACAGATGAGACATAGAGAGGATTTTTTAAGATATTTTTGCCTCAGGCTTCTCAATAGGGAGAGGATACAGAGCTAAAAAGATAGGTGGCTTTATTTATAAACCCATTTAAATCACAAAAATAAGTCTTCAATTTTTTCATAAGCTATCTCATAAAAATATTGCCCCAGAAAACTGGTTTTAGTTTGCTTTTGATGAAGAGATTTCATCTCCTTGAAATCAGTGTAGCACAATATACTGGAAAACTACATCTTAATAAAGTTGCTATTTTTGAAACTGGGATAATAAGTAAAAATATGGAAATATTAGAATATGTAGAATATGTATTTCTTATATACAGAACACATAGAAAAATATATTTCTTTATAAAATAAAGGATCTGATATTAACCTTTCATCAAACATATATAGGTCAGGTCCATGAAACAAACAAAATATTTACCCAAATAGGTGGCAAAATACTTTCCCATCAAATGAAAAATGAGGGAATGGATTGTATAGAAAGAATGTAGGAAGCGAAGGCAAGAGATGGAAGAGTGGATAGAATATGTTATTATGCAGATAACTGTCACATTATTAATTATTAATTAGGGAATTAATAGTTTCTTGAATGCACAGACAGCTAAAGAGAGAGCAATTTAAACATATACTAGGAGAGGGAAAAGCCATAAAGAACCTGTTTATTCCAAGATCAAGTCATCGTCATATAGAAGTTACTATCTGTATTTTAGTGCTGCCTCAAGAATCATTTGCAAGAGCAGCTTTAGGAAACTCAGTATTACTCCGAATGGAGTACAGTTTTTCATGTATAAGCTCTTATTTTCCTAAGGAAAGAATAAGAGAGAGTATAGAATTGATATGACCCTATAAAACAAAGACAAGGATAAAAGTGTGTAAAGATAAAAGCAAATCACACAAAATAGAAAAAAAAATCTGGGTAAATGTGATCACTGATAGAGTCAATTTTCACTGCTACTCTATTCAGGAGAAAAGTATTTTGACCCCCTCCTCAGATTCAAGAGACAAAAATTCATCATCTTACATAATATTCTCTGACTTGTGAGTTCTGAATCTACTATTTTAGTTACTCTCATTTAGATGCTAGCTACTGTCTTATCTAGTCTTGATTAGGAACTAAAGGACAGATGTTTCTGCCATATTTCTATGTGCCCGACATCAAAGACTCATTGCCAAATTTATCTCATTTAAAGCATCATCTTATGTTTTTCTCTCATCTGCTTTCCAGTGTCAGGGTTAGACTTCATGCCCAGGAAGAAGATTTCAGTGTAATATTGAGTAAGCTGAATACAGATGGTGAATAACCTCCATGCATTCATTTGGAATTCTGTATGTTGTAACTAATGAGAAAAAGAGAGCAGGAAGCAAGTTCACAAACTGAGCCCCTGGCAGTCCACTTGCCATATTTGTTTAGACTGCTCCAGTTAGTACTCTCTAGGACGATGCCTGAATACAGGTCTGAAAGATTATTTTGGGCACCACGCCAAACCCCAGAACTGATCTGCACAATTTGACTACTTTCACTCTGAACAATCCTTTACCACCCAGGCCTTTTCATCCCCAAGAATCATGGTTTTTCTCTCATGTTACTTCTAGGGCTTGTCATGCTGTAAAAACACTCCTCTGGCTGGCTGAAGTTCAACCACCAAATTGTTTCAGACACATTCAGCTGAAAAAGCACAGGAACTGATAAGCATATGATAGGGCCAAGAAGTTACAGCACAGGGCCCAGAGGGTTGAGTGTGATGTAGCGTGGTTGCAGCTGCTGTGCTCAGTAGTCAGCCCTAGGCACCGCAGACATCAGATGGTCTCCACCAGGTGCCCTTAGAGAGGAATGAACATAATCAACCCATAATTTTCTTTGGTTAATAGTATAGTCATAGTCCACATCTCCAGATAGAAGTGCATCTTTGCTTTATGAAATTTATCAAATGAACTAGCAACAGATTTCTAAGAGTTAATGGAAAAGTGAGCAGCAGTGTAGAAATCTATAGAGTTGAAGGCAACTAACAATCCAGAAAGAAGAAAAGCAGAAGATTCAAATGCCATTGCTATGCCAATTCCAGTCAGCTGAATGTGCCTGGAACAGTTCTGTGTCACAGAGGCCAAGCAGTATGAAATGATCTACAACCTCTTATACACGTTTTACCCCACCAGACAGGTTGGTAGCATGAAAACTGACTGTTGAGAAAGCTATATGGCATGTGTCAACCCATTACAGGTGCTGAGGAAATTTTTAGTATAGGACCAGTCTGCTGGTTTCCAGAGTAGGTTATTGAGACCTGAGTCCTAGAAAGATCAAGAATCACCTCCTCCAAGATCAAGAATGATTCATCCCAGAGAGCAGGAACTAAAATTAATCTACAAGGAGATCCTGACAAAACTCTAATGTAGACATAAAACATAAAAGAGGGGGAAGTAGGGATCTTGGAGGAATGTAGTGACACTGAAAGCATGCCGAATTGCAGATAGGAAAGGCAAAACCTACCTGGACCCCACACGAGGGGTGTGAAGGGCAATTAAAAAGACCTCCACAGCTATATCAACAGCAAAAGGAAGAGAGGAAAACGTGGATCCTCTAATGAGTAGGTTAGGAGGTGGAGTGGCAAAATATATGGAAACAGATGAGGTAGTTAATGTCATCCTTGCATCAGCCTTCATGAATCTCAGGCTCTTGTGACCACTGGAAAATTCCTTGATGGAGGAAGATCAGATTAGGGAATGTTTGAGAAACCAGACATGAAAAAGCCCATTATGAAAGACTATGAAAAAGGAAAGTGTCTGCTCCTTTAAGAGTATCTAGTCATGGACCTTTTTCACTGTAAAAAAAGGGATAATAAGAAAAGGAGGAAGCCATAAACAAGAACATACAGGGGGACAAAACTAACTGAAAAACGGTAGGGGAGGCAGTGATAAGGACTAAACCTAGTCAATTGCAGTAATTGATGTGGACATGTAGGAGTGCAAGAATGTTTATTGCAGTGAGGTTGTCTGGTTGGGGATCTTGTCAATTGGGAAAATAAGGGAAAGCAGAGAAAACAGAAACAAAATACACCAGACACAGAGGTGACAAAACACACACGAAGACAATGACAGCCACACTCACTGAGGGGCTATCCAGAAACTACAGGCACCGCTTCTAGGAATATCAGCCTAGACTTTGCAACTGATAGGACTGCAAACCAGGGGACACCCAGACTGGGTGGCTTGTGGGCACCAATAGAGTTGTTCAGACACATGCTGTGATGTGTAGGGAAAAGAGGATCAAAGAGGAACTAAAGGGAGGTAGACAGAAAGTGATATGAAAGGGGCTGATTGTGTGTAAAATGAGCCTTATGCTCAGTCACTCCACTCTGTCCTGTTTCACTAAATCCTTTCTTAACAATCTCTCTGTGTAATATTGCTCCCTATCTCATGTGTGTCAGTGCTGCAAGAACTCAGCATCAGCTACTGGGTGAGTATATGGGCATGAGGGGACTGAATGCCAACTTCTGGGATCAGAGCAGGGGTGTGAGCACCTCTGGCATGCAGTGTCAGCTACTGGAGTCCGCAGGCTTTCAGCATCAGCTATGGGAACCAGTGGGATCTTTAACCTCCAGCCACTGTGGCAGAAATGGTGTCTGTCCTGGAAACCAGAAACTGGAGTGATGGGCATGAGTAAGACGATCGAGGGGCTCATTGCCAGTGACTGGAGCAGAATGGAGGTTTGCAGCCTGTGTGCAGAGAGTGATTTTCTGCATCTTCCTCAAACCAGGTATGAATGTGGATTTACTGGCAAACTCCAGGCTAGACCAGCTGTCTGAGTATGAGACCCTGGGTTTGGACAAGGATATTGGGTGGGCAGAGAGTCTGTGCTGGAATTGACAGGAACCTGTGAGTGTGAGGAGGCAGTGGGATCACAGAATCACAGAATCAACTAGGTTGGAAAAGACCTCTGAGATCACTGAGTCCAACCTTTGACCTAACACCACTTTGCCAACCAGATAGGGTTGTGGCCCAAAAATGAGCCACAAAGATGCTCAGGTGGGCTGGAGTATCTGACACAGAGGAGGGGCTGAAGGAGCTGAGACTGTTCAGTTTTGAAAAGAGAAGACTCGAGGGGACCTTATCAAAGTGTATAAACACCTGATGGGGGCAGGGAGTAAAGAAGATGGAGACTCCTCTTCAAGGTATGGAGTGATAGAAGAAGAGGAAATAGATACAAATTAAAATACAGCTAATCCAACTGGAACATAAGAAAAAACTTTTTCTCTTACAGTGGTTAAACACTGAAAGAGAATGCCCAGAGAAATTGTGGAGTCTCTTTCTGTGGAGATGTTAAAAATCTAATTGAGCATGGCACTGAGAAGCTTACTCTAGCTGACCTTGCACTGAGGACAAAATGATCTCAAGAGGCACCTTCCAACTTCAGTTATTCTATGATTATGAAATGCCATGAATCCACAACTGTTTGCAAGCATTGTTACTAGCATAGTTAAAGCCAATATGACTGGCTGATAGTAGCTGATGCCCCTACATAAAACGTCATTCCATTTTTCCAAAGAATTAAAAAATTAGAATTGTTTTTTAAATTATGAAATTACTCAGTAATGAAGAATAATCACTCTATTGTGACTTGTTATGAATTAAACTGATAATGGATGATAAAGACAGTTATTACCAAAAAATATTAAAAAATAAATTCAGCATGTTTAGCTCATTACTTCTTTTTTAATCTTAATGTAACAAATAAGAAACAAAAGACCTAATGATAATCCTTATATTTTACAGCTTTTCTTGTTTTTAAATTGACTTTAAATAGATTTTGCACATGTATTTTTCAATATATACTCTGAATCATTCTGAAAGTTATTCCTGTTCCACTTCTAGTTCACACAAACAATACACAGTATGTTTTAGGAATAATAACTTCCAGCCTTCTGTTCAGGAAATAGAATAACAAGAGAAAAAGAAAATGAAAGAAAAATGCATTTATACTTCAAGGGTTAGGATGTAAATTATTTGTACCATGTTCTAAAAATCAAAGGAAAACTCTATTTTTCAATATGGACAATAATATTAAACTTAGTCTCAAAGAGAAGATGAGAGTAGAAAATTAAAAGATGTATACCTGAAATGGCAGCAAAATCAAGCAACTTAATGCAGTAGGAATGAAACATTGCCTACTTCCGAAAAAAATTGCCAAAGAAATTGCAGTTTTAATGACAACATTTTTCAATAAATGCATCAAGTTACAGGTATTTCTAGGTAATCAAAGAACAGCATGCACTCTGTACAATAACCAAGTCACATAGTGTGACTCTAAGGGATGGTCCTGTGCACAGCTAAGAGTTGGACTCAATGATCCTTGTGTGTCCCTTCCTATTCAGCATATTCTGTGATTCTGTGATTCTGGGAACATGCTAAATGGGGTAGACAGTACCAGGGATAGATCATGTGAGCTATATATCTTTCTTTGACACCGATTTTTCACAGTAGGGAAATGCAGTAGATGAAATATGTCTGGATTTCAGTGAAGCAGATGACATGTTGCCACAGGAGAAATTACTCATTGAAATTGAGAAGACAGCAATTCATAGGTAGAATTGGAAGTTGGAAAATTAAGGTCACTATAGCAAAAACTCCATGGAGCACTTTGAAAAAGAAATTTATTTAGTATTTTTAAAATTTCTTCAATGATATTTACTCAAGAAATCAGATCCATGAACATTGCTAGTCATGTTGCTAGCAAAACAAATTTGGGAAATATTTTCTTGTGAAACAGAGGCAGAGCAGACTACTGGAGGGGAAGAACGGTAGGGTAGGGGAGGGGAGGGGAGCAAAGGGGAGGGGAGGGGGAGAGGGAGAGGATTCTCTCCAATAGATCAGTAGATCAATGTTTTTGCTTTCAGATGCCACAGACATATGCAGGATAGACATATGTGAGAAGGTACCTATAGGGGCAGGCCTGTACCTAAGCGTGAAATCCCAATTAATTAAAAATGACACATGACAAGATTAAGCAAGTTTATTGTACCACAAAAGTTAAATGTAATGAATTTCTGTGCTGGAAAATCATTTCTCACCAAGCTGGTTCATTTGATAATTTCCTGGGTTTTTAATGGAATGTTTTTTCCAGATTACATTCTGCATTCCATTTCACCAAGTTAGGTATCACAGAGTCTCACTTCTCAAAGTTCCTTTTTAACAATATAGTCAATGTTGAGGTCCATAAAGCTTCAGTACGAAAGTCAAGAACAAAATATTCAAATGAAGTACGTTTTGTTTGTACACAGCATGAAGCAGTCTTCCTTCTACATAACTTAATAACCTCTGATCCAGATATTCAAAATATGGGACTGGAAGAAAGCCAAAGCCATTTTCCCATACAGGAGGTTATTGACCTTTTCTTAAAGATAAGATATGGAACAACTGGTTAGTAAAGTCCACTATCTTATAACCTGAATTGTTTCAGTGATGATAGAGACTACTTTCAACTAAAGTAGTAATTAAAGGCTATCAAATCAAACAAGGAAGAAACAAAACAAAATGGAAGTGCATGAGGGAAATATATCTCAAAGTAAAACTTCTGCTATTTTGCTTTTATTTTAGTAAGCTTAAGGCTAAATACCAAGGTTTTTCACTCAGATAATACTGCCACAGAGTTCAAATTCAAAGTATTACTTAGATCTCTTCAATCCCTTTTCTCATTCACTGTGTTGGCACAAGTTGACCAAATAAACCCTTTGGATAGAAGACCTTGTAGTAATGCAGCATACCCTTCATTAATAAATGGAGTTCTACAGAAGGTAAGTGGACTATAAAGAAAGTATTTTGTAACTGATATAAATCAGAAACGTTCTTTACCAATTATTTTTCCATTTTGTAATCAGCCTTGTTGGTAGACTTCTTTCCAAACCTGCGGGTCAAGCTATATGGTTTTCTCTCTGATGATTTAGCAAAATTCACTAACTGTAATTATTTTCCTTAATAAATGTGTTTTGAGATATTATTTCAGGTTCTTGAGGCATCCAACAAAATGCCTTGAAAAACAGTGCTGAAATAGCTATTATGGCATTAAATACTTGTGAGTCAAATGTGATTGAGTCCAAATTAGTTCAACATAGCAAAACTCAGTATCTGAAAAGAATATAATGTGGTTTCCAAGGTATCTACAAATATATCAAATTGTAAGATACGATTATTACATTAATGTACATGCCTCTGTGCAAAAATGTGCTGGGAATTGATGATGAGATAGTCTATAACTATTTCTTTCTTATTATTTCATTTTAAAAGTTTCAGCGATTTTTAAATTTTCCTTCTCTGGTTTTCTGATCTTCATAAAAACTGAGCTATGGTTAAAGGTAAAAGGTACTTAAATTAGGAAAGTAAATGAATCTCAATTATTTAATCAAAATGTACTGTAAGCAGAATCATGTATCTGGGGATAGGATTATCTGACATAAAGTAAAAGAATGACAGGACTGTAAATTAAATTGTGTGATTCATGGCTTTTCTAAGGATGTGAATGATTTCAAATGATGCAGCTACTTTATGCTTTCTAATCCTTCTTATGAAATAAATAAGAAAAATATGCTGATGTAACTTTTTCTAAACATATATTCATACAAGCACCTTTCAAATACATGTACCAATCACTTTATTTCTTAATTTTGTATTGCAGAGTTTTTAATAAAACTGGAGTTGCTGTTTTGGTGGTTTTTTCCACTCAATCAGTGAATTCTGAAAGGATTTAAAATAACCTCTCTTCTTCTGTATTGTACTAGACCTTGTAGATTTGGAACAATCCTCAGTTATTCACACTAAAAGCTTTTCAGACTTAAAAATAAATTTTAGCAGTTGAATTTTTTTTTTTAAAGATGCTCTTACAGGAACTGGAAGGAGGCACTGAAGTAAATCTGTGTGATTTTATTAATTGAAATATTATTTATTTATAATAGATTAGTGCATTTGCATCTGTTAGCTTTTGTTCTAATATATGAGAAATGAACTTTAACTGAGAAAAAGTGCACAAATGGGTTTGAAGTATTTAATTGGAAGTATGTACTCATGGACATTTTTCAAATATAAAGGAGACAGGCAGGTTGTATGGTTGTGTGGACAAAATACTGTCGTTTACTTTCAGCCTATAAATTTCAGTGCTATGCGACCAACAACCAGGCTCTAAAAAACTCAACGAGGCTCAAGCCACACAATCACATCAGTCAGATCAGCTCAGAACTGAGCTATATTTACAAGAATACCTTGCTATGTTTTCTTTCACCTTTCTTCAAAATGTCCTTCCAGCACAGTAAAGCACTGTCAGGATGATCTGAGGTGAAGAAAAACAGAGGTATAATGTTTTCATTCTGACTCTAAGAAAAGTAAATTGTTAGTAGCTGCAGGGAATTAAGTATTTTGTTTCCAAACAGCACATATTTTCTCTTATACAAACATACAGTGGGAGTAGGGTGAAGAAAACATTAAAACAAAAGACAGTGTCTATTAAAAGGAAAGGAAGAAAAAGGTGATACATAAGTGCACATGCTATGTAAGATGAGAGTCACACTATAGGAGTTTAGAACTTCTTTCCTTCCTGTTCCTTTCATTCCCAGTTTTCCCATCCCAAACCCTCTGTGCAGGTCAGGGTTAGGTTCTGTAAACTCACAATCAGATTTTTCAAAGCTTTTATCAAATTCTACACAACCTGATCAGAAACAGGGTTTTATGTAGGATTTATATAGACAAAAAGACACTGAATGAACATATGCAAATAATTAATTGATTTCAATTTTATGAAGAACAATATATTTTTTGTGCCTGAAAAATATTATGATCAATGGAATTTTTTTTGTAGCGTGTATCCAAGTCCAGATGCAAAGCTTACTCAAGAACAAAATCCAGACTGCTTTATTGTATTGACTAAATAAAGCAGAGTATAACTGCTGAAAATGCAGAAATAGATGAAGCAATATTAAAAACATAAAACCAAAGATTGAACAGAAGGACTAACCTTACCAAATCCAGAACAAATATTATTCACTTTTAAATAAATAAATCTCTGCAGTATATTTCAGGTCTGAGTGTTTGTGCATGGTAGGATTCAATATACTTTGAGATGCCACCTTAGCTACAGACATTATGGTTTTATTTTTCTTCTTTTGACGTTTCAATGAGATACTGACAAGAAGAAAATCATTCTTCCTATTTACCCAGTTTTAGCTGAGAAATAGGCCCATTTAAGAAGGCAACTTGCTGTGACTGTGATGCATCATCAACTTAGGCATGCTTCTCCTGTCCTTAAGCTCACCTTCCTCAAACTGAGTGTATGGGGAGGTGCTTGGGAGACTAGAGCTGCAGAAAAATAACTGCAAATGATTAATGTTTCCCATTTCTTTAGACATTTGCATAGATCTGAAAATCCCATTGCTCTTTGTTCTGCATCTTTGAATAGAAGATAAAAGTATTAATTGTTTTCCCTGTGTCTGGGGTTACACAAAAATTCTGGTATCCACCTTTTCTCCCAAAATATGTCTTTTTGGCTTTTTGGTGTTTTGACTTCTTTAGAGAGACCGAACTGCTAGTGATTAAAAAAAAAAAAAAAAAATTACTCAAACTTTCAACCACCTGCAGTGACTGCCCAGGTGTTGTAAGAGACCAACTGATGGCTCAGTCAGCAGTGTGCTTTGCTAAAAATGTGCAGAGTGGTCACCCAGGCCGGAGACTGAAGGTGTGCACATCTGACACCTCAGGCTACAAACTGGGTGTTAAACAAGATAAAGAAAGAGGTAAATCCTGTGAGATTGAGTAGTGTTTCTTTTTCCTTACACAAATGACTCAGCTGTGATAACTCCTTTGAACGTTCACACCCACCTCTAGTTGATGAGCCATAATGTGCCATAATGGACTCAGCTGCACTGACATAAGACACAGCTGCAACATCTTAGAAGGTGTCAGAGACTCCCAAAGTGCGCCGTGACTCATAGTATTACATCATACAGTGTAAAACTCTCCGCCTTATTAAAGGCATTCCCACCTGAACCTGAGTGTATATAATACTGAGTTTCCAGGCTTCTCCAACCTCCCAGGGCTCTTACCACTACCTTGATGGATCTGAACTGCAACCAGTACGTTGACCAACAAACACTGAAATTGCAACAACCAAGTCTCTTTGCTGGATTCAATGGGTGTCCTGCAGGCCCTTCCAGTCGCCTGCAGGGTCCTCAGCCCTGCTCTGACTGCCTGTACCTGCATTCCAGCACCATGCAAGCACCTGCTGGTATCAAATCCCAGCTATCCTCCAGTTTCCTGCCAGTGCTAACTCTCCAACCATTCCTGCTAGGTTTTCTGGGTGTGGAGGAGGTGAACCAAGTGGAAGAGTGACCATCTTGTCTCTGTCCTGTGGCCACATGGGGTTTTTTCCCCATAGGGGAGGCTGGCTGCCATCTCAGTTTGGTCCTGTGGGCGGGGCTTGGGAAGTTTCTCCTTACCAGTTTATCCCAGTGTTGTCAGTATTGTTATTAACATTTTTCTTGGTAAAGAGTCATTTTTTTTTCATGTACGTCTGGGTGTATTTGGTCTCTCTCTCTGTATTGGAGAAACCAGGGGTATTGAATCTGAGGGAGGAGAGTCCAAAGTCTCTACCCCTTCAAATAGTCTCAAACCAAGACACCTTGACTTCTTATTTCAGTTTAAAACCACACTGTTAACATGTTTTTGTTGGTTTTAATTCATAACATGTGAAGCATCCTTGTTTTCCCAAGGATCAAGCTTGGTTTTCTCTAAAACTTGGGATATGTTTCATTAAAGTTTTAAAGCTAAATTAGGTTTACATGCAGATGTTAAGGATAAAATGATTTGTTTACTCTAGAAAAGCCCTTTGTTTGTTGTTAGAAGAAAGCAAATTCTTAGCTTTTTTAACAAGTTTATCAAGTTTCATGGAAGTGTTTTCTTATGTGTATTTTAAAAAAGGTTTTCCCTTTTTCTATTGCTATACAAATAACCCTGTATAGAAAAAAAACATTTAATTGCAATAAGGTAATTTTTAGAGTTAATCCCAAAACAAGAGTCTAGGCCTCCTATATTCTTTGTTATAGCAGATGGAGAGAAACATCAGTTAAGACCACTTCAGCTTCCATTCAAACCAAAACTGTTTAAAGGACCTTCTATCTCTAAAATTTTTGCTTTCATATTTTTATCTGCTTGTTGGTAATTAAAAGGTGGGCTTGTGCATTTGCCCAAAAGGTTTTATTTCCCTGGAAATGGTAATAAAAAAGACTACAACAGACCTTGAAACAAAAAGATATACATGTTTTTTCAATCAAGATTTCTTATGCAGCAAAAGTGAATCATGTACAGCTATGTAGAAGTGTAAGGAAATTGACATTTAGTCTCAGTGACTTCCAGAAAAGAATTCATGAAAAGTTATTACATCCTTCTCATACTGGTAACTGTGGAAAGTTAGCAACCAAGCTTTGGTGAGTAACTGTGTGCCCATTGCTTCAACACAAAATGCTATAGCAAGACCTTAGCATCACAGTAAAATTACGGTGGTTTCAGAAAGCAGGGAAGAACATGCAATCTAGACATCTCTTTTGGATATACTCATAAGATTTATTTAATCTAACTCATCTAGAATTTTTGTTCATGTCTGAGGATGATCAGCATAAGGGTCCTTTATAGCAAAGGAAGAGAACTAAGATCTTAAGAGGGTAACAAATTGCATCCTACTTTCACAATTCCAATTCTTCTTCTAGGCAACAAACTAGAGCTGAAAACTATTCACATTCCTTTCTCACTTTTAAAAAGTATAGCTTTTCAGCTTTCACTCACAGTCCAACTTCATGTTTTCTTCTTGAACTAGTTGCTTAAACAACCATGATTAATTTCAAGATAAAAACCTGAAAATTTTACCTGAGGTCCATCTCAGTCACTGTAGTAGGTAACTTACATTAAGCCTCTCTCAAGGTCTCCTCAGCTTTCACAGTCTAAAGAAAAAGCACCTAAGATGTCTGTAACAATACTGTTACAGACAGTTGCAGACACTTCTGTACATAGCGGAGAACATACTGTATGTATTTGTGTTTTATTCATCCTTTCATGCAAAAACACAACTAACATGGCATTTACTTGAATTGTATCTCCTGCAGAAAAAAAGAAAAAAGTAACATGAAGAGCTATACATAATCTGTTTGAGGATCTCACCAATGTCAAAGCCCTTCCTGAAGTCTAGTTAGACAATATCCACTCTCTCCCCTTGTCTACCAGGACAATGATTTCCCTATAGAAACTTATCAAGTTGATAAAGCATGATTTCCCCTTGGTGAAGCCATACCGAATTATCCTGTTATTTTTCTTGTTTTTCATGTGCGTGGAAATGATTTCCAGATTTAGCTGCTTCATCACCTTCCTAGGGATCAAAGTGACCAGCCTTTAATTCCTTAGGTCCCTTCTTTCTTGTTCTTTTTGAAGACAGAATTGTTGTTTGCTTTCCTTCAGTCTTTGGGAACTTCTCTCAGTTGACATGATCTATCAAGGATTGTCAAGAATGACATCACAATGACTTCTGCCAGCTCCCTTGGCACTTGTGTGTTTATCCCAATGGGGCCCATGAATTTATGGATGTCCAACTGGCTGATGTGTTCCCTGACCTGGACTTGATTCTCTGCCACCAAAGGTATGTCCTCCTTATTCCTGCTCTTCCCCTTGGTCTCTGGGACTTCAGACTCCTGAAGGCCAATCTTGTTACTAGCAACTGTGGCAAAGAGAGCATTCAGTACCTCAGCCTTTTCCATGCCCTGTGTAACCAGGTACCTCATCTCACTGAGCATGGACCCACATTTTCCCTAGTTTGTTTTTTTTTTGTCACCCACATACTTATAGAAGTCCTTCCTATTGCCTTTGACATCTCTGGACAGAGGCTATTCCATTTGCACTTCAGCTTTCTTAACTTCAACCCTGGATGCTCAGACAATGTTTCTATATTACTCCCCAGTTACCCATCCTTGTTTCCACCTTCTTTATGTTTCTATTTCTGTGTTTGAGTTTTGCCAGGAGCCATTTTTGCTTGATGTCTTATTCATTTGTAATGAACTCTTTCTGCCTTGGAGAAGGTGAGCTTTCTTCAGTCTCCTCTTCAATGTAGGAAAGGCATGCTTTTAGAAAGACACAGCCTTTTCATTGCTGGAGAAAGTAGCTTCTATTCTGATTCTATTTCAGTGTGTTACTCATTCATGTGTTGGTAAATATTTTACCAAGAGAAAATTATCACAGAAATGTTATTCTAGCTTCTGTGAAAGCAGGGATTCTCTCTCTCTTCTTTCTGTGTTGTGTTCTTCTCGGACATCATCTTTGATTGAGTTCAACTGCCACAGAAACTAAAATCCATTAGACTCAAGATATTGCCAAAATTGTATGTTAGACTATTGTAGCAGTCACCTGTGAAATAGAGTTGGGGAGCTGTCAAAAAACAGAGTTGCTCATGAAAGACAATCCTTATGTAAGTGAGATAATCCAGAAGTCTGAAAAAATTTTGACAATTACCAAAATGGAAATTCTCCTACAAATGTGTTAACACTTTTCCAAACTCAAGTGAGAAAGAATGAAAATGCATTTAATGGTGTAATTGATTACAAATTAAAGGAAAGGCTGCCAATGTGGAGCAAACAGCTGCAGTGAATCCATGAAAAGGAAATTAAATGATGCCTACAGGTTATTGCATGCTTCATAAGAATTATTTGTAACACCCATTTTTCATTAAAGCAAAACAACAGCAGAAAAAGATAGCCTGAACCAACCTTATAATAAATTCAGGTTAAAAAGGCTGTGCCAGAAAAGCCTACCAGGTTTATCAAGCCCATTCACTGCATTTTTAGAGGCTGTGGGGATGTGGGATTTGAATTATTGTGCTCTATGCTTTAAAACCATTAGCAAATAAACCACATATTTACAGTAGTTCAGTAATTCGGAAAGCTACAAGGCTGCAAACCATACCTGAATATTGTAATATATGGTGAATACTGATAATAATACAAGGCTTTATCTTTCAAAATTAGCTGTCAGAGGCAAGGAATTTAGTAACATTTGCCGACCTTGATTATTTAAATTTTAGTCATTTAAAATTTCCTGCTACCCAGAAGAGACAGTACACCCAACATCACAAATTATAATCAATATTCCCTCAAACTATCCAAAAACTTATCTAAACCACCTTGCTGACCTCTAGGATTACTTTTAGTTGCATATTACTCTTCAGTATATAAAACATGAAAGGAAAATACAAAGGGGAAAGGAAAACACAAAAAGAAAAAGACAAGAGAAAAGTACTTACTTCATTATAACAATTATATTATTTTAATTTTAAATTAAAATCAATAAGAAAACTAGCCATTCCTGTGACACATAAATTACTAGAATTTATCTGATCAAATACAACATAAATCTTATTGGTTTATATTGGGTTTTTTGTTGTTTGTTTTCATGTAAATTTAAGATGAACGGTTAAATGTAAAGGAGGAATTCTTTCTGTAAGGTCACTTTGAGACATTGTCCTCTTGAGAGAAATTTGGGAGTCC
The DNA here is from genome assembly GCF_009829145.1 of Chiroxiphia lanceolata. NCBI lineage: Eukaryota > Metazoa > Chordata > Aves > Passeriformes > Pipridae > Chiroxiphia > Chiroxiphia lanceolata. The sequence continues at coordinate 64,511,287 of NC_045638.1, read as the reverse complement.
AGGCTTTGTAACCAGTAGTTGGAAGGAGTTAAGGTCTCACTAGAGGCCAAAATACACCAGGACGTTCTGAGAAGGCTGACCCATACTCAGTGTGAATGTAGCTGAGAGCTTCCCTAAATGAAACATTGAGGAGAAAGCCTGGTCTGAAATCTTGGCCCTTGTTTACCATGGCCAAAGAGTCTGTGTGACCTCTATTTGATAAGGACTGAGAAAGCACTATCCTTTCTTCCACAGGACACTCTTTCACTTCACATTTTACAAGTCTGCCCACATCATAAGGTTGAGGTGATGGATCCTTCTGATCAATGCACTCTCACAAGAAGGAATCCAAGCTTAGTCTTTTCTGCTGCCCATAAGGAATCATAAAATGGTTTGGGTTGGAAGGTGTCTTAAAGATTATCTAGTTCCAACCCCGAGCTCAAATCTTATTTTCTGCTTGCCAGTAGAGCACCTAAATTGCCAAACTAAAGCACAGTGTGTGCAAGGAGTCTCTCAAGCCCTTATACCGCAGCCTTGGCCATGAGCGGAAAGGACCTCAAGCCACTGTGGACCATGAAAAGAGCAGAAAGAAGAATTACCCCTCTAGTACCTCCTGAGTGGGGAGGATCCCCTACCTGTAAAAGGAATTTCAAAGTGCATTCAATGAAGAAATCTCAGTAGCACACGCCAAATCATTCTGATATACAGAGAACAAAAAGGATCTGTATTTTAGACACCACGGTTAAGACACCAGTTAAGTAGGTGTTTCTGCCGCGTGTCCAGCACATGCTGACCAAAGTGGGCAAGGGACTTGCTGTAGACTTTGGGCTGATAGTTTTTACAGTACATACCAGTCCATGGTATGTTGGAGTGAAAACCTGCAGCATCCCAGCATAGAGACTGTGTGTCAAGCAAGCATTTTTTTCTCTCTGTGGTTGCTCTTTTCTGTGCGAAGGGGTACACAGACTTCTACTCTGAGGATAGCAGGAGCAATGGTCTCAGCCTGTCTAGCAATAGCTTCTTCCCATAGTCTAGGAGAGCCTTTATCTTTTTGCATACTTGTTCCTTGAGAGAAAAACAGATGTTTCCCTGCAACTCCGAGTGACAGGACTGATTTTCTGTAAGACCTTTATGCATATTTCTTGATTGTTACTTTATTATCACCTGGCCCAGAAAAAATGTCTTGCTTCTTCTCATGGTAGAAATAAAATCAGAATTTTCCCTAATTATTTTTTGTAGTAAAATATATTCTATTTAATGTGAATACTATACCTGGATTTCTCACAAGAATCCAATTTAATCTAATGGTAATGATTATTGCTTAATTGAGATAAGATTAGTTAAATTTCACCCAGTAGTGATACAGTCAGCTGGTGCCAAAGGATTGCATGGTGTTCAATTAAGAGTTTCATAAAAACAAATTTATTAGATTATGTCCATTATTAAAATGTGAGTATATTAATAATAAATTAATAGTCAGAAAATTTATGTTACAAAGTATTCAAAAGTACTGAATGAATACTGTATCATTTGTAAGGCAGAAGTTACCATCACAAATTATAGGAATAGAAACACAGGTCAAATAAAAACAAGAATTTGTTAATATACACTGCAGTGATGACAGTGTGAAGATGGAAATATGCAAGTGTTTCATTTATCAGATGTAAATATCCCTCCACATAGTAGGGCTCTGAAGAGGAACAAGGTTGAGAACAAGCCATAAAATGGTTTGAATTGGAAGGGACCTTCAAAAGCCGTCTAGTTCAATCCCTCTGCAACCTTCCACTACATCAGATTACTGAGAGCCCTGTTCAACTTGGCCTTGAATGTTTCCAGGACTGGGGCATCCTGGAAACCACCTTTCTGGGAAACCTGTCCCTGTGTTTCACCACTCTTCTATTTATGTTGTGATTATTGTAAAAATATTGATTGATTGTAAGGAAATTTGAGCATTGCTTTCTGATGAGATCTTGTAAAACCCTTCTAGTGATGCAAAAATCAGCTCGTTTTATTAATCATTTTTCTCAAATCAAATACCTTCTGCTATGGAACAACAGTGCTCTTTAAAGACTTAAAAATACTTTAATGCTTTCCATTTTCATTATTGCAGTGAATTTCCCCACAGAATTATTTCAGTACTGTTCTAAATGACTTCTACTAAATTATTAGATTTTGAAGTTATTGACTTGCATAACAATCTTAAAGCTTGTTCTTCAGTCTTTTTCCAGGGGGGAAAAAAAAAAGAAAAACCAACAAAAGCCAAACTCAACAACTTTTTCTCCTTCAGAAGAGTCATACTTGGAACTACGGAGAGATTATCATCCTACAGCAAAGGTTACATGTCATAGTAAAATTCTATTAAAAATCTCTTCCTTGAAGGCTACTGTACAGTGCTTATCACCATAGTTTCTGAAAAATGTGTCGTTAGGTGACAAACAACTCCAACGTATTTGTTCTCTTATACTCCTCTTATGCTGAAGAATTGTATGCAGTGAAACACTGGTTTTAGAGCTCTTAAATCTTTTAAACCATACCTTGCTCTCATCATCACAGGATGGTCTGATTTGGAAGAGACCTTAAAGATCATCCAGTTCAACCCCCCTGTGCCATGGGCAGTGACACCTTCCATTAGAAGAGGTTTCTCAAAACCCTATCCTGCCTGGCCTTGAACACATCCACAGACGAGGCATCAAACATTTCTGCCAAAACCCAGGAATGAAACAGTAACCTTTTAATCTTCAGTCTAACACTCTCCCAACTGAGCTAGTTCAGCTTTCAAAATGCTTCTCATCATCCTGAGGGGGATGCTGAGTGCACTCTCAGGACTGTAAAACTCCAGCCCCAGGAGCTGCCAGCTCATGGGATTGGCTTTGGGTTTTACTTTGATATAGAGATATATGGTTCTTTAGTACCTCGAGATAGCATCAAGGGAATAAGCCACAAGTTTGTTCCCAAGGAATTTCTTCATTATTTTAGTGGAATAAATAAGGGGACTTGGCCAAATTTCAAAAGGACATCACACAGGCTACACAGAAATGTTCCACCACAATACTGACTCAGCATATACTATTAATCCACAATACTTAAATCAAGGTCCAGTAAACAAACAACAAACAAACAAACAAACAAAGGCAAAATCAAACCAATTCATAGCACTTAAATCAAGATCCAACCTTTCCAACTCCAAACCATTCCAAGTGTCAAGAAAGGAGCAATGAAAGAAAAGCAGAGGTAGCAAGAAGAGAAGGAGAAAGAGGGAGAGACAGACTATATAGCTACCACCAAAGCCTTGTAGAAGACGAGCTCTCTCCAAGTCCAAGTGTCAGGGCCATGACACGAGGCAAACACATGCCCTTGGTTTTATCTGCTCTGGTCCCTATGGCCAACCCCTCTGGGCAGGGTCTCTGACCCACCAGCCACTCTGGGGTTCCAGGACAGGGCAAGGGGTAGTGTCCTCACTGACCCTGCCAGTCTGAGCCTGGCTTAGGAGCTGCAGGAGGTGTGATGTGTTATAGTTTTCCCAGGCTGTTTGTGACTTACAGCCACTGCAGGGCTTCCCCATGTGGGCTCCAGGGTCCTACCATGAGGGATAGGACACCACCTCCTTGAGGTTCAACCCATCCCTTCCTCCTCCACACACACACACACACACACACTCCCTACAAGGTGGTTCTGACCCAATAATAACTGATCTGATGTCTAACAAGGACAGACAAAGGAAAACTGCTTTGTATTAGAAAATCACAATTGCAATGAGTTTTGAACAGAGCATTTCTTAATCCTTTAGTTACTTTTGTCCTCTGCTTTGAGCTCCTAGTAAGCCACCTTTAAGGAAGAGATTTGAATTTGATGTGTTACTAAACAGACAGAGGGAGAGGATGAGAAGACTTTGATACAATATCCATTGTTGTTAAGGAGGTATACTATAGTGTTTCTGGTGATCTACTAAAATTTAAAGAGGGATATGTAGTGGAATAAACAAACCTATGTGTCACCCATTGCCGCTTATCACCAAAATTCAAAATAAACTCACTTTCTGGCTATGTTTTTCATCTTGGTATCCACTATCACCCTCTCAATTCTCATCCTTATTTTCCTTGTAAAAAGAAGCAGAAGGTTTTTGCAACAGAGCTTCTTGATATTACCTCCATTTGTACCCAGTAGGCTGGATTTACAGAATACATTTGAACAAAGACTGTATACTTAAGCAGCCTCCAACAAATTTCTAGTTTACATATTGTGATGATAAATTAAGAACTTATCTTTTGTCCTCCAATATCCACCATAAGGTTAGTTAAATGTTTGAATAGTGCTATGATTACCACAGAAGCATTTTTTATGTTTACATTTCTTTACCTTTGAAGCGTTTATGGAATTAATTGCCTCAATCTTTTTGTGGTTTGCTTTAGTTCAGGGTTTTTTCCAGAGAAAAAAGTTGGGTGGGTTTTTTGTTTGGTTCTGGGGTGTTTTTTTCCTTTTTTTTTCTTTCTTTCTTTCTCTTGGTATCTGAACATATCAAACAGTTTATGGGTCCAGGTTACCTCTATACTATGAAGGGAATAGTCTTTTCTGGGGTGTTCTTCCCACCCAAACTGCACTACAGTAAAATTCTGCGGCAACAAATAACCCTTTCTATGGGGGTTGCACTTGCCAAACCAGGCCATCAGGTCTGCACCCTGTTCAGAATTTACCTGCTAACCTCCTCAGCAGAAGAGAAGGACAGCTGTGCCTGCTCCCAGGCTCCATTTCTTATTTGTGAGCACAAATGTGTTGTTTGCTTATTGCACTGCCCTCAGCAGACTAAAAAAGGCCCATCAGCAAGGAGCCTGTACTAAGCTAATTTTCTTCCTTTTGCCAGGAGAACAGGCAGTAAGGCAAGAGTTTTTTGTTCGAACTTGCCTTCCACAACACAGGGAATCCAAATTTTCTACAGAGATATGATTTAGAGCAGTGTTTACAATGTACAATATGTAAGACCCTTGAATATCTTTGTGATTCACTAGTGGATTGTATCCAGTTTCTCCACATTCCTCTTCAACTGGAGACTGTGGGATCTAAAACCAGACACAATATTCTAAATGCAGCCTCACTACTGCCAATTATAGAGGGATGATATGTTTGCTAGCTACCTCTCTTGTAATATAGACTAGTAGCACGCAGTGTGCTTCATTTGAAATGTGTTGTGAGCTCACATTTGACCTGGTATCCACCATACCCCACTGTTCTTTTCAGCAGGACTGCTATCTGGCAGTTCCTTCTCAGACTCCAGTTCTTCCACCTAAAAGGCAGATGTCTACCCTTCAACTCACTGAAATTTGTGTGATCACTGTTGGTTGAATCTTTGAGCTTACCAGTCTCGTACTGAACAGAAGCTCTACCAATCCTTGTCTCAGTCACTCTCCCTATCTTAATCTGATACACAAATTCACCGAGGATGTACATCATGCCCTCATCCACAGGGATGGATGACAAGGCTGAAAATTACAGTCCTAGTGTTAGTGTCTAAGATACTCTGTTGTTAGCTGACAGATTAATCTTATGTCATTGATAAATACCCTTTAAGTTCAGTGGTCTATCCAAATTCCACTCCATCTAACAGTCCATAATTCCTTAGCTTCCAAATGAGAAAACTGTGTGACATAGTGTTAAAAACCTTACTAATATTTCACAGTATAGTGTGTAACAGCCTCTCCAGTTCCCACCTACTCTAACCTGCTCTTGGTTCAGCACAAATTCTTGGACTATGGACAGGCCAGTATATACTATTATGAACCAACAGCTGGACAAAAAAATTAGGCATCACCCAATTCTTCCCAAGAAGCATGGTATCATCCTCTGAAACCAATCACTAATTACTAAAAAGTCCCTGCTGTGGTGGGAGTGTTCATGCAGGTGCTGCAGTTTCACAAAACAGAAGAGTAATTGGAGGGCACCTCTGGAGATCATCAAATCCAGCCTCTCTGCTCAAAGAAGAATTATTTAGAGGAAATGAAGATTGTCAAACATTGGAACAGACTTCCCGGAGAAGTGATGGAGTCACTGTCCCTGGAAGTGTTCAAAAAATGACTGGACGTGGCACTTAATTCTGTGGTTTAGTAGGTAAGGTGATGTTCAGTCAAAGGTTGCACTTGATGATCTTGGAGGTGTTTTCCAACTTTAATGATTCTATGATTCTGTGAAGTTGGTCACAGCTTTGTCCAGCTGGGTTTTGAGTATCTCAAAGGACGGAGATTGCACATCTTTCAATACTCAGTGACCTCCAGAGTTAAAAAAAATTGGTTTTGTTTTTTTCTACGTTTAAGTGTAATTTTCTCTATTTCAATTTGTTCAAATCACCTGTTGTACATTCAGTGGGCACTGGTGAGAAGAGCCTGGCTCCATTTCCTTTAGTTCCAGCCTCCCAATAAAGGCAGGTTAATTGGGAAAAGCTAGTGAAAGTGACAAATTGTAAGGAAAGTGAATAAACTGAGAATAATTATAGTCTCCTGTTTATTGGAACAGAGGTTTTTTAAAATATTATCATTAGATATGATAACAAGTAAAAATATATTGTACAGTAATAGTATTGTGAAACACTGAAATCCCTATCATATTGAACCTTAGTAACCTTTTGTCATGTATTGGGAAAAAGGTTCAGTTTTCATGTTTTTGTGAATTGTGCTGCAAGATGTTGCATTTTTATTGACTGAATGATTGTATTTGAGGGTTTTATTAGTGTGCTGTCTGGCTTATTACATCAGCACATATTTTTTTTTTCATAATTTCAGACTTTATGGCTATTTCTTCGATTGTATAGCTGAAAGAAATAAAATCATAAAATTCACTGCTTGACTCATTTCTGTTTATGGAGATTCACGTACTGTAGAAATTAAAGGTGTTTGGGCATTTTTATTCTTGTGTTTATCTTACTGGTCTGTGTGCGTATGGATGACTAATGAAGTACAAACATACAGTGTCCTTCAAAGTACAAACGATATTAAAGCACTTAAAAAGAAACCAAAACACCAAAAAAACCTCACATAGAATCAAGTTGTAATTAAAAATTATAGCAAATAAAAGTGTCAGCTCCTGATAAAAGAATTTTCAGTACATATACTGGAATGTGCAAAATCCTCTTATTAATCGTGGGTGAGCCATTATGGTTCAAATAAAATATACATCAAAAAAAATGATATGGAACCACTCAGAGAAATTCTATGACCTATTTTATATTCAGAAAATTCAAGAAAATTATAATGGTACTTTTTGGACTTAAAGATGAAAGGGAGATGCACAACACATAGTGAACTAGAAATCTCCTAACAGCTGTTCTCCACAGTTTTCATATATTTCCTGATTTATATAATCACATTTCTTTTCAGAAAATTTTACGACTGTGCTCTAAGTCTTCAATCTGCAGCTTAGTTTTACTGTATTTTTACTGCCAGGCAAGAAAAGAGATTTGATACTGGAAGAGAACTTCATGTTAGGTAAAGTGACATATCTCTATTGACTTCATTGAATTTAATACGTACAACTTTGCTATGACTTAAATAAATTTCCACCAGATTTTATTTGGTTAATTTCCAACTCTCTTCTGTTACTTAGTCTGCCTTTCCTTCCCTATTTTTTATTCAGGTCTTTGGTATAGGTACTGATGCCTCAGAATTTTTAAGATTTTTAGCTTTTTGTAGATTTTAAAGTAGTTGTGTATTAAATATAGATTTTAGTATAATTGTATAGTCTCTCACACTTTAGAATAATAGTTAACATTTACCAAATCCTATTCCCCCATTTCATATCGAATTTTCCAAATTTTTTAGGCTTGTTTAGGCTCATTTCAAGGCAGGACTATAGTAAACACATTCTGTTTAAGAACATATGCAACCCTGGCCTGAACAAGAAGATACCATCATGGTCAAAACAAACTTCAAGCCTGGAACTTTGGAGAAGGTCTAGAGAGAGTACGTGCCGTGAAGAAGAGGAAGATGAGGAAGGAAGAAAGGGTCTTAGGACCTCTGACTCAATTTACGGGGAGGGGAGCAGATCTAGGATCAGGTAGTTCTCAAATCGGACCATAAATTGTGGAACCCCTGGACACCTGTGTGTGCCTTTGTACTGCTTACACCAGAAGGCCTTCATTAAAGACCTGCTCTCTATCTTATTTGTACTAAATTTGCCTGGAGATTTTTTTGCTCCTGATCTTTAGGTAACAGCACAATTGTGTCACAAACAATAATGTGATTAAATTTCTTGCTGCTTGGGATGCTATCAGATAGATCCTGTAGCCAGAGTAAATGCAGACTAAAACCAACAAAAATTAGGTTGTCTAAAATGGTGAATTGTGGCCATTAGACATGTAGCTACTCAGTGGGAAACTCCTAAAAGACAAAATTTTACTCTGTCCTTTCTCTGCTTTAATTTATAGATAACGCATGGATGATGTACAAGTTCAGGCTGTGTGACTGTACAGCTCAGTGTGTTTTGGTGTTTTATATCACTTGCCTTTCACATTTTTTTGGTCTCTGCTTGAGAAAAGAAAAGTCATCACAAAACTACCACATGACTATCAATAAACAGTAACATTGATTTTACCATGAGCTTTGGTAATTTTGTTTTATAATATTAGCACAAGACTCTATATGGTGCAAGTATGCAGAAACCTGGACATGAATGTAGGCTCTTCAATATTACAGCAACAGTTAAAGCAGGAAAACTCACCTTCTCCAATGAATCCAATGAGAAAAATTATGTTTAATGATGTCACAGTCTTGATGTTTTACTGTTGGAAGTATCCACACTGAGGGAGTTTGTTAATGATAAAATCTTCATGTATTTTGTGTAGTGGACTACTGTAATGCACTAAAATTTAGAAACCAAATACAGAAAGAGAAAACAAATAAAGGAATACATCCTTTTCTTTATTAATTTTTTTACTTTAATTTTACTTTTATTCTACTAATGAGGCTAACAAAAAAAATAAACCATATTCTTTAGGATTTTAAATGAAGCATTTAAGATAACTAGCAGCAATCAGGAGTGTATTTTAGTCTCAAATGTCTTAATGCACAATCAGCTAGATGTATTATAGATTTCATCATGCCTTTCCAAAATATTACATTTTACAGAAGATATTCTCTTCTATCAGAGCTACTCTTTTGGTCTGGTAGTCTCGTTATTGCAACCAACAGGCAAAGTTTAGTCCACACTGAAGTGTAAATTATAAAGGGTTCCTTACCTGGTACAGATGGAATCCATTTCTGCTCAAAATCAAGTTGCAGCAATACAGAACAAGAAAATAATTTGGAGATAAAATGAAGACCTGGTTCAGTCACTGACATTTAGAACAAGACTAACCAACTTTGAAAGTGGCTGTGTACATTGTTATTAATTCCTGTAAAAAATACTATTTTCATTTTTTTATTAACAAATATATTTTTATATATACATATATATACACATATTAAAGTGAACAAAAAGACAAATATGAATGGTACAATGTGTAATTATATATGTGGGGGTTTGCATGTGTGTGCTTACATTTCTTTGAACTATACATACAGACATATTATTTGATATATTATCAAATATATATGACTTTTAGCCATAGACGAATGGAAAGGTTTTTCAAAGTGCAAATATCAAGATGGAATATTTTGAGCCAGGAGTTGTAGTCTTCTAAATTAACAATGAGGGCACCTGCAAATAGTGTCCAGAATTTTGAATTTCTGGCAAAATGCCAGTTTTTGAAGTTTGAGATCTCTACTGAAAACAGCAGTGAACATCTGGGAATAAGAACTGTTCATGTATGTCCTCTGGCATGCATGGATGCAACTGAGGGTATGTGGGTTGCCAGTCTCATAATATAGCTAAGTTACATCCAAATCAAAGCCAAAATATCAACCAGCCTGCTTTGCCAGACACTATGGAACAATTAGTATTCAGCTAGCCTTCTACCAAGGCCATAAACTTTTCAGACAGCAAAGGTTAAACACAAAGATTTATCTCAGTCTTTCAGGCTCATGTATCCCCAGTAACCTTACTTACCTAGTGATAGCTGGAATTAAATAACTGAAATTCCCATATCCCAGATGCTCTACATAGCATGCTTAAATTATTGTCGAGTCTTTTCATTCTTAACTCCTCAGAACAACTCAATTTCCAGTGTTCGAGTCATCATATTCTGCCCATTTTAAACACTGCAAAATGAGGAATTATCCAGACTGGACATGTGATCGTTTCTGCAGAGGGTTCCCTAAAGTTTAGTGCATCCATAGCTTCTACATTTGCAAAGTCTAATTTAAGATATTGGAAAAGTTATGAACCTAAATCTATAAGTGACCTGAAATTTAAAAAAAAAAAGGAAAGAAAAAAAAGAAAAGAGACTTCTTCCAAATCATAGCATAACTTAGCAGAAAACACTTCAAAATAGCCTGATATATGTCCCAAAGCTGCATTATTTTTTTATATATATAACTTAAAGTTCAGCTCTAATAGGAATGACTTCTTTCTGGTCCTTGGTCTAGGAATGCTACTGTATGGTTTTGTTCAATATTCTTATTAAATGAACAGCTGTCAAGGAAAAAAGCTTCAGCATTATCTATATTAAGCTTCAGCATACTAGTTTTCTTTCTACTAAATTGCATTAGTGTTGAAGTCACATTGTAGAGAATAAAAAAATTGTCCTCATCAATTCATTGAATCTAAGTGATCACAATCACGAAAAACTTCAGTGAAAACTCTTCTTTAAATTAATTTAAACAAATGGATGTATTTCCATTAATGTGTTTTGGCTTTTATTGGCTTTGTATCTGCCTGTAAACAAGCCAGACCTTTCAACAGCCAAGAGGAGTACAAGCATTTCAGAAGACCTTGTCAGTCCTTCCTCACCTTTTCAATAAAAATCTAGTCTCGTTGCCTTTGAAGTTAATAAGACATAATAGATAGTTTTCAAACAATGTGATGAATCAAAAAAACCCCATGAATTTTCATCTTAGTAGGCTAAAAATAAAGATAACCACCGGAGTTTCCAAAAATACTTCTCAAAGCTTTTTGCCAGCTGGACAAGAGGCAATGCTGGCTTCTTTTAAAAGCTTAGGCTACTTGTCTTTAATTTTGCCTATACAGATTCTTTATATTTAATGGATGCTTTTAGGGAAAATCAAATGCTATATTTTATGCTTAAAAGCATTATGCAGTCTCTAAATTGGTATTTAATTTACCTCTTAAGCACCATTAAAAACATACTTCAAAATATCCTTCTCTAGTGCTGATAGAGCAAAACTTTCAAATGGTACTGTTTAATTGACATCTGCAGTTGTTATTTTCCTCAATAGTTTATTGATTTAAATGTTCTCCATGGATTTTTGCACGTGTAACATCCAAATCTATTTTAGTTAACACTAAATTAAGTTCATTTTCCCTAAATCAAATCTCTTTTGCCCATGAAGGTGGTCAGTGAGTGATGTCCCTGTTAGTTTGATCCATGAGCTTTTCATCTTATTTTCTCTACCTGCCTTGTTGAGGAGGCAGAGGGAGAATGGCTGGGATCTGGCTCCCAGCCAAGGTCAATCCACCACAGGGCACAAAAGCAGTTAACATTTCAAATTTGAAAACTCCAGAGTGTACAAAATTTCATAGAATTCAAGGGGGGAAAAAATAAATATCTTTCAAGCTAAACTAAGGAAACTATCAAAGCCTCCATCTTCATGACATTTTATTATTGTTTTGTAGAGTGACAGTAATAGGGATAGTGAGAATTGACAGTCAAATTTATTGGGAAAAAATACTAAAAATCAATTTAGCCAATAAAAAAAAACCCAAAACAAACAACAACAACAACAACAACAACAACAACAAAAACCACAGAAAATCACTGCAAATTGTGTAAAATTATATTTGTTCCATGTTTCAGAAGAGAAAGGTCAAATTTTACAAGTGTTAAATAGAGTTTGCTGTAGATGTATATACATATTTATATGTGGTTTAGAGAGCCATCAAATGCAAACTATCATATTCACCAAGACAATTTCTTACTTTATTCTGTGTTCATTGGGATCTATCTTTTCTGCAGTAGTTTTTTCTACAGATCCATTTTTCTTCAATTCCTTTACTCAGAGCTAACATTTGTAAGAATAAAAAACGAAAGATGGTGTCTTCAGAAAACAGTTTATTCCTTAGGACAAAAGGATATATGACTGTTTATAACAAAGCTAACTGCATACACAAGCAAAAAGGCAGTAATAGGCATGGAGGTGGATCTGAAAGTAAATGAGCTATTAGATTATTTACTGCTATGTAGGCTATGTACATTTAAAACTGGAATGCCCAGTACATGTTTTAGCAAACAATCCCCAACTAAGTGAAAATAAATCCCCTGCTTAAAATTAAGCCATTGTGTGTTAATGAAATCCAGCAGGGAAAAAAAAAAGAAAAAAACCTCTACTCTCTGCACAATCAGGTGTCTTCTCAGTGGAATACTTCAAGAAAAGTTATTCAGTTTTTTCATGTCACGTACTGCTCTATAAATATAAATAGCATTTTAAAAATTGTCTAATTAATTAAATAAAACTTCAGATTTAAAACAAACTTATGTGGTGATGGATATATCTTTCATTGTAGTCTTACTTAGTTTTTATCTTGGTGCTCATTGGACAGAAGGTGGTTGACATTGTTTGGGGAAGATTAAAAAAATAAAAAAATAAACTCTCAAAAATCTGAAATGTGACTACAAAAATGAATAAAGTAAACAAGATTTTGATCCATATTAGAAAAACTTATATTGATTAATAACATCCCTAGTGTGGCTGGTGTTTGTCTCATCCTAATCAATTCAGAGTATCTAGAATACTTTTTTTCAAATCAACCAAGTTCACTTGCAACAGCAATTTGATCCTTATTACATAGATACATATGATACACAATTTTAAGAATATGAGTAATAAGCAGTTTCATGATAGTATCTTAAATGTGATGACTGAAATGGAAAAAAAAGTACTGCATCAAAAGTTTCATGTTTCAACTGTTGTCCATTTTTCTTAAGACAGCCATCAGTGTGACTTCAAGAATATAAGCAAACAGTAGAAATAACATCTCATGGAAGATCTATGTCTAGCTTTACAATTAACTCACTAAAGAAGACAAACCCAATCTTTTTACATTCCCAGCAAAGGAGGAAAAAAACCCCACCAAACAACACAGCATCAGTATTTTCTTTTACCAGTCATACTCCAGGGACTACCCAAAGCAAGATTGAAAGCTACCTGCTGGTTTCTTAGCCTTTGCAATGTTTGATTGAAGCGTGAAAGCAAGTGAGAATAGAAAAGTCACTCGCTCACCTCCTGGCCTACTTCAGCAGACAGTAATAGCACAGAAATAAACCCAACATCCCAGCAGACAATGAGCTTCAAGAATTATTGACATGTGTTAATTCATTCCTGAAAAATACCCTGAGAAAGGACAGTTTGATTGTAGCAGCTTCACGTGCATGTTTTCAATCACAAATATTCCTTCCCACCAGCAGAGCTGAGAAAATAGGAACCTGATCTCAGTATCTAGTAAATGTTTAGTTGTTTACCAAAAAGTCTGTCTCAAATATTTGAATCTTGTTTAATAATTTTCAGCAGTATTAGTCCACAAATAGTGGGAAAACTCCAAGGCAGCAGATTTGGATGCTGACAATTCAACATATCTTATGCGTTTAATATTGAACAAAATCGTAGTGCCTAGAATTCCTCTTCAGTAAAGCGTATGTACAGACTCAGAATCTCCATGAATCCTATCAGAAGCAGCACATCACCTCGGGATGTATCTACACAATTAACTGGGCTAGTGTCCTAGGTGTCCATTATAACTGCAGTTTAGATAATACCATCATGACAGGTAGTTATCTAAATTTATCTGTCTAAAATAGTAAACTGAGTCCAGCCCTCTACATTCATGTTAGCTGCCTAAACATGGGTTCCCAATGCCATTGGGTCACCTCAGGTGCACCAAGCCATCTGAAATACAGGAACTACTGGAATGCTCCTCTGGAATGGTAGGTGGCAGATGGGTGAGAAGGCCTTTCATTTGAGGGAGCACTGCACACTTATGTTTATGGAACTGAATTCTACTGTTTCTCTACATCCACTGCAGTGTCCTGGCTCACTTGCCTGCCCTCAACCTGAAAACTCTCCAATGCCCCCTGACTCAACCTGCTCAATCATTTTCTAAAGATGATGTAGCACCTCTCTTTTTGCAAGGCTTTCCACTTCAGTTGTTCCTGTCAGAGCAGAAAAAAACTACTTTTGAGCACACAAGTACAACACATACATCCCTTCTACAGTCCTGAGCTACATTCATCCAGATGGAATTGTCCTTTCACCTTCACCTTCCTTTCCCAGTGCCAACCCCACTGTTAGTGACAGTGCCAGCCTGTGTAATGTCTTTCTCTACTCACCTGGGAAGACCAGCCTGTAGCCCGGGCAACACACACCAATCTAAAATGGTGTTATCAGGCTTACATATTCAGCCTATTAATGTTCTCCAATTTGCATTAAGTTGAAGCACACTCAGATGAAACCTTACTGAGGTCCCAGGTGAAATCTACATGAGGTTAAACTGCAAGTGCATGACTCGTAGTAGTGGTGGTGATGACGAAAACCATAAGGCAAACTAGCACCCTATCTGCTCCAAATGTTAAGACTTATCTAGAAACAGAACCTTGCCAAAGGTGAATGACCAAAGGTCTATGAGAGTTACTCATAATATTTATGATCCTCCCATAGTGATGTGGGTTCTGAATGTACTAAACAACTAACTACAAAGACACAAAGGATTTTAAGTTAATAAATCTCACTTCAGCATACTGAGTATTTTTTGATGAAAACATCATCTTAATGCTTACCATTGGCAAAGGGGCTAATAGAACAGAAAATAGAGAACAAAACAGCATTATGTCTGTGTATTAATCCAGTAAGTTCTTGTTTCATGTATCAGATGTGCATTCCTGGTGCTGCCCCATCTCAAGTAAGGTAGATTAGCTTAAGAAAAGGTATCATAAAGTGCAATAAGAAAAATCAAAGGAATTAAGCAGCTTCTGTAAAATAAATGTTAGTGAGGTTCTAATACATTGAAGATACACACTTTCATCTATGATACAGCAAAAGTGAAGAAGCTATTATTTACTGATTTTCACAATATGAAGACGGGTATGCTGCTGAAATTTCAAACAGAAGCTTTAAAACCAACAATGTCAAGCTTCTTATGTGAATTATGTTTTGCCACAAAATCTATGGATACTGAAAGTTTAGGTGAGATTTTAATGTGATTAGAATATTTCTGAATGAAGGAAATAGATATAATCTCTGTCTGAGGAATTCTCTGAACAGCAGACTTCAAGAATCTATAAAATTGCCTTATTCGTGTACTCTTTCCTAAATATCAAGTAGTCATTGTCATTGTCAGATGCCAGTTTTAAGGCTAGATGAACCCAACAGAACCATTGTTATATATTTGTATAAATATAGTAGAAGTTGGTGAAAAGAAAAAGTGGCAATGCACTGAATAACAAAGAAAATAATTTTTTTATATATTTTCATCTCTTCATTATTTTTCTCAAAAGAAAGAAAATCAAAAGCTATCTTCAATAAGCACTCAGGAGCAAATGAAATTTATAAGCTTTAGTGAGAAAATAATAGAAATTATTACATCTATATGTGTGTGCACATACCTGTGTGTGCAAAACAGTGTAGGTACAAAGAAAAGGTTTTATGCAACTTTTACATGTTTTTTTTTTCAGTTTTCAGAAGTGAGTTTTCGAGTAATATACTTCAGATCATTTTAGTACCTTATTTCTGGAAAATCCCATTTGCTGCTCAGTTTTTCCTTCACTGTTTTACCGAGGTATTGATTAAACATGGCAATACTAAATGGGTTTGCTCCTTGATCAGAGGACACATACTTCTTAGTGTTACTCACTTCATATAACCAAACAATAAAGATTTGTGCTATTGAAAGAAGAAGTCTTTCATAGGAGAGCGAGAAGGTACCTCACTAAAAATTAAATCAAGACCATCAGCTAATACACTTGTCTGCATAGAAGAGAATACTGTTTTATTTTACTCACTATCCGCAGAAGGCTTGGAAGTAATAATGGGTGTAACTTCTTCCCTTTAGTTTTAGGCCTTTCAGGAACCATATTATTTTGTTTACTTGTTTGATTGGTTTTTTGTTTGTCCTTCAAACTAATCACCAAGTTCAGCCTATTATTCCATTGACTGGATAAACCTCCACCAGGGCAAATTATATGAGGTAGATTACCTGGTGGCTATAGGTAAACCCACTATGCTTTTTGTATACATAAACAAATAAGCTAATGTTCAGCTCCTACTAATCACACAGGTCCAATCTGTAATGAATTATGTATGTATTGTGATATTTTCCCTAAACATTAGCCATCAACACAGCTAATGATTACGAATTCAGTACTTTTAGAGAATGCGAAGCATTCTCTACAAGCATGCATTTAAAAAAAAAATCAGAGAAACAAGTTTTAAAGTAAATTAATATGTGTTTTATTTAAAGATACTTGATTTGCAGGGAACTGCTTTTTGTGTGTCTTTAGAAAAACTTGAAAACCTTGCTAAATTTTGACACAATTAAGAAAAGCAAGTGCATTTGCCTTTTGCAAAAAGAAGATTTTGAAATTTTTCCTGAAATATGACACAAATTTATGTTGGCGATTATCAGGCTCCAATTATTAGGTGATGCCACTGCCCAAATTAAGTTGCAAATGAGACCATATTCCATACTTTATTTAACTGTAAATATGAGGTAGAGAGAGATAGAAAGAAATAGGAGGACAGAGAGAGAGAGGAAGAGAGTGAGCAAGACAGATTAAGTAAAAGATCACCACCGCATGGATTCCAAGGGTGTCCTGTCCCTCTTCTTCTGATCTTCTTGGTGGTGAAGTCCCAAAGTTGTGCTTCTGGGGTACGGCTCTCATACAGTCCAAGTCCTGGGGATTCATGGAGCATTGCAGATGTTCTCACAACTTGGGATGGCAGGGGTGGAAGCAGTTGTTTTCTTTCTCACAGCTTGTAAAGTGGCTAATTTCAAACCCTTTCCTTTGTTTAGGTCTGGAATTAATTCATTCCTTTCTCATAGTTTTCCAGGATGGGAATCTTTTTCCTGAGAGATTACCCAGACCTGCCTTACCAGGCCTCATTCTTGTTGTTGCTATCTGTTCTTATCCCAAGTTCCCGTGTAGTGGCTTATGGGAATTTCCTTCTTTGACACTGTTTTGAAACAGTTAACTGCATTATTTAAGTGTGATATACCATAGGAAAGTATTCTTTCTATTTTTTTTCCTCCTGTTTGTTTCTTCATGTCTTATAAAGTCAGACTAAATTCAACATTTATTTAAGATTTGAAGGAAATATTTCTCTTTTGTTTCCACATGGTATAAGCTCATAAATGAGACTCTGGCAGTTTGGCTCAAATTTTAGGCTTTTTTCCAGTGTATCTGTAAAACTGCAAATTCTTAAGAAAGGGCATTCTGCATACTCTTATGGTAATTATAATAGATATGTCACTGAATACATGCAGATATCATGATTAATTACTAAATAGGTGCTGCAGTGTCAATAGGACTCATTCTCTTGGTTTCAAAGTCAATGTACTTCCTATGACTTAGATATATGAAATAGAATAGGTCCAGATGGTGGAACATAGGTACAACTGTTTACAGAGAAAAGACAGAAGTGCATACACATCAACACTCTTAATCTGTTTATTTCATAGCATGGACTCCTTCTACCAGAGTGCATACTGACTATCCCGTGAAGTCCTTTGGACTCCTAGCACTGACTTCATCAAGAAGTCTATGAATATAAACATATACTTATACATATCCTGCATATTTACCTATATACACACTGTATATATTTTATGTGGATACACAAAACTAAAATAAAGTAACTGTTGTTCAGCACTGCTTGAAGTTTGGTAACCCTTTGAACCAAAGAGTACACCTCTATGGGCTGAAACAAAAAAATAATTACTGTAGAATGGAAAGAGGATTTCCAGCAGCCAGCTTGCCAACAGGAATAAAACATGCATCAGCATCCAAGGTCTTCTGAGTGATTTATTTATTTAACTAATTGAAAAGGCATAAGGTGGACAAAGGCAGATATTTGATCCTGTAGTTCACAGTTCATAAGTCTTTGCTCTCCCCCTGGTGTCCCTTGCACAATACCTCATGCATAATACCATAGGTCTCCCAGATATTGCTCAGGGCATTACAAAATTTGTATTTCAAGTCTAGGCTTCTGGTATGAGTTAAAATTTGCCTCTGTAGTTGTCGTGAATGAAAGAAAGTTAACTGCAATTAAATGCAGGAAATGTACTAAGTAATTTGTTTTGGAAAAATCATGTCTGTCTATTAAGGTGAATGAATCGCCCTGTAATTTGGATAAAACAACAACATTGAGAATACCAAAAAGAAGCTTAAGGTCTGTGTATTATTTGTATATGTGGTTTTATGTATTTCTTCATTGAATTGTATATGTTATTTCCAATTATAAAACAAGAATTATTGAGAAAAAAAAGCACCAAACAAACAAAAAAACCATAGCTTCATATGAAAATAAAAACATGGAAAAAATAAAAGGCAAAAATGAATAAAGTGTGAAGATCTGAAAAATCACAATATAAATTGTGTTTACCATAGCACTACATCTATGATCCATGTAGTTCTACTATCTCTTCAAGGTACAGATTCATACTTCTAACTGTAATAACTCAAGTGTTGGATGTGCTTCATGTAAATAATGCAGATGCCATGGCTGTATACAAAGAGCCCTAGGCTCCTCTTGAAATTGTAATGCCCAAAATAAGCTAAATTATTCAAACCAGTAGGAATGTAGGATAAATATCTTGTGTCTTTCAAGATGAAGTTCCAGTAGAGCTCCAGAATTTGCAGAAATTCCTACTAATTCCTTAAATATCTCTTACTATTAACATGATCAGTTAGTGTATATCTAATGGAAAGTAATTCGAGAAGGCTGAGACTTTTAAAGAGTTAAGATTGATGCTAAAATTTTTGACTGTTTAAAACAAGATGAAGGAAACTTGAAAAAAATTTATTTAAAAATATGACCTACTCCTACTCAAAGCTTCCTGCTTGCTTTTGGATGCGGCCTGGCTTGTTTTGGACATTGTTGCCTCTGAATTATATATCATCATAGAAGTATAGAATGGCTTGTGTTGGAAGGGACCTTAAAGATCATCTAGTTCCACACACCCCTGCCATGGGAGAGAGACCTTCCACTAGACCAGGGTACTCAGAGTCCCATCCAGTCTGGCCTTGAACAATTCCCTGGGCATCCTGTTCCAGAGCCTCATCACCTTCACAGTAAAGAATTTCTTCCATTTTATGGCTTGATTGTTGGGTTTTTATTTAAATCAGATGAAGACAGGCACACTTACCCATCCAAAAAGCAGAAGAAATGTAGCTAATGGAAAATAGAGTTCTGACTCTCTCTTCCCCAAAAAATGATTCTAATGTATTAGCTGGGGGAATCAGTATCAGCATGAAAGAAAAGCAGCTGCTGTTGACTCAGCACTGGTGACTAAGTTATTAATATGACATATTGCTGAGTCATGTTTCAACAACAGGAAATTGGTTTGGATGTGCATAAAAACATTGGGGAAAACAGCAGAAGGAAAGGCAAGGAGTCTGATGTAAACATTCAAGGTTTGGAAACACTTGATTCAAATGATACAGGACTTTTGTATTACCATTTAGAGCTTATTAAAAGAAACTGAATGAAAACATGATGTTAGAAAGAGGAAAAAAATTACATTTTTGCTTTTTTAGAGAAAATTAAAATGCTTTCACAGCCACAAAAACTGTATTTGGTGCAGTTGTTTTTATTTTCTGGAGAGAAAAATGCAACCTTAGCAAAATACAAGTGGAATCCAAGGTGAAGAAAAGGTTTCTTTTTTTGGGACCTAGAAGGAAAATTGTAAATAATGTTTTACATTTTGTCCCTTTTTCCTTGGCTTTTCTTCTCTTGTGTCTGGAATACACTTAAAAACACTGGGTTTTTTTCATTTTAAAGATTGTTTACAAAGTCCAAATGTACTTTTTTGTTCTGGTGTCCCTCCATACCTCCAAAATCTTTTGTCTAATATTTGCCCCAGAAGTGAATACCTTTAACAGGTTAATTCTTCAGAATGCCTGAGGTGGAAGAAACTTGCTAAATAAGAAGATATACATTTTACATATATATAAATATATATGTTTGTGTACGTATATGTATATAATATTATATATACATTATATAAATTATATATAATATAAATATTTATATATTTTATATATATATATATAATCCTTGAGCTGCTAAGAATACTGTTGGTTTTACTTAGAGAATAAACTAAAATAAATTATAAAGGAATTAAAGAAAAATACATGATTTTTGTCATACTTTCAAAACATTAAGTCTTTTATTCTGGCTCAACACTTCCCTGGAATCCCTTTAGAACCTACTTATACTCTGGCCTTCCCTTCTTTGTTATACCCCTGCCACACAGATCTTTCCTTCATCCTTAGCTGCTGAAGAAGACTAAAGCAGATCAAACAACTTACTTGCTTTCTTTTTTAAACTTTCTAGCTGCTCTTCCTGGTGAATCCCTGATCAGCCCTACAAGCTGTTCTCTGATTCTTTCCAAATTACTTTATTGCCAAGGTGACAAAACAATTCTCCTACATGGGAGTTAAGTTATTGTCAGAGCAATTATATTTAAGTGATATATTTTAAGCCAGTAATACTACTGTTAGCCCTGGATCAGAACCCTTTATGAATTTTAATTGAAGCTCAGGCTAAACTAATGCAGTAAAAATAAAGTTCTCAATTTTTTCAGGCACAAACAGAACACTTTGTCTCAAAGATGAAATCCACACACTGTGCAGATAATGTTCTCCACCTGTTACACTAACTGAGTAAAAGCATATTATTAAGGTGAGACATTCCTTTTCAGTCACTGTTTCAGCACAAGGTCTTGGGCAAATACTATGTTGAAGAAAATCAAGGGACAATTATGGGTACCAGCTGAGAAGGGAGCACAAGAAATACAAGATTGATATTTTCTGATGGAAACAATTCCTGTTTCACTAGACACTCTCATTGCTTGTGCTAAGATGAGAATGATTTTACAGCAACTACAGAATGAAGAAACAGGGAAATGCTTATTACATAAAGTGCTGCTAATAAGCTCAGAGACATGATATGAATATAATTATCATTAATGTTCACTATTCATTTTGGTCTAGTAACAGGGGGTAATGAATGAGACCCCAGGGCTTGGGAATCCTCTTCCTCTCCCACTAACAGTGTGCACAGACAGTATTTTGGGAAGGAAGCACAGGGAATTTCAGGGGCAGGAAAAGTTTCCATAACATCTTTTTGTAAAGAAGCATGGGCTACATTCTCAGCCATGTTTCAGTTTTAGCCTAAAATATCCTGAAGGGCATTTCTTGAATCTGGGTCACATTTCTTGCGCAAAAGCTATGCTCCCTGTATTTTCCTGTATTTTTTTTGCACTAAACTTTCTGCTTGTCTCCTAGAAAGAAAACATCAGCTCCAGTCTCACTTTTGCAAAACAAACATACTTCAGCTTCAGTGTTGTGATTTAACCCGAGCTGGCAATTAAGCCGCACAGAGTCACTTGCTCACTCACCCATCTTGGGGATGGGTTAGAGAATCAGAAGGGTAAAAGAAAAAAAAAAAGGGGGGGGGGGGGGAATTCATGGGTTGAGATAAAGACTGTTTAAAGCAAATGCAAAGAAAACAAAGAATTCATTCCCCACTTCCCTCTGGCAGGCAGGTGCTCAGCCATCTCCAGGAAAACAGGGCTCAATCATGCAGAATGGTGATTTGGGAAGACAAATACCATCACTTTGAATGTCCCTCATTTCTTCCTTCTTCCCCCAGCTTTATATGTGGAGCATGATGCCAACACTATGGGATATCCTAGTGGTCAGTTGGGGTCAGCTGTCCCAGCTGTGTCCCCTCCAGACTCCTTGCAATGGAGTGAGAAGCAGAAAAGGCCTTGACTCTTTGTAAGAACTGCTCGGCAATAAGAAAAATATCCTTGTACTATCAACATTGTTTTCAGCATAAATCCAAACCATAGTCCCATACCACCCATTAGGAAGAAAATTAACACTATTCTAGCCAAGATCAGCATACCTTTGAACATTCAATAGTTTTTTGTAGTTTTACCTCCCAAAAAATCATTTTTGTCTTTCCCTGTGAGACAGTAATTTCACATTTTAGTGAAAATGTGCGTTCAGTCTCTGATCTGTATTTGTTTATAGACAATACTTTGTTTTTCCCTGCCTTTTTTTCCCAGTATCTGGATATAGCATCCATCAACCTCTTCTTACTGCCCAATTTTTGGAGGTAAGTCTCTTATGATATCTAAACAAAAAGATCTTATTCATGGCTGAGACCACTGGTACTTCTGTAATTCAAATAGTCATTATTCAAATAATTATTATAGTACATGTAAAGGTTGAATTAAAATTTAGACAATCTTTCTTTAACTCAATAATTTTGAGGCAAGTAAAACCTTATGTGCTGCCGTCCTTCTTCCCCATGTGTGCATGGTGAAGGTTCATTAGGTCATGTTTTAAAGATATAAATTGGTTTAAAATGGAAATATTACATATATGGAATTATATTACACTATCTGGCCAAATAAATCTTGTTTCTTAGAGTGCCAAAACAGATGTAAAACTGCGTCAGTTACCGTGCTGTTCATGAAAGGTCTCTTATGGCTGCTTTTCTATTCTATTTCTGTTCTCTGTCTTAACAAAAATTGTTTCTCAAAGAGTGAATGCTAAACACAGTTTTGACATGTGGAAAGCAGGAAGTAAAAAAAACACACGTAAGATTGCTTGCGTGAAAGTTGTATCTTTGTAGGAATTAGAAATCAATTGTCCATTTAATTGATGATTATTTCACAGATCATCTAATAAATACAAAGTCAATTCATTTTTCTATGATGAGTGATATGTAGTCACTTCTGAAATGCAAACTAGGCCATTTTTCCTTTCTATTTCAAGGACATTTTAGACACCTGTAAGACTCAACCTTTTATCATAATTTCATGCTGCGAAAGTAGGATTGTCTGAATCAATAAAAGACTATTCAGGAGAATAGACAAAACTTTAATAAGTCAGTGATGATAAATCTTATTTTAAAAGATAGAGATTATTTGACCTGACTGTGCTTTAGCATGATGTGTGGTTAACTCTCCAGTTAATATGCTCCACGGGAGCTAGTGATCTCCTCCCCATGCAACAATCTTCTTTTATAAACCTTCAGAAAGATATACTTGAGAGGACTGTAAATTTATCAGGACTCCATTAAGACTTCTGGAAAAGAATTGCACTGTCTCACTGCTACTTCCCAAATGGAAGATATCTAAAATGGATGAGCATTACCCTATAAATTAAACATGATATGAGTGTAGTAGTAGCAGAACTCACAAAAGCTTACCAACTTGATTTTCATCTCAGAATTACATAGTGATATATTTAATCCCACAGATTAGATACTAATAGTGCAAAGCACCTTTCATTGCAGAAAAAAATATCCCGCAGATGTCAGAATGTATGATTTTATATCTTAATCTGAATCAGCTAGGTTGATACTACACTCAGAGCCAGGGTAGTTTTATAGAAGAATTGCTGTGCTGGTCTCCTCAGAAGTGCCTGTTCTTGTATTAAGATATTAAATAGTCACATGTATTTTTTGAATAGTTAAGAATCTATTAATAATAAGTAAGAATCTATTAATTTAAGAAATAAAGAATAGCTCAGACACATGCAGCAGTACAAGATGAGAGAAGACAATAAATGCATACCATTGTCACGTATGTTCTAAACTAGTGATTTATAGCACTGCAGAAAAGAGAGTAAATTTACTACCATTCTGTATATTGATTCTTTTTGGCACGGAGATGGAATAGGTGGCATCAGTCTGAAAAGAAGTTACAAAGTTAATTCTGTATGTCTCCATACAGCCTGATTGTCTGTGTTGTTTCCAAGAGACTACCAGTAAAATACCTATCTGTTTTGATTGCATAAACTCCTTTGCTCCTAAAATCCAGACAGTTGAGTTTAGGTTTTCTCAGAGCTTTCAAATGGTGTATTTCATGGAGCTGTGGGGTTTTATTTCTTCTGGAAGCAAGGAATAATTTATCTGCAATCATAACAAAATATTGTTTATAAATGAGAGTGATTACAAAAAAACCTCAAAGATTTGTCTGTATTCTATTAGATGATACAGAGAAGAATACAAGATTTAAAAAAAATTGCAGTATGTTTATGACCTATTATTTTATCTAATGTAATCTAATATTTGCATAGTATTCAGGAAGTAATCAAAAGGGATGAATGGGAATGCAATGGATATGAAAACAAGATGACAAAGCCAACAGAGCTCTACAGAAAAATACAAGACACTAATCAATACCTAGAAAAGCAGTAAGCTGCACAAGAAATTTCATTAATGACTAATGAAGGTCAATCACCCAAGTCACCTTGTAATGCTTTCTTTTTCGTGATTTTAAAGTTTAAGCAGTAAATCAAATGCTTTCAAGGGATATTGCTGTCACATTGAGAAAAACTAATGGACTGTAAATACTGACTAAGCATATACCCTACTTTTCCACTTCAAATTTAATTACATTTCCTTTACACTTTATGCATTATTGTGATGATTTATTTGTCAAAGCCTTGAGCACATTTAGTGTAGTCAGTTTCTGTAATACCAAAATTCTGCATTAGTTACTTTCTGCCAGTCTTTTTGCATTCGCCTTAAGTTGCACTGCTTACTGGTCATCTCAGGGACTACCTGGGACTTTCAGCTGGTCTACACATACTTTTAATGTGTGACAGTAACTTCAGAAAAACTTATAGGGTTAAACGTTCACTGGTAGGAATAATCTCAGTAAAACCAGTACCCAACTCATGTACAAAAGAACTTCGTGGAATTTCCACAGAGTAATGATAATGTTCTCATAGGGTCACAGGAAGCCTTTGGTGTTTCTTAGAATGAAGAGTTTTGCAGGGCACCTGAGCTTTTACTACACAGAAGCACCTTCACTTGCCCTTCAAACATCCTACAGAGGAAAATATCAAATAAATTTGAATGGTGAAGCACGCTGGGCTGAAGCACATGACTGCAGGAGCAACATGACCTCACAGGGTCATTACGCATCAACTTAACAGTACTTCAAATAATATGTTTAGGACAAGTTTTAGTGTCTTTTAGCGTGACTAGGCACTACTCTAACTTAGTCAGGTAAATGGATACATGTATCTGCTCTATTATAGTCTCTGCATTCTGAAAGGGTGTTTCGATATCAGCCAATTTTGAGGAATAATATAAAAAACTGGTTTTTTGATTAACTTGCTAAACTATGAGGTTATTCAATGGGGTTTTATTTTAAATAACAAAAGATTTTCATAAGACTTCAATTGTAGGCATAATCAAAAATAATATTTTCTCAAATTTTATCTTCCCTTCAGTAGTATATCCTTGACAATAGATTTCAAGGGAAAAGAAATATTATCTGAATGCTGTATGAAAAATAATTATTAGCTAACTACTAACTTATAAATCATATTCTTTAGTATCCCATATTAAATATCTATACTTTTGCCATTTAGCCACAGGTTGTACTATACTTAATTATCTCTGCAACGAAGATAGATGACCTGTGCTTTACAAACTCTCAGCTTTCTTCCCCCTTGATTGACCACGCATGCCAATATTCACAAATTACAAAACTTATACTCTCATTTTCCTTAATTAGCCCGAAGCAAAAATAAATCATGGCTTTGGATCCTTTTTTCTTTTTTTTGTTTTTTCTTCATATAGCATCAAATTGCTTCCAAAAAATTTAAAAAACTCCCTAAGAAGTCCCTGGAAAGTCTATCATTCTGCTATGTCTGCAGTATAAAGTACTATAAGAGATAATACTTTTGTTGCCAGTGCACCTCATGTACTGCTTTTTCACTGCATTAGCTAGTGATATTTACTGTACTCAGAGAAACAGTCAGTGCTCAAGGAACTTCTGCTAGTTTCCTTTAGAAAATACTCTTTTACACATACTATTTTTTCTACTTCCATGACTATCAAAATAGATTTTCCATTGGACATGCTCCATCACTCTGCATTGAATGCAAGGTCTTGCATCATGCAAACACAGATGAGTGTAAGCATCTCTAATTTCAGTGGCATTTAAATATCTGCTAGCAGTAACACATAGAATAGAAGATTTCAGTGTGACAAATTCTAAGATAAATCACTGGTGCCTAACCTAGTCCTGTGTTCCCTTAAATCTAAAAATCCTGTATCTGAACTTTTAAAACTGTAGGGCCTTTATTTTCTATTTTTCTATTAAATATAAAACTGGTATATGGATCCACAGAATGAATGGTAAACAGACAGCAAAGATCCGAGATATGAATAATTGGGAGGTTTTTACTATATTATGTATAAAAATAGAATAGCTTTCATGTTCATTCTGTTGCTATTTTTATTACTAAACAAACAAGAAAAAGTGTTCTGAAGATTTAGTTTAGGACATATAATGTGATTGTAAATGAAAGACCTTTAGATCCTTTTGTCACAAAATTTACCAGAAGAAATCCTCTGCATTTTGACATAGATTAAAGCAGCTATTCCATACTGTCAGTATAACAGTTCATGATTATCCTGTCAATTATTATACATTATTCATTCTTTTAGCGTATCTAAATTGCTTTTCCATCTTCACTGAATGAAAATATGGTGTCCCCTCTTGCCTGTTGTCCATTCTTCCTCATGTACTGTGGAGGCTATGTCTACCCATGGCTCTTTCTCAGGCTTCTGCTGCTCCCAGCCTCTGTTTCTGCTCTGTCTTTGAGCTGTGGCATTTCTTGGGAGATTTGCATTATAAAAATAAGAACCAAAGCCTTTCATAGGTAGAAAGGACTCTTTCTCCTCATGTTAACTAAATAGCCTCTGAAAGTCATTCTTTTCTCCTTCTGGTCTGAATCATTTACTGTTTGTTAATGCAGACTGAGGAATCCCAAGACACCTGATCTGTTTTCTCCTTCTCTCCAGTCTTTTTATACATGCAGTAACTACATTAAATGTGATTTTGACCTAATTCAAATCTTCCATGTTGCCTCAATACCTTCATCCAAGCTGAGAGAGCCTTTACACTCATCTTCAATTTATTTTGCTATTTTTTCGGATAAACAGAAAATAAAAACTGTAATTGAGACTACTTTGGTAATAGCAAAGCCATTATGTTTGCTTCACTGCAATTCTAACTATTCCAAGTGATCTTTAATCTACAGTTCATTGCCATGATAGCCTAGCCTGATTCCATAGGAGTCATTTGCTTTATCTTATGAATATGTACTTGGGGAGTCTTTAATCCACAGATCATTGACATAGTAAACTGTAACTCATTTTGTACTTTGAGCTATTACTAGCCATTTGGTGAATAGCTACTGTGTTTAAAAAAATTGAGCATATAATCCCTTTACTTTATATATCAGCATATGCGCAGCAGGTATGTATATTCAAAATCGCTTTAAAAATAGCCAGCATATATCTGTTGTTTTTTTTTCTTTAAGCCAAACAGACTATTTGATTTTATTCAAAAAACTCAGTACTAATCCAAATTACAGACTACTATTTCTGCCTGCAGACTGTTTTTAAGATTTACTAATCCAAAAAGTGCATAAAACAACCAAAGTAATATTTTAACTGGAGTAATTATAATTAGCACTGATACATACAAATGACTGAAATCATAATGACATGTTTTGTGACATCAGGTATGCAAGTGAACATAACCTCTGCCAGTCTAACTTGATTGCCTCAAGCAGATCAAGTACCCAGTGACACACACTTTTCTAGCATTAAGAAAAATATAATATTTTACTGTAGCTAACTCTTCTTGGTTTTTCCAACTCTTGGACATAAATATACATTCTATGCCCACCTGGTTCTTGTGTACTCCCTTCTAAAAGCACATGATTTTATTACACACAGAATCAATATAGATAAAAAGTAACAAGAATCACCTTTTTTTTTTTCCAAATGTTTTTGTTTCTAACAAATCTATTAATTATATAGTTCTTTAGCTCAACTTTTCCCATCCCTTTCAAGTTTATCCTCCAAAAAGTTAGTCCCTAGAACCTGGATGATGCAATTTTCATTAATTAAGACCAGGAGCTTCAGTTACTGCCTTACTGGTTATATCATCTGCTTAATAAAGAGTTACAGTCCTCTCCCACGAGGCAGTGAAGGACAAAGACAAAATGGTGATTGTGAAGCATTGTTAGACCTAGTCCTGTAGCTGGGAAGCTACATTTCAATGAATCCATAATCAGCCATGTTACAAGTAACCAACACAGCTTCAGGAGGCCACACTTTGAAGCAGATTTCAGAACAAATCATTCCTCTGAGCGGTGCAGGGAGAAAGGAGGATCTTTACACTTTTGAAAGGCAGAAAACACAAAATGCATGTAACACTGGTTTGCATCTTGGGATAAGAGGGAAGAAATTGTACACGTGTCTGTAATGAAAGTCATACTGAATAACACAGAGGAGCTGAAAATAGTGGAAAGTCAATGTGTCTGTAAGAGACGAGTATAGATCTTTTGAGCAGAGGTTTAAAAGTCACCCTCCCTCCTGTCCTGAAGAAAAGACAAACCAATGGCAGTGCTCTTACAGTGGGGCAGACCTGAAGATGAAACTGGGGAAAAAGGCTATCACCTTCAAGATGCAATATAGTAATGGTTTAACTACACTGATCAAGAACGTCAGAGGTCTTGGGATGGCTTCCTTAGACTGCCAGGAACTAGTCACTGAGATGGCAGGAACTCCTCACCCTCTACATGTTCACTCCTCCTATCTGGGTGTGAATAGTCATTGCTTACTTACACATTCCTCCAGCAGGTAGGAACCATCCAGATTAAAAAGCACTGGCAGTGGGTATGAACATATGGTGAAGCTATGAGTTCATGTGCATACCTGCCTCACAAGCCAACACTTTATCAGAATAAGGCCAGTTTCCCCCTCATATGCCCACTTTTTCTACAAGCCCTAGTTTCCCCATGCAGAAACCTGGATGTATAGGCCAGATGAACGTCAGGTCCATAACTAGAAGAATGAGTTCCTCTAGGGAGACCACAACACACACCAGATGCATTTCCCTGCAGGTCAGCGTAGGCCCAACCTAGAGAACAGTTTGAGGGACAGGAAGCAAAGAACTGGGTTTTTTTTTCCAACAAAAAAGAAAACTAGAGTATGAAAGTCAGAACTACTGTGCTTTCATGTTATGGACCAATGTCAGAGGCTGGATTCATATCTCAATGGACTGTTTGATCGATGGTGGAATAGCCCAAGTTGTCTTGGGTGGGCAGAGGGGAAGGGCCAGACGTAGGTCTGCAGCCAACAAGGCTGCATCCATGCAGAGCACATGACAGGGAAAGCCATGGGGCTGGGCTGTCAATAAGGTGCACCTGGTGGCCCTCCACCCCCTGGAACCTCTAATTGGCTGTGGCACCTTTCACTTTGGCAAAGGGGACAGTGAGTGGCAGTGAGCCAAAAGTCCTACATAGAGGGAGTTCCCACAATGGCCAAAGTCTGTAATGGACTCGCTCAAGGCCTCCATTTCCCCCTTTGGCCTCTGCCCTCCTGACCTGTCAACATGTGACCTCCAGAGTGGTAAATATGTCTCTCTCCTCTCTTTCTGTCTTTATTCTTTCCTCTCTTAGTCTCTCTTTCCTTCCTCTTATCTGTATCTCACTTAAGATGTGGCGTTTCACTTAATTTTGGGTTGGTGTTTGTTTAGTAACTTGCTATTAAATGTAATGCTTTTGTGACATTGCATGTCATTTCTGTTAAACCCTTTTTGTCAAAACCCCTATTTTCTCACCAAACTAAAAGAAATCTCTTAGAGAAAAATGGGTAGTCTTTCTCCAGACATGAACTCAAGGTACCAAAGAATCAAAGGCTTTGCAATAGTTTGCATAGGCAAAATCTCTTGAAGTCTAAAATTAAAGTGTATACCTAGTAAGAGCTTGAAGCTTCCAGACCAGGGTGTAACAACCCTTCCTTTCCAGACATTTACTATCTATACAATAATTCTGCAGTAATACTGTACATTTTTCCTTCTCAAGTAAAGGCTTTGAAGAAGATGATATCAGGCAGATCGTGTGTGGATTACATTAGAAAGCAGAAGCTGCTTTTCAATGCACCTACTACATCATTAGTTTTATTCTATTCCTGTTGTCTAAGAGCTTCGATTCTTGTGTCAGAGGTCCAGTGTTGCTAGATATTTCACAATTAGTAGTGAATTTCCGTCAGGGGAAAAAAAAAAAAAGGTTATTTCAATGTTTCCCTTGCATTTTAACTTGCATTTAAAGCATTTGTGATGAAACAGACTGGTGGTTTTTTGTGTCTTCTTTCCAAATGAAATCTCTCTAGGTGTTTCCATGTCCAGTGTGATATCTTTTG
Organism: Chiroxiphia lanceolata; assembly: GCF_009829145.1. Classification (NCBI taxonomy): domain Eukaryota; kingdom Metazoa; phylum Chordata; class Aves; order Passeriformes; family Pipridae; genus Chiroxiphia; species Chiroxiphia lanceolata. The sequence continues at coordinate 64,480,745 of NC_045638.1, read as the reverse complement.
TAATGACCTTTCCCAGCTTAACCTCATATCACTTTCCTCGTAGCTACTAAAAATACAATTTGCTTTTTCTTAAGGCAAATTTAAACCTTAATTTTAGCCCTAGAAGACAGGAGTGAAATCTGTTTTCTAAGGACAGTGCTTAATTTCTCATTAGACAAACACTGATTAAGTTCCAGTGTCTGCTGATTTAAAGCTTGAAAATTAAAACCAAGGTGGTTTTCTTTTCCTTCAGACTAAATAGAATTATTCTTGACTGGGTAATTAACTATAGCTATTGTATCTGAAACAGAAAAATCTGCCTGCAGCTGCAGCTGAAAACATTTTCTCTAGAATAGATTGATTCCAGAGTTAATTATCTTGGATTCCAAACAAAAATAAATTAAATATGGGCCTGCAGCATTTTTAAACATATAAAATACTATTTTTAAAAAAATTCCCAAAGTATACAGGCTCTGCATCAAGTAATTCAACAGAGAAAATTGCAATTCTTCCTTGGTCAAGTTTCAGGGTGGCCATTTCAAGTGACACAATGATACAGAGGTTTATGCTGGCTGTTCAGTGGCTTAGACAAAATAATAATTATAGGACCTTCTTTCTCCATCAAAGGTAATTTTCTTACACATACTCTTTTAAGCCACAGGGACTTCAGCAGTGAAGATAAATGTAAACTGATTCCATATACCTTATCTCCAAACTCAAGAGAATATGTATTTGCTTGGAGGGATTGGGTCTGTGGAGCAAAACTCTGCCATTAATATGACCATGTGCTGAAGTTACACAAGAGAATGCAAAATGAGGTTGTGACCATGTCACTGAAGAGCATACCCAGCACCATTAAGGTAACAGACACACCCCAGCTGAGCCCATGTGAACTGTCTCAGGTCCAATTGCATATGTGTACAGGTAAATTTACACAATACTCAAATCAGAAGACAGTCTTCATATCACTGCACTGTCACTTTCCAGTCCTTGTCAGAGCTGGTATTTGTGAACCATGTTCTGTGTCATGTTGGGTAGACTGTAGATTATGTACCAGTCTCAATCTCATAAAAAGCTGTTACTCAGACAGCTGCATTGTGAAGAAAGTTCTTATTGTGAATTGTAGCAAAGCTTAGAAAGACTGTCCTGGGGAAAAGGAGAGTATTTAAAAATAGATTAGAGTCACTGTGGTCATATGCTACACAATTAAATGAAAGAGAGCCATTAACTCCAACACAAACTGGCGCACATCTACGCTGTTTAGGGTTGGTTTTCTTAAAGGCAAATTTCATTTGGAGATGGCCAGTGGAAACAGACCAAAACTGATCTATGGAGTGGGCTAACACCTAGGCAGGTAACACCAAATCAGGGTCCTATGTCAGAGTCTGCCCTTTGGACATCAGTTTAGCAGTGTAGATGTACATCTACAGCTGCCTGTGGACTTAAATACGAAGACGACAAAACCGTAAAGTCTGACCAAATATAAGCAAGAGATAACTGAGAAAATACAAAAAATATTACATCTGTGGACATGCAGTAAAAAACCTTTGTATACCATTTTATGCTTCCTTCAGCTTTGCTCCTTACATAGAGCATCACAAGGAGACCCACAATTTGTCTTTGGTGAGCTAGACTAACTGTACCTACAGGATCTTGGGAAACATAATGACTAGGCTGAAAGGAGCCAGAGAGACTTAACATGTATTAATTTAGAGTTAGCTTTCAGATATATCCAAACATATTTCAAAGGAAGAGAGATCTTGGCTTTATTTTGCAGACAAATAAATTACAAGTAATGCTACAGTAGGATAGAGTTAAACAGACACAAATGTGCAGGAACACTGCAAATTGGATGGAAATAATTTTAAAAGAGACTAGCATAGTATTTTTTTGGCAAATTTTTAAAATAACTCTAATGCCTACAAATTTCCATTCTAAGCTACAGTTGCAGGGTATAGAGTTACAGAATCACATTCTCAGTCTCAAAATATCAATAATCTTTCAGTCATTTTTATTATAGACATTTTCAGACTTCCTTTTTGACAGAATTCATATCACAAAGGGAAGACACCTGTGTTTAAGCATCTATATATAGGTTTTTACCTGTGAGTTAAGTGTAAAAATATTCATTATAACTAGTGATATCTGGCATTTTCATCAGGGATCTAAAGCAACGTTTCCAGCACCAGTGAAAAGCCATCCCAGCTGGCCTCTAGCTGCTATTCTCTAAGGGTGAGTCTCTCCTGCTTCTCCTGTCATATTTGTCAGTTTAATGTGAATGCTTAGGATGTCTCGAATGACATTAAGGTCTCAATTAAATTACCTCAATGTAGCATCCAGTGTCAGTTGAGATACCTTTGTGTGCATTGAATATCCTCCTGGGGATGACTCTGAAAGTATACCTCACAGAGAAGTATCCAGAGGTCTGGAGATGTACCTTAGGGTATCTTGTAACACAGACAACCTATATTTAGGGAAATAAGTCCCACCTCTAAATCTTCTATGTGTAGGCAACTAAATCAAGCATCTTGTCAATACAGTAGATGGAGCCCACATGCTTAATTAAATTGCCCACACATAAGCATCTAGTGCTGTTTAAAATGTCTTAACATGTCCGTTCTGTCCACAGAGTTTCCTGTATACCCCAAGGTATATCTGCAGCTGTAAGATCATGTCTCAGATTCTCTATGACATCCCAGATTACACTAGATATTTGTATTTAGTAACTGAACTGAGACCCATAGAGCTATTAATCTCACCCTAAAACAGATATCTGGTGGCTGGACAGCTGAGCCATTACCTAGGACACATTAATTGAACTGGACACGGCTGAACTTCAGTTGCCAAGAAAAAAGCCACCTTGTGCTACTTGCAATACTCAGCAGTGCACATCACATGCATGGGACTGGCCTGTTTGGCCCAGCTAAACACACAGATGCATGCAGACAACTATATCTAAGTGTCTCAAGTTATAAACTCTACCCTGCTCTGTATAATACCTAATGTTGAATATTTTTGAATATATAAAATATAAAATTGAATATTCTGAATCACAATGTAAATTAATTTGAATTACAAGCAAATTTTTAACTTCTTTTCCATTAGACAAACAGGTGGAGAAATTTTAATGTAATTAGAATCGCTCCAGCTCTCGATTAAATCTTAAATCACTCTTATTTTGCAAGTGAGTATTTTTTTGTTTGTTACTTTTTTTTCCCCTGTAAACAGCTGTACTTTATGATTGCAATCAATTACAGTCATTTGAAAGCCAGTCCTAAATCACTATTGGATGAACTTCAAAAATCAGCCTTGCAGTGGTACACAGTGTGAATGACCAGGAATTAAAGTGAAACTGTACTGAAAAGACTAAGACTTCTAAAATATTTGTACAAAATAACAAAGTGACAGTATTACTTCAGCTCTGGATTGTGATATTGCAGTATGCTGGCACTGTGCTGCATGTGGTATTGTGGCAACAAATACACTAGATAGCAAAATAAATCTTTATTTATGTTTTTGTCATTTCAAAAATTATTTGCGTGTACAATTACATCATGGTGATTCAAAGTTTTTTTTACCTTTTTATCATTCAGTATGTAAGATCAGTCACATTCTGAAACTGAAATTTGTTGTCTGCGGAAAAAAATTAAAAAACCCTGCGTTTTTCACTTCATTAGTTGCATAATATGTGAGCAATAACTTTAAAAAAAGGAACTTCAGCAAGGAATTTTTTCTTGGTGGCTTGATGGCTTGATAGATACCAACATAAATAAATGAATTTGCATGAGCTTCTTCTCACATTTAAAAAAAAAGCATTAGCAGCGTTAGTATATCTTTACTGCATCAAATCTCCAAAGAAACACCAGTGAGGATGATCATTTAATACAAACTTCTGTGTTTGTGAAATAATACTAGAGATCCTTGATAGGATCTTTAAAATAGATAATTTTACAGAAAGCCAGTGTGGTTTTAGTAATATACTTCATTAGTATGAATGCAGATGAGTACATTTGATTTACATGAGTAAGTATATTCCTACCCCTCTCTTATCTTTGAAATCTAAGTAAACATAAAACTAAAATTAATTTTCTGTCTGATATTTTGAAAATGGTGACAAAATTTTTTTCACCTGTTCTTGCTATCAAATCTGCCAAAGAAATAAAAAACTTAAATTTTCAGCAACTTATATGTAGTTAAGTATTATGAAAAATATTTTTAATACATATTGAAAGGAAAATTCATAGTGTTTCTTTGCTGTGCATAGCAATCTTCCTTTAGAATGGGAGTTACAGGGTAAATATGCTTCTTACAAGACTTCAAGCAGTACTTTCACTGTGTTTTAACATGATTTACTCTTTCTTCAGTGAATAGAACATTTACATAGTTACATGATTATTAACAGGTTTGTTCCAAACATGCTATAATATGATTCAGGTGATGCACAAGATTCAACATGATTCTTCAGACAAGGTGAATTGACTGAAAAGTCAGATAGGGTTTACAATTTTCTGTGCTGACCCTCATTTTGGTATTTAAGGATTTTTTCCTAGGAATATTTTACCAATCTTTACTTCTTCAAGGAGAATATAAGAGTGTTTCTGTCAAATTTAGGATATTCATTTTTAGAAACCCTCATGTTTCTTAGATTTCTGTCAGACCCAGTAAGGATCTGATTGTCATTTTCCTTAGACTTCCTTCCCTGGCATCATTATAGTAGCAATATTTTCAACAATAGGTTACAGAGTACATGCCATTTTTTCATTTATATGAAGGCTACTTTATGTCATCACTTTAATGTAAAGCAATTGTAAAGAAGAATGTAAATTCACAGAACACTTATAATGCAAATGAGAAGCCAAAATAATGTGCGTAACATTTTCCAAGTTTTGTCTGACCTTTTACTGATCATTCTCTATCATTCACTAGATTTCATTAGATCTTGTGTCAGATGCAAAATATTTTATTAATGACATCTCTAGGTGCTATTCTTGATTTGAGATATTCAACCAATTTTTATAGGTTGTCTGAATATTCAACAAAGTATGGAGTGCATAAGAGCTTTGAATTCACAAGGAGGTTACTGAAATTCATATGCAGAAAATCACGCTATTGTTTCTAAAGCAGCTGGAAAACCATTTCTTTTCCTGCTATAGTTCCAGATAATTCTCAGTATTTGGTACTGTGTTTATCCTTTTATCCAACACTGAATTTCCAAGGAAAGGCTCCCTCACCATCTGGCATTGTCTCCCCAAATCTGCAAGCAGAAAGACAATGTTTGCAGTCTCTCATCTTCTGATCTTCCCTCCCTAACCAGTAACCATGTCTTGGTATGAAATAATAGTGCTTCTGAGGGAGATGAAATGGAGCAGGAACACCAGATGAGGAATGGCTAATGAATATGGCTCAGAAAGTGTCTTAGAAACAAAATAAATTATCTGTGAGTCAGAAAAATGAGGCTCCTCTTGGCTGCCCTTTTTTTTTTTGTTTGTTTCTTCAATTTTTTTCTTTTAAATCTTCTAGGAAAGATCATTCTTTGCTTCTGATTTATGACTCCCTGCTTTCATTGGAACGTCTTTGTGGTAGAATTAGAATAGAGCAAAAGATCCTTGTAAATTAAAAACCTTGAGTTCAGCGTACTGATAAATACAGTAACAAAGTTAATATTTATTCTACTTCTACTTCTACTGTAGAAAAGTATAATTGTCTCTGTTGGCCTTAACATTTCTGGTTTTCATCATTCAATTTATTTTATTTACATCAAAAAACAGAAGTAATATAGTTACCAGAAAAGTAGCTTGAAAGCATTCACATTTGCATAAATAATCATTCGACCTTTCAGCAACAAAATTGATGATTATAAAATAACCTATCATCCAAATGCTTCTGCTAAATTACTCACCCTTACAATCATTAATCACCTTGATATTAAAACAGGAAACTCTCAATAAAGACACATAATTCACACCTCTCAGGGTAATCGTTTCAAGATTACATTAGTCCAATGCATTTTATATTTGTTATGAACATGAAAAACATGATAAAAAAGATGGGCATTTCATTTTCAAATGAACCTTCCTAATGTACCACAGTCCTCAAAAAGAAGAGAGAATTCAAAATGGTATATGAAAGGCAGGAGAGTGTGACTGCGACAATCACTCAGGTAGCATTTCATGATCTGACTAGGAAAGCAGAGAATGAAAGGCATAATATGGAGGAAACATCTAGAAGAAACCCTAGGGCCAAGGATGGCCATCTGTGCCAGCTCCAGTGGCACTAAGAAATCTTCAGCTTAACATCTAATTAGAGTAAATCTAAACAGCACAATGAATGCTGTACCATGAAGACATACCTGAGCTGATGAATTAGTTTGTTTAATGGAAGTAACACAGTTGAATTACCTTCACGCAAGCTAATAAGCCTCATTACTCTGTAGAAATAATTTATCCCAGTGGAATACTGCAAAAATGCAGTTAGACATAAGACGGTGCAAATACTTCTATCAAAACAGGGAGGGCAATAGGAAAAAGAGAAAAATCATGAGTGAGACAATCTAGAGGCCAAGGCAGTGTTAAGTGATTTCTTTTGATGAAATTAACAGTTTAAGATGCTTTTGGACAATACAGTCCCAGTACTAACCCGTGCAGAGGATGAGAGGTGTTTTAGTATTGCAGGTACACTAGAGAGTGTCCCATTTTATTGGGTGGTAGCAGTCATGTTCAAAATTTTTTTTCCTTAGCTGTTCTCTCATACTGAATTCACAGTTATGTGGTGTTTTCCACCACTCCTAATTGATCTAACTTTATTTTTCTCATTAAAGGCAGCTTTGGCATGGAATTTCTTTATCTCAGCCATTTCAAAGTCATTAGTAATTTAATTCTCCATCTCATTTATTAATGGACCTACTTTAGAGTGGTACTGATTTTTTCCTGATACATTTCCACAAGCATATCTCATTCTTCTGCCACAACCTCATTAAGGGTGAGATAGTGCAGTTTGATTATAGACAGTAATAAGTGGTACTTTTAGGCTTACAGCCATTCGTAAGTTAAGTTTATACTCTCAGTCAAGCACAGGTCTGTTCAAATTCAGACATGTCATGGTTCATGCTTGAGAACTAGCTCAGTCTCACACTTAGGCTGTATTAAAGAATACCTCAAAGGACAACTACCATGCTTTTTTCTTTTTTTTTTTTTTTGGTGATGTTATGAGAATGGAGAAGCTCGTTTCAGCATCTGGTATTTCCAAAGAATAGTGTTACATAGTGATTTAATCTAGTTAGCATCTATAATACTCCTGTACAGGTAGTTTGTTTTTCATAGGCCAGTGAATCTCAGACAGCTGGTATTTGTAAGGAGGCAAGGAGATAATCCTTGTTTCCTTGAGATACAAGGTCTCAATCTTACCAGAGTCTGCAAAAGTCCCCTTCTCTCTGTTGCTGGTCAAATATATAAACGTCAACCTTAACACCTTTTCCTCTGTGAACATATTTATTATTGCAGGAATGATCTGACCTCTAAAGTCTTTAACAACTCTTATACTAGTTGACCTGTACTAGTTCAGGAACTCCTTTAGGATAGAATTCAAACCACTTCCATCCCGATTAGACCTCTTCAAAGACATGCCTTTCTGCTCTTACTTATTCAAGAGTGTTTTTGAGATTCTCCTTTTTTTTTCCTTACAGGTCTGGAATTGTTCTTCCTACAACATAATATTTAGTATAGTTATTAAGTATTTCATAATTACTTTTCTAGAAATGAATGGGGGTTTTTGTAGTCTTACCAGTGCTTCAGAAAAAAAAAAATATCAAAGAGGAGAAATGTTGAGTTGGAATGGACTTCTGGGTGTCTTCTTGCCCAATCTCCTCGTGCCAGGGCTATTACCACCACAAGACAAGTCAGTCATGGTTTTGTCTAGTCTTTTGTCATGTCTCAAAGTCTTTTTTCTCTTCTATGGTCCCTCTGGTTTTTTTTCCCAGATCAGAAATTCTTTTCTGTCTTACCAGTAGGTTGACGCTGGCTGAACCCCAGGTCCCCATCAAACCCATTCTATCACTCCTCTCTGCAACTGGACAGAGAAGAGAAAATATAACAAAGGATTCATAAGTTGAGATAAGGACCAGGAGAGATCACTCGCTGATTACCATCATGGGCAAAACAGACTCAGTGTGGGCATATTAATAAAATTTATTACTACCAGAATCAGAGCAGGAGAATGAGAAGTAAAATAAATCTTAAAAACACCTTCTCCCTATCCCTCCCTCCTTCCCAAGTTATACCAAGTTCCCCCTGCCAGCAGCACAGGGAGACAGGAAATGGAGGTTACAGTCAGTTCATTAAAGGTTGTTTCTGCCACTGCTCAGGGAGAGGAGTAGGGGGAGAGGTGGCAGGTCCGCTGAGCCCCTAGAAGTTGATGAGCTTAAAATATTGGATGGTATAAGACCATTCCCATGAGAGCAGTGAAGTTAATTAACCATTCCCATAAACAGAGCAGCCTTGAGAAGCTGGGAGTTGACTGGGAAGATGAAAAGCAGGATGGAATGTACAAGGACAGAGATGTTGGCTGTGTTCACAATTGCAGGTGTTAGTACTCTGGTGGTTTGTAAAAATTATGTTTACAGAAAGCGTGTAGGAAAATGTGGGTTAGCTGCCTCAATAAAGGAGGCTACCGTGCTTAAGCGGCGGACAACTCTTGTCTCAACTCTCTGTGTGTGTGTGCTTCTTCTACTGACCAAACCTAACAATACGATAGATACCCCGTGACAGAGGAGTCCTTCCTCTACTCCCTGTGGGGTCCCTCCCACAGGAGACAGTCCTTCACAAATTTCTTCAGCATGAGTCCATCCCACAGGTAACAGTTCTTCACAAACTGCTGCCACGTGGGTCTTCTACACAGGGTCAGTCCTTCAGGCACAGGCTGCTCCAGTGTGGGTCCCCCACAGGGCCACAAGTTCTACCAGGAAACCTGCTCCTGCATATGCTCCTCTCCCCACGGGTCAGCAGGTTCCTGTCAAGACCCTGCTCCAGCATGGGCCTCCCATGGGTTCACAGCCTCCTTCAGGCAACCACCTGCTCCAGCTTGGGCTCCTCCACAGGCTGCAGATGGACCTCTGCTCCCTCATGGACTTCCACAGGCTGCAGGGGAAACTCAGATCTGGCACCTGGAGCACCTCCTCCCGCTCCTTCTCCACTGACCTTGGTTTCTGCATTGTTGTTCTCACTCTGCTTTTCTCTGGCTGCAATTTTTTTATATTTAATAACATTTTTTTCCTTCTTAAATATGCTATCACAGAGGTGTTACCATTATTCCTGATTGGCTTGGCCTTGGCCAGCGGCAGGTCCATTCTGGAGCCAGCTGACATAGGCTCTACCAGACATGGGGGAAGCTTCTGGCAGCTTCTCACAGAAGCCACACCTGTAGCCCCCCTGCTACCAAAACCTGGCCACAGAAATTCAATACACAAGTAGACATCAGATAGGAATAGGAGCCATCAACCATTTAAACCCTGATTTTCTGTTGGCATATAAATTATGATGCACATTTTATCGCTGTAATACTTTATATTCTGACAGCACTTCCAGGGTTGCAGTACAAAACTTTCAGGAAAAACTCCTAACAAGGTCAATATGAAAAGTAGGCCAGTTCCCATAAAAGTTTAGTTATCCAAAAGTTATGTATCAAAGTACTGTGTTATATATCTGTGACTTATAGGCAATTCACCCTTCCAGTGGAATTTGCTTAGGCTCTCTATATAAAAGAGGTAGACACCACAGAAAAAGATCTGAAGGAGTCAGTACCCTCTGAAGTAAGCTAACAACAATCAGTATGCTCAGCATGCATTACCCTGAAGTCAGAAATGACTCAAGGCTTAATCAGAGTAGAAAGGTGCCTAAGGCACCTGTCTGCTTGGGTGGCAAGGGAAAAGAATATGCAGGCACAGCCTAGCTGCCAGTATGTTTGGTCCCACTATGTCTACGTGCTTCCTTTACTCCTGTCTTCCGCTGGAGAAAGAGAATGGTGACTCCAATCATCTTTTATCACATGACAGTCACCTAAAAACCACAAGCAAGCTCCTGACTTTCAAACATATTGGCTGTTGTTTTGTCTTGTTTGTTAGTGGTCAATCTATATGATTTTTTTGTCTGTCAGTTCTACAGACTTGTGAAATCTTTTACCAATCATTTCTTGAAAAATCTCTCTTTACGTTTTAACAAATGTTTTTCCAAAAATCAATATATATAACCTCACTTCAACATTTCTTCTATACTTACAGACAAATATGCTTCCCTTATGTTATTATTTACTGCTCAGCCAGTGTTTCTTCTAATCATGTCTTTGGCTTGATACAAGTGTATATTATATGTATATTTACATATGAGAAGACATGATTTGTATGACATTTTAGTCTGAAATCAAAAAATCTTCACATTGCTTTTTTTTAAAACCAAATGTATTCCATTTGTATGGGGTGGGAAATTTAAATATTATTAGAGAACATTGCAGAAGCAAATGCACTCACTGCTCATCAGCAGGGCCATGTACATTCTTATAGTCAATCAGTATCTAGCTTTTTTCATGTGGAGGTGATTACAGCAAAATAATATAAGCTTCTTATCCTAATGGACAAAATTATGTCACACCACATGAATTCCTCGTAAGTCTCTTTCAATGAATATAAAATCTCCCCTTACCTGCAGATTCTTAATTACACCCAACTATTTCTAGCTTCAAAATAGCAACAACAGCAAAACTCACACCTACAAGCCTCTCATAAAGGTAAGACCTTCATAGATCACACAGCTGACAACAATTAAATCTGACTAAAAACATTGTAGAAAAGCTGCAGGTTCCACTAGGAACCCTGATTTTCAAGTTTCTGTGACTCTTTCAATTTACTTTAATATAAATGTAATTTACATAAGGCCACACCTCGAGTATTGCGTCCAATTCTAGGCCCCTCAGTTTAGGAAGGATGTTGAGCTGCATGTCCAAAGAAGGGCAACAAAGCTGGTGAAGAGCACAAGTCCTATGAGGAGCAGATGAGGGAGCTGGGGCTATTTAGCCTGGAGAAGAGGAGGCTCAGGGGAGACCTCATCACTCTCTACAACTACCTGAAAGGAGGTTGTAGGCAGGTGGGGGTTGGTCTCTTCTCCCAGGTAGCCAGAGACAGGACAAGAGGGCACAGTCTTAAGCTGCACCAGGGGAGGTTTATGCTGGACATCAGGAAGAAGTTCACATGAAGGAAGGCTGTGACTCAGATCCATTGGGCAAGCCACTTATCCTGTCTTCATGACTGGGGAAAAGACAGTCATATTAAAGAGTAATCTGCAAAAAACCTGCTGAGAGTCAGCAGAAATTTCTGGACAAAGATATGTGTCTTTAGTCACCTCTTGGTCAAAGCTGAGGCAGGGTGCAGGTCATTATGAGCCCAGCAGAAGCCTATGTTAGCCAAGGATTCAAAAGCACAGGGATGGTACCTTCCATAAAGAAGGCCTTAGTGTCTCCATAGAAAACTTAGAAAAACAAACTCTTGTCCTTTAAAATGTGCCCAAAGGAGGTAAGACCACATGCTTTACCAACGCTCCAGTAGCTAGATCTCTTACTCAGTGAACAGAAGACCAGGCTTGATTGGACAGGTGTTTTCCTTTCATAGCTGCTGGAGCCAGGCTGAGAGAAGACAGTTGGCAAGAACTGATCTCCCCTTTTAATTATTACGTGTGCCTTCACACAAGGTTGGCTGGGATAACTGAATGTGAGCCTGTGCAAGCAAGTGAGAAGAAAAGGGCCTCTGAAGAACTGTTCTCCAAAGCCCTCCTAACATAACATGATCAACAGCACTGAGGGGTGTGTAAGAGACAGTTTCATCTCTTAACTCTTTTTGTTGTTTCCACACTGACCAGTTTGGTGAACAAAATGGCGGACTCTGTCTTTAACTCCTGGCAAAGCTGTCTTCATCGTCCTGAGAGGACATTTTTAGACTACTTGCTAGCTCCCCTGGAGAGTCTACAGCAGAGAAAAGTTACATTTTCCCGCCTCGGCAGAGCCAGCCTGCCCAGATACCGATGGTCTAACCAATCAGTAGCGTGGAGGAGTCTGCCTGGAGGCAAGCCGGCCAATGAGCATCAGCCGTGCGGTATTTAAGACTGTGCCCAGCATCGCCAAGAGAAAGTTTTTTGCTGGTGGTCTTTTGTTTTGCGGAGGCCAAGACAGGTGGAGTTCAGTTTTATTTGGGCCCAGAACATGCGGTGTTCAAGATCCGGGTTCCAGTGTTCCAGTCTACTCTGGTCTTGGCCCCACTCCTCATTCCATCACGCCTGACTCCATCTCGCCTGTCTCCATTCCACCTCTCCTGCTCGCCTCCAGCTTGGTTGGATTCAATTCAGGGTCCGGTGTTGGCTGCTGAGCCCTGCGCCTGCTTTCGTCTGTCTCGCCTGCCTGCTGCCATCCCACCTACCCATCCACCCTGCTCACCACCTGCCTCTTTTCAACAGTCCTCCTGCTGACTGCCTGAGGTCATATGCACCTGGTTTATACCCTCACTGGTGGTGGTAATCCTTTTGTAATTTAATTTTGTAGCTTTTCTCTTTCCTTATTTTTCCCCCTTCTCCTCCCACCTTCCCTCATTTTTACCATTTACTTATTGATAAAAACAAAGTTCATTTCCATTGTCATAGTTTGAAATTGGCCCCCCTGAGAGGCTGGGGGGGGCTCAGAGGTGATTGAGTGCCAGGGCAGTGTTCCCTGGAGAGCCAATCACTGTCCATGTTGTTCGCTTCTGCTCAAAATCATATATCACAGCACCAGAAATGGTTGGCAGTGCAGTCTTGGTTGTTTTGCTGTTTGTGTCTGCTGCCTGTAGGTGGAGAAGGCCAGGGGGTGGCTGGGCTCCCTCTCTTCCCCTCCGGGGGGGAGAGGGGAACCCTGCGACCCCCCAGCTCAGCCTTTGGCTAGAGTTAGAGTCAGCATTTGGAGTGTGTGCTGTGAAAGAAGAATTTCACAGCACCTGAGGTAAGAGGGGGGAGGCTAGGCCTTCTTTCCCCTCTCCCCCCTGCAGCTGCGGGACGCTTGGGACAGTGCATAACTGAACCGAGCTGCCTATGGCCAAGGCTAGGGGGCTTTTTTCCCCCCCACTGCATTTAGGCTGGTGGGGGGTGGATTTTAAGGCTCAGCATTTCAGCAGAGCCAAGTGGACGGGCTGATAAATCAGCTTGGTGCTTGGGATAAGAACCCCAGGTGAAACTGGAGGTGAGCCAAGAGCTCAGGAATTGCCTGACCGGGGCCAGCTGAGAACTGATGTGGAGGAATGAAGATTCCAGAACACAGACGCTTGATAAGCTACACTGCAGCAGCCTACGAACCGAGGTGAGATACCGAGAGGGAGAAATCACCAGCAGCAGAAGAGCAAGGACTCAAAGCTATCTTCTTGGACTTCGTGAGGAGAGAAACTGCAACAAACAACTTGAACTTGGTGAGGGGGGAGCGTTCAGGAGCCCAGAACACTCCCACAGCAAAAGACTGTGTTACATATCAGCCTTAAAGGCTGCTCCTGGACTAAAGGTAAAGGAGGGGCTTGAAAGGACTGACCGATAGTAATGTAATATATATATATATATATATATATATATATATATATATATACTTGCCTTTAGTTTGTATAGTATTTATTTGTGTAAATAAATGTATATACTTCCCCCTTCCCCTACAGAAGCCTCTGGTCTGAAAGTTTCTCTCCGGTGTTAGGATAAATTGTGGGAAGGGGTGGGGGGAAGCCTAAAAATTGGATTTTAGATTTCTAATGTGGCTCAAACTGCCACACCTGCTTCAGACCTTAACGTTTGGATTTAATGCCTTAATCTCAGCTTCGTAGTATCCATTTAAAGAACATCCTTGTAGCTGCTAACCGGACTGTAACAGGGTGACATGGGGATTGAAGCACCAGATTGAGGACCCAGATGTAATGTCATCACTGAACACAATCAGCCTGAGCCTCTCTCCATATAGAAATTGTAGACGACTCCTACCCATTGTGAAACCAAGCCACCAAGAAAGAAATTATGACACATACTCAAGTTCTATGAAAGCAACAAACTCTTTTGAACTGTCAACCAGGAGTTTCAGAGAAAGAATCAGGCACAGCCACAGCCACAGCATAAAATCAGCCTTTTGGGCTAGGAAGTAATCCACAGTCTAGATATATGTATATTTTTCATGAGGAGTACTTAACAAGGTGCATAGAATTCCAGTATGAGTCAGTCATTTAAATACATTGACGGGATTACAATCAGAGTGTAAAACCACAGTATTTTTTAACACAAAGTGGCTTCAAAGACATTTGATTTCATTTGGTACATGAAGAGATGATTTATAAAATCAAGAGATTATATTTTCCCAAACAAAATTTCACCCTGTAACATTGGTGAAAGCAGAGGAGTAAAATGCAGTTCAGGCTGTGGACTTCAGTGCTATTGTGGAGACTACACTACTTTGCATTCAGAGACAGCGTCACACAGTGATCAGTTTGCACTAATTAGTACTTGGAGACATTCCAGGAAATATAAAATAGTGTAAACATGTTTTATAAGCAGGTCTTTCAGTATACAGTCCAAATAGAATATAACTTTACAAAAGCAGAAATCTTGCAGTTGTTTTAAGGTAAATTATCTTTCTAGATGGGTTATTTTTTCACAGAGGACAGCTAATTCATTGAGATTTGACCTCCTGCCCCTTTACAGGCATGTACTGAATGCAAGTCTAGCCCAAGGGTAACGAATGGTGTTTGAATGAGACATGTTTTACATCAAATTTTGTCAAGGGTAATAGCCATGTCACTGAAACTACAACTAATGTCAGGAAAAGGCTGAAATCTTAATGACTTTTAAGTAATCATTATTTGCTGGTAGAAAAAATGGAACAGATTAATTCAGCACATGTCTAGTATGAATGTGGAACAGCTTGATGTAATGTGAGTACAACTATTGTGTCATTGTTCACTACTCTAACTATATAAAATCCCAATTCATGTAGCAAGTTACTCGTCAGTTAATAGCATATTACTTGCTTTGAAGAACCACATTAAAATTCATTTTGAATCAAGTCTTTCAATCTTGTTATGAATAAAAAGAGCATGATACTCATTATATATAGAATTCTTCACAAGTTCCTGGCATATAAAATGAACACTGAATCAGACCAAGGAATCCAGATGATTTGAGTAGACAGAGAACTTGTTTTACTGGGTTTTTTTATGGAAGTGATTCAGGAAAGAAAATAATTTCTAATTAAATGTAATTGTTTCTTTAATAAAACCTATTTAAATTAAATTTCTGATGGGCTTGCCTGTTCTTTCCTCAAGTCAGCATAACTTGATAATGTAAGAGATAGGAATAAATATATTTAATGCCTTTTAAGATTTTTTTTTCTAATACCTAAATATTGAGCTCAGCAAGAGAGCGAGAAAGAGAATTCAAGAACGTAAATAAAATAGGCTACTAAGCTGTAGAAAAAAACCTACAGAACACATCTTAAAATGGATACTTCCTAGACCTACAGTCCCAAAATTTTTCTTATGTTGAAATAATCTCCACAGACACTTCATACATATGTTTAAAGCAATTGTATGCATAAATTGTTATAATTTTTGGGTTCTACCAAAAATCTTAAAATAACTAGCATTTTTATAAAGTTTTTAGGATAACCTAGATTCTTCTGACAGACAGTTTCACTAAAGCTGATATGTCTCTGACAGATTGGCATGTCACTCTTCTGTGTACCCACATCTTAGTCTTAACTGAATTGGATCTTACCCTGGTATTTTCCCTTGCTGCACAACATGCAGCAGTAAAGATAAGCCTCCGAACACAGAAAATCCGTATCTATATGCTAATCCTGTAACAACCTGCTTACCCTTAAAGGCCTTAAAACCCTGTAGTAGCTCATTTGGGAGTCCTTGTAGGATCAAAGACTAACATAAGCCTGCATTTTTTCCAAAAGACAAAAAATACCTTGTGCTGATCCACGCATCAAACCAGAGATGTTAAGTGCTACACTTTCATTTTGTACAGCAACTATTCCATAGGCTATTCCATACTGGCATAAGCAGTAGTTACAGAAGAGAAAGGCTAAAACTACATCAAACCCCCACTTCTAGCAGGAGACAGAAAGATATGATAAGCTATCAAAAAAGGTCCTTTACTGAACAGGAGACAATCTGTAATCAAGGTTTAAAGTGTAATCTTGGTTTAAAGACTTTTATCACCATCAGTCAGTCAAGAGGTGAATTAAGAATAGTTGTGGTTAAACATCAGCTGGAAACTCAGCACCATGTAGCTACCCAATAATGCCCCATCAGCAGGATGGGAGAGAGAATTGGAAGAGTAAAACCGGCACAAAAATGTATCAGCAGTGTTGCCATTGGATGGATGGAGACTGCTACACATAACTACACAAAACAAAAATAAATCATGTCTAGATGGCATTTAATTTTTCAGCCATATCAAACCTCTTGTAAACTCACTTTTGAAAAAAAAGGACATTCTAAGTCATAACTATCTCTGGGTTTTTCAGTTAGATTGCACAGTTGTTTAAAATAATTGTAAGAATTAGATTCAGAGTTAATCCTGAGATAGTAACAATCAGGAAAAAATTCTTATAAAGACTAAAAAGAAAAATAGTGGGCAACACAAGCTTTATGTCCATCAGCCAGGTTCTAGATTTAAATTAGCTACATCATCATGAGATGACCCTGTGTATAGTGATGATAAAGGCAAGAATTACAATGGTGATGAGGTATCGGGATCAAGATGGCATTAGAATATTGGACAACTCAAAAAATCTTGTATGAGAAGTGACTTCATCTTACCACAATCAATGCTGACCCGGTAATGAGAAAATATCTTATTTTCTGTTCCTTTCTGCACCTTATAACGTCTGTACAAAGTAGCTTTTAAAGCCACCATTTTGATTTACTGCTGTTTTTATGATAACTTTCTGGGCTCAATAGTGATGATGGTTCTCGCAAGCATCTAAAGTAATACAGAAACTTGTAAGTGGGAAATGAATACTGAAACAAGAAAAAGAGGGTCTAGAATAACAGTGTGAAAAGAACAAGCAAGCTACTTTTTTTTTTGCTTGTTGTAGATTCCTCACCCAAAATCACACCTTAATATCAGAATATATTTTCTAGCTAGACATTAGTATCCCATTTCTTACAAATCCAAGCTTTCATCATCTAACTGAAAATTTCAGCCAATGAGTCTAGAAGTGAATAAATAAGCTGACAATGAATCTTGAATACTCTAGATAAGAAAGAGGACCTCTTCTCTTAATCATGAATCTGAGTAGTTTCTGTATGACATGGATCTAAAGCACCTTTGATACTGTTAAGCAACTTGTTTAGACTGCTTATGACACAAAACTAGAAAAGCTTGACTTGTGATGAATAGGATCACTTAATCAGTTTATAGTCACTGTGCCTGGAACAAAATATGAAGAGATCAAACTCAAGTGTCTGTGTTAAGATAATAATGCAATCATAAAATAAAATATAGACAACAGCTTTTGTTGTTTTTAAAATCACATGCACACCCCCCAAATCTGAAAGACAAAGAAAACAAACAGTTGAAACTGCTAATATTGACAGCTCTCGGTTAAGAGCCAGAGCTCCACAGACCTGTCTTGTTATTCATGAGTCCATGCTGACTGACACAAAGCCAACATTCGTCTTTTGTCAGAACATAATATGTGGCATGGAAGTTGTTTAATGTTCTTTCAAATAGACATCTTCAGCTCCGTTAACTCTATTGAATTCTACTCTGTATCATCCAGGTCATATCTCATTTCCCAGTTCCAAACATCCATCAAAGACTAAAAGGTTCTGGCCTATTTTACATATTTTTAATATTATTACAGAGACTGAGAAGACACGAAATTCAGTTTGTGAAAATCTAAACAGAAAAGATTTTAACATCAGTGTCAGGCAAGGTAACATAAACGTACTCATCACAAAACCATTAAATCAGATTAGCAACGACTTTTAAAGAAATGAATGGCATTATCTCCCAGCCACAAAGAAAACATGGGAAAAAAAAAAAAAAGAGACAGAAAGAATAAGCTGTACTCCAGTTTAGTAAGAGGTTTTTTGGAGCATCTGTGCAAGTTCCCAGTTTTCTGTGCCTTTTCCTTATTATTTTAGCTTTTACTTTTGCATTTTTACTGTTTTGTTATGTCAGTGGATAATGCAATGTGGGTGAGAGAATTTGCTCACTCAAAAATAGATTAGTATGATTTTGCAGTGCACTGAAGTCATTTACAAATGTTATAAGATTAAAGAAAACTTTCAAATTGAAAAGAAAATGGCAAAGGACAACCAAGCATATTGCCTAGGAACAAAAGCAAGATCTGGAGTATATTAATCAAATAAATAGCTTCAATGCAACAAACATCTTTATTAAAAGATTGGTGACAATAAACAAGCAATGTACTCTGAATTTATCAGCTTTCTCTGATATTAAGTGGTTCTTAATAAGACTCAGCAAGAACCTAACAAAAAAAATTTTAGGGCTAATATTATAAATTTATGCCATGGTATAATTATAAAATGATTTACCAAAACATGCAACAGGTTTGGAAAGTACTGAATTCAAGCCTCGGGTTTTAGAGTTTGTTTAGGATTGCCTTGCTTATATTGCATAGGGATATCACTCTCTTCAGCTGCATCTCTCCACTGAGCATAGATGAAGCATAAGTCAATACGTTTTTAAATTTGAGGCCTAAAATAAAGTGGGATGATTTAGAGCCTAAGAACCTGTGCTAAATAGGCTCATCCAAGATAGAGGAACTCCTCTGCTTAGTGACAGATCTCCAGGAGGAGGTGAGTAGGTTGAGGATTATCAGGGAGAGTGAGAGACTACTATAATTGCACCCTGGCTTCCCTGAGACAGGTCCAACAGGCAGACAGTACACAATATGGAGGATTCCTTATCCTCTCTGCCTGGCTGAACACAGTTACTTAAAGGGAAGAGGACAGTGGTGACAAGTTCCTGCCCAATGCAGCAGGCAAGTCTCCACAGTGACTACCTCGCCTTTCCAGGTGCCCTGGCATAGTAGGTACAAGGCTCTGCAAGTGGAGCCAAACAATGACAAGGGCAATAATTGATCCAGGTAGAAGGTGACATTGAGGTTTAGTCAGCCTATGCCCTATGTCAAAACTGCTTCCAAAAAGAAAAAAAGGAGATTCTCTTCTGAAGGTCCAATATGCAGATGGATATTGAGATATACAGATACATATCGGATATACAGATATATATTGGATATATTGGATATACAGAGCCCAGCTTAAAGATGTGAAGAGAAAGTTTCCTACCCAGGTATGGCCCTTGGATTATTTTCTGTTATTGATTTTTCAGGTAGACAACAATGAGGTTGTAGCAAGAATTCCGAGGGCAATCAAGAGACATGTCAAAGCTTTGCAGTAACTGGTTAAGGGATCAGGAGCACAAGCAGTGCTCTCCAGATGCCAGGAATGATGAGGCAGGAAACAAAAATAGCCAGTAGATCAACACACAGCTCCAACTCTGGTGTCATCAGCAGAATTTCAAGTTTTTTGACCATAGCACCAGGTGTGCTGGCAACAGCTGGGGCACGCTTGCCCAAAAGGGGAAAAATGTCCTTGCACAGAATTTAACAGGTCTTATTGAGAGAGCTTGAAACTAGATTTTAAGGGGCAAAGGGATAAAACCAGGCTCCCTAGAGATAAGCCTGGGATCAGCACACCAATGTTTGAGGGACAGTGTGCTAACAAGTCCTTTAGTCTGCCATTTCAGTGGAGTCAAGGAATGAAGAGCCATGCAGCAACCAAGATGCAAGGACTATTGATTTGTTAGCAACCATGGAAGTGCCTGAGGATGGTTACATAGAAGATAGGGCTTCTCCCCGCAAAAGATGGTGGTATCAATAGTCCAACTGAGGTGCATCCACGCCAATGCACATAGTGTCGGCAAAAAGTAAGAGGAGCTGGCAGCTGTTGTGCAGCAGGAGAACTATGACACCGTTGTCATCACAGAAACATGGTTGTTGACTCACAACTGGAGTGCTGCAATGGCTATAAAGTATTCAGAAGGGATAGACAATGACAAAGAGGTGGTGGGGTAGCCTGTACTTTTGGAAGTATTTTGATTGTCTAGAATTTAAAGATGATGATTATAGTCTTAAGTGTTTATGTGCAAGAATTAGAAATGCCAGCAAGACAGATATCATGGTACAAGTCTGTTATAGACCACCTATCCAGGGTGAAGATGCAGATGAAATATTCAATAAGCAGCTGGGAGAAGTGTCATGATTATGAGCCCAAAGAGTGGTGGTGAATGGAATTAAACCTAGTTGGCAGCTGGACATTCAATTACGCTTAATCTCCAATATTTCTACTCCTTATAACTCCTTTATTTTCTTTGGGTCAGCAGCCTGTTTACCAGAAAAGAATAAGGATACCTTTGGGAAAGGGCTGTTATTAGTTCAGTCTTTTTCCCCTTCTCACAGAAAATAATAACTATTTATTTCCACAGTATACAACAAAGGGCAGGGGTAAAGGAATATTTAAAATGTCTGTTAGTGGGGTTTGCTTTAAAACAACTGTGTTTGTATTTTCTGCATTATTGAGTATTATCATAATACATAAATAAATAAATAACAGACCCAAGCAACTCCTTGTATCTGTCTGTAAAAGTGAGGAGTTTTAGAAAGAGGGAAAAAAGTATATGATTTCTTCACTGTTCTATATGCAGTATTCTGAACACATATGAATGTATTCACATATTCTGAACACATATTCTGCTTGTCCTACAAACTTGAGTTGCCCAGAGACAGAAGGTTCTGTATTAAAAAAAGAAAAAAAGAGAGAGGATGGAAAGGAATAAAGGTCTTAAGCAACATAAAAATTAAGTTGGATGCATGAAAATTGTGGCGTATATAGAGAATGTTGAAGATGCATGGCAAATCAATCCACCCACAAACTATGTCCATACACTTAGTCCAAGAAGCTGCACTGAGTAACCTCTCAAAAGAAGTCTTCATGTTGTAAGAAAACATCTCGTATTAAAGGACACTCTCAGATTTTGTATTTTAAAGCTGATTGTCTTAGAGCTTTCACAAATACAATTAAAATAAAAGCAAGTGATGGTCTTGAAATTAAAAATGTAGTTAACACAGTGGGGATGAAAACATCTTGCAGAGTGATGTAGAATTTGGCTGGTTTTTATTCAGATTAATTTTATTGAAACCAAAATTTTAATTTCTCACAAATTTTGGCTTAAGTTTCAAATCTGAGCATCTCAGAAGACAGTTCCATTGAAAAATACTGAAAATGGACTCATTTTGAACTGTGCCTAATTTCAGTTAAAATATTTACTTGATTTTTTAAGGAATTAATGATTATTATTATTATATGTTCCTCTTCACTGAATGTTTTACATCACTACTGGGAAAAAAAATCACTACAGACTAATAAATCAAGGGCAATTTATACTATCTAAGATTCTAAGACAATTTTCCATATAGACAGAGAAAAATTTCTCACGAGAGAAAATTCAATGAAGGAAAAGGAAAAACATACTCTTTGGCCAAATATTTAAAAGCTAAATAAAAATCTATCTTCAGAATTACTGCTTTTAGCTTTCTGTACCTGTATGTATTAGTGGTGGGTCTTCACCTGTTGCAGTTTGTGTAAAGAAACTAAAAAATTTGATTCAGAATCAAAAACCATTTTTTTATGATGTCAGCAACAAATGTACTAATGGAATTTCACTGCTCTGAGATGAAAAATTACAAAATATAGTACACCACTCATTTTGTAAACATACACTTTGGTTCAGTCTCCAGTATATAAGTGATCCATGGTAACTGCAAATGTAACAACAGATATCACTGTTTAGCAGTGTGGTGGGTTCACCTTGGCTGAATGCCAGGTGCCCACCCAGCCACTCTATCCCTCCCCTTCCCAGCCAGACAGGGGAGAGAGTAAGGTGGGAAAAGAAAACAACACAAGTCGTGGGTTGTGATAAGACAGTTTATATTGATGCAAAAGAGAAAGCAAAAGCAGCATGCACGTGCACAAAGCAGAAGCCAGCAGTTAATCTCTCTTCCCATCAGCAGTGATGGTCGGCCACTTCTCTGAGAAGCAGGGCTCCAGCACACGTGACGGTTGTCAGCAGGCAGCCATCAGAGACAGTGAATGCCTCTGGTCCTGCTCCTTGCCTCAGCTTTTACATCTGGGTTGACGTCGTATGGTGTGGAACATCCCCTTGGTCAGGGTGGGTCAGCTGGCCTACTTGTGTCCTCTCCCAGGATCTCGACTGAAGAAGGAATGTTACAGTGTTGTGCTCAGCAGCAGCCAAAACATGGGTGTGTTATCAACACTCCTCTAGCTACCAATGCAGAGCACTGCACTGTGAGGGTTCCTATGGGGAAATAAATTCCTGCTCAGCCAGACCCACCATAAGCAGGAAGACTTCAGCCACACACATTTCTGCATGAGAATTACTTTAGGAAATTCATAATCCTGTTATATCGTTGTCCTGATGCACCACAGGATTCTGGCTTTCAAGTTAGAGTTAATACATTTTCTGTACAATTATTTAGGTAGTACCTGCATACTTCAAAGCACATATATGTATTATATCTCTACTAACAGTTTTTCTGAACTGTTATCAAAGTTGATTTCATACAATGATTTTAATGTAATTTAGTATCTACTTAAAAATTTCAAAGCACCATGAAATTCACATTAGTCCCTCAGCCTTTCAAGTGCTCCATTCCCCTTAGTGACCAGCCATTGAACTCTCTCCTGTTTGTTGCTATCTCCCTTGTGCTCTGAGCCCTAATCTGGACACTGTACTTCAACACGTCTCCTCCTATGTGCTGAGAAGAGATGAATAATCACATTCCTGGAGTTTTTGCCCAGTATGCAGCTGAAATTCCTCTCCCCAAGGACTGAATGTATTTGATTTCACTGGTCATCACAGCTTCTGAAAGATGATATTGGCCTCACGATGGTAGCAACCATCTCCCTCAACACCTTTGAATGCATCTTCTGAATATGTCTAGTTTACTGAATTAATCTCCAACTCAACCCTCCTTGATGAAAAATTTTATATAATGAATTAATTATATCAGTAGGATTTTGTGAGTTTACAGAACCTCCTTGTTGACTGGAGTGGTACACATGCTGCATTAGTAGAGTTTGTCAGCTTTTCAAGAAGAGATTCTTAGATGGCCACAGAAAATTGCTGGGCAGGGCTTTTACTAAGGAATTTCTTTGACAATCGTCACAGAAAGTAATGAAGTTTTATTCTATGGGAAAACTGTAAAATCTTTTTTTTTATCTTGTTTAGGCCAGCAAGAAACAAATTTAACATCCCTTCTAACTGTTCTGTTTCAAAACAGGAAATAATTGTTTTGTTTACATGAGTTGGTAGTGCTTTTGCCCTTTTACTTGACAGCCCTGCCTGTAGTGTGCTCCTGCAGATTCCAAAGTATCAGAGGTTTTTTCTTCTCCTATTTGAGAGAGTTGAAAATCTTTTGTCTTACCTATAAACATAATCTCTCACAACATGCTATTAAGAAAAAAGAGCAACTTTTAAAACACAAAAATAGGCATTCCAGAAGTTCCCAGGTAATTTCAAGCTTGGGTCTGAAAATGAAAGTCTCAAACACCAAACTAAATGAGACATACCAAGGGAGGATTTTTTTCAGTCCTTCCTGTTTTGTTGCTCTTTCTGAATTAGCTAAATATTTATTGACAAATGTAGAACTTAACCTCTAGCCTTCTGGCTAGACCTTCACATATTTTGTGGTAGATGGGATTTGGGGGGTCTTGGTCCCAGTGAACATATCATATTTACTGCAAAGATAACTAAAGGAGTAGGAAAGAAGGAGTGTATCACTACTGTATTTTGTTTGAGCCTGTTCCCTGCAAAGCTGGAAACCAAATTCAATCCTGAGCTAGGACAGGTAAATAAAGACAGTTCAAGTCTTGGTGTAAAGTCATTAATGCAACAGTAGAGCTTCATTTTCTTAAGAAAATTCTAAATTCTCCTTCCTCCAATCTTTCTTCCCCCAAAATGTAGGGGTCATCATGGCTAGGCTTCACGAACGGAGATCTGGAAAGGGCTCTACCCACATTTGCTACAAGTGCATTGGTGGCTAAAAAGGCCAATATGAGATAGGTACATCCGGTTGCAAAAACATATTTCATCAATTATCTTTGAAGATTTTAGAACTGCAGGGAAAAAATTATTTAACCTCTCCAGCTGTAGTTCCCTGTTCTAACTACCTACAGATTTTTGAAGTTGCAGCCAAGGAAGCATTTTCTTTGTTCACAGAGAACAAGTAAAAAGACTGATTACTAAGCAGGGAAGTGTCATCTTTTTCTGCATAGCTCCCTTTTCATGCTCTTGAAAATGTAGAAGCAAGTGTTGAAAAGGTCAATCTTGTTCGTGTTTCTTAATCTGTACATAAGAAAGAGCATTGCAACCTCAGGCTGACCTCCGTATTTTCTACTTAAGCTGCTGGACTAAGTGAAAATATTAAAACTGTAGCAGTTTTAGAAAGAAACTCACAAGGCGGAGACAGTAAAGAAAAGAGAGTAAGAAGAAGAGGAAAACACCTCATGGAAAGAGAAGAAAAAGATGGAGGAAAATGCCTCCAAAGTGAGAATTATAGGTGAGGCACATTGTGGGTTTGACCTTCTCTGCTGCAAAAGGGTCTATTGAGACAATAAAGATAACCATTGCTAGGTATTTTAGACAACTGTCCCTAAATATTTTACTTGGACTCTCTAGTTCTCTTACAGTTGCTGGCCACTTTATTGTTAAGTCTAATTAGTATTAAAATAGTGGCATAAAATTCAAGGGGTCTGACAGGTGAAAGGAGAGGAAAAGAGTAGAGACAGTTCTGCCAGTAACATATCAGATATTTTATTGAAGTGTTTGGAACTAATGGAATGCAGAGAATCTGTAAAGATTTCATAATAAATGTTTTAAGGTATAGGATCACATTACAGCAAGCATTTTGCCAGAGCAACCACTAATTTACCTCATTGTTATAATGCATTCTATCTTAAAGCATTTTTAGATGCTAAGACTGTCCTTGCCTAAAAATATTGCATTACAGTGCTAATGTCACCTCAAGCTCTCAAGTATAGTCAGGCAAAATTTTTAGACAGTTATAGAGCTTCATAGCCTTTCTATGCTATGACTTCAGAAAGATAAGTGAATAAGCAAGCTAACCCAGAAAATATACACCACTTTTTAGCATGTTTGTAAAGCACTTACACAAGTCTTTAATAATTAATATTTCCAAGATACATTTAAGCTGTGATTACCATTTTTCTTATGGCAAATATAATGCAAATTAGACAAAAGAAACAGTAAGACAACATCATAGATGTTGACAACAGTAAGACAACATCATAGATTAAGATATTGCTGTTCCTTCTAGTTCATTGCACGATATTGCCAATTCTTTGCCTTGACTAGCAAAGGTTGCAGTGTCTCAGAATGTCTTTGAAAGTAAAGAGGATGTCCTGATAAATGCCATTTCACATGCACTACAAGGAAGCTTCGGATCTTTTCACATGAACATGGATCAAATATGCACAGTATGACAATACCACGACAGGACGCAAAATTTGTCATCTGCACAAGCATTTCTCATGCAGTGCACAACACAATTTTTTTTTTATTTTTCCAGAAAATCCTTGATAGAAATAAGAGACACCTACGAAAATGAAAATCCCGGCAAGCTGGGTATATCCACCGAGAAACAAGGAATTCTCCATCAGTTTTTTAAAACTGCCTTTGTTAAAGTATGAGCTTACTGAGAGCACCTGTCCTAGCAACAAAATCTAGGTTAAAGAATGGAGCTAAGTCTGATAATAACACAATTTAAAAGTGTATCATTTGTTTAAAAAAAAAAAATAAAACATTAAATCAGTTTAGCTTTTGTCATGCACATGTCACATCAGCCACATGTCCATTTTTACCTTCTGTTCCACAGTTTGAAAAATAAATGGCAAATTCATTAATAATGAAGAAAGCCCAGAATATTTGTACTGTACTACTCATTTGCTTTGTGGAAAGCTCTGTGTTCTGTTTTCTGCTAAGCCTGAATATGAGAGTAAGCCTTTAAATCTCACAAAGATCAAGATCAATAATCAAATTTGTCAACTCCCTTTACTACTGTGTACTACTCTGATGAGGCAAGGACCTAGTAGCCTGCACAGTTCAATAAGATTTAAAGTATATTTTTATTTCAAGGCTAGTATAAAGAAGCTGATAAATATATTATTGAATTTGATTCACAACGTCACAAATCTATGACTATGTATGTGCATACACTATAGATTTTGTTTATATAAAACCTGTTTCTTTCTAGTTCCCTAGGATGCCACTCAGAAGAGGTCCTGATAAAACAAAGCAAAACAAAATCTTTAGTTCCTGTCTATTTAGGGTAGATACTTATGATAATCTTAGTTACCTAGTAGAAAGCACATTAACGAAAAAATAATGGCTGTTTGAGATTAAACAACTGGCTATTTAAAAACTGGATAGAATACGGTATTAAATAGTGTCATAAATCCTTTGCACAGCCTTAAAGTTATGCTCAGTTCTAGTTACATTTGCTTATAGCAATGGACAGTAAGATGCAGTTATCTCTTAACAATTGGCCCCCAACATTATCTCAACTGTCACATATGTTTAGATCTCTTACCCATAAATCCCTCTTTCATATATTTGGAAAATTACTAACATAAACTATCAGCTATCCAATAGTCTCATGTTGGGCCAACAGCTTTTCTAAACAATTTCTACTTTTTAGTTTCAAGGGTTTCTGCCCAATGATGTTTCTAATGACATATTAGCCTTTGTTACTGATCTCTTTATAATAAAGACTATCTTCATAGCTCTAAGCAATCCATTAGAAGAAAGAAATTATCCAACTGTAGAAGCATTCATCTCATTCTACGAAGACAGGCTGAAAGAGTTGGAATTGTTCAGCTTAGAGAAGAGAAGGCTCTAGAGAGACCTTAGAGCAGCTTCCAGTACTTAAAGAGGGCCTACAAGAGAGCTGGAGAGGGAATTTTACAAGGGCAAATAGTGATAGGACAAGTGGTAATGGCTCTGAACTGAAGGAGGGTAGATTTATACTAGATATTAGGAATAAATTTTTTAGTGTAAGGATGGAGAGACATTGGAACAGATTATCCAAAGAAGTTGTGGATGCTCCATCCCTGGAAGTGTTCAAGGTAAGGTTGCATAGGTTTTTGAAAAACCTGGTCTAGTGGAAGGTGTCCCTGCCCATGGTAGGGTGGTTGGAACTAGATGATCTTTAAGATCCCCTCCAAACCAAACCATTCTATGAGTCCATGATTCTACGATTCATCTGCTAAAAATAGTCCAAGAATGGACTAAATACATATAATAGTATCAGTAGCCAATGCTGAGATTGTAAGTCAGTTTGAGATTTAAATATTTCTGTCTACGTTTTAGTGAGATAATAGGTGAAATGTCTATCATTTTATTGTTAGCTCCCATGTGAAGTTAATTCAGAAAAGTTTGGTACACGCTCCCTTATCTAACTGAATATCAGGCCATTCTCTGTTTCTTGTTTCTAATTTCACATAGGTGTAGAGGAACTCATCGAAATGCTTCATTTTCAGTGCACAGCAAGCTCTGTAAAAGGTAAAACTTGATGTTGTCATTCCAATCAAAGCTAAAAGCTTTCATGAATGAGTACTCAAATCAAATTGATACTAAATGTCACTTCTTTCCTACTTCATGGTTGAAAGTGCCATGAATTTTAAGTACGCTTAACAGGAAACAAGACTGTGCAGTTTGGAGGAACTATTTAAGCTTAAGTACTGCAAATTGAAAAAAATGGAAAGCAAAAACAGAAGTATTAAATAATCTTAATTTTACTATAAAAATACAATTATTAGAGTCCAAAATGCAAGAGTTACAATACATAGATATAAGGAATTACCTAAGCACAGAAAATAGAATTTGCACTAACTTGTTCCGGAGAATAACAATGTTCTGCAACAAAATTCTGATTTCATCTAAGGGTGTCTCAAAAAAATTAAAAAAAAAAAAATAAAAAAAAGTTAAAGAAATAGATCATTATCTAAGAGGTATACCAAGTATTTCTTTAATAGAAAGTGTAGAAAATTACTTTAAACTTAACTAGATAAAGTGTATGGCATTCACCAAGCTAGGATTCAACTGGATTTGATTTAAGGAGCAACTAACTGTAACACATATTTATTTATATCATAAATAGTTTATGTTACAAAAAGAGTATGTGTAGCATATAATGCATATATAAACAATAGATATGCACATATATGCACTATGTGGAAGTGTATACAAAAATTAAGCAACTTTCTGGGAAGGGCAAGCAAAAGGAAAATATTTTCTGCTTGTTAAATATTTTCCATCTAAATATTCTGTGAACATTTACAGCTGTTAGGCAGGCAAGAAACAACAGAGATACAAAATACAGAAATCCAAAATCTCCTCTGATTTGTGTGTCATGCTAGTAAAGTATTCATCCAGTACATTATTATACACACATTTAAAAATAAAGCACTTACTTGTGCCAAATGGAAAGATGTCGAAACCCCAGAACATAAATCTGAATTTTACATTGACAGTCAAGTTAAAGCTATTAAGTCAACATTGGACAAAGAATTTATTTTCCTAAAAAGCCAAGAAAACAAATTTAAATTAGCATAGAAAATTTCTTTGTTTCATGCCTAACTTCTCTTTACTATTACTTAATCTAAATTTTGTGCAATGCATGGCACTTACATAATAGCTCAAGGGATTTGTATTTAAAGTTTCATTGCTTTGAACTCCTCTTAGTAATAAAGGATTTTAGCATGCTTTTTAAAGCACATAGATAATGACATTCTAAATACCTCTACTAAATTAGAGATGCAAATTCAAGCAATGAACACAGAGCTGCAAATAAACCACACTGAGAGGTGTAAGGGACTCTGACATGCAAATGAGCTTGATCACCACTCTAGCTCCAAGTAGAAACTTGGAATAAATCTGTATGCCTTATTTTTAATATGTTCATGTTTTCAAATAAACCAGGGCTACCTGAGTCATTAAAGTAAAATAAGTATGAGCCAGAAGGCAGTTTCTGTCATGGATATTCCCCAAAATAGTTTTTCAGCTTTATTTCGCATGTGACATTGTAGCCAAGCATATTGTATGAAACTAGTTTAGGAAAGGTGAACACAAAAGAAGCAAGAAAAACAAAAATTGGATGTGAAAACTAAGACTATACAATTCAAATTTTGACTGTAATAATAATTCAAAGGTAAGTCATTCTTTCTAATTCAACCGTTGATAGCTATCATATGAGATTTCCAAGAATCCCTGTCAGAAGACTGGGAATAAGAAAGCGAATCTATGTATTCTCATATGGACTTCTCAAGGGCCTCTGAGAAGTGTTGAAAATATCCCTTCGGTTTTGGTGCTCTGGTAGTTTGTTGTAACTGCTTTTTATTTGTCAGGCAGAACAACTGGCAAAGTGATTGTACTCAATGTGCAGCACTCTGTAATATCTGATGATGAACTTCATCTTATCTAACTGCAACTGCTTAAAAAATCACTGTCTAGAGTAAACCAGATATTGGGGCCTCTTTGGAAAAAATGCAGAGCAACAAGCATTTCTGGAAAAAGCTTGCAGACCAAAGCAAGATAAGCATAAGAGATTTTTATCTCTCCTTGTTGTTTAAAAGTAGAACATAAACAACTGGCTTAGACACCTACCTTGTACATGACAAAGGTTGGATAAGATTAATCACCCTCTTAAGAAGTACCTTTCAGACAACGTGTGGTAGTACAGCTTCCTTCTCATTTTCAATTATGTGGATGATTTCTGCCACGAACAGTGAGGTAGCCTGCCTGTGACCATGTGAGTAAGAGGATATTATGAAAATGCTGAATATATTTAGCCATCTTTGAGGGAAGTTCAGTAGTATTTAGAAATAATGAGAGACAGCACAAAATGAGAATGGATGGGTATGAAAAGTGAGTGTCTTTAAGATCAATAGTGATTCAAGGATAACAGTATGAGAACCTCTGTTCTAGGCAGTTTCAGAGAAACACTTGGTTTTCCCAAATCTAAAAGCAATGCTTCCCTTTGCCAGTTACATCAGTTTATTTCATCATTTCAGCTCTTAAACTCTGCTGCAAAGTTCTCCATTTTGTCCGTTTATATTTATACAACGTAAACTTCACAAAACTTATATTGTAAAAACTATAGGGTACACTAACACTATTCCTCAGAATAATCAGAACACTGATGCAGAAGAAATGCATGCTGCATTGGCAATGATTCATGCCCGTGTAATGTATATAAAACGCTACATTGGAGATGATTGCACTTTGCTGGACTGTATAATAGTTATGCAACATCCAAGTCAAAAGGGAGTATAAGGACTTCTGATGCAGCGACTGTCACATAAGACTCGTCTTACTGGAGTTGTCATTTAGAACATTATATTCATGTTTTGATTATGGGTAAATCTTCATTATGGAGATACAAATGCTCTTTCACAGTAGTATCAATTTTTGTCCCTTTACTGTAACTCTGATGACTCCAAAGCTGAAAAGTCCAATAAAATATTGATAAAATGTATTTTGAAAGAAGACAAATGGAAAAAATAGTGTTTTCAGTTGGCTGCATTTGCAGTCTCTTTACATTTCAGCCATCTTCATGACTTTGAAAGACCTTAATATTTTTTCTGAATATTTCAAATTTATAGTTTTGATGTCAGTACATGTTTCAGTTTTGTTTGTTTGTTTTTACAGGACCCTGACCTATACTGGACTGGGAAATCCTAGACTTCCCACTACGGGACCATAAAGCAAATATTAAAGTAAGACATTTTTGCCACTTCAAAGAAATAAACTGGCCACCAAAGGGCAACTTTCTTTGTTTATTTAAAAGAAAACCAAACTAATAGGCAAAAAAATGATACTAAGGTAAGACAACATTTGTTCACACTGGTTAGTGTCTGTTTGAGTCCAATAGCACGCTGTGGGTAGTCCAAAATAAAAGACAGGGTTGTTTTTAGCTTAGCTCAAAGTGTTTCTTGAAGGGAAACTGCAGCTTCTTTGCACAGTGGGAAGTGTCATCTGAGGTGAGCACCCTGTTCAAATGGTTAAGAATGGTACTGGATTTATGTATCCATATCCCTACATGTCCAAACAGAAACATCACTGATGTAAGCCCTACGTGTGCAACTGCAGAACTACTCCCTCTCCTTAAACTATAATGAGTTAATCTTCAGGTAACCAGAAAAGACAAAGTGAGTATCTCATGTCTCTAAATCATTGCATGACTAAAGTGAACAGTCCGATGCAAACTAGGCATGTACTATTTTTTCCTGCTGTTTCAAGTTCAAACTAATTATCTGGGCAAAGAGAGAATTTTTTTGAAAGGATGTCTGCTCTACAAGGATACCGTTCACATAAATATCATACTGTTCTCTGTGTTTCTCTGCCTTCTCTCTCCCCAGACCCCATTTCAGGCATCAGAGAATGCTTCAGGGAGTTCTACTGACAACTTGGAGACACACAAACAAGGAGCTAGTGTAGTTCAGATATTTTTTAGCTCATGACCTGCAAGAGACACAAAGAACTAAAACCTCAGCTTCTTAAGATGAATGGAAGAGGAAAAGTCACTTAGAAACATATTTTTCCCTATTAGAAATGAGGGTAAATAAGAAAAAATAGCCATTATTCTTTAAAGGTCTGCTTTTTTCAAAATATATGATAGTAAGTATGCAAAAAATTTTCAGCTCTTAATGAAACATGTAAACATAATAATTCCCATGTCCCAGTTAAAATCATTATGCTTTTTTTTCCCCTTTAATCTGCATTCACACCTTCTAAACTACATTGATCAATTAGACATTGCAGTATATTTTTAAGATTGCAGTGGTTCTTTACAGATAAGCATTACTCTAAAGTAGATAAATTGCAGATGAAATCTGCAAACATGTTTTCTGGCTTGAAATGACAGAGCTCCCTCCCTTTTAATTTCAAGAAGTAAGCATGAAGCCAGGGGGCAGAGATCTGAATTCTCATTTTGCCACTTACCTCTCTGCAAATGAATTTGTTAAGTGGAAAGGATATCTTCTTACTTTGGAGATATTAGCTGAGCATATTTCTATTAAAGATACTGTAACCAGGGTAGGTATTATTAGAACAGGCACTAGAGTAGAGCCAGCTGAATACTGAATAAGTACTTAGGTTGGTGCTAAGAAAGTTCCCTTCATCCACATTTTTACAACATTTGCTTTCTATTACTACTTCTAAAAGCTGTTATGCAAATATCATGTTTCTGATGCCTGTCCTCAGTGATCATTGCATTAGTCCAAAAAAAACCTTTAAAATTCAACAGTACTTCTTCCAAGCTACAGCAGCAGGGTGTCTTTCAAATGAATGCAGCATGTAGCAAAGTTGCAGTGCTTATGTTCAAGGCAGGTACCAACTCTAAAAGCAATTTCACAGATGAAAGACAAGTTATCAGCAGCATTACAGGTGTACTGGCGTATTTTTTTTGGAAATTATCTACCATATTCCATAGAATAATGATAAAATGAAAATCTACGAGGCCCTTTACCTCTGCAACTAACTTCATATTTAGCTACCACAAACCATTAAATTATACCTCTACCAAGAAACTGAATTACAATGACCCTTCACGTTGCTTTGTAGTGCTGAGCTGATTGACAAAGTGACTAAGTCATGCTTCAAATGACACGGGAGATAAGCATTACTCTCCAGAGCGGCTGTAAGACTGTTACTGTTGTTAAGTATATCTTCAAAATACATGACTTGCCTACTGAGTTTGCGTGCATCTCAAGCAAACATTTTCATTATCTTTTCAGTTCTTCTTCCAAGCCCTAGAGGAAACGTGTGCCTCAGCTTTCATGGTTCAAGATGTAAATTTCTAGTAGCAACCGGAGACAAGCAATACAATGTCTGACTCCAGCAGCCAGTGTCATAAGCCAGATCTCATTTGACTGGATTTCTCTTCCTAGTTTCCACTCAAGCTAAAATGCAGATAAACAGTGACAAGAACTGGCATTAGTTTCTGTGTTGACTTCATTTTATCTAAGTCAGAGATGCATGCAATATCTGTGGAAAATACTAGTCTTTGTACAAAGCAGCAGTTATTACACTTAAAGCATGCTTAGACCAGTACTACACACAGTGTAGTACAGTGCTTTGTACAAAATTGACTTTTAGATGGAAGAAATAGTTTCAAACTGAAAAATTACTCCTTGATGTCTATTCATCAATGCTACGTTTGCCACAGTAGGGAAAAAAAAATATTATGCCATTATACACAAAAGACTAAATTCTTCTTTGGTTTTCAAACACAGTAGGAGGTTTTTGAGGGAATAGTATTGCTATCTATTATTCTTGTTTGTAAGAATATGTTTGTAAGGTAGAAAAAATTGAACAAATGAGATAAAACCTTAGGCAAATGATCAATTTAGAAACCTTCATTAAATTTGGAAAAACAAATGATAATTGCTGAAGAGTACAGTCTGGTTTATACTTGTGACTGAGGACCTCTGAATGAATGCTGAGGAACTCATTTAAAATATCTGCTTTGAATTTCTCCTCCCCACAATGAATGGGTTCCAAAATGCATTACTGGACTTGCAAAAATGGACTTCTGCTAGAAACTCAATGAAAAAGCTACAAATTAAAGGAATGATTTTGGGAACCAGAATTTACATAGGCAATGGGTGCCTCAGAAGAGAGCTAGGTTTATGGGTGATAGTCCTGCCATAACAGACAAATGGAAATGTTGTATATCATAGGTGATTTGAAGTTTCCCTACTTAATGGGTAGAATTCTTTGGCCTTTGCTTTCTTTATGACACCTGCATTAAACGTATCTCTGATTTCTTCTTCCGTCTCTTTTCCTCTGCTCTTTCTCATTTAGTTTTTCACTGACCTCCATTTCTTTGTCTTCCCTGTGTTCTCTTTATACTTTTTTATGAAGAGATTCCATCAAACTGGTTCAGTCATTTCCCTTCTAAGGCGTTTTCTGCACTTGAACATATCATTAACTTGATATTAACTCATGCCACACAACAACATCATCGTCTGTTAGTAAAAAACCACCATGCAGAGATTGCTAATTTTTGTCTTGAGAACTAGTAAACTTTGTAATGGGAAAGAAGGGGGAAAAAAAATTGAACAGGCACATGCAATCAAGTCGGGAACAAAACGGAGCTAAAAGGCCCTGAAAGCCCAGAGCTTCATGAATAAGTAAGCATTTAGTCTCTAACCTTGGATTGTTTGCATTAAGTTTAAACACTGTTTTTAAACTTTTTATGAAATTCACAAACTTCACAAAGCAAAGCTGTTTAATTAGTAAAAGCTTCACACAGTGAAGTACCAAAGAATGCACCTAAGAACCAGCATTTTCAGCTTACACAGCAATATAAACCACTCTGCTTTGCCTTTGAAAGGCAGAGCTCTAGTAGGGATTCAGGGGCACTCTGCCCAGGAGAAACTTGTACAGTCTGACAGCCATTCAACAGGAATGCGTAACGCTAATTTGAAAGGGTAAACTTGTTTTCTAAACACTGGACTAAATTTTTCTAGTTGCTATGAGAAAGCCATGGTCTGTAACATGTCTGGTGTTGGGGTTTTTTTGATATTCTGAGAATTCTCGAATTAGAAAGATCTTGTTCATTAACACTGGAATAAAAGAGTGTTTCTCACAGTCTTTCTTTTGTCCAGTAATAAACACAATCCAGATTATTCTTTTCAAGGATTGAAATAAATTGTTTAAATTGCACCCATTAAGTGTGCTTGAAACCCAACTGACTCATTAATAGGATAGAATGAAAAAAAAATAATTATTCCTTGTCCTTTTTAATGTTCAGGAATTCGGATATGGGGGATTTGGATTAAAATCCTGTGTTGTTTTTGCTTTAGCCTTGCTTTGCAAATCAAAATGCTTCAAACCTCTATTCAATAATCTTCTTTATACATAAAGTATTTTAAAATTCATTTTTAGGGTTGTTTTGGTTTTGTAATTTTTTCCTAAAGGGGAAACATTTCTGATCAGTGTCCAAACAGGTCTGTAATAAACATCAGAACAAAAAAATTGAACTCTATTTTTTCGAAAAAACTCATAATGCTACCTGAAAGACATACATCAGTCTCACTCTTCAGATGATGAAATGGGTCTACGAAAACACAAGGCATCAATGCATATAACTGGAAACCTGCATGTGATCTGCAGTAGCTCTGCTCATGTCAATAATTAAATCAAAATGTGATTTCATATCAAGGAAAAGCTTAATACACAGTCTCCTGGCTATCTGCTCCTAACTGTGGTTAATTTTCTGCTTGTGGAACTGCTGTTTCTGATGTAATTTTACAGTACAGTTTGTAGAATTTAAGCTCCCAAAATCAAATTGGGACCATCTATTTCACAATGAGTCATTTTTTATTCACAATTCAAGGATTATTTTTCTGTTATTTAGTCTCCTAAAATTATCTCCTTTATCATTTTTTCTTTCTTCTCTGTTCCCTGTTAATTCTGTTCTTATCATTTTAATATGATTTTGTTCTCTATCAAAGAATTGCCAATGCAGCTTACTTGATGATCAAATGGACTAGATTATCTAATTCATCTTTATCATCTTTCCTTATTTGAAGCATAAATCACATCTTCACTCATAAATGTATTCAGATCTACAGCTAAAAAGTTATAGAATTAGCCCAGGAGATACAAACTTCCTTCACGTTTTTCCCAGCAAAATTCTTTTTTTTTCCTCTGGAAGTTTTCTGACTGTTGCCAACAATTTAGTCAGAAACCAAGACATGAAAATAACCTCATATCTTATTTATTCAGGAAGAACACTGAGCTAAAACTCTCTAAGCAGACTGTATATGGCAATAAGAATTTTTCGATGGACTATTTCTGTAAAGAAGAAAATCTTAATGAGACACATCACTGCATGCAGCTTCTCACATTGCGTGCTGGAGCCTCAAATATAAGGGGTTTTTTCCCCATCAAACCAAAACTACACAATATAATTGGTCTAAAATGACAAGTTCCTGTCTAGAGATAAGAAGGATTCATTCTCTTAGCTCTGCCTCTGACTGCATCTTGCTTTCTCCCTATGCAAAGTGATGAAAATGTTTAAACTTTTTTATAGTTCAGTTTGAGATCTAAGAAAGAAAAGAGGAATGTAAATGTCAAGTATTATATTAAACTGCCTATATATCTTCTTGGTAACATAGCTGTTTGTCAAAATAGTATTCTGGAGGCAGCCACAGACAAAGGAAAAGAGTACAAGTGAGCAAGGAGATTCACTTTATTCCATAAGTCCTTGTGATACAGTCAGAGCAGAGAGGGAGACAGAGAATTAAATAGGGACTACTGTTTCTGTGAAGGATAAAAACATAAATATTTTCCCAACATATAGTATATTTTCAAAAGGGAATTCATGTGGAACAAATCTATGTAAATTTTATTGATAGCTAAAACATCAGGAGGTGTCTCCTAAGATACAATTTAAAACACAGTTCTGATACCAACAGTTCTCACTGACCTGAAAAATTTTCATTTTTTTATAAACAGAAATGCCTTGAAACAGCAAGGTGGAGTTTTTCTTTCAAATATAACTCCCCAGTGCATATACTTACTTTAGAAGTCTTGTATGCCTGAGAGTTTGATTTTTCTTTTCTGGTTTGGTTGGTTGGTTGGTTGGTTTTTTACCTGGCTGAATAAAACCACTTCCATTCACCTGCAAACCTTTTCTTACCTCTGTTATCAGACTATCACAGCTGTAACAGCCACAGCTGTTTCATTCTGTTGTATTAACAGAGTGCAAGAAGGCCCTTAAAGTCACTGAACTTTCCCTTGCCTTCATGGCTATTCATTTGCCATCCAGCCTGTGAGTCAATACAAAGGTAGGATTTTATTCAGCTTGCTAGATTAGGGCAGCCCTATTTAAACAATAGATCATAAGACATTATGCAGCAAGGCTAAAATCGCCTTGTTGCCTTCTCCTCAGAGCTCACCTCAGAGAAGCAAAATAAATAGTGACATAACTAAAGAGTTCTACAGATGGTCAGGCAATAGGCCGAGCAACTAACAGGAGAGAAGAAACAGAGTCAGGGCTTCATCTTAGCCCTGGGGAGTCCTTACAGACCACAGAATCATATTGTCCACCTCTTACTGTAGAAAATGCTGCAGTATGTGAGGCTTTATAGACACAGTATCAGTTCCAGCATGTCAATATTAATGACATTTTGAATCAAGACTGGAACCCAACCGACAAAGACCAATTCTCCTTGTTGACTAGGGAATATTTTATATAACTAACTTTCATTTAGAATTCTTCAGTGCTGGCTTTCCTACCTCGTAGCTGTGAGCTGACAAAGCTACAAATGAGCCCTCCTGTAACAAAACAAAACAAATCAAAACAAACCAAAACCACTTAAAAATCATAAACTGGAATTCCTCATATTTTTTAAAAAACAAACACAAGAAGGTAAAAATGGAAAGCATCAGTAAAGAACATCACTTCTACTGCACTCCAGCTGAAATTTAACTTTGCTTTGTTATCTTTTATATTTGTTTACTACCTTTGCTGGGGGCTGAGAATTTTTTAGCCACGAAATTAAACAATTCTTGTAGTTTCTTTTGCAGAACAGTAATAATATAGACTCCATGACTTAGTTATGCACAGAGCTTAAGCAATTTCTTCAAGTAGCTAAACACCATTATGTATAATTTGTTATATACTCAGCTTTTTTCTTCCTGGAGTTCCACAGTTCTGTGTTCCCTTTAGCATTATGGTTATCTTGTGTTGAATCTATCCATTTCCATATGGAAAGAGATCTGAATGACTTGGCAAGACCATTTGTATGTCAGGACAAGAAATGCAGATCACCTGTGAAAAGCTAGAAATGGTTACATGAAAAGAAGTACAATAAAAATGCAATTATGAAAAAATACAGTAGAAAGTATCTGCCCTAATACAAATTAGATATCTCATTATGGATAAGGTAAAATCCTGTCTCCTCTAACAGAAAATAATAGACAGGCACTAGTAGAAGGAAATTTTCTTCCCCACAGATAGCTAACTAAAGTACTGAGCTTAGAATGACTCACCTTTTGAAGATGTTTATTGTTTGACTGTAACTACCTCAGGCACAGATGAGGTAGTTCTCAATATCTAAAAATAGGTCAAACTCCTCCTACACCCATGTCACTGTTACAGAACTGTCGGATATGTAACCCTGCAAAAATCAAACAAGTATTAAGGTGATACTAAATTTATTTAGCTTTAATGATGTTATTCCTCATCTAATGTTCCCAGTTAAAGAGTTTCACAGAGAATGTTGAAAAAATAGAAAGATTTGAAATAGTGACCTGAGGGCTGGACTGCCTGACATACAATGACAGGTCTGTATGAATTTGCAGCTCATCAACCACATTTATTATTGGCTTTTTGCATGTTATGAATTCATGGAATCCACAAAATTACTCTAGCTCCACTGACATGGCTGGAATTCTTCTTAAGAGCAAGAATTTACTACAATGTGATCAGAGCCCCACAAATGCTCTAGAAAACAGTCATTTGCATCACTCATACAAATCTCTCTGCTGTTTAATATGATCATCTGTTTCTGAATCAGGCCATATGTCTTCTAATTAGGAAAATCTGAAACTTGCTCCCCCAAAACTCAATGAGCAATATCTGCCTACTTTGTTTAGTAATAACCTTTTCACCACAAAGACAGACAAGCCTTGAAAGATTTTGCCCAATGAGGCAGTGTGATCTCTGTCCATGGATACTTTGAAGTCCACATCAGGTAAAGCCCTGAGCAATCTACTCTAACCTTATAACTCATCATGCTTTCAGCAAGAGGGTGGATATTACCCTGAGGTCCCTCACAGCCTGAATTACCTTATGATCCCACAAGCAGCAAGTCACAGCTCAAAACCAAAAAGTGCCTAACACTTGCTTTTCTGATATGGTGGAACATCCTTCTGGCTGGCTCTGGGCTCTGAAAGAAAGATATCCTCTGTTGCACATAGTTCTTTGAAGACTTTTCTCACCATGAAAGGATTTTCTTGAACCAAGAGTATCCATCTATTCCATTTTGTGCTATGAGGTCATACCAACAACAACTCAACAACGTAGAGAACCGTAATAGAAATAACAAAATTATCATGTTTGAAGGATGGAATTTAGCATCTGGTCTGAGAAAAATGGAAGGAACAAACATCAAGAGAGGGTATATCAGAATGCAATGTAAAAGCATGGCCAAAACAATATTGCTGCCAAACTGAGAGCCATGAGATGTGAGGAAGACTTGATAGTTGGCATCCAGGCCTCTGAGAGGTATTCTGGGCAGACAGCCTGAATACAAGGCTCCTGGTATATAGAGTATATGGGTAGGAGAGTCTGATTGTGAATTAATGAAATAAATTTTGCTTAAAAATAAACCCACCTTCTCCTGTAAATCTGGCATTGGTATTTGCTATATTGCTGTTATTCCTATAAGAAGACAGACTGAGACTCCTCAGGGACACAGCCACGACAATGTGCACACAGGAAGTGGGAGTGCAGAGAATTTTAGGCCGCCACCTCCCTTGTGTTATGACCTGCCCCTGAAGGGAAGGGTAATCCAGGTTCTTGTCAATAGATCCCTTGGGGCAGTTTAGAGTGAAATGACATTGAATGAGCAGTGTTTGTAAATGTATATACGTAGGGTTTATTTTAGAACAATTTTGGTTGCAATAGAAAGCACGTATTGTTATTGTTATTGTTATCTATAGTAATATAGTAATATAGCAATATAAAAGCATTAAAATACTAATTAAGAAAATGTATAAAGAAAAAAGAAAGAGAGAGAAGAAAGGGAGAAAGGAAGGAAGAAAGGAAGGAAGAATGGAAGAAAGGAGGAAAGGAAGAAAGAAAAGAAAGAAAGAAAGAAAGGATTACAGTAAAAACATCACTATGCATGGATCTTGTGACAAGACTTGAATGTTGCAATTTACTTGTCTGTTGGTCAAGGTGATGGTCTTGATCTGTCGAGGGTGGGGAGGAAAGAAGCTCCTGAAACACAAAGTCCAGTAGGTTAATATACACTTAGGTTCAGGTGGGAACACCCTGGTACCTCCCCTGTATGTGGGGGGATTTGTCAGTCCTCTGGTGGAAGGCCTCAGAAATTAGTCTGGGAGAACTTGAAGGATCTTTGATGGTTTATGACACCTTCTAAGGCATGACAGCTGCCTCTCATGTCAGCACAGTTGAGCCAGTAATGCCCCATCAGACCTTCTCTGCGTGTAGGGGTGGGGTTTTACTACTCAGCAGAGGACAATTACCCTGATAAAGAAGCAGGATCTGCTTCTTACTGACCTCAAAGCTCAGCTTCAGCAAAGCACTTTCATACCTCCACAAATGGGCAAATCTTTTCAGTCATTAACCATTAATAGTCCAGTTTCTAACACCTTGGATTTGCCAGGTGAAGTCAAAACAGCCAGTAAGACTCCCAAGGCACCAAACCAGCTGTGTTCAGGGAGTTTTATACTCAGTGCATGGAGGGTGGGCCACACCACACTTTGAACACTGTGATTCTGTACAGGAAAAAGATATTTAAAATGCTTTTTTATTTGTTCAAGTCTCAGAATTCTCTTTCAGTTGGTCATTTAAATTATGTTTTCTTTTCTTGTTTTTTTAGTATGAAAAAGGAGCTCTAGCTACAGGAGTTTAAATTTTTCAATAATGAACTGTATTTTTCAGTTCAGCAATTAGTCTATCCAAGCAATTTTGTACTATACTTTTTCTGCCAATGGCTACTATGCTGCTCTGGATTTTAGTATCAGGAAATTTTATCTCTCTATTGCACATCTCTTCCTCTGGGTCATTGCTTTACAAAGTGAACAGAATTGCTTTAGCAGTCATTCCCTCCTCTGCTCATTTATTTAAAACATTTTCTCTCTTGGAGTTCCAAACCAGTAGGTCAGCACTGTAATGTATTCACCTACTTTGTAGGTATTTCAAAAAGCATTCTTGCACCTGCAATTTGAAAGCAGGAAATAAGGTTTCATTTGCCTTCTCTAATGGGAATTGCTTTGCTAATAGCCTGTGTAGTACTTTGAAAATGCAGCTGTAAATTAATGCATGGACATATTATCTCTATGACTTTCTCTCATCAGTTTTTTTGTTAGCTCTTTTCAGAAAAAATGTCAAATATTGACTATAAACTCTTTTTTTACATAAACATACTGATATACCTAATTAAATTCCTGTTAACTAGATAGTAGTCTAGGGACTGTAACAGATTAGTGTTTCTGATGTATTCACAATGTAGAATTCTAACTTAAATATCCGTTTCCTGAAATTTCCTTAATTCACTTTCAAAATATAGATTATATGTAAGACTCTTTTTTTCCACCAATTCCACCATCTGCTTCCAAATGTACATGTACAAAAATGTACCTTTCTTAACCCAATGCAAACTCATACCCTTGAAGCACCCCCTTTTGGTGATAAAGGAAAAATAAATTTAAAGCAAAGGACAATTTAGATAAAACTTCCCCATCCTTCAGTGCCCAGTGAAGTCAACCTGAGTTTATGATGTCAAAGATCCATTTAAGTGCAGATGTCCTCGGGGCAGATCTGCATGTCTGCAAAGAGGTTCTCTACTTACGTAAATATGTACAAACCAAATGGCAGAAGTTTCTTTTAGCCCCTTATTAACTGAGGTTCTTCACAATTTATTCTTTTGCATTTTTCATCATGTTGATTTTAATTGCATAGGTTGTGGAATAGATTTGGCAGGAGATTACATGACAAGTATCACCCACAGGCTTTCTTAAGGAGCTGTCATCTCTACAAGGGTAGCAAACGGTACAAATAGTCTCTAGACATTAAATTTCCTTTCCAGTTTACTCACTGAGGCATTGAATCTATCAATAAAGCAAGAGGCTCAAAGGGAATAAATGCCACTTGTATCCTCACATGCAGGGGGTGTTAATTGACTGTAAATGCACCTATTGCTTCTATTTTATGTGTGAGACATAATAAAAATCTATTAACTTTAATAAATTTATGTTTTGTTCATTTTTTAAAGAAAACTCTGCTGCAGTACAAGTAAAGTGCTATAATTTTTATGTTGCATCATATTGGTTTCTACTTCACTTGACAGCTTGTGGTGAACATGAACTTTCCTGTATACATTTTATCAAAACAGGTAAAAAAATTTGCTTGAGAGCTTTGACTTCAGCTGACCATTACACCTGATTTTGCAAACTAGTTTGTATCCTTTGACAGCTAAAAAACTCTCACGCTTCTGGCATGAATGTTGCTTTTTGTTATAATTGAGCCTTTAGTATGCAATATCACATGTAAAACCAACAGTTTGTTAAACTAACAAACACATTGAGGGGAAAACAAGTATGTTTTTACTTGCCTGAAAACTGATAAATAGTGTTCCTTTAAACTGTAAGAAAAGCTGTAAGACAATTTGCCAGGAAAGCAGTAAATAAAACAAAGCACAACCAAAAAAACGAAACCCAAAAGTAGTCTGCATGATAATTATACATTTTGTATATTACTGTATATTATAGTACTGTTGCAGTCAGTATTTTTTCTTTTTTTTTTCCTCATTCTAAATACATTATGTTTGGGTCTAAGCTGAAAAATGATAGATTTAAATTGTATATTAGAAAGAAGCTCTTCACTGTGAGGCTGGTGAGGCCCTGGCATAGGTTGCCCAGAGAAGTTATTGACGTCTCATGCCTGGAAATGTTCAAGGCCAGGTTAGATGGAACTCTGAGAAAGCTGATCTAGTGGAAAGCATCCCTGCCCATAGCAAGGGAGTTGGAACTAAGTGATCATTAAGGTCCCTTCTGACTCAAATCATTTTATGATTCTACGATTCTATGTTTTCTGTAGGGCTGAGTATAACGCATGAGCACTCCCTTTTTCTCCATCTTGAGCTCCAAGTGATGTTACTGATAAGCCCCAAACAATTTTGGTTTCTGAAAGGAATTTTTCAATATTTGTGCGTAAAGATCACCTATCCTTTTAGTAAAAGAAAAGAAGTTACATGATCTAATTACTTTGTAAATGTTTTGCAGATTGTGGAAAGAGAGAGACAAAAAAATACACAAAGCACTTGGTACCCTTTTGAGCCCAATTCTTCAGTTTTCTGGAGCCCTAATCTAATTAGGCATAGACTTATTCAAAAACAAATAAAGGATACATCAACACTGTCAAATAATTTTGCAATCAAATTTATCCTGGAACCTTGGTCTCTTTTTTTGTGTTAATCAGTATGGATAGTATACTGCAGCAGACAAGTTTTATTCCCTTTCTATACAGTCTTGCAACAATATACCAGCAAACTTTATCTCCTCGAATGCCATCACACACCTTCATTTTCATGTTAAAAAATACACCACTCTGGTCAGCTGTGTTCACTTTGAATTAAAAAAAACCAAA
This sequence comes from Chiroxiphia lanceolata, assembly GCF_009829145.1. Lineage (NCBI taxonomy): Eukaryota > Metazoa > Chordata > Aves > Passeriformes > Pipridae > Chiroxiphia > Chiroxiphia lanceolata. The sequence goes on along the minus strand of NC_045638.1, from coordinate 64,437,188 downwards.
CCAATGACACACACATAAAAAGTACTTTTTTTAGTCTTTAAATCTATACTTGGGGTTTAGAGTTGATGCAAAAGCAAATCTTATACAGTATGGATATGCCCAGCCTGTCTGTGAGAGAACTTGCTTGGGCATGCAGACACGAGAATTCATCTCCATCACCTTCAGTTTCAGAGCTCACCGTCCAAGGTAGAGATACTTCATAATGTAAGCCTTCCCAAAATAGGGCAGGCTCCCACTGATCAATCTTCCCAACAGGGAAGGACTCACCCAACAGCTAACAGGAAGGGTACTGGTGTCGTATAGTAGGGTTGTGTTTCTTTCTGTAATTTATGTCATTGTTATTTCTAGTAACCACTTTGTAGATCCCTTCCTACTATGTTAGAAATTAGCAACAGTGAAATTAGCAGAGTGTAGTTGGCAGAGATAAGAGGCAAAACAGCAGAATAGCCCTTAGCAGACCAATGGTCGAAGTGATGAGCTTCTCCTCATGACTCTGCCTTATGAGAACCCGTGTTTTGTCTCCCCATATGAGAAGCACTTATTCCCAGGTTGGAGTGGCTGCCCGGGACCATCACAATGGGTCTCAAGCTAGGAAAACACATGCAACAGAGCATGGCAAGTGGGAGATATATGAGCTTACATTCCACCCTTAGTGTGTAACATTGTGGCATATTTAATTACTGAGTACAGATTTTGAAATGTTTAAGAAACATATAATTAAAATTAATCAAGAAGTGTTCTTAAGATACTCTGTTTTGACATAATGTATAAACGGATCATAGATAGACCTTGTTTATTGTGTAAGTGGATTTGAAATGTAATGTTACTTACTCCCTTAGGAGTAAGTAATATTTAATGTGTTGACACCATTCTGCAGCCACCTGTCAGTTACTGATTAGACAGGATATGTAGGAAAGAAAAGGTATCTTTTGCAAAATATAGGAACAAAAAATGTCACTGAAACACTGTTGTGTATTTCCTTTGGAAACCTTAATTTAAGGTAATAACAATTCTTCAGGAGTGAGCAGCACTTTTCTAATTGTTTGTATTATCTCGTTACCAGTGTTTCACAACAGGTAGTAGATAGATTGTAACTGGAAAATCTCTAAAGACTCTAGACAGAAGCATAAACACACAAGAAAAAAAATATAATTTCAGTGATTACCTTCCAAGGCTTTAATAAAAGTAGTTAAGGTCTGATTTAAAAGCCTCTCCTCTGATGGTAATAGCCTATTTGTCAGATGTTATTATACAATGAAAATAGTCATTGTGCAGTAAAATGCTTAGCATTTAGCACTAACTGCTAGATTTTTTTTATTTTTTTTCCTCTTTAGATGTTTGTATCATGACAAGTAGTAAAAAGGTGGCCTGAAGACTGGCTGCCTAACCTCAAATACATCAAGCTTTAAAATAAATTTGTAACTGCATGCTTATTTATATATTGAAGGAAAAGCTACTGCATATTGAAAAATAAGAAGTCTAAGTGGAAATGTGATACAATTCTCAAAATTAAAAGGATTTATATTTACCCTAAATAAATATTGGACTAATGTTTTATCCATCAAAAAATTCGCCTTTGAGTTGAAATGATCTTTTCCTTTTGGCTGAAATTGGAATTTCATTAATGGACATATTTCTATTCTAGCCTTAAATATATTATATAACTTACACTATATTTAATTCTTAATAATTATAAATTATAGTCATACATTTAACTGTCATGTTATAAAAACAGAGTATTACAAACAATTAAAATCTTGATAGCACCCAGAAAAAGACATTGAGTATTTTTCTGATCTATTTTTACATTTATATTAGAGTTCAGTCAAAGGGAGTTTAAAGGACTCAGATACAAACACAGTACTGGTCAGAACTCGAGCAAGAGGAATCTAGTTTTCACTAAGCTTAAGACAGTTGGATCATATTCAGTCTTTTAGAATAATATATTCTTTCTGTCTTCTATAGAGCCTTCTTACACTTCTATAGAACCTTATGAATGAGTCATATCTTACGGTCTATTTATTTTACTCCTTTTATGGAATATAAGATATTCTGATCACTAGTGTATATGTGTTAGAGAAAAATTAATATTAGCTCTCTCTAAGGAGGTAATATTGTAGTATTTAAAATCTCTGTGATTTTTTCCCATAAATTTGCATTACATTAGACAGATTATAATATAATAGTAATTAAAGAAGCAATACTTAAAATTTAGTTTTAGTACACAGAAATTGCAATACTTCTTTATTTACCTTCATTTTATTTACAATTATTTACCTTTATTTTATTTACAATGAATTCTTGTGTATGATCTTTTTCTAAACCAGCAAAACCCAGTGCAATATCTATAACTGTTTTGGAACAAACTCCAAATTATATTTTCCCTCATCAGCTGTTACTGTATAAATAACACAGATACTTGCTATTCAGTGCATGCAATGCAATAGACACCTCACATCATTTACTTAGTGCAAGACAAAGACACTTTTTTCTTCTAAAAATCCTTACCTAGAATAATCAGTCTGAAGTGTGTCAAATTTCCTGTGAAAAGTACCAGCATTTTCTGTATGAATGACAAGATATGCACTTAATTGACAATGAATGCATGCAAAAAAAATGGGAATGTTATCATTGCATAGAAATAATAAACAGGAAAAAAATTAAAGGAAAATGTTGAACTATAGTTAAAATTCAGTAACAATTCCCTCTGGGTAAAAATGTTTTAAAAAAAGATTTTTTTTTTATTTTAAAAATACTTAAGAAGACTTTTAGATTTATTTACCTACCTCACCTAAATTTTTCAAGAACTTATTAGCTTATATTTATTCAAAATAAAAAGCACTATTAATATGAGATAAAATGTTTAATGCCTTTATTACTATAGAAAGTACTGGTTCATTTTTAACATATTATCCTTGAATTTTCTCTCCATCATTATTTCTAATTTAGTCTTTCCTAATTTGCAGTAACAGATTAACTTGCTAATATTCTATAGGAATAGAAGGGCACACAAAAGCCGTGTTTGGATTGGCTGCTGAACACGGGGAGGCAGTGTTTTGCTGACTTTTTTAGATAAGAAAGGACCTTCTGCTGTTGGACTGATAGCAGAAAGAATTGTATCTAACAGAACAACTTTCCAGTAAACTAAGCATCCTCTAAAACCATTTCCAGATAAATGCACAATAAAAAAAAGGTTAGCATTGCAAAAATTTGTTAGGTTATCATTGCCAAAGTTTTTGTCAGATTACGCAGAAAATTCCTCAAAATTTCACAATAAACTTCTTTAATTCCACAACAAATTTAGCATCACATACAATACTTAAATATAATACATATCTGGTTTTATCCTGAGCCAGGAAGGAATTGTATGGCATTACTTTCAACACAAAGCTACAGATATGTTGCTGAATATGTCCATCATGGAGTACAAATCAAGGGGAGTTATGCAGGCTTGTGTCCACCCTCCTCATATCTTGCCCCATCAATAACAGATTGGACACATTAAGACCTCATAGGTTTCAGCTGCGAGTCTCCTGGCTTCATACTGTGCTTTTGTCGTCATAAGACAAAACCGGATGAGAAAGAAATAGATTGAATGCTGTTTTCAGCTCAAATGTCGTAAATAATTTGAGGACTGTGCTGTAGCCAAGTAGACTTGTTTTCTGAAAACAGGAAGATGTGACTGTATTACATAATCAGCACGTTGTCAGTAGGGTGAGTGATGGCACTTGAAGGTGCAAAGCATTCTGGTGTAATACTGAAGTGCAGAGGGTGCAAAAACCTGGGGTAATCTCAGCCACATTGCTTACTTGGGATGGATCACTTATAATTCCTATACTATCCAGGAGAAAAAGGTCTTCGTTTCTTCTAAACTGCCTTTTTCAAGTAATGCTCCTCACCCATGTGGGTTCCATGACTTTAACACAGCTGGTTAAATTCACCCTGTCCAGCTAGGTACTTATATTTGAGGTACTAAAATGCTATAAATCTACTTCCTTTTAGCACCAGAGTCTGATGATTTTGGACCACTTTTTCAATGTTGCCTTTTACTCTCACTGTATGAACAAGTGATCTCAAGAAACATGAGATATTTTGAAAAGCTAATAATTTATGTTAAGCACTTAACTGATAGAGTGAAATTCTAAAATCTGCCTTTAACTCACACAAAGTCTGTCACAGTTGCATTAACTATAACATTCTGACAATATTACCAATTTCTCACTGCATCCAAATATCACAAGTATTATCTAGATAGTGACTGTAAAACAGCTTTACCCCAACTAAGAAAATCAAAATTTTTCAGGAAACCCTTAAGGCAGTCGCTTAAAACCCTGACTGAAAGTCATTGAAGTTTGGGAGACTGTGCTCAGGACATAACTCTAGTGGTTCCCCAGATTCAGGATGAAAGATAGCATCTAATGATTGTGCTGTACAGAGAGTAGCATCTGGATTTCTTCTTTAACTAGATGGAAATACAAACATAAACTCAAATCTGTATATAATCTCTGTCGATAAATCAAATACATTTATATCCCAAGTAAAAGACCCCTGTGCTTTCTAAATTCCCAAAAGCCAAATATCAGATTCAATTTTCATCAAAGATATTAAATACAAACATTTTAGTTATGGAAACATAAGAAAACATATTGCTAATTACCTTAGATATAATATCTTTTGGGAATATTCCTCTTTTATTTTTTCTCTCTTGACACTCTGTATGTGCTCTATCAGTTGTTTATTGAAACAATAAAAGGTACAACCTTTAATCTATTTTCTACTGGACAAAACCAATTAATGTATTATACCTTCCGAAGAAGAGTAAATTGCAATATGGTGTTGAATTTGCTATCTCAAGAAAGCTGATAACATGTCAAATGTTACCCAACAGAGTTTTTGAAAAAGAATTTTGCATAAGTAGAAGTGATTTTCAAAGCAAAAGAAAAGAAACTAATGACTGTTTAAAAGGCAGACTCATTGTGTTCTTACTTATGCATTCATTACTGCCAACATTTCAGCCACAATACAGTGCTTCATTGTCTTCTAGTGCTTGATTTAACGTTAGCATATAAATTCTGCTATCATAACATTACTTACATTTAAACTGAATTTGACAACACTGCAGATCACAATGTAAAGCTTGAAAAAAACGTTGCACTGAGGTAAAACCATCTTGCATTCATTAGGTAGCAGTTTTTAGTATCTGAGAATGAAAGTTATACCACAGCTTACAACTAGTACTGAATTTCTCATGTTAGAGACTTTAATAGCACCCTCTCAAGGTTCTAAAATTGCAGCCTGAGACTTACAGAGTTTTTCTCAACTTCCTTTCATCCTTTAAGAACTTTTAGTTACTTTTCTGTGAGGCAAAAGCTACCACAGAGACTTTATGATTATAGACACTCTCATATCTTTTCCAGGAAATCTCGGGCCATTTGCAGTTTATTTCCATGACTCACACAGAAGTTTATTCAGCAAGTCTACATATAAAAGCTGTAAAAGGTATTGATGAAGTAATAGTTTTTGTCAGTATTATACCACATTCTACAATTTTCCTAAATCATTGAGAGTAACCCTCATTAGAGTTCTCAGCTATCCAAGATTGATGTCCGAATACTCAGAGGAGTCTCCTTTTAAAACTTTGTATAAGTGCCCAAAACATTTTTGAACCACATAGTCTATTGGGACATAGACTTTGTTGCCGTGGGATTTAGGTGCTGAAAAAATCTCCCGAAGCAATTAATTAGGGGTGAGATAAGAAAGGGTTTATTTTGCCAAGGCAGAAGATGTTACAAGACGCGCGCCCCCGTGCCCGAGAGGTTACATTTTATAATACTATCCATCCAATCCTAGATGTGTCCACCCTGTGGCCTTTACTCTGGTCCACCCCAGGGTCCACCCCCTGAAATGGGTCTGGGGTGCATTTCGGGACCACCTACTTCATCACCTTCACCATCATCAGAGTACAAAGGGTACATAGTTACCTAATTCTTGACTTCATTCTGTGGTTTAGGCCCAGATATGCTGTTCTGTCAACTGTCTAGGCCTTGCCTTGACAAAAGACTAAACATTTCTATTAGATTTGGGGCTATGAGTGATATAGGGAGGATAGAATGGGGTAAGAGGGTTAAGGAATGTATAAACAAGGGTGCTAGAGGGAAAAGGATAAGGGACAAGGGACAAAGGAGGGAGGGTTTCTGCTTTTAAAACCTACTTATAAAACTTACAAGTCCTACAAATATTAGAAAAATAAAAACCATTAGGGGCTTAAGGCATCACTTAATCACTTGGATCATTTAACTGGCGGGAAAAAATAAATTGATTTTACAACCCTGACTAAGAAACTAGCCGAAAAGACTGAAGTTGCATTTCCTGACATAAGGTATTTACTCTCTTAAAATAAAAATCTCAAATTTAGCAGTCCTTGTGAGTGAACAGCTATCTGTGTTATGCATCATGAAGCATGAAGAAAGCCACAAACATAGCAGTCTAATAGGTATTTTCTTGTACTGGGTAGAAATATGATTTTTGAGTTCTTTTAGGTCCTTTGGCTTCCTTATTAAACATAAAAGTATTGTGGTCCCTTCAATACAGAGGAACAATATGATCTCATAAGATGATGGATTTTAATCCCTACTGTTATGTCTCGAATTCTAAGTGATAATCTGAAAATACTTCATTGATTCACTGAGACTTGTCTCCATTGTACAACTGTAAAACAATATGAACATGATAATATTTTAGAAATAGAATCTCAGGTCAACCGATTTATTAATTCTTAAATATAGATGTCTTCCCACTCCCTTTCAGCCTCCAGACACAGATAACTATGGTTGCTCCTACACTGCAGGATTCCTCATATTGCAACTTTGCATCATACCTATATCTCCTACCATGTTCTGGTTTCCGTTGGAAGAAAAGCTGTGCATGAGTAGGCAGAAAGTTACAGTGCTCTCTAACTGTTTTGTTGATCTGGATGAACAACCAGATTAAGGAATTCCATATTAAGGAATGCAAATGCTGCGCAGTCTTTTTTCAACCACTGGTACAAAGTCAAGTGCCAATTATATGCAGAAGACACATAGTGATACTCAATCTTTACTACATCTGATTATTATAATTGTAATATTAGAGTGCTGGGAGAGGGTTGCCCCTGGAATGATACAGTTGGATGAAGATTCAGTTGTACCTGAGGCTGAATCCAATCAGCTCAGCAATATTTCTGACATCTATATTCAAGCTGGCAGTAACTCTGCTATCTGTTACCTCACATAAGGCTCTGACTTGTCTTAATGGAAAATGATCTGAGCTCATTTATTTATCACTGCTTAGATAGACAGTGCCAAGGACATTTATGAAAGAGTGACACCCTTAGTGCTTTGGTATTCTCAACTGAGATAGATGCTTCAGTCCATCAAACCTGTCCTGCAGTAACCATTGCATTCTCATAACATAAATAATCAAGTTCAGTGCTTCTAAATGCTTTCTGTACACAGGCTAGGAATTTCAACATGGGCAAACAGTGTGACGAAAAATTATAGTATTATAATAGGAGTCAATAAAGTGATGAGTGGTGCAAATAGGTAAATAGGAATTGACTATTTATTCCTCTTTGAATGAAAGCACCACAGGTTGTCAAACAAAGCTAGATGTGCCCTCCAAGAGAAGAAAAAGTGGATCTTCAGACGTCGTGCAAGTAATCTGTGGAACTTCCTGACACAAAACACTGCAAATGCTAAATAAATTTTTAAATTCAAGTGGAGACTATGCAACTTCATAGAAGACATTTTCGTCAGTAGTAATTAACTTCAAACACATTAGGTTCCCTTGTTCAGAAATTCTTTGTGCTGCAAGTTTCTAAACACTGTAAGACTATGTTGAGAAAGTTTAACCACGTTTGTTCCATTCTTATACTCCTTCACAGCTATCCACTTTTGGTTAATATCAGAAAGGCAATGCAGGATTGTTTGACATGGCTTCTTACAGTAAGTCTATCTTCATCACATCTTCTTTATCATGACAGAACTCCATAACCATGAGCACAAATATTTGTATTCTGTGTTAATGAAAGAGGGCTAGTGGATGAATTTGAGCAGTAGACAGTCCCTTTATCTGTCCTTTTCTTATTTCACTCCCTGGCTTTGGGCTCATTTCCTATGTATCAAGTTTCTGGGCAAGGGCAATATGAGGAAGTCACAGTGAGGGAATGAAACCTGCTAACCTTCTATATGCTGCAATGCTGAGCAGTGTAAACATAACCCAGCTGGTTCCCTTTGACCTTACAGTCATGGATTTGTTTCTGTCCCTAACTATATAGTAACGTGGTTAGAAGCTCCTCTAAATAGTGACTTCAAGACCAGGCTTGCATCTACCAGGTTGAAATACTCTATTATATACATTTCATCCTTATAGGGATAGGCAAGAATAAACACAAGACTAACAGTAGTCACATTGTTTAACCCAGCACTGAGGGGCACTTGGATGTGAGTGCAGTGTAAGAAACTATACACTGTGGGGCAGAATATCAGAACAAAAAAGGAGATAGCTGCAGACAAAATAAGTGGCCTACGAAGTTTCAATGGAAGTTTCTGTGAGAACAAGAAATAAATATTTGACCTTCCAGTCCACTGCTTTTATCATAAAAGAATCATCATGAAAGGGAAAACCTCTCTGCTTAACACTGCATGCCCTATTCCCAGCTGTGCTATATTCTCGTGACAGTAGCTATCAACTGCTACAAAACAACTTAAGACCCCTTTATTACAGCATTGAACCAACCTTTCGTAGACATAAAGCTGAATCAAGATCTTGATTGCCAGTCTGGCTCTATTTAATATCTCCACAGAGCAAATTTATGAACATTATTATTTGATATTACCTTTGTTTGTATCCTTTTATTATAACCCTGTTCCTTAGGATTTAAAACTTTCTATACCAGTGAGGAGAACTGATACTCCATGTTTAGTGCATATACATAATTTTAATTTCTCAGATTAATTTTTTTCCTAGTGTAATTTTCCAAATGTCAGAAGTACAAGTGTAATCTAGCCATTAAGGCCAAAATTTGAAACGAGTTCTGTGTTCCAGCTCTGTCCCTAATCTCCATTTTTTCAAATAGGAATAATTCTTCTCTGCCTCTCAAGTGTTACAAGGACAAATGTTATTCATAAAGTAGATGAGGATCTGTATAGGAAAGTCACTGTATGGGTTGAAAATCTTACTACGGCATCTCCTTTTGATTCACACTGTGACTTGTCAACACTAGGAGAATATGTTGTGCTGAGTTCTGGTACTCTGGTCAGAACAGAACAAGTGTTCCACAATCATTGCTACAGCTAGAATTTGCTCAATGCAAATTCAGTACTGCATAGGGCTACAATAGTCCATACAGGTGTTTTCAGGGCTTTATATGGAGGTTCGGATATCGGTAATCCAGATGTCTACATCTAAACTAGACAGCCTACTTTTTTCTTCCTGGTCAGTGAAATGTAATGGGCCCTTTTAGAACAAAATCTTTATATGTTTTTATCATCTAAATTATAATGAGATAAATCAGTGATCCTGAGTGGTTTCCTGTGAAAGGAACAGAGACAAACTATTTTGATACTGATATTTGCACTGGCAATGTCCATATTTCTCAGACGAATTCTACTTTTCACTGTGTGTATTAACGGACCACAAACTTCCAGGAGGAAATTGAATGCCCAGGTTTCCACTATTCTTTGCCTTCTGCTCCAACGTACATCCTTTTCTGTTCTTTCTGAAATAGATCCTCATTCTTATCTACCAGTAGGGAAATTGAGACTAGTGGCAAAATATTTCCTATCTTAAGGTGGGTTAGTGCATTTTAGTTTGCCTGATATCAGCAAGACAATAGTTGCCTGATAGCATCAAGAAAATGAGAAGTGATATTTGAATCAACAGCTTGTGAAGTTGTGTCTATGGATAAGGCTGTGATTCAACCACAGAAGTAAATGAAGCTTTAGTACTCCTAGTGCTGGATAAAACATTCCACCCCAAAAAGCATTGATGTGATATCAACTCTTCTTTTAATCATTTGAACACAGAACTATGGCCTCAGTTCAAAACTTCTTATGGTTCATTTCTAAGAGGAAAATATTGATCTGTGTCACTGGATGAGAATATCAAGGAAAAAATATCATTTTTCTGGACCTCTGTGCAGACGTCACTTGAGGACTGCAGGTCATCATAAGCCTTCTCTATCTATTTATAAAACTGTGGCCATCCCTCACCACTATGAACATCACCATAAATATCAGATATAAACTGCCAAAATTCCCCAGCAGTAACTAACACCCTATGCAGTTCTGATTGTCTGTATAGATTTAAAAACTTATAATTTCTCACAATGTGTTGATTCCTACATTGAACAGGACAAGAGACAAAACTCATGCCCTTATTTCTACTGTCTCTCTTCATTCAAAGTTGATCAACTGCATTGACGATTTCAACACTGTTATTCAAAGTTTATTGCAAAAGGATTCAAGATGTTAATTGACACCTTTTATTTAATTTAAAAAATATATTTGTTTTCAGATATTATGTATGTTAGTGCTATAATTCCCTTGTAATTTTGGATAATCTATTTTTTTCCTCGTCTTACTTGATTTATGAAGCATTTAATTAGACACTAGCTAGTCATTGGTTATGACTCATTTACTCTGACTTCAGCTCTGACTTCAGCTCTAATCACCTAATCTTCCTCTATAAGCAATAAGGAGTAACATCGCACACTAAAATAGATATTGTGTGGGATGAATTGCCCTCTGTAGTACTAATTCTAGTTAAACTTTATGAATTTCCTCTTAGATTACAGAAACTATTTATCTCTTGCCTAAATTGACATCACATGACTGTAAAGGGTACATTTGGGAGACAAAGGCAAAGCTGCTGTTGCCTTGTGCTGAATGTTATTTGCTTTGTGCCATGACTGTACACCACATAATCCAAAATATTCTAGGGGAAAAGAGAAAGAGCTTCCCTGTGAACCCTGCTGGGGGGCGTAGTAGGGGAGGTTCTTAAGCTGAAATAAGTCAAACAAACTTCTCTTCCTCCAAGCGACAGATGCCAAAGGCACTGACTCAGAAGTGCCCAGTGTTCCTATTCTGAGTACCAAAGCTATTTGAATAATTTTAAACTTACACTTTATTCAACTGGTTATGAGTTTTCCTTGCATTATGTTTTATCATATGTTTCATATAAATTTCCTGTGATAGCGCATGAACAATTTCATAGATATTTGTAAGAAACGCCACAAATAATTTTGCCAGCATCCTGCTTTCGCCTTTAAGAACTGTGATGGTTTGCACAACCAGAGTGCTGCAATGGAAGGACATGAGATCATTAGGAAGGACAGGCCAGGAAGATGAGGCAGAGTAACCTGGGGTTTCTGGTGGACAATAATTTGAACACGAGCCAGCAGTGTGCCCTTGCAGCACAGGCTGTCAATACTCTGAGGCAGAGTATTGACAGCAAGTGGAGGGAGATGATTCTTTGCCTTTATTCAGCACTCCAGGTGAGGTCACACCTGGATTGATGGGCTTCCCAGTACTAGAGACACATGGACATGCTGGAGACAGCAAAAAAAGATTATAGGTCCGGAGAATCTCTCCTGTGAGGAAAGGCTGAGAGAACTTGGAATGTTTAGCCTAGGAGAGAGAAGGCTCACTGAGATCTTTTCAGTCCACATAAATGCCTACAAAGGGACTACGAGGAGGATGGAGCCAGGCACTTCTCAGTGCTGCCCAGTGACAGGGTCAGAGGCGATGGTCACAAACTGAAACACAGGAAGTTCCCTCTGAACATCAGGAAACACTTTTTTACTGGGAGGGTGAGTGAGCATTGGCACAGGTTGCCTGGGAAAGTTGCTGAGTCTCCAACCTTGGAAACATTCAAAAATCATATGAACTTGGTTCTGGTCAACTTGTTCTAGGTGACACTGCTTGAGCAGAAGTGTTGGGCTAGATGACCTGCAGAGGTCCCTTCCACTTCGAATTATTCTGTGATCCCATGAGTGGTTCTTCTGGAACTTTACAGGAATGGATGTTTTGCTTCATGTGATACTTCACTGTGGTTGTAGCTCAGTGTGCTTTTTCCTTTATACATTGTTTAATATTTCATGAAAATATCATAAATATTATATGACAATTTCAGATAGATTTCTCATGAGTGTTTCAGGAAATATTTTATGAACATTGCTATGATATTTCATGAACTTTCTTATGCTTGAGGACAAAACATATCATCAAATATTTCAAGAGTTTTTCCAGAATACTATCCAAGTTTTTAATGGAAATTATGATATTTCAGAGACTGTTATATTAAATGCTTACTGACTGTTTTCCAAGCAAGGGGTTTTGTGGTTTGGGGTTTTTTTTTTGAGTATGCTATTACTAAAAGTGAATAAAGCACCATATAACAAATATTTGAATCCCCTCAGGTATTTTTAAATGGTAGTATTAATACAAAAAGAGTGACAGTGTAAATGCATCAAAGAACGTTCATAATCATACATATTGTCAGAAGGTGTAAATACACGTCTGTTTGGAAATTTAACTTGCATCCATGAATGGAGTTTTTTACGGAGAGTAGAAGAATGTCTCCTTTGCTCATTTTCCTTTCCACCTCCATTACTAGTTTTGTTATAATTATATACCACCAAAATCACTGCTACGTGTATTTCAGACTTTCTACATGGATCCTTTATAGCAACTTGTGGTGTGATGCACCTTAGAAAAAATCACCTGGTGGTTGTGAAGTATTTTTCACACAGTCTCATTTGAGATGAATATGAGATACAATATGTAACATTTCACAGAATCACGGAATATGCTGAGTTGAAAGGGACCTGCAAGGATCATCAAGTCCAACTCCCAGCCCTGTGAGTGTGCCTGAGAGTATCATCCAAACACTTCTTGAACTCTGACAGGCTTGATGTTGTGGCCGCTTTCCTGGGGAGCCTGTTCCAGTGCACCCAACCACCCTCTGGGTGAAGAACCTTTTTCTAGTATCCAACCTAAACCTCCCCTGACACAACTTCAGGTCATTCCCTTGGGTCCTGTCACTGGTCACCACAGAGCAGAGATCAGTGCCTGTCCCTCCTCTTCCCCTCACAAGGAAGTTGTAACTGCAATGAGGTCTCCCCTCAGTCTCCTCTTCTCCAGGCTGAACAGACCAAGTGACCTCAGCTGCTCCTCACACGGCTTCCCCTCAAGGCCCTTCACCACCTTCATTGCCCTCCTTTGGACACTCTATAATACCTTGATATCTTTCCTATATTGTGGTACCCAAAGCCGCACACAATATTCAAGGTGAGGCCACACCAGTACAGACCAGAGAAGGACAATCTCCTCCCTCAATTGGCTGGCGATGCTTTGCCTGATGCCCCCCAGGACACAGTTGGCCCTCCTGGCTGCCAGGGCACTGCTGACTCAGATTCAACTTGCCATCGACCAGGACCCCCAGGTCCCTTTCTGTAGCACTGCTTTCCAGCATCTCCTTCCCCAGTCTGTACATACATCCAGGGTTGCTTCATCCCATGTGCAGAATCTGACACTTTCCCTTGTTGAACTTCATACAGCTGGTGATTGTCCAGTCCTCTAATTTGTCGAGGTCTCTCTGCAGGGTCTCCCTGCCTTTGAGGGAGTCAACAGCTCCCCACAATTTTGTGTCATCTGCAAACTTCTTTAGTATCACTTCCAGTCCTGTGTCCAAGTCATTTACAAAGATATTGAAGAGCACAGGACCTAAGATGGAGCCCTGTGGAACCCCACTAGTGACAGGTCAGCAGTTTGATGTTACTCCATTCACTTTACCCTTTGTGCTCGACCTGTGAGCCAATTGCTTACCCACCACATGATGTATTTCTCCAGCTGTGTGCTGGACATTTTGTTCAGAAAGATACTGTGGGAGACAGTATTGAAATCTTTATTGAAATCCAAACAGATTATATCAACTGTCTTCCCTAGATCAGCTGGGTGGGTTACCTTGTCACAAAAGGAAATCAGGTTTGATAAGGGAGATGTGTCTTTCATGAAGTCATGTTTGCTGTGATCAATGACTGCATTGGCTTTCAGGTGTTTTTCAATATTTCCCAGAATAATCTTCCCCATAACTTTACCAGACACTGAAGTGAGACTGACAGGCCTGTAGTTTCCAGAGTCCTGCTTCTTGAAGACTGGCACAAGATTTGTCAGCTTCCGGTCGGCTGGGACCTCTCTGGATTCCTAAAGCCACTCAAAAATCATTGAGAGAGGTTTTGTGATGACATCAGTTAGCCCTTTGAGGATTTCCATACTGCCTCTTGCCATTAGTATATTTGAAAAAACTCTTTTTATTTTTCCCCACATTTCTGGCCAGCTTCAACTACACTTAAGCTTTGGCCACACAAGTTTTCTCCCTACAGCAGCAATCAGCATCTCTGAACTCTTCCCACATCACTTGACCTTGCTTCTTCTGGACATATACCTTCCTTTTTCACCTTATTTTCAAGAGAAGATCCCTATTCAGCCAAGGTGGCCTTCCGCCTTCCCTGCTTGACTTCCGACATTTGGGAATTGCCTGCTCCTGTGCCCTTAGGGGGTGATGTTTGAAAATTGACCAGCACTGATGAACTCCAGCACCTGCAAAAACATTTTCCCAGGCAACTTTACTTGCTAATTCCCTGAGCAGTCTGAATTCTGCTCTCCTCGTGTCCAGAGCTGAGGTTTTGCTGACACATTTCTTCCTGTCAACGGAGATTTTAAACTTGATTGCCTTGTAGTCACTGTGGCCAAGACAGCCACCAATCTCACTTTGCTCATGAGATCCACTCTGTTGACAAGCAGCAGATCAAGCTGAGTTGGCTCCCTTAGGATCTGTTCCATAAAGTTTTCATCCAGGTTTTTTAGGAATTGTCTCACCTGGTCTTTACCAGCTGTGTGATGCTCCCAGTTAATCTCTGGCAAGTCGAAGTCCCCCATAAGGACAAGGGCAGTTGATTTGGAAGTGTTCTTTAGTTCCTCAGAGAATAATTTGTCAACGTCATTGTCCTGGCTGGGAGGTGTATATCAGAGTCCCACGATGACATCCACATTTTTTGTTTGCCCCCTGATTCTTACCCAGAGGCTCTCAACTGTCATTGCCAACAGTAAACTCCATATGTTCTAACCCCTCTATTACACACAGTGCCACCCCTCCACCTCTTCTGCCCTGCCTATCCCTCCTGAAGGGCCTGTAACTCTCCAACAGGGCACTCCAGTCACAGATCTCATACCACCAGGTCAATGATGTCAAATCCTTGGGACTGGAAAAGCTTCGAGCTCCCCTTGTTTGTTCCTCATGCTGCATGCATTGGTGTAGAAACATTTCAGGTGTGGTACATTGTAGTCAACACCTCTTGAGATAGGTTGAGGGATCCCATGAGTGCTTGTTTTCTCAAGTTTTGGCACACCATCCCATCACTCATCTCTGGCAAAACTGGTTTTGTCCCCTTCCAAGATTGTTTAAAGCTCTGTAAACAAGCCCCACTAGCTCCTGTGTTAGAATTCTTTTCCCCCTCTAAGATAGGTGCGTCCTGTCAGACATCAGTAGACCAAGTGTTGAGGAGATCATCCCATTTACCAAGATGATAGGCTGGCTGAGTTGCCTTTCAATGGTAGACAGGAAGGAGGCAACTACAATTGTTTTCAGGTAAAGCAGTCTTCAACACATGCCTCCATTTGACCTTGACACTTTTAAAATGTCTTGAGCTCTGCTCAATCAGCTCTTTATTTTTCCTCTTCTGAGCCCACAGGAACTCCATTCCAGAGATACCTCACTCACATTCTTTGAAACTCCTAGAAAAAAACTTAGTAATTTTTGCTTCCTCTAGCTATCTAGTCATAGGGATTGGAAAACAAATAACACTGTTATTTTTGAGTAGAAGGCAAGTTACAATTTCAGACCTGTGAAACAAGAGAAAAATAACAAGAAGTTATTATGCCTTGCATATTTTGTTTGGCATCAAAAATGGTATATATCACCATGAGTTTTGGTATAACATGTTCAGCTCTTCTTCCTTCCCAGTATTAGAATAATGTAGAAACAGTAAGATATTTTTCCAACTTACTTATGTCACATTCTGGAACTCTGCTGCAAAGAGCTTTTTTTTTTTTTTTTTTTTTGGTATGATTTGAAAATGTTTGAAAAATTAATACAAGTTCTCTGCACTGCCTGTAAGAAGAGCCTGGAAGTATACACTTAGCTGGATCAAGAGAAATGAGCCAGTTGATTGGCAGGAGTCACTCCCTGCCAGTCAACCCAAGCCACTGTAGGAAGTCCCAAGCTAATAAAGAAATATGACTGATATGACAGTTTTGGAAACTGTGATGGGTTTGTGGAGATCAGATGAGAAGTCATATGTGCATCTCTGTAGAAACTGCTTGTGCTGGAAGAGATCACTAATACAAGTTCCCACAATAAAAAAGAATAAGTCAACTCAGACCAGAAATCATAGAATTATAGAATCATAGAGTATCCTGAGTTGGAAAGGACCCACAGGGATCATCAAGCCCTGCACAGGACAGCCCCATGTGTCTGAGAGCATTTTCCAAATACTTCTTTAACTCTGTCAGGCTTGGTGCTGTGATCCCTTCCCTGGGGAGCCTTTTCCAATGTCCAACAACTCTGGGTGAAGAACTTTTTCCTAATATCTAACTTAAACCTCTCCTGACACAGCTGATGACCAGAGAAAAGAAGCCAGTGCCTGCCCCTCCACTTCCCATCATGAGAAAGCTGTAGACTGCTGAGATCTCCCCTCAATCTCCTCCAGGATGAACAAGTCAAGTATTGTTTCCCCTCTAGGCTCTTCACCATCTGCTCCTGCTTCAATGTAAAATGCTGGCACCCAACCACCATTTCTCAAACAATGACTGTGTCTTACAGTACTTCAAAAATTTTCTGAATAATATTTCTAAATATCACAAAGACTCATACTTGATGCCCATATCACCATCTTCTAAATTGCTTCAAACTTTTGCCAGACAGTACAGATCACTAATAAGATTTTTTTCCTTGTCAGAACTTGTCTTGGGGTAGGAGAATGAACTAAATTCCTGTGCCTCTATCAGCAAATAAAACAAATCAGAAACTGCTGTTGATGTCACTAGCCCAGTATGTCACGTGTTCATAGAGCTAGAACCTTTTGCCTCACCAAACTACACTTCTGCACCTTAAACCAAAAAGTAGGGAATGTTCCTGGGCCACTGCTCTCTCTCAGAACATTCCTGTCAGGGCACTGCTTTGCCTGCATTGAAATTTTCCATCAGAACATGTACAGTTACTGTACAGACCACCATACGTCAGTACAAACATCTATGCCCAGTATAAGTTTATTTGCACAAAGCTAGTGACTCTTTGAGGTCCCCTGCAACTGTTTTCTCTTACTTTTAGGAGAGCACTAGATATGATTAAGTTGTTTCTTCACCTTATTGCTCTCCACAATAAATTAAAAAAAAAAGGTCTTTTCATCCAGAACACAAGACATCTCCCAAGGAAAAACAAAACTTATCAGTTATCCTTAACATGGGCAGACAACACAAATAGGAGAAGTTTTTATGTCATACTAGATTTTTTTTTATCTGTTGCTAGATCTTCCAGGTATGTCTCTTTTTTCTGAAGTGATATCATCCTAATTCCATTGGTAATAAACTTTTTTTTTACTCTGATGAGCAAAGAAACCCAGTGAACTAAAAAATCCTCTACCAGAAGGTACACAGAGGCACAGGAAACAGTAGTGTGTTTTAACACTGTAAGGGTGTGGATCAATGCTATTGGTGCCAGGAACATGCAAACACGTGCTCCAAATCTGGCTGTCATACAATATTTAACTATGAAGGTTGTAGACTGTCCATATGACCCTGAAATATAAAGAAGTCACATGGAAATCTGCCACTGACTCATGCAAGATAAAAGCAAGAAAGTGGTAGCTGGAGGACTGCCAAGCCTGGGCATGGTAGCAGAGCATCTGCACAAGCATTAGGCAAACCTAACGCTGCAAAGTAAATTTGATATAGAAGAGTTCAGCATTATCTTGCTCTAACAATTGCATGATATGTACATAGATTGTTTAAAAAGGAATGAATTAGGCTCACTGAAAATTAAGCTCCTCCTGATCAAGATTAGACAAGTATTTGTGAAACTGTGTGGCAGCAGAACTCAGTCAGCTTCCCCTTCTTATTATCACCTATCTGAACAAACAATTAAGCAACACGCAGGAGAACGAACTACCGTTTGGAGTCATTTCCACTGAAATTGTCAAACGTTTTCTGAGGAGAGAGTATGATAATATGAAGCAATTATAGTTGTGACCTGACTGAAGAAAGACAAAATCAAAAAAATGCTGTGAGCAATGCAGAAGTAACTTTGGTTAGGTCTCATTCATGGTCATTGCACTTGACTCTGACTCCACTGATCTTGAAGCTCTGCACAACTGTTACCTGACAATTCCTTAAAGGCAGTTTACAACACCACATTGGTAGAGATGTGGAGCTCCTTAACCTTTTATATTAGATTGACAACAGTGACTTTATGACCTTGAAGTTTTTCCAGTAGACTAATGTTGTCATGTGTTAAGAATTTACATTCAAGAGTAATGTGCTGTCTTTTTTCATGACATCTCTTTTTTTATTTGTGTGACTACAGTAATAGTGCAAAAAATAGTAACTCTGTCTATTTTCTGAATTGGCATGAAGCTGTGTCAGGGGACGTTTAGGTTAGATATCAGGAAAAGGTTATTCACCCAGAATGCAGTTGGGCATTGGAACAGGCTCCCCAGGGAAGTGGTCATGGCACAAGTCTGCCAGCATTAAAGAAAGGTTTGGACAACGCTCTCAGGCATATGGTGTGATTCTTGATATGGTCCTGTGCAGGGCCAGGAGTTGGACTTCAATGACCCTTGTGGGTCACTTCCAACACAGAATATTCTATGATTCTATGATTCAAATTAATGATTTTTCACTCCCAACCATTCAGATAATTATCTTCTTCACATTTTTTTTTTAATCCTTAACTTGTCAAGTTCATTTTTCATATCTCTAGTCCCAATTTGTGACATATTCACCATAAAAAATGCTGATAAATACATTTTATGGAGAGTTAAACTTTTAATAATAACTGCATTTTATGATTTATGTTTTAATTGCCTTTCATACTGATACATTCAGGCAACTACAGGTCCTAAATATCATGACTGCACAATCTTTGCCAACAATTTGCTTTCCGAAATGGTGCCTTGTATTAGTTGTTCAAAGCATCAAGAATGTTCAGAATAATTGGGTAGAAGCATGAACTAGGCGGTATGCAGGGGAGAGAAAGGAGGCAATCACCTAGCTTTTCTTTACAGGAATATTATGCTGCCAGAATAACTCCAGCTTTCCAGTATTACCAATCCTTGTGAAGGTGAGCACTGCATAAAATTCATTGGTACTATATGCTGCATGTTATCATGGAGGAGGATTTCCTGAACAGAATACTACTGCTGAAACATGATAGATGACTGTCTAAATTTAGAGACTGGGAAGGCATTTAATTAAGATTTACAAGGACAGATACTGTAAGTTAAATATCAAATGATTGCTAGAAGCCCTGTAAAACATATCTATAACAATTCTAATTGCCATATAACTAAGTCTTGCCATCATTTAAAGCACAAAGAATTTTGCTGCTTTGATCACAGAAGACAAACTAACAAAAGTTCTTGCTGCCCTCAACAAGGGATATTTACAAATTTCAGGCATCTGGATCCAAAAACCTATCACAGACTTCACACTACTTCGTGTTGGGTTTTGGTTCAGGATATTGAAAACCAAGTGTTGATGCCCTGATAAACAAATAACATTAGCACAATGTGATTTATGTGTCGAAAGATTGTAAATGTCGCTTGGCTATGAACGACAGAAACTATAATCTGAAGCAAGGCTCAACAAATCTCTTTGCTTCAACTTTGTGGTATTAGCCTAAGAAAGGAAAGTTTAGCATTCCAATCACTAGTTTATCACCTATTATACCTATTGTGATTTTAATCACAATTAAGAATTCACTTAGATTTTTGCACCATTTTTATGAAAATACTCTTGGCTTTCTAAAATGTGTCTACATACATACTCATATAAGTAACTGAAGCAGCAGAAGAAATAGTCACTCCATATCGCCTTTACAGCAGAACTGTAAACTGCAGTTTAACTTAATATTGTCAAGTACAATGGAGTGCATCTGTGTATCTGGGAAACCCAGTCCACCTCTCAATCTAGAAAAAACAGTTTTGAAAACAGAAAGGTGTGTAGTTCATTTAACTCCATGAAAGCTCAGCTCCACTGATGGTGAAGGGTTTGGAGAGAAAGCCTTATGAGGAGCAGCTGAAGTCACTTGATCTGTTCAGTCTGAGGAAGACGAGACTGAGGGGAGATCTTATTGCTGCCTTCAACTTCCTCGTGATGGGAAGTTGAGGGGCAAGGCACTGATCTCTTAAGTCTTTTAACCAGTGACAGGACTCGAGGAAACTGCATGAAGCTGATCCAGGGGAGGTTTAGGTTGGATATCAGGAAATTTTTTTCATCCAGAGGTTTCCCAGGAAAGTTGTCACAGAACCAAGCTTGACAGAGTTCAAGTGTTTGGACAATGCTCTCAGGCACATGGTGTGATTCCTGTGGTGTCCTACACAGCACCAGAAGTTGGACTCGATGATCCCGATGGGTCCCTTTCAGCCCAGCATATCCTATGATTCTATGATTCTGGGACTGACATATTCACAAAGATGAGCAAGGCTGGCTGTCTTGATGTACCTCCTACTACCTTGGTGACAATTATATGAGCTTACAAATAACCTCATTTGCCTAGTTAGGCACAAAAAATGACATGTAAGCCCCAGAGACTGTTTTACACACATTTTGTGAGAATTTTTGAAGGCTATTCATAGTAACAAGGTGAAAAAATTATAAGCATACTGATGCACCAAATTTTCTTTATTTACTTTTTTTGTTAATTGGACTGAGTTTGCATTCTTTATAGCACAGTTTCTCCTACCTCACAGTCATAAATCATTTCCAACATGTCAACACAATACCATGCTGGCCACATAGTTATTGTTCTATACACGGTCTCCTCTGGCAGAGGCAATTATATTTATCCAGGCTGGAAAAAATGCAGTAGATAAATTGGAGTAAGGTAGATAAGTTACATGGTATCATATACTTCTAGCTTAATATAATGTCAAAAATTCTCTCAAGAAGTATTGAATATAGTGCTTTCATGCACACAGACACACAAATGCCCTACATTTCTAGCCATATTGTTTGTATCACTGTAGCCACGAGTAAATAAGTTTGATTTCCTTTAGCAAAGTATTTGTAGTTAAAAGTTTCTAGTTCTGCCCTAGTTCTACTGCCCTGAAGAGTCATTTCAACAACCAGCAGAGCTTGATCACCACATAGTGCAGCACCACAGCTCCCTTCCAGAACTATATTGAATTTCTTGTCATCATATGGACTATGTGACATATTAACCAGAGATCATGTTGTTGATAAATTGGGGTTATGCCTTATTGACCCATTCTTTGGACTCGTGCCAAGACTGCAGTGACCTGTGACGTATTCACTCCTCTGTAGCTGAGTTTGGAGAAATGAAAAGATGAAGTGTTCTTGTTCTGCTGTTACTGACACATATGACTACCAAGACATGAAAGACCTGCTGGTAGAATTTCCTTGCTGCATATGTTTTGCCATAGTATTTTATCATAAGTATTTAACTTAAAATAGTAACTAGGGTGCCCACTTTTCAACACTAAAATGTGCATTGAAGATTAAGGGTCAGGCCTAATTTAATTACGAATATAGATATTTTAAAAAATAAAATAAATTAAATACTGTTACTTTTTTCCTTGGTGCTTTCACTAATAAATGATAAATAAAAAGTCTGTTTGAATTAACAATTAAAAATGTTTTCAGTTTGTTTCCTAATTAATTCTGCTGCCTGACAGTGTGTATCAATTGAATTCCTTTATACTTCTGAAATCTAACTAACTGCTTACCTCTGAGTAACCAACAATGCAAATGAAATTCAAGTGAAATTCCTGTAATGCTAAAAAGCAAAAACAAATAAATAAATAAATAAAAACAATCAGAAAAAAAGATGTCTTCAAAATCCGACATTTGGCTTCTCTGATCTTGTGCTGGTTCAGAGAACATTGTTGTGCCTTTCAGAAGAGGTGATACAGAGTTTCCAGCAGTGTCACCAGCTGACCCAACAGTCCTGAACACCATTTTCTGACAAGATCATTCAGGGTACCTCACAGCACTGTGTGTCTAATACCAAAACAGATTTAATTTTAAAAAAACTTGAAAATCTATCAATCATTAAACTAAGACATCATACCATGTTTCTATTTAAGTAAGGCTTTTTGAAAATGCCTCTCATAGTTTGTAAGTATTTCAAAGTATTTTTCACCTTGTGACTTTTGACTTCCTACAGTGAGCAAATTTAGCACAAAAAATAAGACACCATGAAACCAGATGATTATATTTTCTCTTGCTATATAATTTTTGCTGGATATTATACAGTCTAGTAATTTTCAAGGAATAGTTATATTGAAAAGTTGGGAAGAATAATCACAAACTTATGAACTGTGAAGCCAATGTATTGTAATAAATTACCTTAATTTGGCCCTGGATTTGAAAACTGTCAAATCCTCAGAATACGATAATAAAAAACAGTAGAAACATGACAGCTTATGCTACAAATGAGCCTTTTAAACAGCAATAAAAGAGTCAATCAAAAATAGTGGAAATTCTACAGATGGCATGCTTCCTTAGCTGTCATGAAAGATTGAGTTCCAACAGTTATTATTTCATTGAAGGAAAAAAAATGAGTTAATATCAGATTGGCCAGATTATGTGACCAATACATCTGTTCCAGAACAGGCAGCAGTCACAAGTATTGAGGCCATGTTGCTGAGAACACAGCTGCGTTGGGCAGGGCACGTCTCCAGGATGAAGGACCACCACCTCCCTAAGATTGTGCTCTATGATGAACTTGCCGCTGGCTGCCACAAGAGAGGAGTCCCGAAGAAAAATACAAGGACTCCCTGAAACAACATCTCAGCCTTGGCCATATTGATCTTCATCACTGGTCTACTCTGGCCTCCAGTCGGGAGGTCTGGAGACACACTATCTATAATGCTGCTGCTTCTGTTGAGAAAGCACACAGGATCACTCTCAAGGAGAAAAGACAATGCAGAAAGAATCGTGCCTTGCAGAATATACCACCTAAGGAGTCTTTCTTCTGTGCCTTTTGCAACCGGACTTGATTATCTCTCATTGGCCTCTTTAGCCACCAACATGCTTGTAACAAATGTGGGTAGAGCCCTTCCCAAATCTTTGTTCACGAAGCCTAGCCATGAATGAAAAAATTAATGGTCCAACCAGACACCAATTTAATGCAAATAAGTTAAGCAAGTCAGTACCATCTTCAGAGTCAGAAGCTAGGGTTTTACTGCTGAAAAAAAAGAGGTCAAGGCTGAAGGGCACTGATTTCCCTTACATCATGTAGGATTTCACCATTTCTAAAGCAGTTTGCTCTTGGAGAAGGCTATTTGGAGCAATCCAGGGGCTTCAGTAAGAATTAGGTAGCATTGAATTGCGGGTAATCTGTGAATGTGATTTAAATGTCCCTGTAAAACAGAACAATAATGAACATTTAAGTTAAAGAGAAACAGGCATGTACCCCAGATCAGTAAAAAGGACCTGACAACTGCCATTTGTATGCTCATATCCAGGAATTTGGGCAAGGAAAGCAGCTCATGAAGGCATACCTCTGTTGAGAAATATAAGTAAATAAGTGAATAACAATTATAAGTGCATTTTACAACAGCTCCCAAAAACATCTTTTCACAATGCAGATCTTGTAGCTCGCAGTCTGATGGGATTCTGCTCCAAGGAGAACGAAAACAATATTAAAAATAAAAGTGAGCTAACCAGTTCCATCATACTGCTATATGAAGAGTGAAAATATTTACTGACCATGGAATATGGGAAACTTGTTATCTAATGAAATACAATGAAAAGCACAATTGATTGTAAGAACCTGCAGTAGCAGTCTGCCCCTTCTGTGAATCACCAGATCAGATATCTCTAAGGCAGTTATTAATTCCATACCTTTCCCTCTTACAGGGTGATTGCACAGGCTGAGGATTAATGCAATGATTGAAGGAGGGCTAAATTTACTGCTTATGCAATCCTATTTTAACCCTCAGTCTGGTTGCATGTCATACTAAGAGTCATTATTATAAAATGGAATTGGGTAAAAAAAAGAAAATAATAATATTTCTTAGCAGCTCTCCCTGTTTGAATAGGTCAAAACAGAGAAGAAAAATGGGAAAGGCTGGAAAAAATATAGCAAACCCCATCTTTCTCTGTAGTGCTCTGCAGCCTTTTTGTAACCATGTTCCTGAAACACAGAGGTTCTTTAATTTCAGAGATATTAAAAATGAATGTTCCGGAATTAGGCTTTGCATGGAGCATGTAAAATCCAAGTCAAACATTTTACGTTTTGCTCATTGCTTTTGTTAACACAGACTCTTAGAGGATTCCAGAGGTTAATAAAAGCATTAACATGCAAGGATTGGAACCTAATGGTAAATAAAACCTTGGCAAAATGAGCTTAGGAAGTAAAAGCATTAAAAATCAATGGTTCCTACAAAAGAGACTAATGTAACCACTTAAATAATTCTACCATTACAAGGTTTCTTATCTTAACCAATTCAGGACAGAATAAACAAATTATATTAGTAACATGTACACAAGCACATCTCTGTAACTATAATAAGATTTTTTTCTATAGATATAGTGGGAAAGAATATAATCACTTAGATGTAGAGAATACAGTTGAAACTTCATACTACATACTAAAATCATCACTTGTGTTCACATAAGGACTGAGGGAATTAATTAATAGGTCTTGTTGATGTTAAAATTGTGCATATTTTAGGCTTTCTTAACATAATACTCAGTTTTAAAAACATAACATTATTTCATACAGCAAAACTACAGAAATATAGACTACTGTATTTTGGTTTTATCCTTGCCAGGAGAACTGTAAATGTAAAAGAGTACTTCTAGTTTTCGTCAGCAGATGAAGAGCTTTACCATCTTTGTGAGACCTCTAACTATACTACACCAAAAGAGATTCTGACCAAATATCAATTTATTTATTTGTCATTATTATCATTTCTACTAGAAACTTGACTGAGAAAAAGCTAAAAATATTTATCAACTAAATGCGGATCAACTATCAATTCAAGAAACAAATTAATGAAGTAGAGTGGGTTCAGAACAGGAGAAAAACTAAAGGAGAAAAATGAAATTTTATTCATCATTTTAGAAGTTTACAGTTCTCCATATAAATGAAAAAAGAGGAAAAATAACTTTGTATTTTCTTATACTGATTGAAGTTGATAAATCCTGGTTTTCAACGACAATCCACAAACTTGGGCTGATAATAGACACTCTAAAAGGAAAAGATTTAGGGATACCAAGAATATACAGCTGATAACTTCAACTAGTAGAGTTTAAAGAAGATTTTTGTCATTGTATGATGGAATTAATTTTGTACAAGATTTTTGTAAGACATTTAATTTTTTAAACATCAGAAAGTTGAAGTCACTAACTCTTGTTTTTCCACTTGATAGAAGGATAAGTGATATGTCTTCTCAAACAAAATGGATAATTTTCCTCAGTTACAGCTTCTGTACATCTGGTTGCCAAGATTAGAATGGAAAACTTGTATAATTCACCCCACCATGCTCTGCAACTAGCAGTAGATCCTTCTTTTCCATGCATGTCTAGAGATACTCATCCTGAAGCCATAATTTCACTTTTGTTCACCAATAATAAAGATTTCCATATTTAAGTCATATTTAATAAACATGAAGACTGGGATCTTTCTCAAAGTTAATCAAACTAAACAATCTCTCAAGTCTTCACAGAGGTCCTATTATATTCTTCACTGTCTATGCTGAATTTTTGTTTTGATTTTCTAAGATAATTTCCTGTGCTGCAAAACAGAATTAACATTGCTAAAGTGAATGACTTGCCTTAGCCTATTCAGTGCCTTTCTTTCTTTCTTTACATGAACATTTTCTAGCATGAGTGACAAACTAGTAAAGGACCAAGTGTCTGAAAATTAGAAAAACTTGGGATTTCCTGGGCAGAAAAAGCAACATATTGCAAAGTACATGCATTATTTCTTTTCTCCCAGCCTCTATCCTGTCTACTACTTCTTGGTAAAAATATAACTCTAGCAGCTGTGAAAGCCACAAGGCTACTGTTGCTTTAGCAATAGACTGAAAAGTAAGTACCAAATAATTGACTGACACACTGATAAATGTGAAGGGTGATCAGAGGCCCAAAACAACGTTGCTGGTCAACAAGTAAAATTAGGTGAAAAGCTTGCAATCAGTCAAGCAGTTAAGTACTATATGAAAGGAATGGTTTGCTACCTTAAAAAGTCTTGAAGGTGAAGCAGTTTAGCAGCCTAGAAGATAAGGGGGCTATTGCGTATGTCTCAAACATTGATAGTTGGATAGGTGCAGAGCCAACCAAGGATAGTTGGCAATAAAAACCAAGGATTGATGGTAATAACAGCCAAGGATTGCTGGCAATAATGTTCTGTGAGAGAGAACAGGATATGACTGTAGAAGGGGGCCATACCGAGGTAGGGAAGCATTCTTCTGGGACAAATATCCTTGTTCTGGCTCCTGGAGATGAGCACAACACAGTACAGCACAAGCGTAGGAACAAAGTCAAGAAGCAGGCATGAACTGTAGGGTATGATCAAGACTACCAAAGACCGCAGAAGCCCTCCATCCCATTTCCAGAAAGGTCTAAAAGAATGGACTACGTATGATAAGTCATCATCATCATCATCATTATGGTTAGGCTTCACGAACGGAGATTTGGGAAGGCACTATCCACATTTGCTACAGTCGTATGATAAGTAATTTGCATAGAAAGCAAGAAACTTATCTCCAGGATGGGGAAATCTTATCTATAAAAAGGTATCCTCATGAAGTCTGAGCAGTGCCCACAAGACCCTGAACATCCCAGTTGGATCAATACCAGAAGCAGGATTGGTTATCTCTTTTTCTCTCTTTCTTCCTTTCTTTCTCTCTCCCTCTCTTTAATCCATCTCCCTCTCTCTCTTCCCTTTCATTCTACCCCTCTGTTCAAAACCCACTGCCACTTGCTTATACGAGGAGATCAGGGACTAACATACCCATTCCCATGCCAAGTGTGTAATTCATGAATAAAACTTTGTAAGCTTTTGTGGACCCTCTGACTTTTATAATTTCTTTGGACCACGAGCATTTACAAATCTTGTGTGCTCCCATCTCCTTAAGGGTGGGATATCACACAAGTGTACAAAATTGAAACAATAGTGAGAGACTGGAAACAAACACAGAAATGGCTTTTTCCAGAGTTTGTGCCACTTCGTCAAGCAGATCAAACTGAAGTCCTAAGGAGAATCCCTTCAGAAGCTACTGTGTAATATTATTTAAGCTGCTCTCTTTCTGTCTCAGATCGCTAAAGTTTGTTCATTTTAGGATTAACACAATGTGAGAGTCAAAATGTTCTACCACTGAATGTTCTATCACCTAGTAGCACAGCAATGCAGGGTCCCACACATGTTCCTTCTCTGCATTAAATTAGGAGACTCAAGATGTAATAGAAGACTTTGTCCAGACCACAAGGGATCCTAACTTGGGTATCTGTCTCTGCCTTATGAAAAACAGAGAGCATATTTCTGAGTTTTATTGCTCTGATGCAATATCTGTAAAAGCTAGAGATGCCAGCTCTGAGGACTGTTCTTTGTGGGACTGTTCTTATGCCTGAAGACCCAGGCATAATATATTTGAAATTTATGTACCATCACATTCACAACAAAAGAGAAGTGAAAAGGAAAATATCTCAGATCTCTAGCATTGACTTATGGATGCTTTTTTATATAAAACAACAGACTAAAAAAACACCCTTCTCAACTTTCATTAAATGCAAAAGCTACAACACTAAACTATCAAGTAGGTACAAAACTTTGCTATACATGAACAGATTGTAATAGCCATGAATAACAAATATTCTGATCTCTCAAAAGCATTATTATACACAAGTTTCAAATCATGTTTATGCACGACAAAGTGTTTGTGAGAGATCTAATCCCAAAAGACAGCATTTTAAAATACCGTTTTTAGTAAAACTGAAATGTATGATAGTCTTTGAGTCTGGCTTTTGTAATTATATTTTAAGGAAACCAATTTTCATATTTTATGCTTAAAGTTAGAAATCTGCATTTAGGCATGATGATTTAGGTACTTATATGTACACTTAGGCCCGTTAGTTTGATAGCTAATGGGTGGCTTATAGCACACACAGACAGATCATGATACTTGAATCAGAACCACCAAAGGGCGATTCCTACTTTAAAAGTGACAATGATAGAGTACAGTGGAAGATTATAAAGGAATGTAATGCAACTTTCTTTAAAAATGCACACCGTTTCATCATATTTCATAATATAATATACGTCAGCTATTCTTACTGAAGATCATTTTTCCATTTGCCTTGTCTGTTTTGCTTTGAGAGTGTTCTTCCACAGTTTTGTAGGTTATCCTAGTTGAAAATTTATTTAGGAAGATAATTAAAAAAGATTCAAGAGAATTCAGCTGAAGCCTCAGTTATACTTGTAGCATATATTCTATTTTTTTCTCATATGCTTCAGACAAGAATGCATATAATTACAATTTTTTTTCCCAAGCAAACAAAAAACCAATGAAAAGGGTACACTGTAGAAAAATATATCCATAGCTAACCTTACATTTTTAACATTTAGATAGCTAACCTTACAGGTTTTTTACATTAAAATGAATCACTAAGGGAAAAAAAATCTTGAGATGCTCAAAATTAAAAGAAGGCTGATGTATGAAGTGGTTAAAAATAACTGCCTGGATACCTACAATTATCTGAAGTAAGACAGATGAAAATAGATGTTAAGGATAAAAAAAAAAAGGGAATAATATTTTTAACTTTCTACAGGAAAGCAAATTTTAGATTAATCTTAATAAAATCAATGGTAGCATCCTTTGCCAGGATTCAATGGTTTTATGGCCCAAAGGAGAATATGGAATACCTGGTGTGAAATCTTACAAATGCAAATTTTAAGATAGCTTTAGATTTCATTATCTGATAGCAGATCATATCTCAACTTTCTATCAGAAAAACCTAGTCCTTTATATGCAGATTCCCATAACGGAAGCTGAGGCCCACATACCAAACTGGGGGATATAGCTCCAGAGACACATACTGTCCTTGAAAAAAGACCTCAGGATCTGCCCATAACAGTGTTAGGGCTCTGGGGACATTTGCAGGCTTCATCATCCCCTCCCAGCCACCCACAGGGCTGCTGTCACCCTGCTCATGGACCAGGACCCCATTTTGGTTCATCCCAGAGCTGCTAGTCCCTGCTCCAGAAGTCCTGCAGGAGCACAGCTCTCCAGCCCTGTCTTTACCCCTGTCTCCCAGATAGACCCCTGTCAAGAGACAGCTTTGTCTCTTGACCACTCTTCCTTAGCTTCAGACTGTAGCGCCTGATGCACTCTAGACCTGGGGCACTAGCAGCCATCCAAAGAGCTGTCATCTCTGCAGGATGGTACCCCTTCAATAGAGGAACTGCCCATCCTAGCGTCACCCCTAGCTCCTGACTTATCCAAACTCACGGAGCAGCCCCACTTCCATGGTTCCCAGAAAATCAGCAAGAAGAGCAGTATGACAGGAGCAGGTCTTAAAGAAGAAATCTTGCTCCTTTGAGGGACACAGCTGCGTGTTCAACAAGTTCATGGATGACACAAGCCTAGGAGGAGTGGCTAATAGCACAGAGTGCTGTGCAGCCCTTCAGAAGGACCTTGACTGGTTGGAGAGACGGACAGAGAAAACCGAAGTTCAACAAAGGCAAATGCAGGGTCCTGCACCTTGGGAATAATTACCCCATGGACCAGTAGAGGCTGGGGGGCTGATCTGCTGTCCATGAGCTAGCAGCCTTGTGACCAAGAAGCCCAATGGTATCCTGGGGTGCATTAGGAAGATTATTGTGTCAGCAAGTCAAGGGAGGTGATCCTGACCCTCTACTCAGCCCTAGTGAGGCCACATTTGGAGTGCTCCCCACGTGAAGTGGGGAAGAGAATTGGAATAAGAAAAGGTAAAACTTGTAAGTTGAAATAAGAATAGTTTAATAATTGAAATAAAGTGAAATGTTGTAATAATTAAAATAATAATAACTGTAGTGAAAAGGATGGGGCAGAGGAGAGAAAAGAACAAAACCTGAGAGAAACAAGTGATGTACAATGTAATTGCTTATCACCCACTGGCTGATGCTCAGCCCATCCCCCAGCAGCGATCAGTATCCCCAAACCAACTCTCCCAAGTTTGTACACTGGGCATGACATTCTACAGTATGGAATATCCCCTTGATGAGTTCTGATCAGCTGTCCTGGCTATGCTCACTCCGAGATTCTTGTGCATCTGCTAACTGGCAGAGCATAGGAAACTAAAAAGTCCTTGATTGAGAGTAAGCACTGCTTAGTAACAATTAAAATGCCAGTGTGCTACCAACAATATACTCATACTTAATCCAAAACACAGCACTGCATCACATCCTAGGAAGAAAATTAACTACATCCCAGCTGAAACTAGGACAGTATCTCAGAACTGTGAATTCATGCTGGACATAGACAAAAGAAAATAAGTTTTTCAGAAATGCAAAAGCCTTTCAGAACCACTGAACCACTGAACTTTTAATCAAATTATTATGTGATTTATATCAATTTTATTACACCTAATCTTCTGTTTATACTAAATTTTTTACCTTAAAAAAACGGAAAAAGGACTGTCATAATACCATGACAGAAGCCTTGTTGTTGAATCCCTTATAGGAACAGAATAACATAAAGAAAAGAAGGAGCCAATATATCTCTAATTTAACCCAAGGCCAGACCACGGCCTGCACATCACTGGCTGTAAGAAACAAACTGTGAAAATGAACACTCAAACATGCACAAACACACACACACACACACACATATTTGCCTGTCAGAGGGCTAAATTAGTGAGCATGTATAGACATACATATTCGGGTAGGCTGCCTTTACTGCAACTGTGTAGCAGGGAGAAAAGACAATTACTCTGGTACACTGACCATGAATAGCAAAACTGGATGTAAACAAGAAAAGACTCCAAAATACAAGTATGATAAAAAAGATCTGTCTTCACTAGAATAATATATAGCCTGGTAGTTTTCACACACAAGAACTCTGTGAGCTGGGAATTTCCCCAAATTATCAGAAGGTGAAAATTCTAATATATATAAAGAAAAGAAAATAGTTGTAAACATTGTGGAATAAAAAACAAAGAAGTCTAAGTAGAAAGTTCCAGAAAATCTCACTGAAAGTTTCGATTTTTAGGGTCAAAAATACGTATTAAAAAAACATATATCATGAGATACACTAACCAAAATGAAATAAATGAAAAATATAGAATCCAAAATAAAACCCTCAGTGTTGGTAAAATAAGTACAAAAAGTTAAAATTGCTTGTTCAGTCTCTTACCTTTTTGAAATAGACATGTTCCAAATGAAAGATGCAGTTCTAACAAAGGTTCAGTTTTCAGTAAAAAGACTGCTTCATCAAAAATTTCAATCACTTTTTCATTATACAATTGCAGTACTACCTGGCACCTACACAAAGGCGAAGGAATTGCTTTTGTCTGCACGAATACCGTATGGTCATCCAATCTGTCCTGCAATATCTCTTTGGGAGAACCTGGAGATGTTGATGGACAGCTGACTGAACATGAGCCATCGATGTGTCCAGGTGGCCAAGAAGACCAGTGGCATCCTGGCTTGAATCAGAAATAGTGTGGCAAGCAGGATCAGGGCACTGTATTCAGTACACGGTACCAGAGAGGCCACACCCCGAGGCCTATGCCCGCTCCTGGGTCCCTCACTACAAGAAAGACATTGAGGTGCTGGACCATGTCGAGAGAAAGGCAACGAAGTTGGTGAAGGATCTGGAGCACAGGTCTTATAAGGAGCAGCTGAAGGAACTGGGGTTGTTTAACCTGAAGAAAAGGAGGCTCAGGGGAGACCTTATTGCTCTCTACAACTACTTGGAAGGAGCTTGTAGCAAGGTGGGGGTCAGTCTCTTCTCCCAGGTAACAAGTGAAGAGACAAGAGAAAATCAAGTTGCAGTAGGGGAGGTTTAGGTTGGATACTAGAAAAAATGTCTTCACAGAAATGGTTATTAAGCACCAGCACAGGCAGCCCAGGGAAGTCACTGAGTCACAATCCCTGAGGTATTTAAAAGATGTGTAGATGTGGCACTAAGGGACATGGTTTAGTAGTGGACTTGGCAGTGTTAGATTTACAGTTGGACTTGATGATCTTAAGGGTCTTTTCCAACCTAAATGATTCTATGATTCTATATTTTGTTTTCCAATAGCAATTACCAGTTAAATGTACACCCTCAATAAATAAGACAGGAGAGATAGTAACAACCAACATAGGGAAAGCTGTAGCATTCAACAATTTTTTGCCTCAGTTTTCTTTTCCTACAAAAAGTCAAGAGAATTGCAGCCAATGGTTCAATGTCTAAGTGGAAACCAGTAATGAGAAGTGTCCTTCAGGGGACAAATGCTATTTAATATCTTCATCAATGACATCATGGGATTGAGTCTGCCCTCAGAAAATTTGCAGAAAACAGCTAACTGAGTGGTGCAGTTGATTTCCTTGAGGGACAGGATGCCATCCACAAAGACCTTGACAGTCTAGAGGAGCAGTCCATGTGAACCTCACGACGTTCAACAAGGCCAAATGAAAGATGGGGGCAATTCCCAATGTGAACGCAGACTGGGGGCTGAATGGATTTAGAGCAGCCCTGCAGAGACTGAATTGGTGATACTAGTGATTGAAAAATGAGCATGAGCTGGCAATGTGCACTTGCAGACCAGAAGGCCAATTGTATCCTGGGCTGCATCAAAAGCAGTGTGACCAGCAGGTCAAAGACAGTGATTGTCCCCCTCTGCTCCATGTTGGTGAGACCCCACCTGGAGTACTATGTTCAGCTCTGCAGTCCTCAGTATAAAAGACACAGTTTTTACTATACAAATTTTAGTATACACGGCTTCTAATTTGCCAGCCATCTAGAACAACAAGTAAGGAGTCCAAACAAAATGCTTATCTGAATTGTGTATCTTGTCATTATAGACCCGATTAAATCCCATTCAAAATGTCTTGCAGCAAATCCTCAGTGATACATGAGGTATGCAGATTAAGTTTCCCATTTGCACACTTAATTTCTTTTTCTTAATCTGTTCCTTCAGCTAGCTTTCTATAATAACATGCTTCTCATGCTTCCCAGCTGTCCTGGTTTTCAGCCAGGACAGAGTTCATTTTCTCGCAGTAGCCGTGAGGGGGCAGACCCTGGAGCCATGTGGGTGTGTCCACATGTCATGTCACATCCTGAGGAAGGGGGGACAGAAGTAAGGGACTGTCACTTCCAAGAAGAAGGTGGACCTGGCTTGCGGTCAGGGGGAAAGCGTGGGTGTGTGGGGTCTATTGACCACTGTTCATTGTCTTGGCTTGATAAGCATTTTGCCTGTAAATGACCCACTCTTTTGTACATTGTTGTGATTAGTATTGTTGCTGTTACTGTTTGGTTTCTTATTTCATTGCTGTTTCCAGTAAACTGTTCTTATGTCAACCCTCTGCCTTTTGTGTCTCTCACCGGATTGGGAAGGGGAGCAGTTTGTGGTTTTCTTTTTAATGGAATTACTAAATTGGGGAATTACTAAACTACAACACCAATGTCTTCCACAAACAATACAATTCATATTTTCTCCCATTCATAGTCATCTATCTCCATTTTCTTCACAGCACTTCATTCCTGCCTGTGTTTCAAACTGTTGTGACACATTGTACCTTGCAGCTAATCCTGATGCTATCTATCATTGTCCTCATCTCCCCTCTGAAACTTGATGTCCTTCCCTGAACACAACGAACAGGAGATGCAGTATCCCAAAAGGACTACAGACACAGCAGCCATGCACAAAAAATAGGAGTTGACAGCATTTGAGTGTAGTCATAACCAAATTATGGAATGAGTTGCACCCATATTTGAAGAGATGTTGAGATTTCTACTCAGGAAATACATGATCTGTGCTATAGTATTGTGCATGAAAATCCAAGAGTGTGCTCACTCCCATTTCTGGAAGTCAAAACTGGTACTTCATATTTCCAAGTAATACAAACCATGTTAACATCTAATCTGAATGTTAAAATATAACACAAAGGTTTTTATAGTTCAAATACTAAATAAGAATATTGAGAATCTTCCATAAATGAGGGATAGATATCATAAATTATTGGAGGTTTGCATGAAACCTAAGTGTTTCATACTAACACTACTAAGTGTTTTTCCTTTTTTTTCCTGAGCAGCAAAATAAAAATATTATGTATATTAAATTCAGCATATGTTTCAGTAAGATTTCACAGTAATTTTATACATTTCAATTATACACAAGGCACGAAATCCCCACTGTGAAAATAAAAAGTTAAAAACATTATGTAAGCACTGACACTCCATATTTAAGCGATAAAATAAAAATGAAATCTTAGCAAAGTATTGTGTTTCTGAGGAGAGAAGTGAAAAATCAGGTTTATTATTGCATTGCATCACTCTTCATTTGTGATCTAAAAAGCTTCCTCTCCTTTACTGTTTTCAGTTAATGGCACTGTTATATCTCAAGCCCACTAAAGGGGGAAGAAAAAGATTAGGTGGCTTGTAGCTAAACCATGCTACACTGATCCTACCATGAGCTTTGTCTAGTGCCATGAAACCAAAAAAAGGAACCATATGGCTGCTGTGGAAATGGTGAACACTGGATTGAATACCAAACCTGGTTTGATCAGCAACACTGCACTCCCTTGCAAACAGACTGACCACAAAATTGGCATAGAGGGATCATCTCAGGGTAGAACTATTTTTTGGATGCATAGCACTTTGGTTGTATGGCAGAGGAGGCATTGCTGGATCATCATATCCATTGACAGTGCAGTTATTTTGAGTTTCTTCCCCTAAAAACACCAAATATAAACTGTACCCAGAGCCCAGGACATTAATATAAGTACCAGATTCAAGCCTGGTTGTGCCTTAATATAACTGGATAGCTCCACAAGGCACAGACAGAATTAAATCCAGTATATAGGCTCAAGCAAAAAAAAAAAAAAAAAAAAGACTGGTAACAGAGAAGAAAAAGAACATAATGAAATTAATGTGTAATAGTTTAAAGATACCCTAATTTCTGTGACACAGAAGATACATAAGTAGTTCTGGAGCTACCAATTCTGAGATTAACATAAGGTCCCTATATAGTCAATGGAAAGCACTGACACTTTACATCTAAGGTGACAGAAGAGTGACCTAATGGAGGTCATCACTGCTCCTGCCTTATCTATGTGCCTGATTATCTTCAGTGAGTTGACTAGAAGGGAATATCGTCGAGTCTTGATTCCAGACATAGTCAGGGTGTGACTGTGTTACACACCTTCACGTGACAGTTGGGAATAACTCTTCTGTCACATCATTTAGATACAGCCTTTGAAACTTGGGAAGGACAACTCAGACCAACTAATTAGGTATTCTTGTGCAGGAAGCTGAGCCTTCCACAGGTAAACCAGACCACTCAAGGTGACTGTCTATGTTCTTCCATGAGTAAAACATGATGGGTATGAGTAGGAATTTATAAGGAACAAAAAAGATAGGCACATCTGTTTGTGCAGTCATATGAATATGTTACTCTCTTTTAAGTATTGACATTGTTTGAAAAGATAGTAAAATCAGCATTCTCTGTGTTTTACACAGTAGTTTAGATTACTGGCACAAGTACTACAAGGCCTTGGTTCAGATTCCCAACTTCTTTGCTCAAGAGGAGAGCCATAACAACAGACTCAAGGGACTTCCAGGGAAGAGATGGCACTGTGCCTTCAAAATTGGGCAACTATATATCTAATGAAGCAAGGAAGGAGTGAATGGGGAGGCACAGGTGGATCTGACCTTGACAGATTAGAGCTAATGCCACCTT
This sequence comes from Chiroxiphia lanceolata, assembly GCF_009829145.1. Taxonomy (NCBI): domain Eukaryota; kingdom Metazoa; phylum Chordata; class Aves; order Passeriformes; family Pipridae; genus Chiroxiphia; species Chiroxiphia lanceolata. Next base: position 64,400,979 of record NC_045638.1, on the reverse strand, counting down.
CTTGTTCTTAATACACAATTTATACACAAGCTTATTTATAGTTCAAAACTCTGATTTGTTATAGTTGCAGACATGATCCTTTTTACTGTTAATGTGCTGAAAAAGTTCACATTTAACATACAAAGGACAAATTCCTCTTCTTAACCACTTTTGGAGAAGCAACTTTGTCAGCTAAACTGTTTCATGTTGCTGTAAAATCAATTATATCACAATTTAAACAAAAAGTCTTGACTGAGATTTCTTATTTTAGAAACTAAAAATAGTATCAGGTGACTTTATTTATAAATTACTCATCCAAATATTTACAGAAGTTGCCTGTTAAACTACACGTATTGCAAATAAACATGCCCTACAGTCTCTTCTATTTCTAAATATTTATTATATAGCTAAAATGTTTTAAACAAACTATTTTCCAGCAAAACTTATTTCCATGGATTCTCCAAAAACATTCTAAATTATTTGTAAAAAACTACTTTTTCAATGAGAATATTCCTGGAACTCTCCATATCAGGTCAAAAGAGAAGTTTTCTTTGTGAACAAAGAAGAGTACACAAAAAGGGATAAGACGAGGGAAGTTTCTCTTCATAGCATTCTGTAGTTTCAGAAATTTATGATATACATTACTCCTTTCTGACACCCTATTGAAGTAATTTCATTGCCTGGCCATTTAGTAATCCATTGCTCATGAAAATTTGCTTTCTAACTAAATAGTTTGAAAGGGAGCAATTGACAATTGCTTCACCATAACTCATGCTGAAAAATTCTTATCAAGTACTGCATACAAAATAAGTATGTTTTCAAATATTTAGTTCTACTACCCTATAAAGTAAATTGTACGAACTGCTTCAACTAACCAGAGGCTGCAAAACTGCATTCTAGACACTGCAATTAGACCTATGAGTCAATAGTATAAATTTATGGGCCAGGAGGACATATTCTTCTTCAAACTCCACATATCTTTATCTAAGATTGCATGGGAGTTTGCTTTTAGTGAGGCAAAACACTCCCTTCACTAAAACAAACAGCTATAAATAAATGTTACTATTCACATGCAGCCTGTATATAAGTAGTTTTTTCATTTTTAATAAAGGTTCCAAACAACCTAGGTATAACAGGTTACGTAGCAAGATAATTAAATTAAGTGGTTTTTTGTCCGTGTCTGTCCATGCATGGGAGAAAACTCCTTGCACTTCATTTAAATACACTTTTGATGGCAAGTCTATAGGCTAGGGCATGTAATCAAGGAACAGACAACATGCATCTGATACCATCACTGAGAAGAAAGGATCCTAGCAGTCACAAAATTTGCTAAAAATCTCTATATGAGTGTATCAAGAAATGACTAGGGCACAGACAGGCTGAGCACACTCCTGTGGGCGTCTGTGTTGCTTACCTTCTTCCTCTTCCGTTCTTAAAGGTATGAGTCCTGGGCCACACCACCTACCTCTTACCCAGACAATGTCAGGTACAGTTCAAGGACAACAAAAGACAAGTACTACTCCATTTAATTTGTTTTAGGTGTAGCCACCTTGCTTTGGTGTGACCTTTGCTGTGACCACAATGTGCCAAGCCATTTAAATGCATTTAGCCTCAGAGTTCGATAAAGAGGTCCTGAATTCATTTATTTGCTAGTATAGGCATAGTGTTTCTCTCTCCCCCTCAGCCTCACAGCAAATACAGGAATCAGAATTTGCTCATCTGTTGCAGACTACTTTGCTTGTCAAAGAAGTCTTGCCTGGTCTGTTTCTGTACCACATCTTCCATGGATGAGTGGTTTTCAATCACTGTTAAGCAGAAATTGTCTCTCTCAACACAGCTGTGCTATATGCAGCCACCTGACAACAAGTTTCAGCAACATTAAAGCATTGCTAGCCAGAGATCCAGAGAAAATATCTGTCTCTTGCTGCTGAGATGAAGTAATTGGCCCATCAAGGGTTGTCTGCCTTCAGGGAGATTCAGCTGATATAGCTTGATTGTTTCCATTCTCCTCTCTGCCTCCCCATTTGCTCCTAGTACTTTATCCAAATTCCCCTCTTTCTCATATCTGTTTCCCATCCCAGCAGCACACCCTGAAGTTGTTTCTACTTCAGAGTTGTTTCGGGTAAGTGCTCACGAGAAGAAATGGAACTGCTAGATTTCTCTCATCTCTGCACCAAGAGGAAAAGAGGCTGAAGGACTGTATCTGGACATTCTAAAACTTCCAAACCTGTGTTTTAAACCTGGCAGAAGGCTCCAAAAGAGAACAGAAAAGTCTTCTTTTTTTCTGTATCAGTTTGTTCATCCCAAAAGTAGGGAGGGGGGGAAAGACATAACTTTATATTAATTATGAACTCTTATTTTTTTAATAGAAAAACACCTCAGCTGGTGCTAGAACTTGAAAGCTCCCCAAAGCTTATCAGATTATTTGTTTACAAAACTTAGACTAATCTGCGTCTGCAAGGTGAAATATGATTAAAGCAGAAAGCAGCATTAAGTCTTCTTAACAGCTACCTGAAGAACAAATATATGAGGTGCAGAAGATGAGTTATTTAAAAGTGCCTACAAACCATAGATATAATTCTTGATGAATCATGTTCACAATTCTTCAGATTTCATTACTTGTAAATATTAATCTTTGGTACCTGTCTTATTTTTGTATACAAGGCACTGCGGAAAAAAAAACAGAACTCATATATATAAACATGTAAATTTTAACATTGAGGATTCTTTCCCTCTCTAAACCTGGTAATAGATATAGCAAGACTCTTACTGTGCTTTCATTTCTATAACACAAAAGTATTTCAGGCACTAATTTCGTACTCAGATGGGCTGCATTTTCACTCTGCTGTGGCAGCGTTGTAGGTACATGCAGAAGGAAAATCTCTGGACAGTTCTCACAAATTCAGGAGCAGGTGTAAATCTTAAGAGAAATTATGAGATGCAGCAGTGGGTAACCCAATAGATGTATGTGCTGATGGCACAGAGCTTTTCTTATATTTGAACTATATCCATCCATATCCAAGGTCATCACAGGGCTGGGAACAGTAGTGTATCTCTGAATAGAATTTAAAAGTGTGCATTGTATTACAGAGACTTTATCACAGTCTTGATCTTATAGACAACACTATATAAGTTGAATCAACAACTTATAAGAAAAAATGGTTGAACTCCATATCAATATTCTGATCATCCAGACAACTGGGATAGCTAGCTGATGGGATGGTACAAGTATCCCTACTTAATGAATGTTAACACTCTTTGCTGTGAACACAGCATAATTTTTGCCTTGGAGACAGAGGCTGAAATTCCAAAATATTTAGCTGTCATATGTAACACTGGCGTTCACTGAGTTAATGCATAAATCAGCCATAGTCATTGGGGAGGTTTTGAAGTCTGATACAATAAATCAGAGTAAATAATGAACCTCTCTTAATGAGGATGGCATGACTAAGAATATGTGCCCTGTAGCAGACCTGAGGAAAAAAATGTACAGTGGAACTGCTACTGCCTTGTATGTATATAAGGACTTCATTTGGTAACAGTCAGGATAATACCCAATGTTATTGCCAAATATTATTGCCAAAAAATTCAGATGTTTGACCACTTAAGAACAAGATGTGTAATATTTCCTTTATAGCAGAGAAATTAAAGATGGACTATTATCCATATTCTCATCCAATAGCTGCAGTCAATAGTGGAACACTTCAGCCTTACTAAACTGAATCTACAGCTTGAAAACCGAATGTATCTCTGACTGGGAAATTCGGTACAATACCTAGCCAAACCTGGAATATTTGAAAGAAATTATTAGCATGCTAGTGAAACAATCTAGTAATGTTATGGTAACTGTCTTTAATGATATAAATAAGACCAGGTTTATAGGAAGGAAGAACCTCTTTACTTAGACCAATTGACACAGTCAAAGAAGAGACACATGAGACACATAAGTTCTTCTTCAAATCCTGAAAATTTTCATGTTTGAAAGCTTGTCAGTTTTTCAAGCTATATCAGCTAGTTTATTAAAGCTTATTACCTTCGCCAAAAAAATGAAGCATAGGTCAAAGGCTGGTAACATCTCAAAAGATGGCTTCATATAGTTATGAAAGTGTTGCCTGCATTTATTATTTTTCTCTGTATATAAATATTTTTCAACCAGCTTCCTGAACTATGCTCCTGCAACCACTTACACCTATTTTCAACACAAAAGTAATGTCAACAATGGCAAGGGCAGAGGAAATAAGTGGGTTTGCATTAGAAATGCTACAATTGCCTTAATAAAACAATCTTCTTTCTAATTCTCTTCCTTTAATATCTGCAGAAAGAGAAAATTCCTTTCCATGACTGCATTATTATGATTTTGTAATGCATATCAAAATGAGGCTCTGATTTCCTCCAGATTTTTTAAGATTAATGAAAAATAAACTCTAAAAATATCGATATACATAGAAAGAAAATATTTTCAAATGGAAAAAAAAAGTCTTTAATGATTGCTAAACCAGGGAGGACATAATATTGTACTGGGTAAAAGAAATGGATGTGCAAATTACATTTACATAACTGGATGCCATTTACTTTTAACGTCTGACCTCTAATTTTCAGAAACAGTTCATTTAATTAAGGGATGTTATTGTTGTACTCCTCATTAGATCCACACTGCTAAAATAATGATTGTTCACACTCCTAAAATAATGATTGTTCAGAACCTGATCTGTTAGACCGAGCTTCCCATTTGACTTCCTGCTTTTCAGAACTATTTCGTCTATTAGCTATTCACAAAAATCCTGATCTATTTTAGCATACTGTCCTAACAAATGGTGAGGCTCTCTTACAAGCAAACAAGAAATAAAAGCAGCTAACTTCCTTTTTTTTAAATTATGTTTCCTGATGAAATCCTGATAAATAGTACTAACAACAGTAGCAAGAGGATGTTTTAAAATAGGAAATGAAGTCTTTTATTTTAGAACAAAGTGACGCACACATCACATCACATTTATTTGTTCTCAGTGTTTCTTTTATAAGATAATGAAGCAGAGAGATCCTAGGACTGTAAAGCATTCATAATGAAAGCATTTAATTTCAACCAAGTTACTCATTACGTGAAAAGCAGCAGATGCCAAAAATAGTATTTTAGTAGTGCCTTTTTTTGTGGGGTTTTCTTGTTTGGTTGGGTTTTTTGGTTTGTTTTTTTTTTATTTTGTGTGATGAGCCAGATAATACAAGTCATCGTTACTTATTTAATACACAGGAAAGTAAAAAAGACATCTGGAAATTCAATAAGCTAAAAGATACAACATAGCATGGAAGGGGGGGAACCAACACCAAAATTATTCATTTTTTGCATTAGTTTTCATATTATTTCTTCATTTTCAATGCAGATTTAGCTGTACTGCAAATTTACTTTTCCATCCTCATAATCTCCAATTGTAGACAAATTTAAAAACTCTTAAAAATTATGTCTTTCTAGTAATTTCTGTCTGAGTTTTTTAGGGTCAATTGTAGAGGCTCCTCTCAAATTCCCACACTGACACTAGCTAAGATAGAAGAAAAGAAGGCCATGAGGGAAAATCATACTTGACCAATGTAATAGCCCTCTGTGACGACATGGTAGAATAGGTGATGAGTGGAGAGCAGTGGATGTTGTCTACCTCAACTTCAGCAAAGCTTTTGACGCTGTGTCCCATAATATCCTTATAGCTAGGCTCAGGAAATGCACTTTAGATTAGTGAGGTGGATCAAGAACTGGCTGAATGGCAGAGCTCAGAGGGTTGTGATCAGTGGAGTAGAATCCAGAAAGCCTGTAGTCAGTGGCATTCCCCAGGGATCAATACTGGGTCCAATCTTATTCAATTTGCTGATCAACAACCTGGATGAAGGCATAGAATGTAGCCTCAGCAAGTTTGCTGTTGATTCAAAACTGCAGGGAGTGTCTGACACACCAGAAGGCTGTGCTGCCATTTAGTGGGACCTTGATAGGCTGGAGAATTAGACAGAGAGAGACCTAATGAGGGTCAACAAGGGCAAGTGTAGGGTATTGCATAGGAGTAACTGGAGAGGAGTAACCCCAAGTACCAGCACAGGCTGGGGGCTGATCTACTAGAGAGAAGCTCTGCTGAGAAGGACCTGGGAGTCTTGGTGGATGACAAGTTGACTATGACCCATCACTGTGCCCTTGTGGTCAGAAGGGCCAAGGATATCCTGGGGTGCATCAAGAAGAACATGGGCAGCAGACCAAGGGAGTAGATCCTCCCCCTTTACTTGGCCCTAGGGAGGCCACATCTGAAGTATTGTGTTCAGTTTTGGTCCCCACAGTTCAAGACAAGGAGCTACTGGAGAGGGTCCAACACAGGGCCACAAAAATAATTAGGGGTCTGGAGCATCCCTCTTATGAGGACAGACTGAGGGAGAAAGACCTGTTTAGTCTAGAGAAGAGAAGGTTGAGAGAGGATCTCATTGATGCATAGAAATATCTCAAGGGTGGGTGCCAAGAGGATGATGCCAGACCCTTTTTGGTGGTACTCAGTGATGGGACAAGGAGTAATGTCCATAAACTAAACCATAATGGCCATAAACTTCTTGAACAAGAAGTTCAACCTCAACATGAGGAAGAACTTCTTTACATTGAGGGTGGCAGAGCACTGGAAAAATATAAGTAAAATGACTGCTTGAAGATAAATCATCCACTTTATTTTAGAGATTAGAGATTTTTTTTGCTATTTTTAAATTTTCTGTAGAAGAGTTATTGTCCTGAGTTGGAAGGGACATACAAGGACCATAGAAGTCCCACTCTTGACCCTGCACAGGACAGCCCCAAGAATCACATTGTATGCCTGAGAGCATTGTCCAAACACTTCTTGAACTCTGTCATGCTGTGAGCCCTTCCCTGGGGAACCTATTCCAGTGCCCAAACACATTCTGGGTGAAGAGCCTTTTCCTAATATCTGACCTAAATGTCCCCTGGCACAGCTTCATGCCATTACTTTATGCTCTAAACTATCAAGGCAAATCTCTACTCTTCCACATACCCATGTAACCCCAGTAGTGTCAATGCCTGTAAACCCACAAGAGAAGTCTGTTTTCCTTTACTGTAAAATATGTAGAGTGATTGATATGTAAGACTAAGACAAGTAGACCTTGAGTTCCTATTTCTATGAAGAAATAGCAGACAAAGAGACTACACCCCAGAAGTATCCTGAAGAGGACAAGAGCCAGTTAGTTCAGCAGGGGAAGTGTAATGGGACACACATATGGAGGATTCAGCCTAATGAGTAAGCAAAGAGCTTATTCATATCAAAAACCAGTAACAAATATCCAGCCATCAAAAGTGTTTGCGAAGTGTGAAGTACAGTCTTAAGAATGCTATCCCATTCTCTTGAAAATGCACTATATTTTCATGAGTCTAATCAAAAATTGTAGTTCATGTTTTAGGGTTTATATTTTTATGCTCTGATTTCCAGTAGAGACTCAGATTAGCAGAAATAACAATTCATCGCTAACAGTGGAAAGCTGAGTTATAGGACCACAGGGGTCTCCTACGCCTTTGTATGCACCCAGCCAAATACTTTGACATTTTATCTAATGATGGACATCACTGCAAAAGATGGTGATCATGGCAGTCACCTTAGTAACAACTCACCCTTATTCTGTGCTCACAAGAGTATCTCACTGGAGAATTTTCATGTCCAGGTAAAATTTTTAAATACAGATTATCAGTAGAAAAAATAACATTTTCCATTTTCTGAATGGAGACATTTATAATCTCAATCTGATAACATCCACCATTTTTTCTCTCTGTATTAATTCCAGTGCTAGTTTTGCAACTTCATCACAAGAAAAAAACAACTGATACATTCAAAGTAAAATCATAAACACTAAAATGTGACCCAAAGTGAGACATTATAGAATTTCTCAGGAAAGATGTCTCACATTCTCCAGGAGCTGAATGGGAAGTGAATAGTTGTGTTTAGGAAAATCCCCCAAATCAAAGTTATATGTGCACTATAGGTCAGTTTCCTCAGATCTGTTTTTCTCTGGTTCCAAAGGCCAGTGCCCACATGATCCTCAGTAATAGACTGCACCATTTTCCAACACGATTCACCAATTGCATACGTAGTTCAGCCTTGCTAATATCTCATTCTTACAGTTGCAGTAGATACCTTGTGTCTTCCTTTCCTTAGAGGGACACAGTAAAGGCCTTTTCCCTCATTTTCCAGCTGATTTTTGCCTAATCTATCTCAGAATATCACTAAAATAGAACCTTTATCATTTCAAGGGCAGAAGAAGAAAAATATATTCTTTCATGTTTTCTTGATATGAATGAGGATTTGTGCTCTCCATCCACCTCTAAATGAATTATGAATCACTGAAGTCTTGAAAAAAAACCAGGTCTGCATTTTTGTAAGTTGTATAATACCTACACCCACATAACTCACTGGAGGCACCAAAAGATCCTGCTGTGTTCATAACGTAAGCAGGTGAAGAAAGCCTGTGAGGTTTACAAGAGATTCGATTTTAAAAGATACAAGGGAAAGTGGAGGCACTTTAGCATGCTCCATAGTTTTGAAAAAATGGTAATATTTGGCACTGAGATTATGACACTACAAGGGGATATTATCAAGCATTTTGAAAAGTGTGTTTTACCACAGCCCTAACATCCCTACCCAGTGCTCATTTGCACTGCCTGCCTGCATCCCATGACATCTCTGATCATGTCATGGGTGAGTCAAATAAAAAGTCTGGACACATTTAGCATGCTGAGATTAGAGAGACTAAAAGCAAACTGTGATGCACCAAATATGGAGTAATATTGCATATTTGACTGACTGCTAAACTTTGTTCATTTACAGCCGAGTTTCTGTTGCATTTCCTTCTCCTCAAGATTTATGTCCTTATTTGCATGTTGATGTGCTTTGAGTCAGAGCAGATACTCAGTAAGCAGATACAGAATAATAGTACCTTTAGACTATGAAGCGCATTGTACACCTTCTTGTATGATTTGTAAAAATAATTCTGCAGACTACACTCAGAATAAGACTATTAAATATTCTTTGAATATGACAATGTGATAATATGAAGGGTAGTTCAAGCTCTTTCTAATCTCATTCTTCCCTGCTCAGTAAGAATCATGAAACTCAGACCGCCTTTTAATGGGTTAGGTACACCTTATCTGAATATTTAAAATGCTCTGCCAAAGCCAAATGTAAGAGGCCAGGTGACACTTCATGCAGAGAAACTGTATAAAATAGAGCTGAATAAAAAAGGTCTTGACAAGGATATGTGCCTTGTGAAAGAATATTAGATACAAGGCTAGGACAAGAAAATGGGATGTTAGGAAAGCTTATTTTGCTTTTGTATCAAGAAGGCATATCAAGAGCATTTGATTTCTGCTTTTGAAAGTAAAAAGCATGGTGGGGGAAATAGTGGATTATCTCTTGGCTAACTGTAAAAATAGCTTCCAAAACAAATGGATTGTTTCAAATGCCAATCTGATAAATACACTGAAATTTCTTTTTATTTTAAACTTTTTAATGCTCATTTATTCCCCTTTCTTCTCTCACAGATCAATTACATGTGTCATTTTTCTCTGCTGTTTAATTAGATTTGGGCTTCTCAGACTGCACGGAAGAAAAAGCAAGATAGTCTGGCAGAACAGAAGAGGCATTCAGTACAGCTGTGTTAGAGTCTGGAGTTTCATTCCTTGTCAGATTTTCTTTCTGTGTACTTGTACAGACTGAGACGGTGCCCTCTAAATGTTAAATTAACTCTAGTAGAAGACAAAGCTGACTGTAGTCATAGCAAAACAAGAGTTCTCAAGTTTTTGGAAATGGAATTTTTTATTTGTAGAGGAGGTAATGTTTTATTGGAGTTCTCTTGGTATTCTTACAATATTGGAAATTACAATAGGATATAGTATAGCCTTTTGGAGGTAGGAAAATCTTTTTAAAGGAAAAACACTTTAAAACACCATAAGAATGTGGTGATGGGTAAATCTTTCCAGGCTGCAAAATATATTCTACACAGAGATAAATCTGCAGGATTATTTAATCTATGATCACATTTGACCAAAAATTATTAACAAGTTAGTTTCTTTGGCTCTGTGATGAAAAAGAAGGCTGATTCAGAAGATAGAAATACAAGAATTGCCAATGCTTTTACAAATAAACTTGGGTTCTTATTCAGAGAGAGGGAACATTTCTGAGCTTCTGGGAAATAAAAAGTCATCCAGGAACCACAGTCTTAGGAAACATTTACTATTCACTTTGAAATGACTCATGCATATAATGCAGCCAATAGCAGCTCAGATAAACAGATAAGAACTTCTTTCCCATCCCATCAGAAAAGCAATTCTACTACTGGTATCAGATCTGTAACATTCTCAAACACTGTTTTTGGCTTTTGCCAATAAGACCTTAAACAAGATAAAGTTTTTCTATATGCCTAGGAAATAGCCCCTTTAAGGTTTCTGATGAATGCTTTTATCAAGTTACATGTAAACAAAGGTTCAGTTTCAGCCTCAGGAGAGAAAAATTCTGCTCATTTAGGTGCTTGGAGCTGTCAAGAAGGTAGATTAGGTGCAGCACACAAAATGAATTTTTGAAAGGATCACCAGCTAAGGACAAATGTTAGTCATTAGAAAAGCCTACAGCCTGGTTCAAAGAATCTCATTAGACCTTCTTTGCTGACAGCCTCATCAGCTGATTGCAAAGAAAAGTTGCTCACAAAAGAAGAAATCACACACTTACCATGAAGCAATGCCAGTAAGTAAAAAATTCTCTGATGGCCTTGTGGAAGCCCACACTTTTCATCCATCCTAATATCAGTTTCCAAGTATGATCTTAGGAGCAAAAATTTTGTAGACTGCATGAGAGTGAAGCCAAGAGTTGTTAGGTTTTATTTTCTTTACCTGTGTGGGCAAGGTGCTTTTATCTTGCCTTAGCACTGTTGAATCATGTAAATCTTATAGGCATCTAAATCTTAGATTGCCTCTTGAGATGTTTCTAGTAAGTTTTACACTGAGTGTGCTGGAACAGATGCACCAAGGACCACCCCTATAAATATGTTGGCATACTTAGCTGAGTAATTAATTCATTGCAGAACACCCTTGTTTGACAAAAGCCTTGTTGGGATAGCTGCTTCAGGCTGTATAACTTTCAAAACAACAGCTTTTGTACATTTTCTGGAACTGTATGTACTTTTGCTGCTCATGATTCATCCATATATTAAATACAGTGCCTAAAAGGTTTTTCTGTTGACATTGCCAACTTGATTAATCAAGATTTGTTGATTTTTCAGTCCTTCAAGTTCTGCCTTGAAAGAAAATAAATCAAGTTTAAGCTTTCAATTATGGATGCTTGCTCACTAAATATTACAGCAACAACTTCTTCACAGTCTCAGCAAGCCTGCACTTTAGAACACGTTGCAAACTTTGATTTGAAACTGGAGAAAAATAATGTACTTATATGTTATATTGTTTTTCCCACTTTTCAGATTGTTTTTGCAACCTTTAGAACTCTCTACCATGATCCAGAAATTCCTTCTGGATCCTCCAAAGTGGAATTCATATATATATTCTTGCTACTTAACATTACTAAAAACAAAGGCTTTATACTGGGTTTGCTGCTCCTTAGGGCTGAAGTTTGTCAGGCTTGCTCTGCCTGAAAGTGTTTTGACCCTTTTATCACTTTGCTTTAGCTTCTTTAGATGCACCGTATTTGTTTTCTAATGAAGAGATTGATAAGCCTAATTCATTTTCCTTTTATTAATCTCTGAAAAGTATAATCATAATTTTATAAAGACAGTTATAAAAAGCAATTATTCTCTGCAGAGTGAAACATTCATGTCACTGAGATAATGATGGAGTGTAGAGGAATATGGGCCTGGTGTGGCAGCAGGAGGACACACAATATGCTGTAAAGGGATTATGGACCAGAATGACAAGAAAATGGACACAGGCTGGCACTGGAAATCTAGAATCCAACTCTAATACAATTTGACTAACTGGCAAAGAGTTTTTATGAACTTTGCTACCCTTATTCACAACTAAGAGCACTCATGGTGATTCTCAGCTTACAGCAATAACTGGAGCATACTTTATTACGTTTCTGTTGCATATGCAGTAGCCACAGCTTTCAGAGCTCTTGAGATTTTTTTGTGGGAGGGGTTTCTGTTGTTTTTTTTTTCTTTTTTGATGGGTTGGGGGGGGGTTGTCTTTCAGGGGGGTGTCTTGGGTTCTTTTACTAGACTCGAAACAAGTTTTCACTTTATATTTTGCAGAGTTTGGCTTTTGCTAACTGTCTCTATTAGCAGTTATAGTCCCCGAGTTTGGAAAACACAAATGCTGATTACTGTGAAGCAGCTCTGTGTTGCTGACTGTTGCCTTTGGCTAGATAGGTGGATGACACTGAAAGATCTCATAGAATCCTCAATGAAAAAGTAAACAGAGAAGAAAATGAGAACTTGTAAGTGCCATGGAAAAAACAGAGAACTCGCTGATCAGGAAAAATAGAACAAACATTTTCAAAGCCTCAGAATGAGACGCAATTTCAAGTAAAACTATTGTGTCCTACGGAATAGAAGTCAAAGTTGTCCACCCAATTGCTTTTTAAGATTTACACAGAGACACAAATGGATTTTGTAGCACGGAAGATATCAGAAGACTGTGATTGCAGATGGAAATCTCATAATAGATCTTAGATATGGAAAGCTCTCTATGTAAAGTTCTGGTCAGTAGGTATTTTGTTGTCAACTAGCATTGGCCTCAAAGTGATCATTCAATATAATCTCTGTGTCATACTGACTGATATAACTTCCCTGGCAGAAAAAAAATCAGAGAAAAGGTTAATGATGATGAAAAAAGAGCTGTAAATATTTATGCATCTTGCAAAAAAAAAAATTGTTCCACTGCTAAGTTCAACTCAACTGATCATAATTGGTAATTTCTGATTCAAAAGATAATGTCATTATTTTGTCAGTCTTTGCTTGTGTTGATGATTCCAAATTTGGATATGCCTGCAAACAAGGAATTATTTATCAGTTGCAGATTTTTTTTCTTTTTCAATGTTTCATGCATGTATTTTAGATTACAGTTCATACTTTTTGGTCAGCAGCAGAATGGATATGTTTCTATAATATATAAATGTACAAAACACATAAACAGACTTGTAGAAGAAATATGGTGCTATGTAACTTAGCAATGATTCTAAACCCTGGTGCTTCAGTCAGCAACAAAATACCAAAGATCTGTCTGACAAAGGAGGAATTGCAATGTTTGCCTGGGGTTAAGTGGGCCAACCATCTGGTTTTAAATATAGCAAGACAATAAAATTTGCTGCTTATATTATCCTGAAAGCAAAAGCAGCTTCTGTGGAAAATACAGCCAGAATATTTGAGTCATAGAGATTAACCTGATTGTACAGTGTTGGAGTGTTGCTAATGAATCTTCTCAGAATAAAATCAACATTCATGAAGAAGCAATATCTGACTCTCTCAGTCAGCTTCACCCTGGATAAAACCAAGCAACATTCAGAGGACTTGCTATTGTTTTTGTCAAAAAACAAAATCAACATTGAGACTCATAATTAATTCTTGCATTTAGTGAAATATTACATGAGCACAACCAGTCACAGCAATAAGCAAAGTTATCAGCTTTGGTTTTTTTCACTACTGTCATTTTTGCCATATGTCTTTGTTCCCCCGTTCTTCTGTTATAGGTCTCATGCTGGGTCTCCATGGTGAGGGTCATACTTCATCAATCAATACCTGCTGCTGCTTCTTGTAGCTGTATATCACATCACCTGTCTTCCTGGTAGTTAAAGTGGATCCTGCTTGTGGCATTTATACAGTAGATTAAAAGATAATATGAGAAGAAAAGGCTTTTGTTAACCTGCAGCTTCATTCAGCTCTTCATGAGAGACTGGGAATTTTCTCTAATTCAACAATTTTACATACAATAAAGCAAAAATAATTAAGCTATAAAGAAACAAAGAGTCAACTAACATGACAACTGGTGGATCACATGCTGAACAGGTAGTCTTCCTAGAGCTGGCCAAATTGGAAGAAATCCAGTGTAGTATCTCTTCTCTCAGATTTTTCTGTTAAGTCCCTGAATTAAGCAACTTTGTCTACTGAAGCCATTACCTAAAGGACTGCTCTCTGATGTCCAAGTAACTAATATTCAGCCTGCATCATATATTAAATGTCTAAACCCTTGAAAACAAGACGACCTCATCAAACAGATCATCAAATGGCCCCAGTTTTTTTTTGAATACAGGAAACTGGTGCAATTAAGTATAAGCAGTAGAGATTTAAGTGTATAGGAACATTACCTGGGATTCCTTCACTGATACAGTTAATTACAGTAAGAACTACTGATTACTTTCAGAAGATAGGAACCAACTCAACCAATTGGATGTAACACAATACCTGAGGGTTTGAGCAGGAAAGCTGAGTCCTAGACTGCCTACAGGTTTTTCCATTTCATAGGGGATAACCTTCCCTCTTTCTACTAATGGTAGTCCAAAACACCATAAAGAATATAAATTCTGAGGCTAGGAGAACTTAGCTTTAGCATACACATTTCACACTGTGAAAAGTGATGAACTCATATATACCAAGCTGTCTATTTCATATACATATCACAGAAAACCATCAGTTTCAATCTCTTCAGGACTTGTGTAAGAATCAAAATTAATTATAAGTAAGATTCACAGTTTTGCACCTCAATTTTAGATTTCTTTAAAAACAGTGAAAATCAGCAATTGAAACTGAAAAACTGGCTTCAAATTTCTATTCTGATTTAATGAGACTACACTGTAATGTTTGGTACACTGCAGCTTCTAGGTGTGCACATTGTAAACCAGGCATTTTCAGATATATGGAGTGAGTAAATCTGAGCTGAATATTTTTATTACTTCTTCTTGCATGTTCCCCAAATGCTTTCTGAACATAAGGACTATTACAAGATGAATTACCTTTTCCTCCCTTCCTAATCCCTCCTATAGTCTGAGCTCAACATGTCAGAAAAATAGATACGCTAAAAGATAACAATAACACAAAAACAAAAACCCCCTAGAGAAACTGTCTACACTTTACATTTATAGAAGCCTTTCTCTGGCTAATGTGCCTGATACTTTTCCTATTCCAGCAGTGACACACTAACCCCAGATGTGTTTGCATTCTGAAAAAACTGGTAGATCCTCAAGGTCCTGGATCAGCTAGCAACCTTAGTTGAAGGCTTTTGCCATTGCATTCCTTCAGATAACCAAAGTCTTCATTTGGAGCACTCTGAGAACTACTTACATAGTGACAGGTATCAAACAAATTTTTCCCCTTGTCAAGTGTGCACTGTAATCACTGATCTCATGATAAAAAAGGAGACACACTCCTCTCAAGGACATTTTACCATCATACCTTGGAATTATCCTCAACTCTCTAGCCTCCCTTTAAAAGAGATTGAAAGTGATAGGTCCCAGTTGGACATGGGCCACTCTGTCAGTCTCAGAAAATGTTTTTGGTTTCTTGGAAAGAAGAAAAATTATTTCAGCCACAAGCATTTCCTCTCTGCTTTCCTGTGGCTAATTAGGGACTGTTTCATTGGTTGAAGTGAGGCTCCCATGTTTGTGCGTGTCCTTCCTGAGAACTTCTCAGGCAGGGATACAATGTACATAAAAGTTAGGGTTTGCTACCTGTAGTGGGTCGACCCCAACTGGACGACAGATACCCACTAAAGCCACCCTGTCACTCCCCTCTGCAAGTGGACAAATGAGAGAAAATATAACAAAGGGCTCATGCGTTGAGAAAAGGACAGTGGGAGATCACTTACTGATCACCATCACGGGCAAAAGAGATTCAGTGTGGGGATATTAATAAAATTTATTACTAACAGAATTATAGCAGGAGAATGAGAAGTAAAATAAATCTTAAAAACACCTTCCCCTCATCCGTCCCTCCTTCCCAAGTTCTACCTCCTCCTCCTCCTCCTCCTCCTCCTCCAGGGAGACAGAGAATGGGGGTTACAGTCAGTTCTTCACAGGTTGTTTCTGCCTCTGCTCAGGGAGAGGAGTCCTTCCCTTGCTCCCCGTGCTGTCCCTCCCACAGGAGACAGTCCTTCATAAACTTCTCCAGTGTGAGTCCATCCCACAGGTAACAGTTCTTCACAAACTGCTGCAGCGTGGGTCATTTTTCCATGGGGTCTGTCCTTCAGGCACAGGCTGCTTCAGTGTGAATCCCCCATAGGGCCACGAATCCTACCAGGAAACCTGCTCCAGCATGCACTCCTCTACCCATGGGTCAGCAGGTCCCTGCCAGGACCCTGCTCCAGCATGGGCCTCCCACGAGGTCACAGTATTCTTTGGGCATCAACCTGTTCCATCATGGGCTTCTCCATGGGCTACAGGTGGGTCTCTGCACCCCTGTGGACCTCCATGGGCTGCAGGGGCACCAGCTCTGGTGCCTGAAGCACCTTCTGCCCCTCCTTCTGCACTGACCTTGGTGTCTGCACAGTTGTTCACATGTTCTCACTCTGGTCTTTTCTGGCTGCAATTTTCATCTGCACAATAAATTTTTCCCTTCTTAAATATGTTATCACAGATGTGTTACTATCATTCCTGATTGGCTCGGCTTTGGCCAGCAGCAGGTCCATCCTGGAAATAGCTGACATTGGCTCTACCAGACTTGAGGGAAGCTTCTATCAGCTCCTCACAGAAGCCACCCCTGTAGCCTCAAACACTACCTAAAACCTGGCTATGCAAACTCAATGCACTACCACAAATTCCTCTAGAAATCTTAACTTTAATGCCTGCAGCTGCCTTCTTCATCACACATCCTTTTGGAGATTCTCTGGATGTCAGCAGAACATGCCCCCAGACAGCCTGGCAAACCACAGCTTCAGGTGTGAAGTTCTATCCTGTGCCTCTTGTCAAGGTTTGCAGTATCAAGTTCATAACAAATGTTCCCAGAATGAAAGTAATTATCCTTATTGCATGATATTTATTACAGTGGAAAAACAAAAAAGTAAGTATGAAACAGTTTTTAGTAGAGTTCATGCCATGGACTGCTTCAGTTTAGGAGCATATTTGCAATGCATAAATTTCAAATTTCTGATGCAGTATTGACTGATATAATCAAGCAGATTTTGTAGCGCTCTCTAATATTTCAGTAACAGCTGAGCTCTACTGAATTTTCTTAAGTACTCAAAAAAATTACTGAAAGCCTGAATGAATGCAAAATAGCACAAGTATTCCCTATCAGATGGTTACTAACACTGTCACAGATATATTAAGCAGAGATAATTATTGCTTATAATCCAAGATACAGGATTTTTTTTGTGCATATGTTTGTTCATACAATGATTACCATGTATAAGAACGAGGATACAAAGCAATAACAGATTTCTTCCCTTTGGGAATGTTTGTGATTCATATTACAATAAAAAAGGAGTTCTTTTTGCACATGTACATAAAAACACCACTTATTATGTAAATTCCATCTGCCCAGCATTAACTTACCTCCGTTATTGAAAAACACTTCAACAGAAGGCTCACAGGTACATGCTGCAGGGGTGCAGTTGTATGACTTTCCTATCCCTCACATAAAAAATAAATTAATTAAATTGAAAGTGATCATGAATCAAGCCTATGAACAAAATGTTATCCACATAAATTCTCTTACTATAACCTTATTTATACGGAAAGTCTATCTAATTACCATAGCAGATTTCTGGGTTGGCACAAACATTCAAAATAAAGCAGAGTGAATATCTAATTAGTGTTTAAGTGTAGCTACCAGTTACTGCCCATCATTCTCAAGTCTCTTGGGGTGTAAACCTCCCTTTTTCTTGCCCAAGCATAAAAGGTCCAAAGTCTTGCAAAAGAGTTTGTGGGGTTTTTGTTTGCTTGTTTGTTTTTTAAGAATACAAAGGAAGGAAAGCTCAGAAAAAAAGAAAAACTATCTTTATTCTGATAATCCTCAATTCAGAAACTTCCAGGATATTTGGCTTTAACTTGTCTTTGGAGTGGAGCTGAACTTTAAAATTTTTAAAGTCCTCTTCCACAGGATTACTCTGTTCCTTCACTAAGAATTTCAAAATAAATTTTAGCCTTTTATATTTTTTTATAAAATATGATGTACTTGTTTACTCTAATTAAAACAACTTTATACTGTAATATATTTAAAATATGAAGCTCGGACTTCATAACAAACCAAACATCAGGAAACAGTAACTTAAGCAACTAGATAGGACCATTTCAAAAAATATTAATTTCACTGACTTTATTATGAGGAGGTTTTATTTTAATTATTATCAAATATTAAATAAGGAAGAAATTGAAAATAATTTTGGTTTAATATGTTACAAAATACATTTAGGCTGTTTTTATTTAATTAATTAACTCACTATAGTTAATAACATCAGTGGTTGAGCCACAACTCTTGAGACTAGCTGTGAAAAGAAACTCATGAGACAAAAGTAGAATTTGAGGTTCTATTCCTGGCAAGATGTTGGCTGGTTAATATTAATGCTTCCTAGTGTGCAAAGTCTTATTACTTACAAATGTCTAGATACAGCTGAGGTGCTGAACATCTATCTCAGGACTGTACTTTAAGAGGATTTAAACATTGCATTTTCTTCCAACCTAGTCATGCAACTCAGGAACACTCTACACCGGTTCGCAGTTATCACAATACTAATGACATGGTGGCCCACCACTTCATTTTAAAACAGTGCCAAAAGTGCACACATCAATTGAAGGAGTTAGAGGCTTAACCACCTTCTCTTTTAGAAGATTCATATCCATAGCTCCATCCCACCCGAAGGAAAGCCCAATGCATAAACCCATGACGTATTCTGGATTAGAATATTTTCCATACCCCTCACACTATGTCCCACTCAGGTACAGCTGTTGGCTGATTTCTGGGGTTTCTGTCCAAAGAGATGACATAGAAATAGCTGCTCTAGGTGGCTCAAAAGTACATCTAGCACGGGAGCCTGCTTGTCATGGTAACCACAAACTCTGAGAAAAGTTACATGAAAGATGTGTAAGACTTCTCTCTAATACTTTCCCAGCTCCAACTATTTTTGACATAATAAAATTAATGTAGTAATTTACCACCTTTTAGATCATAATCAGTCACTCTTGTGACTCTAGTTCTCTTAAGAAGATACCACTTTTTTTTTTAAATATATCTTACAGAGCTAAGCCATTAAAGCACTTGCAAATAAAATCCCAAGGGCTCAGTGGGCCCCTCTTCAACATATGCAATTCTAGTATGTACGTTTCAATGTTGCATTGCAAAATGATTGACAAATGGAAGCAAGCAGTAATTATTCCTCTCAATAAAGGAGTAGCTTGAGGTACATTAATATTTACTGAACCATTTAATATATTACCTACATCAGATAAATTATGAGAAAGACAAATTACTAGAATGTATCCACTATAATCAAGAAGAATATTATTTGGTGATAGCGTTTATTATTATCAAAATCACCTTAATTGAACAACTAATGTGCTAGTGACAAATTATTTACATTGGTATTGGTCACATTTATTATTAACTATGACAACAGTAATATTATTAGTGTTAATCACAGCTATTTACATGCCTTTACATGGTACTTTATAAACACATACTTAAATACCTTGGACCAGTTTTTTTTCCTTTCATAAATCAAATAATATTCAACTTAATCAGTCCATGGGGTCAGACTTTTCTCAGAGATGTATAGCAGGAGCACTAGACGCAAATTGGAACACTGAAAAATCTTATTAGAAGGAAGGAAAATTTCTTATTGTGGGTGTGGTCAAACAGTGGAGAAGGTTGCACAGAAGGGTTATGGATTCTATAGAGATATACCGTAATTTTTCCCAAATTTTATTAATGAAAATTAGAACCAAATCATCATGGTAAGTCAAAAAAATTCTATTGAAGACAGTGAAATTATACCAACTGAATAATTGGACTTCCAGACTTCATTTCAATTTTGCAAGCTGAATTTCGTCATACATAAAATGACATTTTAATGTAAAGCAACAAAAATTATTTTATTACAGCAGCTTCATTACCTCTTTCAAAAAATGAGCAATCTATGAAAAACATAGATGATTTACATTTTCTAAAAAATGAAAGTATATCCTATAACAAAAATAAACTGTTCAATTTTTAGCCTCCTACACAATGTTTAGATAAATTTGTCTCTCAACAGTTAGCAAATGTCTGAAAGAAAACAGAAAACAAGTAATGACCCAAACTCGCCACAGAACAGGGTAACTATTTCTAGGCAGACATTTCATGGTGCTTTGAACTTAAAACTACATTGTCATGGGTAGAGTTCATAAGCAGAAAGAAGTCTTTCTAAAGTACAATTTTAATGCCATTTTAAAAAACAGTGTGGTTTAAGCATGTTTAATGGAATATTTCAGCTTAATTTGCTTTTAGCACTTTAGTTAGAAATGAAACATCAAAACTGATAAATGAGATCATTAGTTCACTCTACGTTGCCATCATTGCCAGACTTTTGTATCTGCATAAATAAAACTTAAAAAAACCAATAGTGTTAGGTGTCTCCAAAACTAAGTCTCAAACAGATAAAAAATCTCTTAGCGGAAAAAAAACCCCAAAGTATATTACCTCGCTTTCACATTCTCCGTCTGAGTCATTTGTTTTTCTCAAAAGACTTTAGCTTCAGGCACACTTTTTTGCAAATTCTTGAACTGGGAGTGGCATCTTTATAGCACAGTGACATTAGTTTTCCAGTCTGGTTGTAGAAATATGGACCAGAAAGCATGAATTTGAATTGGTAGATCTTCCACAGGTAAATCATGGATATTGATGACTGTGTACTATGTACTGAGAAGAATGATCTAGATTGTGGGTTTTGGAAGCAAACGTTTAAGTATTCAAACTTCATGTAAGACGATAACTTGATTTTAAGAAGCATCACTAAGAGACATGGAAAATACTGCAGCCCATCTAGACCAACATCCCTGCAATGAACAGGCACATCTTCAACTGAATCAGGTTGCTCAGAGGCCCTAACCTTAAATGTCTCCAGGGACAGGACATCTATGACCTCTCTGGGTAACCTGTTCCAGAGTCTGACCATCCTCATCATAAAAAATTGATTCCTTATATCTAGTCCAAACTGTTACCACTTGTCATATCGCTACAGAGCCAGACAAAAAGTCTGTCCCCATCTTTCTTACAAGCCCTCTCTTAGGTACCAGAAGGTCACAGAAAGGTCTTCCCAGAGTCTTCTCTTCCCCAGGCTGAACAATCCCAACTCTCTCAGCCATTTCTCATAGGAGAGGTGTTCCATCCCTCTGACCATTTTTGTGGCCCTCCTTTGGATCCACTCCAACAGGTTCATATCCTTCCTGTGCTGAGGACTCCAGAGCTGGAGACAGTTCTCCAGGTGGGGTATCACCAGAGCAGAGTAGAGGGTCAGAATCACCTCCCTCAACCTGCTGGCCACACTTCTTTCCGTGCAGCCCAGGACACAATTGGCTTTCTGGGCTGCAAGCGTACATTGCCAGCTCATGCCCAGCTCTTCATCCACCAGTATCACCAAGTCTTTCTCAGCAGGGCTGCTCTCAATCCATTCATCCCTCAACCTGTATTGATACCAAGGTTTGCCTGACTCAGATGCAAGACTTTGCACTTGGCCTTGTTGAATTTCATGAGGTTCCCATGGGCCCATTTCTCAAGTTTTTCCAGGTCTCAGTCAGGTCCCAGGTTCTATATGCAGTAGAATATGTCCAAAAATGCAAATTCAAGCTTAAAAAGTTTAGAAGTCAAATATTCATTTCAGAAGGTACTCTGAACTTCATAAGCTGTAAGCTTTTATATATTTCTAAGGTCATCCAGCCCTGACACTGTAAAGATAACAGATCTTGACTGAGTTATAAATTCACAAAGGTTGTGCACTTATGAGCCATGTAGTTCTTCTATAAGGAGTTAGCATGAGCTATTGCAACTGCTGGAACAGCAGTATAGTGGAAATAACAATAAATGTTCTCCTGGCACAAGTTTTTTCCTTTCTCATTGATGTGCATTTATGGTAAAAACTTTTGAAGATCTCCAGCTGGAAACTAATATTGTTCCCCTTACGGCCCACCAATTCCCTAGATTATATCTACACTATTCAACTTTTTAAGTCTCACACAGAAGTTTTGCCTAAACTGTGACAGTGTCATAGCTGAAGATCCAATGAGTCATAGAAAAGCATATAAATTCCTTTGTCAAGGAAAAATAGTTCCATGTTATAAAATGGTGCAGAAGTATTGTGTAGTCCTTCCACCTCCCCAGCATCCAAATACTCAATTGGTTATAATCATCTACAAACACCTTTGGGCCTAGCATGAGTGAGTTATTATTTACTAAGCCAACAATAGATAAACACAAATGCCTATGTCCTCAGTTCCAAGCTTGAACATGAGCAAAAATGTAGAAGGCACAGTCATTCATCCACTTATACCACTATAAGCAGTGAAATATCACTGTTACTTATTTCTATGGTGCCTAAGCTTCCATTAAGGACAGTGAAAAGAGAGCTCTCAAAGCTCAGCCTAAAGAAGATATGTTCATCTGCCCAGAGGAAAAGCTGCTTCAGCTCCACTAACTGTATTAATTAGATCCCCCTTAACTGTAGGATAAGTAGCTCACATATAGATATCTGTTCTGCAGAGACCTTATAGTCAGGAGTCTGAACCTGGAACTCAACCTGGCTTTTTGTCCTCTCTGGCTAATTTTTTCCGATTCGTTAGCACTCTCCTACATAGATATGCAATCACATGGAAGCTAGTTGAAATTTAAGCAATTCGATTCACCTCAATTTTAAATTTATGCTATTTAGATACCAGTAGATGAGATATTTACTGTAGGCCTTCTTGGTACTCTTACAGCACCACTCACTTGATCTGTTTTAGAGAGACACTTTGGGAAGAGAATAATTATGCCCTGGAAATACTTATTTTTTTCTTTACATTAACTGTAAGAGACTGTAGGATACATAGCTCAAATCTGGGCACCTATAGACTGCTAATCACGAATATGAAATGGTAGAGCCACGCTGTAAACATTTCCTCTATTCCCAGGGCATGGTCACATAGTGAACCTATGTCTTCATTTTTACAGCTCAAGAGTTCATTGTAGTGCCATTGTCTGATTCATAGCAGAAAATAGATAATCTGCAGCTTTCTGAGGATTTAACCTAGGAGAAAAAGTGGGATCAAGTCTGGATTTCCCTACCCGTGCCCAAGCAGACCAAGCAGAGTAGTACTGTGAGATATTGAATAAGACATGGTTAGACATGTTTTGTGCCCCTGATGATAGCTTTCGCCCACAGTCCTTTAGTTCAATAGCTAAGCAATTTGAAGATAAACCCCTTCATTTTAAAGTATTTTAAAGTAGGGAAGGGCAATACTCTCCCAGATAAGAAAAAAAGCTAGAAAGAAAGCACAGTAAACTCACAGTCAACAAATCTTAATGAAAGGAACTCAGCACCTTGGAGTTGCTGAGGAGGCTTACGGAAGCTTACTCCAAAGTGCCCCTTGTGAGAGCTGTCACCTTGTCTGTTGCCAACTCTGAGCATCTGAGCACTGTATGTGCTAATCCCTTGAGCAGGGAGGGCATGCAAATTCACCAACTGAAAATATCATTGCTTACAAATCTCACAACTGCCTTATTTTAGACAATCATAGAAAAAAGGGTCTCCTTGAAAGCTACAATGTAGAGAGAAATGTAAGTGTCAGGCAGGCACAGTTCCATCAGGGAGACGCCAGGAACATATCTGGAAAGCTGGTCAGGTACTTACCTAGAAGTGGGAAAGCTGTTGGACCTTACTTTCTGCTGTGCCTGGATTGCAGTGGGCACAACTGATAACAGGCATCAAAGACAAACTTCACAGCATCCTGACTCTGTTCCTGGGCCAAGTCCCAAATGTGGATCACAGCAAAGCCTGGAGGCAATTCTGGCAACAAGTTGAGAATTACCCCAACAGGCTGCCACCAACTGAGTATTGCCAGCCTATATAGCATGGCTGCTACTTTTTCTTCTCCATCTTGATGTGCACCTTATGCTGAGTACTGCAATAAGGAACAGGCTTATTTAGCAGTGTCTGGGTTGCAGCTAGAGCTCTTGTAGGAAAGCAAAATGGAGGAAGCGTGATAGAAGAACCAACACAATTCACCACACACGGTGAACAGTCATGGCACCAAATGCACATTTAATACTTTTTACTCAAATAGTGCAACAAAATACATGTATTCTTGCTACACTTGTGATCAAATTGTACTTTGCCATGCAAAAGTGCCTTTGATGTCTTTGTCTTTTATGTCTTATTACAGGATGAGGCACATCCAGCACATTGTTTTAAAACACTTAATGCATTGTGAGAGGCAGGAAAAAATTTTGGGCTAGGGCTATATGTTTGGGAAAAGAATGTGTTATTTTTCAACCCACATCTTACGCATCCCCTTCACCTGTTCGGTTGCTTGTTTTTTAACAAAGCAGCAACACTTCTGGGACCTGAAACAGTGTCAGTGAGTACAGATTAGTAAAAAAAAAAAAAAAAATTGATAATGAAAGAGAAAAATAACTGCCCTTGATATGCTACTCTAGGATCTCTAATAAAAACTTACTCCATGCATATTTTATCCTCTTTCAATGCACCTGGTTTGACCTCTTGCTTTTCAAACAAAAACAGGAAATTGGATCTGAAAGATTCCTAGACCACTATCTTACAAATATGTAGTCTTCTCAGCAAATACCATCATATTTACTAAGCTACAGGCATGAGTATTGCTCTGGGTTGATACAGTCTTTAACCATTTGCTTATGTGCTCCATTCTGGAAAAAGAAAATAAATAACTGCTTCTGCAAGAATGGCAAAGTAATCACAAGTGGTTGAGACAACTTTCTTTTAAATATATTTAAATTTACATTTGAAATATTTTTACATAAGTTTGTTCATATGTATTAGTAGCAGCATATTTCTTAGGTATGATATGTTAGATTAATAATGGATTTCCCAAAGTTTTGGGGGAGAAATTAATTTCCTTTCTATTTTACCTGAACAAAAGATTCAGATATATATGATCCCTCACATATTTCCCTTCTAATCTGTATTTATTTATGTCTTTGAACTCAGGCAGAGTTCAAAGTGTCAGAGAAGTATGGTCCAAAGTAACCATACCTCTCAAGCCAAAGAAACGTAATATTGCTCATTAATATGAGAGGGCTCTCTGGTTATTTTTAGATTATTAAAGTAGAAAGAGGACTGGCTAATAAAGAACTTCTTTTTTAATATCTTGAGATAATAGCCATTTAGACAAAGTGGAACACCACTTTCTTTTGTCAGTATAAATCCCTGTAATTTATATAAGGTTTTCCCTGAGAATAATTATGCACAAAAAAAATTCTTGTCATAGCTTTGTGGAAAATCTAGTTCAAACACTTGGAGCCCTTTCTGCACTGTAGTGTTTACCTCCTTGGTTGGTACAGATCAGCATTTCTTAAGAGTACCCTGTAGGTACTGTTTTGCCCGCTGACACTTTAAGGGGGATTAAAAGGATACTGCAATTAGCAGATGAAATTCTGTCTTCATAAGTGTAAAATTATGTCCATTGGGGGAAACTAATCCTAAATTGCAGGTAGAATGAACTAGTTAATTACCACTGAGGAAAAAAAAATATCTTTTCACTATAATGGATAATCCAAGAAAATTATCAGTAGCTGCCAGACAGGAAAGCAAAATGCTAAAAATTATTAGGAAAGGAATAAATACACAACAGATGACAATATTATTTCATCATTCAATTCTGTGATGCACCTGCATCTTGCAAATCATGTGTAGTTCTAGTTCCCACATCTCAAAAAGGAATACAGCAAGCCTAGCAGATTCATGAAGAAAGCTAGAAAACTTTGTCTAAGAGAGCTGTGGTGGATTGCCCCAGTCAGAAGCTGACCAGGTCCCTCACTCACCACCCCTAGTGAGGATGAGGGAGAAAATCAGAGCAGCAGAAACTGAAAAAGCATGGACCAAGATAAAGATAGTTTAATAAGTGAAGCAAAGTTGCACATGCAAGAAAAGCAAAATAAGGAATTTATCCACAGACACATGCTCAGCCATCTACAGGAAAGCAGAATCTCTGCACACTTCATGGTTACTTGAGAAGACAAACATCATAGTGATGAACTCATTCTTTCCCCAAGCTTTCATTGCTGAGCATGATGCCATATGGAATGGAATATCCCTTTGATCAGTTGGGGTCATCTGACCCGGCTGTGTCCCTTCCCAGCTTCTGTGGACCCCCAACCTCCTCACCGGTAAGGTGGGGCAGAAAAGGTCTTGACTCTGTGTAAGCACTGCTTAGCAATAGCTAAAACATCCTTGTGCTATTAACACTGCTTAGATCACAAATTCAAAGAACAGACTATACATGTTGCTATGGAGAAAATTATCAATAGCCCAGCCAGATCCAGTAAAAAAGGAAAAGTTTCAGTATGAGAAATGACCAAATAAACCAGACCATCAAATTTAATGATCAAGAAGATGATTCAAAATAAATAAGAGAGGAATGTTTTCATACAATATGTATTTAATTTATTCAATTAATTGCCACAAGATGCTGTGGATTCCAAACTTTACATCTATTCACAAAACAATTTAAAAAAAAAAAAAAAAAAAAAAAAAGAAGAAGAAATACAAATCCAATAGTAGTGAATAAATGTAAAGATAACTTGACTAGGTTTCCCTGTACTTGCAGATCTGCACAGACAAAGGGAATATACCTGGAAAGAACTCTCACATAATCTCTATATATTGTCCCAAAGGTATCATATTTTGACTGACTTGGATACAAGATTCTTCTCACTTTTGCATACTTAAGATAGTAATTTCCTTTAAAAATGTGAAGGAATAATAATTTTTAAAAAGTAGTTAGACATCCATTGCAATGACCTTTAAAACAGTTGAGGGTATTTTCTTTCCTATTTATTTAGCCCATTAGTTGGCAAACTGATCCAGAGACAAGAGAAAATACATTTACGTCATTCCAATTTTATCCTATTCTTCTTCCTCTCCCTCCCTTTCTCTGTGAAATATCAGTTTGCTATCATTTTTTTTTTCACATAGCTACAGAATTACCTGGAGATAATAAGAATTATGCTCTTGCAGAGCCCAGATGAGAAAAGGCACATGAGTTCTCTTTATAGAAGAACACAACATTGATCCAGGGGATGGTGAATAACATTGAAAAGTTCAAAGTGAATGAACTGAAAAACATCTTAAATTTCTTTCTGATCTGCTGATTTTGGCAGTTACATATAACGGGGAAAACATAAATAGTAAAGGTCTTAGTCCCATAGAAGTCAATGCTAATTAATTCATGAAAGTCCAATGACCTATATTAACTAAGACATTAAACAGTGACTTCTGACCTTAAAATATTTGAGGTTCATGAACTCTTTTTATTTTTATAAATTAAGTTGATGTGATTCTTTTGTCTCACACTCTGTTTCACCATAGATATAATTACAACTACAGTCCTTAAATACAGTTTATACATTCCCTATTGACTAAATTTTTAGCAGCCTGAAGTCTGTCTATACTGACCTTGTTACTGATGACACAGATTGAACCCTGGTAACTAGGACAAGTTTTGGCACTGGCTCATATCAAGGTTCTTTGTATAGTGCAATCTCCTGCAATAAACTATTCTTTCTTTCATACCCAGATTTCTACTGCTCAGTTTGCTCCTTGGAATCCGTAACTGAATTAACATGTGCACTGTGAAGATCATTAGCAGAGCTATGTTTCTGAAGTAAAACAAGAAGTGAACCAATTTTACAGCGTATATGCACCTGGTACAATCCTTTACTATCCAGGCTAGGAAGGTCTTACTAATTTTAATAAAAAACTGCATCATCTGGCTGCAAATGATCATTTGAGAGATCTTAATAACACACTAGGTCATTGTTTTAAGCACAGTTTTGAGAAATAATCACAAAAAACCACTGCAAGTATGTAATTTTTCAAACCAATATACTAACTGTGGTTACCAATGCTGTTCCATGTAAAGGACTGCTCATGTCCCATAAATAAACATTGTAAAGCATATCTCTTCTATTAGACTCAGCATACACACCAAAAAAAATAATCACTTGGTTCAATTGTCTCCCATCTCCAAGTCAGGCATACAATATATCATTTGCTCTCAGGAGGCCCCATCTGGAATACCACATCCAACTCTGGGGTCCTCAGCACAGGAAGGATGAGTTGTTGGAGTAAGTCCATAGGAGGGCCACAAAGATGATTAGATAGCTGGAACACCTCCCCTTATGAAGACAGGTTGAGAGTTGGGGTTGTTCAACCTGAAGAAGAAAAGGTCACAGGGAGACCTTATTGCGGCCTTCCAGTACATAAAAGGGGCTTACAAGATTGCTGGAGAGGGAATTTTTACAAGGGAATGTAGTTAGAGGGCAAGGGGGAACAGCTTTAAACTGAAAGAGAGTAGGTTTAGATTAGATATTAGGAAGAAATTTTTTACTGTGAGGGTGGTGAGGAACTGGCACAGATTGCCCAGAGAACTCACGGGTGCCTGAACTTTCGGTTTGTTCAAGGACAGGTTGGACGGGCTTTTGAGCAACCTAGGCTAGTAGAAGGTTTCCCTGCCCTTGGCAGGGGGGTTTAAACTAGATTATCTTTAAGATCCCTTCTAACCCAAACCATTCTATGATTCTATGGCAGTCTAGAAAAAAACCACCAATCATAACTGATACTTTACCCTCAGTGCAGGAAAGATCCTATTTTTTTGTTTTTGTCAAGACAGTGTTTTCCCAAAACATTATATATCTTTTAAAATAAGTTGATGCCAAGTGTTTTGAGAAGAACAGAATCTTAATGCAAATGATTTATTGTTGACTTTATATTTTTAGCTCTGTGTATATTTAAATCTGTTTCACTTGTATTATTTCTTACCTAGGACAACGCAAAGTAAATCTTACAGAACTTACTCATTCTACCTGATAATTTCCATTTAATATTAATACTTTGGCATATAGAGACAGAAATAAAGGCCAAAAGGGACCTGATAGGTCATTTAAACTGACTGTCTGCATATGAATGGTGATTATATTCCAGCTGGTACTTCTCATAACTGAACAAAAAGTCTGCATATGACTACAGCATATCTTCTTGCAAAGTCTTGATCTAAAGCAATAAAAATGTAAAAAATTAAGTTCTTCCTTTGGTAAAATATACTTCTGCTCCTTGTTTCATCATCTTACTATTCATAAATCATATTTTACTTAATCTGAGGTTTTTTTGGCTTCACCTTCAATAGTTGGTTCTTGCTGTGTCTTTCTTCACTTATATGTAAAGTCTTTTATACCAGGCTTCCTTCCTTCCCTGAGTATTTATGCATTATAATCACATCAGCTCCTCACCTTCCTTTTTAAAAAGCCAAATAAACTAGTTTTCTCAAGCGTTCCACTGATTTGGACTATTTCTGTCTCTCCAACTACTTGATACTTCTTTTTAAGCTCACTACTGGACCTTTTCTAAAATATGTGCACTAAAGTGATCTCACAATTCTAATTAAGGTCTCAGCAGGCGCACTCATATGTTACATTACAGGAGAAAGGGCCAAGGAATGACTTGAACACCAATCCTCCTCTCTGATGGCTAATTCCTTCCCTGTCTTGCTTTTTACTGCTCCAACCATCTCTCTTCAGGAGAAACCTGTTGTAGAGAAGGTCCTAAGCATCATGAATGTGAACTAATCAGTCCTCAACTCCAGGCACAGGCATAAATACTGGACCTCTTTTGTTTATCTGCCTCAAACAAAGGAATAAAACCACAAACAGAAATAAAAATTCCTATTTCATACCATTCAAGATTTACTGTCTTTTCTCTCCATAGCTTCATAATGAAGATCAAATTGAGATTTTTATTTATTATGATTACTAGAAGACCTTTTAAAAGGTTGTATTAGAAACCTTTTCAATGTGAAGTCCACAGGTTTTAGCTAATGTCTGCATTTGTCATTTTGAAAGGGCTACATTTATATGTGACAGTACCAAGGTACATATTGATGGAGAGGCCATAGATTAGAATCCAGAACTGTTAAATTTCTGTGCTTTAAGCACTATTTTCTACTGTGGAAATTGATTAGGCAAATTTTATAAAGGGTACTTTTTTATTTCCTTTCAAATTATTAATGGAAATGTTGAAAACGCTGGTCCTATTATTAACATCAATGATTTAAAACAGTTCCTTTCAGTGATCTTTCCCCACTGACTGGCTTTATTAAGCTTAGGAGTCCACATAAGATGTATTTTAGTCATTCTGGATAGTGATGTTCATTTAATCAGTATGCCAATAGTAGTAAATTAGGTTAAACACAGCTGTAACTACATTCTGTCTATGTAGCTAAACATTTCAATCAAATATGTCCATCTGTTAGGACACAAAAGAGCAAGACCTAATTTCTATGCCATCATGTGTAGCTGGTGTTAATAACTGTTTCCTCTCTTTAATGTCTTACTGATTTTTTCAGTGGTTATTTTATCCCACAGCTGTCCCGTGCAGGTATTAACACGAAAATAGAACTCATGATCTTTCTCTCCCCCCTGCAGCCAACAATTCTGACCATTGGATTATTGCTATGTTCTTCAACATAGAGTCCTCACCTCTTGCACACCTTTGGTGCAATAGGTGGAAAGCATCTATAGCCTCCCATTTGAAACGTAGAAACAGTTAATTTAATTCCCCCAGGTACTACAGACAACTAAATCAGTCTCCCGTTCTCTTGATAAGTGTTGCCATCACATATGTTTGTTAGAGCATTAGAATGCTACTGTTTCTACCACCTAAAAAGTGGAGTTTTAACAGAAAATTATGATCTTTTTTTAAAAGAAAATTACAATCATCTGTCTGTGGCTCTTCAGGGGACAAAATTATCTTCTTGCATTGTTATTGAGATATCCAGCAGGTGGCACTTGAGGATTGTCCCTGTGCTTGGTGTTTAGGGGCTCTCTCAGGAAAGCTTTCCCATTAGCCATCTGATTTCAGGCTACAACCTGTTCAAGATGCTGGCTATGTGGATTTCTTTCCAAAGTGCCTCAGAGAGTGTGCACAGGAAGCCATGTTATTAAGGGATGTGAAACTTTTTAGGACTTCCTACACATTCCATAGGTAAACTTGAAGACCCACATCCTGTCCTGGAACTTGCACAGTGAGCCTTTGCAGATCTACACATTTAAATCTATGTTTGGACTAGGAAAAATTCAGACCTGAAGGTATTTTGTATCATCCTGACAAGTCAGTGCCTCCACTAACATTTTCTCTTCTAGCCTTTTCAAACAAAATTAGCTAATTCAGCAAAAGTTCAGTTTTGACAGTACACTTGTTTGTGTAATGGAAGTTTCTGCTGTCAACCAAAGATCACATTCTTGATGATGATCACTATGCTGGCAGATGCTTTTATAACAGACACAGAATAAATTGCATGCACTGTGAAGTGCTTTGTCAAGCATAAATAGTCTGGTCCTAAATGTCTGTATTGCAATTGAAAGAGTACTTGGGCTTGAAAAGCATTTAAACATTTTCAAAAATATTTCCTGGTATCTCATGACAGTGTTTTGGTTTAACTCCAACCAGCAATTATGTACCACACAACTGCTCACCTACTCCTCCCACATCAGAATGGAAGCAAGAATGAGAAAAGTTAAAGTAAGAAAACTCATGGGTTGAGATAAAGACAGGTCAATAGGTAAAGCAAAGCTAGATGCACAAGTAAAACAAGGAATTCATTCAGCACTTCCCATGGGCAGGCAGGTGTTCAGCTGTCTCCAGGAAAGCAGAGCTCCATCATCCACTGACTTGGGAAGACAAACACTATCACTCTGGACATCTCCCACTTCCTCCTTCTTCCCCCAGCTTTATATGCTGAGCATGATGGCATATGGTATGGAATATCCTTTTGCTCATTTGGGGTCAGCTGTCCCAGCTGTGTCTCCTCCCAGCTCCTTGTGCATCCCCACTCTTCTTGCTGGTGGGGTGGAGTGAGAAGTAGAAAAGGACTTGACTCTATTTCAGCACTGCTCAGCAGTAATGAAAACATCCTTGTGTTATCAACACTGTTTTAGTCACAAATCCAAAACATAGACTCATACTGGCTACTATGAAGGCAATTAACTCTATGCCAGCCAAAATCAGCACATAGAGTAAACAATGAAAAATTTCTAACATTACATTTTCATTTTAATGACTTGTAAGAATATTTCAATTGATTTTTCTTGATTGATTTTCAGCCTTAGCTCAACAGACACTCCTACCTGTGTAAAAAGTCAGAGTTTCATTTGCCTACTGCCCCACGGCACTCAATGCTGAGTCTGCTGGTGATTTACAATTGTGTGAAATGTAAGTAAAACGGTAGTCACAACACTTAACACTTGCACCTGCCTTAACTACCATAAATAATAATGTCAAAAGGTAAGTAATAAGGAAACCCAAACATCATGCCCTTCCTTCCTGAATGGCAGAAGAAACATGTCGTGTCTTGAATTTTATTCTAAGTTTGGGAAGTCTTCTTTTCATTCTAACCACTCCAAAACTCCCTGGAGTTTTCATGAGTCTCATAGAATTTTTTAATTTCATGTAAGGCAGAAATTATTGACTGCTTTTCCTTCAAGGATGTTCTTCTAACCGCAGTATTTATTACTACTTGATCCTAGATATTAAATTGACCTAGCATGTGTTACACATAGAGAAACAGACTTTTAAGACCACACTTGCTTTACTGATTCTACAACAGCAAAGGAAGAAAGAACGTGACTTATCTCATAGACCCAAAAGACAATATAAACACAAGATCACATCAAGCCAACACATTCTCTTTACTACTGGAAACAGCTACAGGCAACCATCTGGGAGACATTAAGGGATAAACACTTTATTAGTGTAAAGTGCTATGTATACATTCCACGGCCTTGCCACTTTATGATGTTATCAAACAAAATGTCACAAGCGGAGCAGAGACAAGCTAGTTTGGTACTTGGCCAAAAGAACTCCAAGGAGCCCATAGCTACTGTGCAAAGTGGTGTTAGCAATTCATGGCATGGCATTTTGATTTGAGCAAGCATCTGAATGTAATAAAAGGGTGACTACTTGCAAATTACCATCAGTATATGAAGCAAAAATTGATTTTTGAGAACTCATGCAAAGCAAGAGGCTTATCTTAGCGCCAGCTTTGCTAATTATTTTCTGCCTATGCAAATTTTCATAACTTTTCAAGGAGGCACCAGATCACATCAGTTTTGATCAAAATGTTCATATGCAGTAGGATCAAATTAATAAAAGTCATGCAAAAAAATGAATGGTAATGATTTTTTGTGCACTGAATTTATGAAACATTTTACTGATGCACAGTGGAATCCCTTTTCAAATGTAGTAAAACACAGAAGATTTGAGTGGTAGGTTACCTTCAGCAAAAATGTTGATCCCATGAAGAAAAAATGAGCTAATAAGTAGTCTATTCTGATTTAGTATGGCAATATTTTTGACTAAAATAATTTTTTTTAATATTTAAATTTTCTTCACTCAAAACAATTCTGGTTGATCATCTAGAAATTTTGGGGGAGGGAGGTTGACTTCACTGAAAAATGTCAACAGTTCCTTTTTTTTTTCCACCAAGTTATATAAGGATACTGATATGATGATTCCAGTCTTTTCACAGTTACCCAAGTACCAAAGCTTTCAACCAGTATATGTGAGATCAAGGTTCAAGATCTTCCCTTGTTTTTTGATGTCTGGGCCCACTGTTAAGATAAATGCTTTTATTCTTGCTTTTTGGAACATTCTACAAAGGGTTGTGTTCAATTTCTCCTATTACAACATGAAATTGTGTCAATAGTAATTACATATAGCCAGGAGAAGAAAAATGAATGTAGTGCTCATCCTGATAGGGGAATGTCTAGTCTAAGAGTCACTTATTGAGAAGTCTCACTCAACTACTTGCCACAGATGCAAAGAGAGGAATCTCCATTCATCCCACCTTCAAGTAGGAATAGGATGCGGTTCATCCTACTAGACTTAGTTGTATGATGAAAATGCAAGATACAGTTCACCTACAATTCATTGCCTAAACACATATATGACCTAGGAACTTAAGTTCCCATTTAAGCCAAAACAAATCATAGGCAATACAGAAAATGAACTTTTAGTGTGTTTCAGACTAATGTTTTTGTTACGAAACTAAAAATCATATTTATGAATCACTGTTCTTGACAGTCATTTATCTTCCCAATCTCCCATTAGCACATTATTAGCACTAATTCACTCAAAAGACTGTTTCAGTTTCAAGATCTTCAACTTTGAATCTAATTGCAAAGGTAATTTGGATGAAATTCTTGCAATTCTTTAATGCTTCATTGCTAATTGCTATGGATTCACTTCTCACAATTGACTCAAAAGAATGCAGATGAAACCTTGTAATTAGGGGTTTTTTTAATTTTCACTTTCTTCTGAAGGTTGTAAACAGGGATTAATTTGATACAGAACTTTATATGGCTAGTGGAAGTAAATGACAACTTGCTAAGGCGTGTTATGATGAATTTGGGCTGCATTTGAATCCATGTGTTTTTTATTCGTTTATTCACTGACATATTAGCAAAAAAGATGAAAATAGAACTGGGAGATGAAAGACTGACTTAACGTCATGTTATCTGCCAACTACTTGAAGGATAAATTAGAGCTTTCTCATTCAATGGGATTTCACTATTAAATGAAATAAACAATCTGTTTAAAAGCAATATGACAGAACAAACCTCAGCCAAGATGAGCAACATTTTGATCTTACTGAGCACATTTCATCTCATATTACTTGTGGTTCTGTTAAAGACAATAATAGCTGAATCTGATGATATCTTTTAATACCAGTGTTATCAAAAAAAATCCTTTAACACGCTTTGATTATACAGTAGCTGAGCAGTCTATTGGTAATAGGTTTAATAGTGCCTTTTGACAGACTTATGTAACCATCTCATTTGATCAGGACATATTCCCAAACTAAAGCAATTTATAGAAAGACCTTTCCTCCTTGTTCCAGCTTGTTTACTTTCATTTAATCACAGTTTCCTTCTCAAATTGCATTTTTTCTGTCTTTAGGATGCCTGTCATTTTTGTTAATACTCAGTAAAAATCTTGGGGTTTATTTAGTTTCTTCTTACAGATACTGCTTTTGACATCATGTCAATGAGTACATTCAAAGTTCTGTTTCCTGTGTCTTTTAATAACTTACTTTCATTCTAATATGAAAATCCTAATTACTAGTATTCCACAGAACTTAGTTCTCTTTATGCGCTGTTTTCTATTTTTATTATCTCACTATAAGTTGTTATTGCAAGGCTTAACCTTGTGTATTATGGGATGACAGACTAACCTATTGTTGGTTTTATGACTTGCTGACAAATCCTATTTCCACTTCATCATAGATGAACGCAAATAGTTTGACCTTAATGCTTTGGAAGATGTCGATATAGGGCTTTGCAAAAGCGGGTAAAGCCTTCAAGCAAAGGTTAGCAAAGGCATATAGTGCCTTCGGAAAGCTTCATAAAAGAGTTTGGTGAAATAAACACTTGAAGAAAAGTACAAAGATCAGTGTTTACAAAGCCATAGTGCTGACTACTCTCTTATATGGATCTGAATCATGGGTCATCTACCGCCACCACCTGCATCTCCTAGAACACTTCCATCAGCACTGTCTCCGTACAATCCTAAACATTCACTGGTCAGATTATGTGACTGATACATCTGTTCTAGAACAAGCAGCAGTCACAAGTATTGAGGCCATGTTGCTGAGAACACAGCTGCATTGGGCAGGGCACATCACAAGGATGCAGGACCACCACCTCTCTAAGATCTTGCTTTATGGCGAACTTGCCACCAGCTGCCTCATGAGGGGAGCCCCAAAGAGAAGGTACAAGGACTCCCTGAAACAACGTCTCAGCCTTGGCCATATTGATCATCATAACTGGTCTACTCTGGCCTCCAACCGGGAGGTCTGGAGACACACCATCTATAACACTGCTGATGCTTTTGAGAAAGCAGCAGGATCACTCTTGAGGAGAAAAGGCAACGCAGAAAGAATCGTGTCTTGCAGAATTTATCACCTAAGGAGTCTTTCTGCTGTGCCTTTTGCAATCGGACATGACTGTCTCGTATTGGCCTTTTCAGCCACCAACGCGCTTGTGTCAAACGTGGGTAGAGCCCTTCCTAAATCTTCGTTCGCGAGGCCCAACCATGATAATGATAATGCTTTGGAAACAAAATCTTTACAGGTTGGTAATCCAATTGCCCTTAAAAACTATTATTTATTTAGCTTTCCTTTTTCAAAGGGATGGAGAAAAAAAAACAAATCAGAGCATTTCAAGTTCAAATGCTTATCTAAAACTGAAAGATTCAAATCCTCTTTTTTCTTAGTCAGGATGAAGGGCACATGTGCATGGTTTCATTTGCTTCTTTGCCACAGCTTATCTCAGAAGTTTGATTCTTTGCTACACTTGCTTGGCCAATTCTTTTCTCTCGTATATTCATCAGTAAGTGCTTTCTAATTTGTCTTACTAATTCAAAGACAGAAGTTTTTTCAAAATGCAACCACATGAGTTGGCTGGGAAACTTCAATGCTATGGTAAAAAAAGCCTATGTTACAAAACCAACTAATTATCCATCTTTAAAATTTCTGAAATTAGAGACTCAAATTACGGGTCAATTAGTTACAAGTTTTCAATTACGGCACAGTAAGAGAACATGTTTGTGGCCTCAGTGAGAATAGTGCATGATGAATGTTCAGAGGATTTGAGCCCTGCTCATGTTCTCTGTGAACAGAGAAGGGCTGGTGGGTGATGTGATGGTTAGAGGCAGTCTTGTGCAAAACAATTGCAAAATTGATAGAGTTTTCAATTCTTGGGGAAGTAAGGAGGGACGTTAGCAGAACTGCCATCTTGAACTTTTGGAGGGCAGACTTTGGCCTGTTTTGGAGCCTGGTTCAAAGAGTCCTTTGGGAGACAGACCTGAGCGACAAAGGTTTTCAGGAAGTCTGGATGTTTTTCAAGCAGAAAATCTTAAACACACAGGAGCAGGCTGTCCCCATGTGCTGAAAGATGGGCCAGTAGGGGAGACTGGTCTGGCTGAACACAGCTTTGGCTGGAAACTCAGGAAAAAAAATAGAGTGTATTACCTTTGGAAGAAGAAGCAGGCAACTCAGAAGGACTACAAGGATGTTGTAAGGTTATGTAGGGAGAAAATTAGAAGGTCCAAAGCCCAACTAGACTTCAATCCAGCTGCTGACAATAAAAATTGTTTCTCTAAATACATTAACAACAAAAGGAGCGTTAGGGAGAATCTCCATCCTTTATTGCATGCAGAGGGAAACAGTGACAAAGAGTAAGGAAAAGGCTGAGGTACTTAATGCCTACTTTGCCTCAATCTTTAATGGCAAGAGCAGTTGTTCTTGGGGTATGCAACGCCCTGAGCTTGATGACAAGGATGGGGAGAAGAATGAAGCCTGCATAATCCAATCAGTGACCTTCTATAGTACTTAGACACACATAAGTCTATGGAGCTGGATGGCACTGAGGGAGCTGGTGAAAGTTCTAACCAAGACACTTTCCATTATTTACCAGCAGTCCTGGCTAACTGGAGAGATCCCAGCTGACTGGAGTTTAGTAAACATGATGCCATCTACAAGACAGGCCAGAAGGAGGATCCAGGTACTGGATCCAGGCCTGTCAGTCTGACCTAGGCACCAGGGAAGGTTGTGGATGTTGTCTACCTAGATTTCAGTGAAGCCTTTGACAGCATTTCCCACAGCACTCTCCTGGAGAAACTGGCTGCTCATGGCCTGGATAGACACATCCTTTACTGAGTAAGAAAAAAAAAAAACTGGCTGAATGGCTGAGTCCAAAGAGTGATGGTGAATGGATTTAAATCTGATTGCTGGCCAATCACAAGTGGTGTTCCCCAGGGACCAGTGTTGGGATCAGTTCTGTTTAAAGTCTTTATTGATGATCTGCAACAGAAGGGATGTGGACAGGCTGGGTTGATCTAACTGAGGCCAGTTGTATGAGGTTCAACCAGGTCAAGTGCCAGATCTTGCACTTTGGCCACAACAACACCATGCAGCACTACAGGCTGGGGGAAGAGTGGTTGGAAAGTTACCTGGCAGAAAAGGACCTGATGGTCCTGGCCAACAGCTGGCTGAACATGAGCCAGCAGTGTGTCCAGGCAGCCAAGAAGACCAATGACATCCTGGCTTGTACCAGAAATGTCTAACCAGCAGTATCTTCCTGTACCCAGCACTGGTGAGGCCACACCTCAAATCCTGTGTCCAGTTCTGGGCCCCTCACTGCAAGAAAGACATTGAGGTGCTGGAGTGAGCCCAGAGGAGGGTAGCAAAGGTGGTGACGGTTCTAGAGAGTAAGCCATATGAAGAGTGGCTGAGAGAGATGCATTTGTTTAGCCTGGAGAAAAGGAGACTCAGAGGAGACCTTATCACTCTCTAAAACGACCTGAAAGAAGGTTGTGAGAATGTGAGGGTCGGCCTCTTCTCCCAAGTAACAAGCAATAGGAGACAAGAAAATGGCCTCAAGTCGCACCAGAGGAGGTTTAGATTTGATATGGGGAAAAAATTCTTAACTGAAAGGGTTGTCAAGCATTGGAACAGGCTGCCCAGGGAAGTCATTACCCAAAGAGGTATTGAAAAGATGGGTAGATGTGGCACTTAGGGACATCACTAATTTCCCGCAAAATGTATGTGTATCGATGTAGCTGTTAGAGCTGAGAACAATCTTCAGGAAGCTATAGAAAAAGACCATACACCATTCAGTGTTTCAAATACATCTGCACCATGTATTGTCTCTTTCATAACTAGTTACCCTCAAGAACTGATGCACTGTAATTTTGTATTTAGAAAATTCAGTATTTTCTTTTATTTTCTTGAGTTGTGAGTTTCATTGGACAATTTACAGAGCTGTCCATTCAAATCCAGTTTATTGTTTATCAGGTATACCAGTGATGTTATAGCAGTGGCCTAGGAAATGTGTTGCAAAGAAAGAGGAAGTAAAAAATGCACTTATTTGTGGAAGAATTATGTGTCAGCTTTACACTTGACACCATTAGCTAACTTACTATAAAATAGTTGTCTAGTTTTTTAATCATTTAGAAAGCTTGAAAACAATCACACTCTGGCAGGGTTTATCCTCTTGCTTTGAATGCAGAGAATCAACAAGTAATGTTACTATCATTTAGATGTTAGGTACTCAAAAGTGGATGGGATGAGCACAGCTTTAGTAAAATTTCTCTAGATTAGAGAAAAAAAAAATAATCAAACAGTGTTATTGCTTTTTAGCATATTTTTTCACTTTTCTGTAAAAAACACTGTCTTTACTCTTTAATTTTACAAATGCTACACTACAGAAGAGTTCATTATCTGCTGACTATTCTCTTCAACTCTTTGCAGAAAAATTTATCTTACCTAACCTTTGCTGTCTAAATAGTATAATCTGGTATAGCAAGAGAGAAGAGACAGGTATATTCAGATTACGATTCATCCCTATGATAAACAGAACAGACACTTAACTCTGCCCATGTGCTAGAGAAAAAGCTTTATGTAAATTAATTCATGTTTTACAAATGGCTTTAAACCTCAGTGATCACATCATCACTGTATCTTTGTCCCCTATGTTTACAGAGCATAAGTACTCAGCAGGTGTATTTATTTTCCATTCCTACAGGAGAACTATTTCTGGGGGGGAAAGCAAACAAATAACAAACCCTCCAAAACCCAAATATTCCATTACTGTAAATATATAAAGGGAATATTTTCTTGCTGATAAGCTTCTTAAAACGTTCATATCATTAATTCATTTAAAATTAAAAATATCTGGAAAATAAGCCATCCATACAAAAATTTGCTGATGGTTGTTGTCTGATCTTAAAATGACTGATTTAGGTTTTGTGGGGGAAAGAGAGCTAAGCATTTCTTCTGTTGAATATAATTGAATAGGAATCATACATCCAAGTACATCTGCCTACTCTTTAATACAAGGGAGACAAATTTGTTTAAGACTCACTTTCATCATTTTTCAGAAGTGTGCCTTTAAATAATGACAGACTCTTTCAGTGTCACGCATTTAAGGCCAAATTTGGAAACAAGTCTGTCTGTATCTTTATACAAACATGCACCTAAGTGCCTCTTAATAGTTTACATCGGACACTGCCAGTTTCCACCTGGAATTTTCTTTCATACAACTGAGAGGTTTTGACAAGAAATAGAAGCTTCTGCAGCTTTCCGTGCATAACACTGATTTTGCAGAAGTGACCCTTGCAATTCCTCTGACTTTTAGAAGACTTTTTTCTCAGTGTGCCACAGAACAACAGCCTTTCACCAGAGTCTGTCATGCCTCTAGCGATCTCCGTACTATGATAAATCACATCATTTTTTGGTGGTATGATGTTACTTTGGATTCTTGCTTTTATATTAGGACAACTGATTAAAACTACTGATAGACATAGGGTTAACACCAGAGGCAAAAATACATACTAAATAAAAGCAGGACTAACAGCTCCACATGTCATCTCCTATAAATCACTTTCTACCTGTTTCTGTCACATCCTTTTTGACTTCAAAAAGAAAAAAAAGCTTCACTTTTTTCCACTTAGGGATTTTTTTTTTCCCCAAACTCATCACATTAATGAACAAGTAAGTCAAGACTTCCAGTAACAGAAGAACATAGTACTGTAGCTGAAAAATTTACTGCAATGACAGATTAACGTCAAGAAGCTTGGCGTACACCAAAAAAATCCCATAGTTGTTGAACTTTCTGTATTTTTCCCATTCATACCATAGAGATATCTATCTTTCGTTTTTGATCCTGAAGCTTAGAGGATTTAAAATAACAAGGGAAAATGCTTTCATCCTTCTGCCTCTGAACTTCATTATTTAAGATAACGGAACTATTTCTTCCACAGAGGTTCCTATCTGTAGCTCAGTTCCTGCTAATTGTGCCTGCTGCAGTATCTTCTACGGGATTTTAAAGAAAATGCTTAACAACCTTATCTAAGTACACTAGTCTGCAGCCCAAAATGCCTAGAGAATGATGAACTACTGAGTTGTTTACACCAATTATTCTCACCATTACATCATCAAAATATCTAAATCCTAAAGCCAGCATCCTGCTTAACTCAGACTCACCCTGAAGCCAGCCAGTTGCACCTAAAGGGAAGGTTTCCACAGAAATGCAATAAAGAACTGGAACACCAGGGAAAGGTTTACTCATTCTCCTGAAATTATATGCCATGCTATGTGACACTCAAGTACTCAGTGATAACTTTTAAAATATAGAACAGTGTTGAAGAATAGTTCAAAATTTTAGCTAGTTAAAAGCCGTTAACATAGTTTCTGGAGGGCAAACCTTGGCTTTAAAACGAGCAATTCTGTGAAAACTAAAATAAATGGATACTGGTTACTACGTATACAGTAGGATCAAATATTTCAGGACTGTAATAAAAATATATATATTTTTTAAGACAAAGCAATGAATCAACCAGCAGATTCACACAATGAACATGCATTGCCTATCCCAAAACTGAAGCAAGAGCTTTATTTCTTGGGAAGTTTAGTAAAGAGAAAAAAAAACAACGCCCAAAGCAACACCTTCCAGTGAAAATATTGTAAGTTCTTCATGTAAGACGTTGGTGATTAAATTGGTTGTACACAATGCAAGAAGGAGAAAGGTAGAGAAATGTGAATTGATTTTGATGATGACTTACAAGTCAAAGGATATGTGAAGATTCACTTCAGAAAGGGGAAAAAAATGACATTTCTAAAACAGGAATTACTAGAAAATGGTTACCTACAAAGTTAATCAGCACAGACAATGCTTATTTATTCCAGCAAGCTTGCACTTGCTTATGCCATACGTGTACAATTTTGACAAACTGCTTTACATAGCAACTATTCTTTGAAGAGAATAATTTTGAAAGATCATTTCCCTTCAATAACACAGCAGCAAGTTCCATTAAAATTGTAGGAAACAGATTTAACAAACCACCAGCTAAAAAAAAAAATATATGTGTACATATATATTTTTCAACTACTGTCAGTAATTTTTTTCACTTTAAAAAAGATAATAGCAAAACTTTTCTTTCATTCTTTTTTTCCTAGAAATTTTGATTATATTTTGTATCAACAGTTTTGAAAATATAAGTTGAAAACTCCTGGAATTATATAAATACTTGTCAAAGAGATCTGCAAGAAAATATTTTGTAATGCAGTACATTTTTTTATCTCTTCATAGTTAATTGCAACTTAGCCAACAAAATACAAATATTGAACTTTAGTGTGCACACTGTGAGCTACTTACTTGCAATAACTGAATTTTTCACCTACTGTCTCAAAACTATCAGTCATTTTAATTTTGAACAATAGGTGACACTCAAGAAACTATTATTGCCCACTAGATTAGATGAACCCCTTACTATTATAACTTCTCTTTTTTTACAATGTAAATATATCTTAAAAGTACAACTTTTCTGCCAGACACTTACTGACAGAACAGTTTTTCAGGTTTTCTAGAACTAGTGCCCTAGTCCCTGCACAAAAAGTCAAGAACAGCAACTACACTGGCAACCCAGTAAACAGTATCTTTTACTTCACAAAAAATAAGTTGAAATAAACAAACAAAAGATTTAAATAAATAGATTTTATTGAAGGGAGAGAAGGGAAAGCAGGATGATGTTGCCTTTGGGGAAATGTGCATATTCTCCGAAAAGTAAAATACCTTTCAAAATACAGGGGTAATACTCCCAAATGAGCCCTTTTCCTTTAACTTGGTGTAACTGCTCTAGTAATGAGCCATTGCTGAATCTCAGATTCTCATGAGCCCAAATGACAGTGTGTTAATGACAT
Organism: Chiroxiphia lanceolata; assembly: GCF_009829145.1. Classification (NCBI taxonomy): domain Eukaryota; kingdom Metazoa; phylum Chordata; class Aves; order Passeriformes; family Pipridae; genus Chiroxiphia; species Chiroxiphia lanceolata. The sequence goes on along the minus strand of NC_045638.1, from coordinate 64,358,038 downwards.
TAAAAATTATATTCTCTGGTTCATGCTATTGGGTTAAGAGGTCCTGCTCAGGATGGCTCGATTCAATCATGTGTTGTACTGCCTGTTCTGTTCTTCCCCACTGATCAGGCTGAGTAATATCAACTGTTGAATATCAGCTATGTGTGTGATTAGCAAGGAATTCCCTCACCATCTAGGCTTGCTGCTGGCTGCTTTCTGTGCTACTCCTTCTCATGACCGGTTTACCCATCGTGTGTTGCCCCATCCTAACGAAGCAAACTACATGTCCACCTTCACAGTGTTTTATTTCTTAACAGCAGGACAACAGTGAAGTGAGGCCACAAGCAGCCCCTCTGGAGCAAATCTTTTCTTTCCTTTCAGAAAAAAAATCACCAAGCCTAAAATTTCTACCATGGACCACAAAGCTGTGTCATTAAGTTAAGGTATCTGTTTCTACCACTGTACGTGGGCAGCAGTTGGCTTGCTTCTATTTCTCCAGCATGATTATAAACCTCACATTTTCTCCAACTTCTAATGCCTCCAGATGTTTCAAGACCCATAAATCAACCTGTTTCAATGTGCCCATTGGACCATTCTGCCCTGTCTTCCTAGCAGAACTTGAAAGCCCTTACAGGTTTCCATCTCACTGGAGATCAGGGAAAGACCAACATTTCTCCTCAGGCTTCAAGCTGCCAGGTTTACACAGGGTCATCCTTGTACTCTCTGGGGAAAAAAAAACAAACCAGATAATAGTTTCAAAACTAATACTTTCTATGGAGTAAAATTAATAGGTATCAGAAGGTATTCAGCTGATCAATTGGCTGGAGATATGCAAACATTGTCCTGATTCGCAACTCAGAATGCGTCTCACCATGGAAAAGTACATAGAAGTACAGTTTTGGTGAAAGTTAAGTCATGTGCTGTGAGACAAAGTCTTGTTAGCTAGCTGTTCTTTTCTCACTTCCATCTGAATAGAGCAGACAGGCGAATTTAAAAACGAGACAATTTAGTTTTACAAATACAAACTGAAGGCTATATAAAGCAATATAAAACCCGTAAATATAAAACCACAAAGTATTAAATCAATTTCTCGCATGGAAGACGACTTACCTCACAAGGTGATTAACCCAGTGACTGAAGCAATGAAGCAATATGCTGCTGCTGAATGGTGGCAAGAGCAGGAGGATGAACTTCATCGTGATGTGTCACGCTGCTCGGATGGCAAGGTAGAAGACATTCTTCTCATCTTGCACTGGATCTGGACACTTCAGGAACATAGTTGATGTTGGTTTTCTCTTGGCTTATGGGCATTTTCCTCTTAGTTTATGTTTGTTATTTGTACAAAAATACTGTGCACCGAGTCTTTATTTTTTCTCATCTTCTCCCTGTGCGAACAACTGTGGAAAAAGTAGATTTACTCATTGAAGCTTCATGGGTAAGGATATCATTGACTACTCTTGCTGCACGAGAATTTGTACTGAGGGTTTAAAAGCAATAGCAGGGGAAAAGAGTAGACTCATGGCATGAAGTATGCATTTAGGCCATAGCAAGAGAAGCTAAGGGAGTACCCTGAAGCATCCACTCTGATTCCCACAACAGACATTTTTGTCTGTTTCAGTTAGAATTATTATCAACAGGGTGACACCTATAAACTGAACAGTTGCTTTTGTTCTTTGTGGTAAAATAGGAGAAGGACATGTGCCCTGCTGCTGTGCTTTGAGGATGCCTGTTGCATGGTGAGAAAATGTCTTCTGAATCTTCTTGTAAGCTCCCACTTTTTAACACAGACAATCTCTCTAAATGTCATCTGCCCTGAAAGGTACTCCCTGCCTTCAACATTTACCCTACTTGCTTTCATTTTGGGTTGTGCTTTGTGCAGTTTTTCAGGGTCAGAGAATGATGGGTTGCCTAAATGAGTTGGACTTATGCCCTGAAGTCTTTTTTTTTTTTTTTTTGGGGGGGGGGGGGAAATATAAAAATGAAATTGAATCGATGTTTAAGAAACAATTTTAAGCTAGTTGCCCAAAGCAAACATGCTTGGCTACTTCTCAATGCTGAAAAAAAATCCTTGCAGCAAAGACTGTGCAGCTCAATGAAGACTGAAGCTGACATGATGAATCAACTTAGCCACCAGCTGTAGGAGTACCAGCTCAAAGTGTGTGAGACAAATACGTGGCAGAATATTTGGTCTGGATCTTTCCCTCTCCCTCATCTGCAGGGATGCAGGCATCCTTTTTAAAGAAGGTAAACCTTTCAAAACTCTCGGTTGAAAGCTTAAACAAGTGCTCTCCCCAAGCTTCTGGCAATCCTTCAGTGAATTGAAGAGAGCAGCACCTGCATAGTTTTGTTGTCCTTTTCCACAATGCAACATTGCAATATGGTTTCCTTTTATTTGACAATAAACCCTAATGCCATTCATGATTGCAGATGGAAAAATATCAGCAATTTAAAAAAAGCAGCAATAAAAATAAAAAAAGGTTTATCTGCCATCTCAGGAATGCAATAAATCTGAATAAATCCATGATCATACATATAGAATCATAGAATTATTTATATAGAAAAGACACTTAAGATCATTGAGTCCAACTGTAAACCAACCGTTCCCAAGTCCACTAGACCATATCCCCAAGTGCCATGTCTATACATCTTTTTAATATCACCAGAAGGTATGACTCAACCACTTCACTGGGCAGCTTGTTCCAATATTTGATAACCCTTTTGATGAAGAAATTTTTTCTAATACCCGAACTAAACCTCCTCTGGCACAACTTGAGGCCATTTCCTCTTGTCATATAATCATAGAAACATAGAATGATTTGGGTTGGAAGGGACCTTAAAGATCATCTAGTTCCAACCCCTCTGCCATGGGCAGGGTCATTTTCCCCTAGAGCAGGTTGCTCAAAGCCCCACACTACCTGGCTTTGGACAGTTCCAGGGATAGGTCATCCACAACTTCTCTGGGTAACCTGTTCCAGTGCCTCACCATCCTTACAGTGAAGAATCATCCTGTCACTTGTTACTTGGAAAAAGAGACCAAGCCCATTGTATAGAGTGACATGATCTGCCCTGAGCCTCTTTTTCTCCAGACTAAAAACCTCAGGTCCCTCAACTGCTTCTCATAGGACTTTTGCTCCAGACCCTTCATCAGCTTGATTGCCCTTCTCTGAACATACTTCAGCACTTCAATGTCTTTCTGGTAGTAAGGGGCCAAAAACTGAACACAGGACTCAAGGTGTGGCTTCACCAGTGCCACACAGGATGGAGGAATGCCTCACAATACAGGGGAATGAGATGATCACTGCCCCTAGTCCCGCTGGCCACACATTTTTCATAGAAGCCAGGATGCCATTGGCCTTCTTGGCCACCTGGGCACACTGCTTGCTCATATTCAATGGGCCATCAACGAGCACTCCCAGGTCCTCCATGGATGGATGACTCCATTCATAACACTCCCAGCATTGAAATGTGCTCTAAGACCATGCTGGCTAATACTAGCTGACAGAACTGTACTCCTTGATGAGCAGTGATAACCTACATGTAGCCACATGACTGCCAATCGTGTATTGAACTGTTTCAAGTCTATTTAGTGCATAAGATATGGAAGAAAAGTAAGAAAGTTTTCAAAAATTTTAAACTCTTATCATTTTGTCTTAAGCTATGCTTTCTCTTCTGATACTGATAAAAATGTGTTTGGTTCCCAGCTAATCCATCAATGACACTTATACATCACACAGCTCTGTCATTACTTCTTAGTCTTTGAACTACAAGCCTGATTTAGAGAAACATCAAGTGTGTCTTACAGTCATGAATTAAAAGAAACATATAACTGCACCTGTAACTATTCAATTTCTTCTCCTCAGTTGTCTCAGGTTTTAAAGAAAGGAAAGGGGAGACTTTGATTGAGTTTTGCTATAGCAGTTGAGAATGTTTAAGAAAATCTGACTCTTGAGGAGATGAAAACATAATGTTCACAGACCCTGCAAGAACATAATTGCAGTTCCGTCCTGCCATTTTAAAATATGCACACCTTCCACTTCATGGCTGCAGATCAGACACAGAAATGGGAATATTTTAAAGTGACAGTAGTGGAAAATGCTCTCACTCCATCCACATTTTCTTCCATCCTTACCTGTTGCTTGTCACTGTTGCTGGAAACACCAAACCCCAGAAGATTGTAGCTTTTTTGCCCTTGAAGGTTAAGTTTATTTTTCTTTCTGAGTTTTACTTCTAATTTGAGATGTGTTTAACATTCTTTGTCTCCCCCCATTTTTTATGTCAGCTTCAATTCTTATTTTCCAGTTATTCCAAGTTTTTTTAAACAACTGTTTCCGAAGAGCCCCACAAACAGAATGACATACCCTTTAGAGCTTATGCAAAGTTCTCTCCAAGAAGAGAGGGACTTTTACGTTATTTTAATGCGTTGGCTCAGCAATATCTTCTCTACTGAACAACAAAACAACTTTCTTGAATCTCTTACCCTGAGACAAGGACAAAAAAAGCTAGTTAGTTAGACTATGGGATTCAGGTGTCACTGTGCTAGTAGAGCTTAGCAGAGCAGACAGTGGCTGATGAAATGTTCCTTTATGCAAGGAGGATTTCAAGCCACATGAAACATTTCTTCTTCTGTTACAAAAGCTTATCAAGTTCCAGAGGCTCTAAAAGGTCCACATGGGAAATTCAATTTATAGAGGTGCTTTAATCAATTATGTTAAAAAAGATTCCAAGGCAGTGAAAACGTATCCAAGTGAACAATATCCTACGCAGAACAGGGAATAAAACTAAGTATCCATGGAGCTGCTGGGGCAGAGTTGAAGGTCAGAACTCCTGTGCTACTGTGGGTATTTATACTATTTACATAATGTGGTTATGAATGCAGACATCCAGGAATGATTTCCAAATAAACAGCAAAGAAAACTGGGGAGTAATTGAAGGTTTGGTATTTGAAACAGAATGATAAAAGCTCATTATTACATTCAAAATCTAAATTATCGTTAATCCATCATAATCGATACTCCAGTCACAGAAAAGTAAATTTTATCAACAATTCATTCTGTTCTATTCATTGGACTAATAGTGCCAAAGAGACTGACTGAGTTGTACTGTTGAAAACCAGATAACAAGTTATAGGGAAACTACACACAACAAAGGAGAACTTGGACAATAACAATGAAGTTAACACCAGAAAAACAACCCAAATCCAGTGCAGTAATTTTCTATTAATTGATTAACTGTTAAAATAAATAGATATTTTTGAGTTATTGTTAAATAGAATGAAAAAAATTGTGACAAGATTTCATGCCACAACGAGAATTGCAAATGGAGAGAAGATACAGCATTTTATCTTATATGGAGTCCAGAAGAGAGTATCAACATGTGTTTAAATCATCTCCAAGAAGATCAATACATATTATGAAAGATGCATAGTTCATCATTTCTCTTGACCAACAGAAGCAATGAAATACACCATAGATGGGTGTAAACATTGAATTACTACTGTTTGAAGGCATAAATATACCTCCTGGAAAAGAAGAGGTCCCCATTTAAAAAATGGAGTATCAGAAGTAAATTGATTCACTGCCGAGTCCATTTTAAGAAAATTACGTCTTTTAAATGGGGAAAGGAAGCTAGTAGGCCTCATCTGAACAGGTCTTTTGGGCCACCAAAAGAGAGTCCAGATCTGCCATGGAGACACGCAGATATGATATTTCAACTAATTAGTATAAATCTAGACCAAACACCAATCTGGTATAAAATGGCCAGTTGGAGTGACACTAATCTGAAGTCTCCTATAGCTATTCTCTTCCTAAGCCTCAGAAGAATCACTTGCACTGCACCATGTATAACCTTGTCTCCAAAGGCTTACAACTGCATATGAGCATTTACAAGCATAAAACAAGGATTTGTACAAACCAATTATTCAGAATTTGTGTAAATCTTTGAAATTGTACCAACCATTCTGGTTGCTGCTTTTGACCAATACATAAAGATTTAAAGAATGAAAAGCAACCAACAAAAAAAAATCATTCTGTGAGTGCCAGTTACATACTTTGGCTAAGTATGCATGATTGTTTTGAAGTTTAATAACTTTTCAATCTCAAATAAAGGCTTAATAGAACAAGATATCTTTAAACCAAATTGATGTTGTCTTGGTGAGGTTAAGCTACCACTGAGGTAGCAATGCAAACTGGCATAAAGTGTTTGAATATACATGGGCTTAGCCAAGGAGAAAAAGGAGTCCATTCCACATTTCATAGCTGGCTTTCCAGTGGTGAGAGAGAAATCCACTATGAGGTCTACATGGCATCATGGAGCATGTGCCAATGGGAGTTCCAGGCTCCTAGGAAAGCTCTCCCAGAACTGGAAGGTGGTAAGGCAGAGTAGTGCAGGGCTGTGGCTGAACTAGCAGCCTTGCTGGAAAGTTCTCAGAGCTGCCTGGGCCCATGCAGGTATCACACCCGATGACAGAGCGCAGATACGCTGTCACAACGGAGGCTCAGAAACAGTCTTTAGTCCTCCTTTATTTCCAGTAACTGAAACACACAAAGTAGGAGCTGTAACCATTCCAGCCAACTTGGACACATCTTTGACCCATGGAGGACAGCAAGCATCTCCAGGAAACATCCCACTCACACATAAGAGTTGAACTGCCCTCTGAAGCGCTGTGTCTCACTCTTTTCCTCCTCCTCAACCTAAAGGAGATGTGACCTCACTTTTAACAAAGATGCCTAGCTGATCTGGGATAAATGTGTAACTTAGATTTCAATATCAAGTCTGGAAAAAACCCACCACTACTGATGATTTCTAGTCATGGAGGAAATTCTTCATCATTTTCAAAATATTCTGGGCCATTGGCTGAAAGTGCATATTGAGAAATGCTGGTCCATCAGTGCAGCAAGCAAACTGCCCTTGACTGACTGTCAGGTAGCAGCAACTACTGCCAGCACCCATTAAAAAAAAAAATCCTGATGTGCTTGTTATTTAATCAGCAGCCATACACCTTGTGCTGACTGTATATCACTGATCAACTAATAGGTGTTAGTTTTTCCCTGAAGAAAGCAATAAAGTGGTATATAAAATTAATACTGAATGTCAGTGCATATGAGTAATAGATTTTAATGTTTTCAGTTCCTTGGAGGGAAAAAAATCAATTTCTGAGTAAAAGTTTGATACTTTTATGCAAAGCTCGTTCCCACAAAAAGTACCCAAACATTTTCATCTAAAACCAAACAATATCAATACCTTTTTCACCTAAATTGGCCTAAAATCTTACTCTAGACTTTTTTGCTTAATTCTTTCCTATAATTTTAATATAACAAAGACCTGACAGCTCAGTGATTAGATGACCTATAACTAAATTAATTAATTAGTAGTGCTTAATACTTTATTCCTTCAATGTACTGCCTAAATATAAATGATGCAGGTGTGGGTTTGAGGTTAACTTGAATCAAAAAGCTTGCAGATATGGAGCCAATTTACACTTGGAAAAGAAATGGCTTGGCAGATGACAGTGTACCCTGGCAGTATAGCCTTCCACTATGACTCCCATCCCTTTATCTTTTTTTTTTTTTTTTTTGCATTGCGTCCATCCAGTTTAGATCTTTCCTGCTCTCTAGGTATTCATAACACACCTATCATCTTCATGTCTAAACTCCTCAGATCAGGAACTTTGCTAGATTAGATGTCCTGTGGAACAAAGTAATACAAGTATGCAACCCCTGAGTCACTGTAATTAAGCAAAAAAGTCTGTTGACTGTGACCACTTGTCATAAAGGGAATAGCAAAGAGAAGCAGGGTAACAGAGACCTACAAAGGGAACTCAACAGAAATGATAAGGAGGCAAGTGAAATCCACCTCCCAGAAACAGAAGGAGAGAGACACCAGGCCCTGGAGGCTAAAGTGTTCAGGTTTGAAGTAAGAAAGCCAGAGCAGTTCTCAGAGATGTTGCCTTGGGAAAATCTCTGTAAACCAGGTGTTGAATTTAGTCAACAAAGGGCTTTGATAATTAAAGCAAATGTTTAAATTTTTTTATTATTTTCCTTACTGAGCAGCTGCCAATAGTTGTCAACAAAAGCTTTCCAGATTCATTTCTGTCCAATTTCTGTTAAGCTCCAGGTTGCAGCAGGACTAAGGGCCAGTGAACTGGCCCTTTTTTTCCTCTTCCTTTCTTTACCAATTATAAGCAAGGATGAAAAACCACTAGGAAAATAGCTGTATAACTGGCATATTTGACTGATGTGTTACTCCATGGTTCCTGATTATCTGTCCAAGAACACTGGTAGCCAATCATCCTCTTCAACATTTAAAAATGCACTGAGGGATGAGACAAAGACCTTGTAGGGAAAAATAGAAGAAACATTAGCACAGTATAAGATTTTAAAAAACAGTATAACAATCCTCATACATGCTGCAGAATCTGATCAATTGTAACGTTAAAATATGTATACTTCAAAAAAAATTTCTTTTGAGAGCTATGGTTTCATAAGCTCTTTGCAGAACAAAGTGATATGACTTACCAAGCAGGGCTGATCCATCCCCAACTTTTATGTAAACAGCTGGTTACAACACACTTTCAGGGAAGGATCTGATTTGATTTCTTCCCATTTCATTACAGAATTTAAAGGTGTAATTTAAAGTGCTTTTCTTTTCTCTTGTGAAATTTGCTCATGAGGGAAGATTTAATTTTTCGTTTAGAAGGTTTTTCAGTATTAACTTCTTTTACAGTACGTTTACTTTTTTTCCTGAAAAATCTGAATCCCTCCTCACCTCCTTTCCTCCCTCAAATTCTTCCCTGTAAAAATGGCTGAACAACAGTTCCATAAAGCTACAACATTCAGAGACATGTTCAGGGAAATAGCACCTACAGTAGAAGGAATTCTAACATGTTGAAGCCTAATATATCGAAGAGATTAACTGGTAGCAAGGGGGGACACTTTGTATTTATAGTAACAGAGATGTCCATCATATATTAGATTGAAACTGATTATTACTCATCCATTAAAGTCAGTGCATAATCTGTTGAGTCCTTGCCCCTGGATATCTAAATACATCAGAATCCTTTCCTGGTAAGACAGCAATGAGCACAGTGATAATAACCAATCCAGTGACTAATCTAAATTTAATCAAAACCTTCCCCTCAGCTATCAAGGTAACAGGAAATAACAAAATGAGTCACACACTTCACCAGTGAAGGTGTGGAGGATTTTCCTGGAGGAAATATCATAATATGAGAAAAGCTCCACACATACAGTGAGTAGCAAACACAGCAAAAGCTTGACAGTACTTTTTCTTTAGTGTTGGGGTTTTTTTTAAGGAAACAGTCAAAAAATACTCATAGTTGAGTAAGCAAACAATAAAAGTTGCCTCATATAGCAGATCTCCTGAATTTCTGAATACACTCAAAGAACTGATTTAACCTGATACTATTCTCATACTGTATCTGTTAAAAGCAAAAAGAAAAATCAACACTTGTAAGTTGTGTTTCTGATGCAGTTCTTTATGCATATTCCTTGGCTTAATGCTGTTAAATTGTGATGAAATAGGTAAGATTCATATGGAGAGGTAACATCTTTTATTCAGAATGGGAAAACAGGTCACTGGGTGAAGAACTTCTATACAGAAGCATCTCTACTTTTAGGTGTACCAATTGATGAAACAAAAAACATTGCTTCTCCATGCAAACACTATTCTCTCTGCAAAATCTTCTCAAAACCACCTTGTTTGTGTGGTCTGCATTTTAATAATATTTCCGCAAACTTGCCTCTACTTCAAAGTGCACATACCTTACATAGTCCTTTGCTAAATAAAGTACAAAGATTTAAACTGTGCTTGTCCAAAATACTTCACCATAAAGCCATAGTATCAGGTACATCCATTTTCTTTTCAGGTAAACCTGCTCTCCGTCTGCCTGGGTTTGGAATTAGAGTTGTCCTTCTCCTAGGATGACTGCCGGAAGGCTAATGAGCCCATCCTGCCCATGAACACATTTTATCTGACCCTTCAGTTTTGACCTGTCTGGCATGGTTCAAGACTCAGCAATTCAGCACATTCAGTACAATTCAGTACAGCAATCAGTGAAGAATGAATTGGATATTGCCCCTACTATGGGAGAAACTCTTAAGGCCATACAGTAGATGAAAACTGGCAAGGCAGCTGGGGTTGGTGGAATTCCATCTGAAGTCTGGAAGCATGAGGACCAAGCACTCCATGCTAAATTTCACGAGCTTGTGGTGCGCTGTTGGGAACTAGGTGAACTGCCATCAGACCTTCATGACGCAGTCATCATCACTTTGTATAAGAAAAAAGGAGATAAATCAAATTATGAGGTAATGCTCTCCATTGCTGGCAAAATCCTGGCAAGAATAGTTTTGAACAGACTAATAGCCGCTATGGCAGAAAAACTTCTACCTGAAAGCCAACAGGAGTACCACAGACATGGTATTTGTTCTCAGACAACTGCAAGAGAAGTGTAGGGAACAGAACAAAGGTCTCTACGTAACCTTTGTTGATCTCACCAAGGCTTTTGATACTGTGAGCAGAAAAGGTCTATGGCAGATTTTGGAACGTTTAGGATGTCCCCCCAGGTTCCTTAAAGTGATCATCTCACTTCATGAGGATCAGCACGGCCAAGTCAGATATGGCAACGCACTTTCTGAGCCCTTTCTAAAAACCAATGGTGTGAAACAAGGCTGCATTCTTGTACCAACCCTATTCACAATCTTTTTCAGCATGATGCTCCAAAGGGCCATGGCAGACCTCTAGAACAGGGAGCAGTTACGAGTATTGAGGCCATGTTGCTGAGAACACAGCTGCACTGGGCAGGGCACATCTCAACAATGAAGGACCACCGCCTCCCTAAGATCCTGCTCTGTGGTGAATTTGCCACTGGCTGCCCCAAGAGAGGAGCCCCGAAGAGGAGATACAAGGACTCCCTGAAACATGTCAGCCTTGGCCATATTGATCACCATAACTGGTCTACTCTGGCCTCCAATCGGGAGGCCTGGAGACACACCATCTATAACGCTGCTACTTCTTTAGAGAATGCACACAGGATCGCTCCCGAGGAAAAAAGACAACGCAGAAAGAATTGTGTCTTGCCAATACCACCTGTGGAGTCTTTCTGCTGTGCCTTTTGCAACCGAACATGCCTATCTCATATTGGTCTTTTTAGTCACCAGAGCGCTTGTAGCAAATGTGGGTAGAGCCCTTCCCAAATCTTTGTTTGTGAAGCCTAGCAATGATGAGACTGGCTCTGCTTTGAAGAACCACTTGTAGAAATTTTCTTGACTCCTTCAATATCTATTTTTCTCAGACCTGACCGCAATTACATTTGGATACATCAAATCTGCAGCAGATGTGCCAGAAGTTACAATAATGAAAAAGTGGTTCAAAATATTTCATGAACTTCGTCAGTACATACATTAGCATCAACTTTACTCTTAGAAAAACCCACTGAACCATGAAGAGTCATTCATTGCTGCAGATTTCTTCTCTATCATCTATGGAAACACTGGATTGAGTAGAAGTAATTTTTCTACACTTTGAAAGGCATGGTTTGACCTTGGTAAATTAACTAGACTGTATCACACAAATGAACTCTTCATAAAAAACATGGTTTAGGCATTTGCAACATTGTAGAACATACCAAAAGTTTCTGACAGTTTCCATTTTTAAGAGAAACTTTAAAAAGTCTGATCCAGAGAACGCTATAATTCAACTACATATTTTGTTGAAACTATTTCCAGTTTAGATATTTGCTCATGACATAACACTTAAAATAGAAAAAGGAAAAAAAAGATTACTGTTCTTCTTTGTGATTATATATGAATTCATATAGAAACTATACGAATTTTAGAAAGTATTTTTTTCTTCTAAAATTTAGGAATGTTGCGCCTGAGTAAAGTTGATACAGATTTTTATAAGTAAAACAATGCTCAATTAGTATTTGCATCTGCTGCAAATTATAAACCTATACCAACGGGTCAATGTAGATTTTAGGACCATGTGGTCTAGGATGACACATCTACATATTGTCCTTCTGTTCCAACCTTTGACCTCTGCAGCAGCTGGCAGTTATGCAAGCTACAAACAGCTGAAAAATTCTGTGAAATCCTTTGGGACACGCAGTACCTGAGCACACTTCTAATTCTACTCTGTTCTAGTTTCATGAGGATTCTCAGAATCGCAAACACTGAGACACAAAGGCTAAGAGCAAAGCAACTTCATGCTATTGCTCATGGTAGAAATTAATACAGGAGCAGGAGAAGGAGATGGAGCATGGTACTCGGCGAGGGGGGGCAGGCAGACCATGCAGCTTCAGGGCATCCCCTTGGTCAAAATCATGTGCATCTCATCCTCCTCATCCATCCAACCCAATATCCCCCTCACAAGAGGGGAATTTCCCAATGATGACATCAGCTCATGCGTGGCCGAAGTGCAAACTGAGACCACAGTGGCTTATGATACCAACTCCGTGCCAACAACAGCTCTATTGTTTCTCTTCCAAAGATCAAGTTCCCACCAGTTAACTTAATCTATTGTTTCTCTTTCCAAGGTTCAGTTCCTTGCCTAATCTATTGTTCTTTTTCCAAGGTTCAGTTCCCAACAGTGAAACTATACAATATTTTCCCTTGCCACACTGATGAGCACAACCATAGACCAACTATGGCAGGGCCTCAGACACATCTCAGGTCCCTGACACATACTGAAAGCTGAAACTTGCATGTCAAATCTGCCACTTTTTCTGATTCAGTTAATTTTCCACAGATTTTACGAAGTTTGAGCCAAATGTCCTTAGAAGCAGGATAGTCCTGCAGATACCTCCCTACGGAAAGACAACTTAGTGGGATCCTAAGGTGGTGCTAGCCTTTTAGCATGGAGATGACCCCATTTGCTCATTCTACAGGGTCGCCCTAATATTATCATGTGTCTTAGTCCTGTACTCATCACACAGGATTATGGTTCTCTGTGAGTTAATGAGAATGATTACAAAAAGAAAAGGTAATTCATGTATTTTTTAAAGTCAGATAAATTTCAATAACTGTCTTCTCTTTTTTTTTAGTGTCTAAGAGAATATTATTAAGACTTTGCCCATGTACTGAATGAAAATAATAAAAAAAAATCCTAACATGCGGAAAATCTCTACAGTGAGGGGCAGGGCTGTTTGTTTGCCCTTCTCATCTGCCCATTGGACTGAGAATGTATTCTTCAAATTTCTGTGCAAGTGGATCTTCAAATATTAGTCCACAGGCACTCCTCCATGTTGATTGCGTTTGATTGGTTTTACATGCTTTAGGGCAAAAATATAAACTTCTTCCCTACTAAGCGCTATGGAGCTCTATATAGATGTTATTTTAACCCTATTTCTACCATAGGAACTACCAGAAAATTCCCAGAATTGCTGTGTTTTGCCTTATGGATAACTTAAATGACTGCAATATAAATCTTCATGTAAGCTTTTTCCTGAGCATAGTTACTTTTTTTTTTTTCTAACAGGAACCCTCTTTCATCTCTCCCTTTACTACACAATAACACTCCAACTCATGTTCTACCCCTGCTAATAAACCCCACCTAACTACATATCAGATTGAGTCAGAAAGGAAATTTCTGCTTTTCTAGCATCTTGTAACAAATTCAAATCCTATCCTCCCATTATATAGCTTATCAACTCATATTTCCTACTCTACAACTATATACATTTGGCATCATTAAAATTTGGCATTGCCAAGTGCAATCATCATTCTGATAACTACACAGTATTTCCAGTGACTGAAGATACCTATGTGGTAGGACAAGAATAACATGTCTGTGGGCATCCTACCAAAAAGCAATCTCTTCAGTCTTCATTTTCTTAACATTTTTCTTTCCCTTTTTTCCAGTTCAAAATAATAGATGAGGGATAGAGCAATGGTAGAAACTTCCAGAGAGTTATTCAATAAAATAATAATAAAATTGGTGGCTCATTAAGAAAACATGCAGTTCAGAATCACGCAGAAATGCTATATTTGTACCTTCAACAAGATTTATAAACCATCTAATCTCTTCTGGCATTTGATTCCAGGCAAATATAAAGTAAGTTTTCCAAAGAAGAAAGATTTTCTCTTAGTAATCTATGTGATTTTGTGTTTAAGAGGTTAACTGTACTGTGATAGGGAGTCACAACTATTCATAACACAGCCCAGCAGTGCTGACAATGGTGCTTGCAAAGGTCCACTGATGCGAAGAAGGCACATAGACCTTGACTTCATTTATGAATCACATGTAAAAAAAAAATTGACTACTTTTTTTCCTTACATATGTTTAATAGGGGGGATTATCTTCTACGATTTAAAATTTAAAGATGAAAAGTCACCTATGGATATGGGTTGATGGTAGAGTTTAAAGAGTCCCTAAGACTGCTTATGGATCAACACTGCACTAGAAAATCACAATATTGTTAAAATGTAGTGTAGGCTGTTCAAACAAGTAGTATATTGGATCAATGTACTCTTTTAAAGTTACCTAATCTACAGTGTCAGACAAAACTCAGATGGATTTATGAGATAACAAAAATGATTGACAGGGAAGTGATATAATCAGAAAAGATAATATACTTAATAACATGTAATAACTTATGTAATGTTATGAATGTTAGGTTTTAAACTGAGTTAAAGCCATCAGTCTTTGCCCTCCCAGACACAAAATTGAATATCTCATAAAGTGAGAAACAAGAAGTGTTTAATAATCCAGAACCTCTTAGTGATTGACTCAGCAAGCCACAATGTAATTCACCTGTAAGAAGGGCAGAACAATTTTAAATGGGCTGTTAATTAAAAGCTAAGGACCTAAAGATACACGTGTAAAAATTTCACCAGCACTTAGTGTTAAGAAAACTCTGAAGAGATGTTACTCAATTGGAAATGTGGCAATAGAATTGACACTACCACAGTGGGAGAGATAACAGAACTTATCTAAAAAAAGCTAAAAACTGCAGGAGATAATGATGTATAGAAACAGAAAAGAAAAAAAAAGATAATTGGAAAGGGTATGTTCCTAACTAGTCAAAGAAAGGAGCTAGTGGTTTAACCAAGAGTCAGATGCAATATTCCTCAGAAGTACCAAAAATATTCAAACATTGCACATTCAAGATTTATCTGGCTAGTGTCTCCATATGTATCAGCTCTTACTACTATAATTTCCCTGTTTCATTGCAAATCATATATTCATAGACATGTCCTAACTATCATTCGATTTTGCAAAGATTTAAAAAATCATAGTACAAGCAGCTTAACCAGAGAGTGGTGCAGCAAGCAGCTAAAAAAAAAAAAAAAAAAAAAAAAAAAAGCAGAAAAGCAGGTTGTGCTATTTCAAAGAGTAAACGCAGAGAAGTTCAGAGGCAGGCACTCAAATAGATTGCCTGAGGGGTCGTCATGGAGTTTCCATCATTAGAGATCTTCAATAGCTGTCTGGACATGGACATGGCCCTAGACTGACTGATACCTGGTGTCCCTGCTTGAGCAATGGGGTTGAATCAGATGACCACCAGAGGTCCCTTCTGATCATTCAGTGAGTCTGTTAATTGAGGAGATACAGTTATACCCCAAAAAAGTTGAAGAAGTTACATGAACCTTACTAATAGCAAAGTGATGAATGCTTTCATTAATATTTTGACTAACCCAACAAAAGTCCCTGCAAACCTGAGCATGTCTGTTTCATCTCTACCTTACTAAATTTAGTAAGTCTCCTTATGAACATTAAGCTATCCTGTTGAAAACACATTACTTCTAACTTTTTTAACATATTGTACTTCTCAAGGCTGCATGACCATGTTTATGTAGTTTTGTTACCATTTTTCATGTGACATTCAGAGCTCTTTTCACCATCCCCCAATGCCATTTACAGCGCTGATTGTGCCTCAAGATTTCCCAAGTGATGAGGTCATTTTCAGAGTGAATGTGTTCAAATGGTCAATCTGTCTGCTGAGGCAGACTTATATAAATCAAAAAGACCCAAGGCCAATATCAAGAAACTTATGTAAACCAAAAAAAAGTATTAGAGCCTGATAGGTAACTCTCAGGTTAGCTATACATTCATTTTCATTATAAGCTAAGGAACACTGAGTAGAAATTCACCAAGGACAGCATGACAGATGACAGCTCATCACAGTTAGAAAAGTAAGAGAAGGGTAAACAAATTCCCGTGTCACAGGAAGAAACTGCTAGCGCATTACATGTTTACAGATATTTTTCCAGTGAGATCTAACTTGATTCAATATCCTAGTGAAATTCTATACAGGATATATAAGTATTTATTTAATTACTGGATCCCAGACTGATCTCCAGAAGCAGGTCACTACTATATTTTTTTCTTGCAATTAATAAGTTAGGTACAGAGTAATCAACTCATTCCCACACAGATTTCATAAGATAATTCTCATCTCAAGACTAATAAAATGTCATAAATTATATCCGAAACCAGAGTATCACAACCACCATCTGGTTACCACTCCAAATGCTATTTTTCTTTCTCTGTGTATGTTATTAGTTGTTGGAGTTTTTTTTCAATTAGGACTGAAGGCCAGACCTGAAGTTGGTTTAAAATAAGAGAGCATGTTTTGGTTTTTAAAATCACTATTATAAGTCTGAATTAAATAATGGTCAAAGACAGTTCATAAATTTTACATAAATTTTCACTGGTTATGATAATTTGTCCAAGGGCCAAATTTCTTTGTAACCAAGGGCGACCAAATAGCTTTTGAACATTGCTACTCAACTTTTTTCCATATTTCTCATTCAAAAGACAATTCACCAAACTAAAAACTCACACTTTGGTAGTCATTATAACATGTTCTTTGGCCACAGTACATTTAATTGGGGAAGATCCATATTACTAAACCAATCAGTCCCATGGGCTCAGTTTCAAACCTGAACACAGTAAATGATACAGCTCTTATCTCACCAGGAATCAGAGTCTATTCACTGTTGTTTAGTCAGTGTGTTTCAAACAACATTGCATTTTGAAAAGAAATCTTGCAAGTATTTCATAATTACCTTTACTATAAACCAAAGAGCATTAAGATGGAGTCCTGAGGGTCAGAGAAATCCACAAGGAGCATAACAGAGGATACAATTTTGCATAGTCAGACAAATCAAGCAAAAAGTGAGGGAAACTCCCCTTGCAACTGAGCATAACACCTGCAGAAAAGGTTTTATGCACAAAAGCCAGCTCTCCCATTTCTGGGATGAGTAAGGTAATTACTAGGTTGTTATAGGAAAGACTGATGACTTCTTTTTTCTTTCCAAAATAAGGAGATAATGGCTAGTTTTTGCAAGGAAAAAAATTTGTCTTGTGTCCTCAAGATACGACAAGTAGGTCTGGCCTGTGGGGGACATAAGAGGAACGTCTAGTTTCTAGATCTAAGGTAGGAACTATACAACAAAATGCCACAAATAGAGCATGAAACTGAATAACAAACTGAAATACTTGATTTACATAATCAATTTCCACCTGTAAAATCAATGGGATGAAAGCAGAAATCTCAAAGTTATGTTTATACCTCCGCTCTTAAAAGTATGTGGTTCATTTTAAATCACAAAAAAGTCACTCTGAGGTCCTATGGCTCCTCCTGCTGACACATGATGAAAGAAATTTCATAGTGAATTTGAATAGGAATAAGGCAGTCCTTTGAATTTATTTTCCTTTGCTTAAGATATACAGGCACATATATTTATATATATGCATACTTATGTATATATATATATGTATACTTATGTATGCATACCTGAACAAAAGTCCTGAGAACACAAGCTTACAACATAAACTTCACCATGACTTAGACAAAATTCTGAAATTCTTGATTAAAAGTAGAATCAGCACATCATGACAGCACAGTGCTAAAATATGCCCATAAGAATTGTTACTCTCTTTGCATATTTTATATGCCATGTAGATTTTTCTTCTTTTCTAGATGACTCATATTCATATTTGTTAACAAATTCTCAGAAACCACTGCCACAGGAATGACTCAAAAGACTAACTCGTGAAGGATGATGTTAGAAGCAGAATAAATAGATTCAGGCATGAACAGGACATGCAGTTCTCAAGAATATTCCCATAGGAATGTCATAGATATAGTGAAACCAAAGGCTTTTTTGTTTGTAGGAGAATGAACCTCTAACAATGAAAATTCAGACAAAATTATATATGTATATATTGCTTTAATAGATATTTCAGCAGATTGAAACTGAAATACTAGACAAAATATTTTGAAATTTGAATTAAGATGTCATCAACAGAATGATACTACTATAATATAAATATATCAAAAGAAACTGTAGCTTTCTTGTTACTTACCACATTCAATTAAAAATCATTCTGTGACCCATAACTTGTACAACTTCCTAGACCTCCTGTGGCTGCCAGTGGCAGTCTACAGCTACACTAGGGAATCTGTTCATACAACAATGCACACTAATGAAGTAACTGATGCAGCATTCTTTGCCAGCACAGGAAGAAATGTAAAAATGTTGTTGCCTTAACTGTGCAGATCACTGGGAATGTTTCTTTCTGTACTATCAATATATACTTTAGGATTCAGTTGCACAGTATGCCACATCAATCTGTTAATTCTTGCTGCAAGTTTAGACACTTCTCATTGATAGAAAGCCAAAGGCTTCTAAGTTGGTTGCATTGTGGTAATAATTCTTTTCTGTTCTTTTTTTTCCTTTTCCTCCTGTTTTCTCTTTTCAGTGAACAATTTAGCCTGCTCTAAATATCCTTCAGTTAGGAAAAATTATAGATGTTGCTTTGAAGGAATGCGATTCCTTGAATCATCCTGAAAAAAAAAACAAAGAAATTACACATAAAGCATTCTGTAAAAGATCTTAAGAATTAATTTACTGTTTAACAAAGAGATTATACCCTTACTACAACTCTGTTCCTTATTTCTGTATGCATTTTCACTTCTGGCAGTTTCATATGATAAGGTGGTATCTTGTTTGTTATTTATTGAGCATTAAGTATCACAAAAAAATCCCCAAACACCTATCAACAACTGTTTTAGCTAAGTGACCTTTTTCAGATTTCCAGCTGCAGTATGTTCTCACTTGGATGATGGGTATGGGCACTGAAGGAGAAAATGAGGTTGCACACACAGAGTTCAGTTTTGGGACTTGTTCACTGACACTTTTCAGTCTTCCCCTTTTGTTCATTTTCTTCTCACAAACAGTACCCAATGCTTTTCTTTTAGTCAACTGGAATTCCCAGGAATGTCCCAGACCAGTGCCCTGATCCCACACATTCACACTCACATCATGTGGTGGCTGCGTTCAGCCATGAGAGAAAAACATGCACTTATCACGCAGGTTGTTTAAAGTGGTTTTCCACTTTGAGACATAACATTCTCTCTCTCAAAGCACTTAGCCAAGGTCGATCCTCCGTTTTGATTCCGATTAACTAAATGCAGGTGCGGAGAAACTCAGCTTGTTCCCACAGTGGGTATAAAGCAGTTTAAGGAGATGGTACTTATGGTATTTATGAAAACTTTAAAAAAGAAAAATACAGTTCTTCCACCAGTTTCTTGGCAAGATGTCCAGTGTTCTAACTTGTCATTGAAATTGAAAAGATCAGTTCTGATCTCTACATGAAGTGTGTGAAAAGCAAGAGACAACAGAAACACATCTCTAACAGCAACTTGATGTTCAAAGATGAAAAAGAAACTTAATGCTTAGATAATGCTTTAACATTCATTCCACATGGTAGTCTTGGTTGAGAGGTAACAGTTCCTCATGTGTAGAGCTAATGCAGCAAAGTAGAGGTGACTGAAGTGTGGCCAGTGGACCAAAACTAGCCCATAAAGTAGTTTTAGATGTTCTCTGAGAATGCTGCTGACCAACCAGTCAGATCACAGTATCTGCTGACCACCCCAGAAATGAAGCTCATGAATTCCAGACAGGTTTTAACTCACCTCTATTGGAAAATAAGAACATTCTTCCTTCTGCTTCTGAAGGTTGTCTGGGAGGACTTGTGTAAAGCAAAAGGGCTAATAAAAAAGCAGGTAATCAGACATAAACTGTCTGATTGGCCCAAACCTCAGCTCATATTTTTGTTGCTGCTCAACCCAGAAGAGGAGATCTGGTTGAAAAAGACCATCTCAGTTTGCCTCCTGTTCAAAACCTGGAGAGAAGGAAATGCAGGTGTCTCCATACAGAGATAACTTCTGCCTCAATAGATTTGGCTTAGCCTATACAAATACAAGGGCCAGCCTTGTAATGTTAAGGGAAGTCAAGAGTGGCCACCTCCTCCGCCACCCTGGCCCAAGACCTCTCCTGCCCAGCTGCTGGGGCCTGGCCCTGGGGTCTCTGGCCAAGCTAAAGAATGTGGCCTCTGCTGTCCCCTTTGCAGATTCAGCCAGCAGTGAAGCTGAGAGCTGAGCACATAATCCAGACACGCAGAGGACATGGACATGGCAGGTCACACAGAGAGCGACAGACAATATGCTGCCCACAGCAGCCTCCACAGTCAGGTCTCGCATCAGATACAGGCGCATACAAACACATTACCTCGTCCTTTTGGGCTGGCAGAGGCAGAAGGTCACTAGTGCAGCACACACCACACTCCCCAAGTTCCCAAACACATACATATTTGCGGATCCCCAAAGCACCAGCACAGGACCTGTGACAGTCCAGCACCCCTGCCCAGATCCTGGCCACCCTTACGCACCCCACAGGTCCCCAGCTCACTGCTTGGTCCCTCTGGGTGCTCACTGCACACATGCCGCAGTCATCCCACGGGCACCACACGCTGGCAGGTCCCCCCAAATAACAGCACAGACCCTTCACCTACCTGATACCTCCGCCCAGACCCAAGGCCCCCCTACTCTCCATCTTGGGGTTTGCCAGGAAATACACGAGGACACCTCCTCAGATACATGGTTTGGGGAAAGTACAGACACTCACCCCAGCAGCCGACCCTCAGCACACAGGCTGTGGTCTGCAGTCCTGATCCAGCCACTGACACCAAGCCACTCACCCACCTATCTCATTCATACCTGCACCCCTATAGCTGGTTTTCAGGACACACACCATTCCCACCCCAGTGGGTGAAAGTTGAAGTCCCCACTGGCTACAATACCTGATGATGAGACCCCACTGGCCCCAGTAGCTGGCTTCCTCTTTTTCTTACTATCACTTCTTATACACTGAAAAAAAATCATTAACCAGATCCTTAAAGAAGCAGATACTGTCTTTCAGTATACCTTTACACAAACCAAGTGTGGTGGTTTTTCTGCCCCAAACAGATGAACCTCCTCTTCTCCAGAGTTAACAACCCCAGCTCCCTCAGATGCTCATCATAAGACTTGTGCTCCAGACCCTTCACTAGCTTCATTGCCCTTCTCTGGACTTCCTCCAGCACCTCCATGTCCTTGCAGCAAGCTGAACACAGGATTCGAGATGCAGCCACACCAGTGACAAATACAGGGGGACAATCACTACCCTAATCCTGCTGGCCACACTGTTTCCAACACAAACCAGGATGCCACTGGCCTTTTTGGACACCTGGGCACACTGCTGGTTCATGTTCACTTGGCTGTCAACCCACAGCCCCAGGTCCTTTTTCATCAGGCAGCTTTCCAGCTGGTCATACCAGCGAACAGAAAAGCCAAATAGCAGTAGTACAGCAATAAGTAGAAGGTGCAAAGATAATGGTTTGCATAACTCACTAGAGAAACTGAAATAGTGTATATCTTGCTGCTGGTAACTTTTGAGTCGTATTTTTAATGTACCATATTTTTTTATATCACAAAATTACAAGGAAATTCTTGTCTATTTTCCATCTATACTCTTGCTTGACAGGAGAGCTTTTTCAGTGGGACACTCATAGATGAACACTATCAAGTTTTTAGCTATTTAGAGAAAAGGTATAATTACCAAAGAAATAAGTTGCATATGTCTTCTGCCAACATCACCAGGCAACTGCAGAATTATTGCCTTCTTGATTTGAGGCATGCACCTCATTTCAAAGTTTTATTTCTCAATGCCTTTGGTCAACTCATCCCAGTAAAAATATAACCCATTAAAAAAGTCTCTCTGTGAGATTGAGTGGGTTTTTCTGTTTTGAACGAATTGCCCAGTGATTATAAAAGGTAATAAGAAAATTAAAACTAAAGAGTGAAAAAATATGGCAATAAAAATAGCACATATACCATCTGCAGCATCACACAGTGCAGCTAATTTATGGTATGATGTTGAAAGTCAGAACAAGGCTCAACTGTACTTGACTAAACTTTTTCTCCTACACAGATTAATAGAGAACAATCAATCCAGTGCACTGCTCTTTCAGTAGACTTAATGTACAGTGAATGGATAGTAATTAAACTTTAACTTTCTAAATTGGTATTGTGTTATGATCTCACTTTTTTGCTACTACCTATAAATTACATTATAATGAATTACTAAAAGGATAAAGGAGGCAGAATTGAGATTAGAATATCAAAATATGATAGCAGCAAACAAGTAGGGCTCTGCTTTCAAAGAAGTGCAGTAAAGAAGAGCACATGATGTTTTGCTGGGAGCATAGAACAAAGTTATACATGACTAAAGTATTTCAAGTGTATGCTAACAAGACAGATCCCCTTTTGGTTTGTATGGCAGAACCAGATGAAGGCCTTCAGACATGAACTCGTGAATTACTACAGAAGAAGCTAAAAGCCAGCTTTAGTCACTAATGTACTAGTAGACTCATATCCCATAATTAGCAACCTAGATCAGATAATTAATGCATTTGAAAGCTTCCCATACACTGTCATGCTCAACATCTCATGTCATCCTTATTTGTAGGTAATTTTACTTAACAGATTTTAATGTTCAAGTTAATTGTCCAGTTTCCTCACACTCCCTTTACTGTCAGTAGGAAAAGGCAAGCTTCTACAGAATAACTTGCAAGAGGAGCCTAAATGGAAGAGGTCCAGACTTCCTCTGAGGAGATCAACTTACTCTGCTGACCAGGTAGAGGCAAATGAAAATACTCCTAGTTTAAGTATGTAAAATCAGGCAGCTCAATCCGAGCCAGTCTGGCCTAAAACACCTATACATTGCTTATTTTTGAAATAATAAAAGGTAAATTCCGCTTTCAGTCTCTCTGCTCACAGAGACAGTTTTGCACTGGGAAGGAAGCAATTGGCTTTGAATCACAATTAAATAACCTGGTCTCTAACAGGGCAGGGCCAGCAGTTGACTCATTTCTCCTTCAGCTGCCCAGGAGAATTCATCCAGCAGCTGACAGACCAAGGCTTGCAATCTGATACAAAAAGGTTTGGACAGACAGAGCTGATTGAAATTGAAAGCTGGACACCAAAGCATGGCAAGTTTTGTGTGAATAGACCATAGACCATGAGCAAGCAATGTGTGAGAGTGTGTGCGTGTTTATAACAAAAATTGTAGCAGTAGAACTTAATGTTAAAATCGTAGCAAAAGATGAGGTGCTAACCTTGTTGAGTGGAAACCATGAGGTCTGCCAAGATAGAGAAGAGCTAGTTTAAACTGGAAGTGTCAGAATGAATAAATCATTTTTGTTTATCTCCTCTGTTTGACCCCATAGTGTAGAATTCATTGCTACTGAAGGTCACCAATGCCAAAATCTAGGTAGGTTCAAAACTAACGGGACAACATTATGGGAAAAAAAAAATCACCAAGAGCTGTTAAATGCAAAGACACCCCTCAATTCATAAATCCATCTGTCAGGAACAACTGGAAGTTGGGAGAATATTCTGGAAAATACCAAATGCTGACTGTCTTCATGTATTCTTCCTTAGGCTACTGTTGCTTAGCAGATATTCACACTGACACAGTAGGGACACATTCTGTCTTTCTTGTCATAGTCATGAATACTCTTACCAGACTGGGGGTTCTCCCTGACATCCTAGAAAATCTGTCACTGTATCTCCCTAGAGTGAATTTAGATAAGCATGGTGGGGAAACAAGAATGTTTGAAAGAAAAATCTCACTTGATTGAGGTATTCCAAAGAGAATACAAGATGAATCATTTGTTTCCTTCCATAAGCACAGAGTGGGTAGAAAGAAAAACCCAGCAAACAGATCAGCAGAAAGAGATTTAGTCTGTATCTCTTATGCTGACTTTTTTATAATCTAAGTGGAGATAGAAATCTCTGGATTCAGGATTATCAACCTAGCTTGTTCTATTTCCTGTTAAGTCATGGTTTTCATGTGATCATCTAAAATGTTTCAAGAAATAAAAGCTCAGACATTCCAAAGAACTATCAAAATTCCCAAGGTATTCCCTCATCTTCAGCTATTCTAACTTTTCTTACTAAGTAGCTCAACAAAACATAAGCAAATCCTTTCATCCTTCTGTATTCAGCAAGCATTCTACTATACACATGTGTTTTAGAGATTTGCAAAGCAAGGATGATTGGTTGAATCAGGGTTCAAGCAGACACATTTCCTTATAAATCAAAGTTTTACATAAGCTCTGGGACTTAGAGAGGTACCATTGCTACAACAGTTGATTCTATTGTGTAACATAGGCCACAGAGTCTGCTTTGAGTCCATTAACTGTGGTTAAGCCACATCAAAAGGATTAAACAAAAAAGTTAAAAAGAAAAGGGGGGCAAAATACTAAACTTTTCAAAGCTGCTGGGAAATGACAGTTCGTAGAGACATAGAAGACAATATACCTCAACAAAATAGTCTAGAACATTAAAGAAACCAAAACTGGAGAGTTGTAAAGATAATTCAGTGTTATGTGTTTAATCAGATAGAAAGCAATAAAGTACACTAACTATGAGAGACCTAGATATTTCAGTTTAAATTATAAACTTAAACTGGAAATGTTAGTTTCCTTCCAAAAGCAACCAGAATACCCAAAGCATCTGGCTGCTTTAAATAATGCACAAAGAGGGAAAAAAATATTTTAACTTCCCTAAAAAAAAACAAGCAGAATTTTTGTTAGAACTCTAAATTTATATTCTCATTTCAGAAAAATAAAAATACCTTGAGAGACATAAAATATTCTTAGACTAAAGCAATACATATTAAACAATTCATTTTGGTTCTATTCAGAAATTATTGATATAATATTTAACTAAGACAAACTATAAACAGTAGTTCACACTCTTAACATTCAGTTAAGAGATCTAAAAGTTGATATTATGAAATCACTTTTATTTTTAATCAAGATTCATTTTAATAAAAGTCTGATAACACAAATATTTTCTTATGCACTCCAGTCTTATCCACTCCAGTAAGAATATTCAAGAAGAATAAAGCCAAGCAGTTACATAAGATTCTCTGTAGGATTAGAGTTTAACACATCTGGGAAAAATAATTTATCTATTAGCCTCTGGGTGAGAAGACCTCGAAAACCACTGATTCCAAAAGAGACCTGAACCTCTTAATTGGGAATAAATTAGATTAATATGCAATATGACAGGAAAACAAAAAAAAAGGCAATGCAATTCTGATCGAGGCATCATGTCACAGAAATAAGGAGAAAATAATCCTCTCTGCTTTAGTCACATAAGAAAAAGAGTAGCTATAATTAGAAAAAAGTGCCATATAATTATGTTATGGAAAATGAAAATACGGAGTGATTAGTAGAAAAAATATTCGGATATGGGGAAATATTACACTGTGGCATAATAATTTGGAGGAAAGAATAAAAAGCAGAGCAGTACTTAGGAATTTTAACTGCCATCAGACATAATGTTAGAAAAAGTACACCCAGGACAAGCCTTCATAGACCAGAAGGCATGGTAAGTAGCTTCCTTTCCATATTTCAATCACTTTCCATTCCATGAGCTTCTCAGCTGTGTGAATGGTACTAGAGACTGCACCTGACTCAGATGCAGTGGCTCATACAGGATACAGACAACATGATGTCTGAGTGTATTCCTTCTCTGTGGTCAAGGCACCAAGTATGTCTCATGGCTAACTGTGCTGAAATATGTCATAACTAAATAACTATAATTACTTACATTAACCATAATTTAATGTAATTACCTAAATGATCACTGTAAGCTTGTGTCTGAAATTAGCACCTTTTTTCCCCATTCAAAGACAGATGTCCTTTGTAGTAATAGTAAGTGGTTTGGTTTTGGATTTTTTTTCCCCCTTTGCTACAATCTGCCTTCTTTGCAAATTTAATTGAGTAACAGTTATCTGCCCCTCAGAGAAGTTAGTTCATTAGTTAAAGGATTTTGAATCCAACTCAGACTTTAACAGACAGAGAATTACAGCTCCAAGACTGTAACAACACAGAAGACTCAGGTTTGTAACACTTTCTGGGATTTCTTTTTTTATTACTTCAACAAGTTGAACAACTCCAGCCAAAATTTTCTATGTGCTGTGATTTCAGTTTTGTTTAAAACCATGAAATACCCTGTAAGCACTGAGAAAGCTTTATCAGAGGTTCTAAACCCAAATAGACTTTACATTTGCAATCCACTACATGGAATCCTTAAGTCTTTCCACTTAGGAGCTACAGGATGTTTTATGGAGAAAACAAAATTAAGTAAAAAGAAGCTGGTCCACCTTTATTATCAGAGGCAACCAGTTTCCCCTCAATGCAGAAAAGTGTAATGGTAAAGGAAACCATCTGATTTGACTGAAGAAGTAAGAAATTTAGAGGAGGCAGCAGAGGGAAAAGAATAGACCGCTGCCAACAAAACAAAAATTTAAAAAAAAAAATCTGGTAAGACTGGCAGAAGAATAGAAACTGAGAACTCAACTAAAGAAGACCATGACTTCTTAGTTAATAATTTTATTGGGCAGGAAAATGCCAGACAAGAAAGTTGTGACTAGAAAAATTCAAGAAAGAGGAAACTATCTCAAGAGAGGCAGTTAAGAACATAGACTGTGAAGCCCTGATCATGGTACCACACTTGCCAGGCTAACCAACTTTCAGCAAGAGATGGGCTGTAAGACAGGTGGTCAGCACCTGGCACTAGTGAAACTGTGGAGCAGTTCATTCACATGAAGCATTATAAACGTTTCCGCCCTTTGGAGCGGTGTGAACCAGTGTGCCACAGGAATGAGAAAGTGAGAAATTATGGCTTTATCCCCATCTCCTGCCAGCACTGATGTTAAGCAGTCATTCCCAGTAAGCCCAAATGCATCTTATGTGGTGTACATGTAGAGATATATCCATATTCACACACATCACATTGCATGCAAGGTAATTATCCCTACACAGAGAGATTTAATTTGGAAAGCATGTTGTCTTCAGACCTGTGATTGTGCGATAGGGAAAAGGCATATCCCTATGGGTGTGCCAAAGGAATCACCCAGAAGGAAAAAACCTGGTGCATAACAATGGCATTCTGGAATGGACCAAGGCAGGACATTTGAGAGGGCTGGACACGGCAGTGATGAAAAAGAACTCCAGTTCATACTAAGACTGTTCTCATTTCACTGTGTACCTCTGCACCTGGTACAGCTTTCTTAAACATCTTATTTTTCTTGGTCCATATGTTTTTTCTTTATAAACTAGATCACTTGGTTAGATCATCTAGTGAACACTACATAGAGTGGATACTCTGTGTAGAATCATTGCAGGTAAGATCATTATCTGCAATGAATTTCTACAGCTCAACACTAAATAAAAAGACAGAGCTAACAGAATCCTCTGCATTGTGAACACAGCAAGGTTTTTTACCTCCCTGCAAGGGCCAGATCAATCTGCTGAGGAAGCATATAAGAGTCAGTCTTCAGCAGTCCTTGGATCAGGTAACTTCTCTCTTTACCTGGTAATATCTGTGTCTGGATGGTGGTAGAGGAAGAGAAGTACAACTGCATTTCAAAAGGAAAAGTAATTTAACTTTTTTCTGTTTCGTGGGAATGTACGCAGTCTCTAGCCCCAGGAAACACATAAAATAAATCCTCCAATTTAGTGTGCAGCCTCCCACCCCATTCCCACACCCCCCAAAATATGAACTTCAGCTAGTCATTTCTCCAACTGCAGTAATAATTTGTAATAGCAAAGTGATCGTTGCTATAATATTACACATAAAGGAGTAGAAGTTTTACTTGTTCTGTTGTTTAAAAAAAAAAAGGGCAGCTTAGTAAAGTGAGTCCCCCTATTCTTTATGTTTCATGACCTGTGATTCTTCTGCTTGTCAGCTCATTTCAAAGTCTCCTTATTCTATGAAAATAGCTTGTGAGGCAATCTTAAGGAAAGTCTCTAAGGATTATAGAGAAACATTAGTGGATATACGAAAAAAACACCCTCTACAAGCAGGAGGTTTAAATCTGCTTGGCAGTAATAGATCCTTGCACATAAGCTTCTTCTTTTTTTATTAAAAAGAGTCTTGCTTGCTCAGACTGGAGTACTCTCTTACAAGCTGTCAAACCCCATACCCTGATAGATGCAAGCTTGCTGCTCTCTGTGTCCCCATCTCCAGCCAGCACTGAGGTTGAGCAGTCACTCCCAGTAAGCCCAAATGC
Source organism: Chiroxiphia lanceolata (assembly GCF_009829145.1). Lineage (NCBI taxonomy): Eukaryota > Metazoa > Chordata > Aves > Passeriformes > Pipridae > Chiroxiphia > Chiroxiphia lanceolata. The sequence goes on along the minus strand of NC_045638.1, from coordinate 64,329,626 downwards.
ATCTTATGTAGCGTACATGTAGAGATATATCCATATTCACACACATCACACAGAACAACACAGACAGTAAATACACAGCCCTCACACGAACAGGCAGCCTGATCCTTGTTTGTCCTCTTTCACTGATCAAGGTTGAAGCCTGTTAGTAGAATGTAACCATAGGTGACCATACACGCAGTTATAAATATGTACATCTGTTATATGTGCAGGTGCAATATTGATCCTTCCAGCAGCTGGCCTAGATACTCGGTCTATCCAGTAGCTGGTCCCTGATCCTCTGGTCTCCCCAGCTGTGGGCACACAGACTTTAGGCCCCTGGAAGTTCATGGTTCCACTCTAGCTGGTGGTACTAACATCTCTTCTACTCACTGGCTAGTCCAGTTTTAAATTAATTTATGTTTACATACACACCCACAGGATGGGTGGAGAATTCACCCATATAGACAGTAAAAACAGAGTTTCATAAGAAGATATGACTGTGATAATTAATTGTGATAATTAACACATGGCTCAGTCAGACAAATGTACTGATGAGCAAATTGAATACACTCAAGAAGGTCCTTTAAGCCCTTCTTCTATTTTCCCACAGCATTACACCCCTATCGATGTGTAAACCTCACAAATTGCCACAATTCCCTTAAAATATCCCATAAGTTTTACACAAACATCAAAACACTCTTCCACCTGAATCCCATGATGGATCCTATTAGCCCTGTGGACAGTAGCACACAATTGTAAAGTAAAGGATAATGTTTCCTAAGACTTACATAACTTCCTCTTATGTCTGTGACATATATTCAATTACTTTTTTCAAAGAAACCTGAAGCCTAACATAATACAGTAACTAGTATCAGTAAGTTAAAAAAAAGGTTTTGGATTTGCCTACACACAAATGATTATATTAATGTTACCAATCCTTCATGAGATAGATGAGATGGTCTCTCCAAAGAATGTATTAAAATATTCAATGCAAAGAGTTAAACAATTTCCCCACTGAGGTCTAAATACAGATGCTTCACCACACAGTCACAAGGATTGAATATTTGCATTAATCACAAAGAAATTGGCAGATAAACTGTCTGGGTGGACCATAATCTTCCCACCTTTTTGTAGAAACTATCTTGAAAGTATGGAATAATCATTGACCATCTCCTTGTGAACATCACATGCAATTAAACTGAAAGAGCTGTTTAATAGGTTGTTTTACCTGGAGCTACTATATCCAAATGGTGCAATGGACACAAACAAGATTTTCTCCCAGAAAGAAGAGTATGTAGGCCTTTCCAAATAGAATTTCATTTACCTAAAAACATGAGGCTAGTCTGAATCTGCAGGCAGTACATATTACTGCGGTCTGGTTTGCGCGAACTCACTACTTAGTTCTGCTCTCCATTTCATTTCTCAAAACTGCTGGATTTTGATGTAAGACTTTTACTTTAATCTATAAAACTCTAACTGATTACCTTCAAGTGATAGCGAAGAAAGATAGCTAACAGCCACAGCAGAGAGTAACAAAAGGTCTTTGTCTGGATCTCCCTTGCTGTTATCAGGACTTTCTTTGACAAACGGCCTCATTTTTTTGAACCCCGTTCACATTTAATCTCTTCCTTTCTCCAGGGTACAGATTTGTTTCTGTTTTCAGATGTAGCAGAGACCACCACTTCCCAGGCTATTTCTCTAGAGGAGATTGCAGTGATTAACTTCACAGCCTCTGTCTTTCTCTCTCCTTAAACCATGAGATGGAATACACTAGACAGATAATAACCGAACTTCATGTTGCAAAGCAACCAGGAGGAGGGAGATTTCATACTCATGGATACCTGAAGCATTTACAGTAGGTACTTAGGAAAATGAGGCCATTTAACTTCAAATGGAAAGAGAGAGATGTATCATGATTAGAAATTATGCTCAATCACTACTTTTCTTTCTCTTTTCCTAAAAGCTGTCCTTTCTGAGCATGTATTTCTTCTCTGCACAGTATTAAAGAGAAAGGAGAGATAAAGCTTTCTTTCTATCATCTGAGCCCTCCTAGGAAATCACTCTTCAAGTCCGTCACATGAAATTCATCAAACACATACTAGGCTCTTGATCCTGAGCAGCCTGCAATTCCAAAGGATCTTTCAGCATTTACAGGTAGGTAAAGCAATAATAGAGAACAAGATTTTTAAAAATTTACTAAAAACCAACATTAAGGAAAATTATTTCCTACCACAATTTTAAGATTAAATCATAACAGTTCACATACAGTCCTCAAATATAGCTTACCAAATGCTGTATTACTCATATGTACAGTAAATGTCAAAATATCTCTTTATTTTTAGGTGGTAAAGGTCAAGTCTCTGAGTGTTTTCAAAGCAATGATGTTTCTCAAATAGTAAATAAATTCTCATTTCTGTTTTAAATTTTTACAGCTTCAACAAATTTAAATTTATCTCATTAAAAGATTTGCAAAATAATTTTTTTCAGGACAACCGACCATAATGTGAAAGGGGAAAACACACACTTCTATATGTTAGTGTTTGTGTATAATTACATATATATATGGAGATATTTAGAAAATACACACTTATGGGTGTATGTATATATGTATTCACACACGCATATTTGCACACTTACATATGTATGTGTGTGCATACACACAAGGTTCTCTGTGTATCATATAATTTACCATTTTCTTTTCCCTTATGGAAAGAATCTATCAAAAGTTCCTTCATGAAGCTGAGTTGTGAGACAATATTTTTAAGTGGTCAAGTGAATCTTCAAATATTAAAACAATAAAATTCTAATTGTTTTCCAGAAAAATCCTAAATCACTTTCATCGCCACAATGGAAATTTTAATATACTATAGTTGTCTATGAATTTGCAATAAAGCAGTACATAGCACTGTCTTTTCCACAGTCAACTAACAAAACTTATCCAGAGTATTCACTGTTTTAATACTCTTTTCCAGATATTGTGGATAGAAGACGACATCCATAGAGGAGCTGCATTCATTGTTAGATCATAGATGATAGCTTCCAACAACATACACCACGGATCTGTAAATCCAGAAAGGAAGACATATGGGAACATAGCTTTTCTTTCAGCCCAGCAAATCTGTCAACATTTCATTCTGCAGATGACGGAATCAGAGAAAAATCATAGAGTTTCTTCTTAGCACCCTCAGTCGCTATTTTTATTCTTTTTCAATTCTTAAGACATCTTGTTCACATAAGTTCAGAAAAGCCTTTAGAGACCTTTGATACTTCCAGAATTATAGCTTAAGAATCATTGCTTCCAACCACAGCTCTTTTCTTGGCACTCTGCTCACATAATGTTCTGAAGTGCACTGTGTCATTTGGAGGGTAAAGCACAAAACTGAGTGACAAAAAGGATTAGAAAAAAAGGAGATGTGACTTTGAGGAGGGAGGTTGAAGTAAGAGCAGACAGACAGATTAGAAGAGCCCTGATTTTTTTACTGCACATCAGCAAGCTTTCAACAGTAGAAGAGGAAATATTGTCTCTTCAGATGGACTACTGCCTAATAGATAAGGCAATTTGTGGAAGATGCAAATATGATTCCCATCAAATGGAGGAGGGATTTTCAGGTTAACTCTGAATGCTCTCACATCATTAACACCTTCTCCTGCTTCTGTTCTGCAGCATTTTAAAAGGGGGAAGATAAGTGGAAAGTTAAGTGCCTGGAATCCAGTCCTCCTTTGGCAAGTGGTAGGTACCAGCATGAAAACCAAGAATAAGACATTTCTGGGCATTTTTGAAATTTAGGCACTGTCCAGAAAACCATGCCCTTTCACATCAGGCAGAAAATGAATGGATTACAAGCTTGGACTTTAATGCTGAAATTTTACTGCAGGTCTAGCATAAAAGATAGAGGGGTTTTTTTACATCTCAACCTTTGGGACTCTCCCAACAAGAGCAAATTACAACATTCGTCAGAACTTTGCAATGAAATGCACAGCTTTAGGACAGAGCACTAGGACAGATAAAAGCTAACCACAGCATCAACAAGTTTAGGCAATGTTTAAGTCATTACCTTTCAGAGGCATCACACATTAAATAACTTACTATCCACTGAAACTACCTAGAGTTACTTCACAGCACTTAGACATGTTGCATGGCAACCCACCTGCTCTGTGGCAGCTGACTGGTGTTTTGCCCTTCTGCTGCCATGACAGTGCTGGCATTAAAATGTAATCAATACAATTCTATGTGTGATCTTGACCTAGCTTCAGAAAAGCATATAATTGGATTATCTATTGAATTGTAACCTCACAACAACTGCAGATGGGCCTTTTTTCTATCTTACTCGGTCAAGGACAGGTGAAGTATGAGAGCATGTTATTGAAAACAGGAAATTCTATTAATAAGTCTACGTTTAATGCAATTCAGTATGACCTGAATCTCCTCAAGCCTGGAATCTTAGCAGAGTAACTCTGAGGACATGAATAAAGGAAAAGAATTAATGGAGAAAATCCAGTCTAAGAATAGTCTTCTTTTCCTACTCTCCCATTCTTATCTCCAGGAATTTGAGTTTTTCCCTCCACACATCCTACAAAGGACTGAAGAGCTCATTAACTATCAGATAACAAAATGGAGTCATTTAACCTCTGGCACATAAATAAAAATTAGGAACTATGTTAGCACGACAGGTTTCAAACTGTCTTTTGTGGCTTCATTAGTAGCACAAAACAAAGCACCAAAAGCATTTATCTAAATGCTTTTATCTAAATTTACCTTACAAGCTGGTCAGTCAAATTATTTATAAACTATTCCTGGCTCCTGAGGTGAGTACAATGCCTAAACTGGGACCCATGAGTAAAACCTTGCATCTTTATTCAGAGTTGTTACCCTTATTTAGGGCTGGGGCAAAACAGAGGTCTACTTTCTTTTGAAGGGCAATAGGAACTGCCATGATATTCCATAGGGACACTGATCTTAATAGTCATACTTACATGAGGTAATTACATAGGACTGGACTTTTCCTAAGTGCTTTAATTAATGTGTTTCCAAATAGTAGAAAGGCAATAGCAGTGGAACTACTGCAAATATTTAAACAGGAAAGCCACAATCAAAGCATTACCCTCCCCTAACATCAAGCAGCTGAGACCAAAAAAAAAAAAAATGGTTCAGAGCCCTTGATCTAGAGGGAAAGAAGTAGAGAAGTAAGGAGAGGCTTTTCATAGACCAGAAGATAACAGCTAAATGCAAAACACTTCCTTCTCTTTTGCATCTTTATTTCCTTCTAAAAGGCTTCTCAGGGGTGTTGTTTGCACAATGTATTATACAGGTGTATTGGGTCTGGCTGAGACGGAGTTAATTTACCCCACAGCAGCCCTCACAGTGCTGTGCTTTATACCGGTAGCTACAAAGGTGTTGGTAACACAGCAGTGTTTTGGCTACTGCTGAGAAGAGCTGGCACAGCATCAGCGCTGTCTCTCAGCATTCTGACCCCCAACAGTAGGATGAGGGTGGGCAAGATCTTGGGAGGGCACATACCCAGGACAGCTGACCCAAACTGACCACAGGAGTATTCCATACCATATGACTGATAAAAAAAACTAAGAGAAAGGAGGAGGAAGTGGGGGGAGGGGGAGGCATTCATTATTTGTTATTCATTCATTATTTATGACATTTGCCTTCTGGAGCAACCACTACACCTGCTGCAGCCCTGCTTCCTGGGAAGTGGCCAGACATCACCTGCTGATGGGAAGTAGAGAATAAAACCTTTTTCTGCGCTGCTTGCATGCACATGACCTTTGCTTTTGCTTTAGTAAACTACCTCTATCTTGACCCACAAGAGTTGCTACAATCTTATTTTCTGCCCCTGTCCTGAGGAGGGTAGTGATACAGTGACTTGGTGGGTGCCTGGTATCCAGTCAAGGTAAAGCCATCACAACAGAGAAGCTCAGCTACCTGTTCTGGGACTAAGACTGTCTTTGACTAGTTACGTGTGCATCTAGTCCAATGTCTTTTCATTTCAAATAAGACATGAAGTCAATGAAAAGGAGAAGAAATGGGATTGTGCTCTTCTTTTAAACCTTACACTGTGACTCATTAGCACACAGCTAGGCACTGTCACAGCACCCCATGCTGACAAGACTCAATATCCCAACACATTACAACCAGAGAACTAGCTGCTAAGGTTTAATTTAACTACTACCTTATCCCGTAGCCAGCTTTGTTTTTCTATATTTACTCTGTATTAAAAGAAAGAGAAGCCAACATCCCAATGTACATTTTATTGCTGGGCTATGGCAGGAGCCTGTAGATGAATAATTGTAGCTTTTGGAATATGCCAGGAAGTATTGCTGTGAAAAAGTTATTCAGGCAATTGGACAAGAAATGCAGCAAGAGTGAAATTCCAGGATGACCATCAAATCCACTCTGTTATTATGTTGTTTATACCAAAGCCCATGGCTCTGCTCTTGTTAAGGGTCTTGTCAGCTTTTCCATTATATGCGCTTATTTTCAGGGATTTGTTGGTCACAGTGATTCACTCCAGGCAGAGTGAAAACATTAGGAGACTAAAATTTGGCCAAAGGCAAAAAACATTGTTTACAGCTGATAGATTCACAGCTGGACCAACTCTCTGCTTTAACAATGTCAAAAAATAAATAGAGATGTAATCATGTCTTCCTTTAACATTAAGAACAAAAATCTTTATTGTTTTTTAAAGTATCAGAACTATTAAAAGCTAAAATGTTGGTGAACAAGACAAAATCTAGTCAGAGAAACATGGTCATTCATCCATCACGGTCATTTTCTTTCATCCCTAGCTCAGAATTACAGAGTAGGGGCAAGAGTACTTTGACATTTGCAACCACATGGTCAGACCCTGACTGAACACATAAGTTGGCTTCAGTACACTTTGAACACATCCAAGTATCTATTTCTGTGTCCTCTGAAGCGGCAACAATCTAGGTAAAATCAATGGTCCTAAGCTGTAAACAGAGATCCAAATGCCCACAAGCTTTGGATAGGGTCACACTTTGGTTCATAACATATCTGATATGAATATAACATAACTGATATGAATGAAATCACTAGCATCTATGAAGCACCTCCAAAAATAAGAGTCATGATTCAAACATCACCTAGGTGTACCTGAAGATAATAATTCTCTAAATTTTTTCAATTAACTCTCTTATTAAAAGATGAGTAATAAAATATCTAATAAACACAGATGCATGTTTTCCTTAATTTTTAATGACCTTTGAAGAAAAATTTCAAATAAAATCCATATTTCACTTTGGCAAAGAAACTCTTCGAGTACTCTCATCATCTCAGTGATATCTAGAAAATATGGAAATGTTGATTAAAATCAGGTTTATTCAAAAATAAAAAATGAGAAACTTATACATATAAAGCACAAGCAGCTTTAAAAAATAGTGCATATTTCTAAATACCTTCTTATTTTAAGATAAGTAAGTGTAAGCTTAAAAGTCGTGGATAACTGGATTTAAATAGCTTACCAGGATTTCTTTACTTATGTATATACATGGTATTCTTGCTAGCAAAGAAAAGAATGTAACACAGGGCTGGGAACAAGGATGCCAGGTTCAGCTTCTGGCTGTGCTGTCCACTGCCTATGTGACCCCAGAGAAGGTATCCTTTTGTCCTTCTATAAAATGGTGTCATGAGATCTTCAGAGATAATAGGCAAAGAATTCATTCTTTTAGAGAAAAAAGATGAAGTAAGGCTAGCTACTAACATGGAAAGACTTACTCCCCACTTCGCTCTGTAAATTAAGTGACATCATCAACTGTTGGGGAGATACATGGAATCATCTAAGTATGTCTTTAGTCCATAAGCACATTAAGAAGCATTCACTTGAATATTTTGATTATAGTCCATTCCTGCAGTACTTACAAAGACAAGCCGTTCCAAAGCTTTTATAGAGAGTGGCAAATCCTCTTGGACAAGTGCAGAAATATTAGAGCACCACAGTCATCCTGTTAGATTTGAAACCTGTGCAGTTATTTACAACATCTTTTCAGCTCACCTCCAACTTCTAAACCTTACATCTTTGGTTACTGTAGAGATCTACAAACACTGTGAAGTCTCATGTATCCTCCAGTAATTTTGGCAGAGCAGTAGGAGATACTATAATTGCCTCAGCAGAATTCCTTCATTTATGTGTCTACATCACTGAAGAATTTGCAATTATTTTTAAATGTTTGCTGGTGGGTCTTTTAAAATATATTTATAGAGCTAACGTTTTGTGCAGCTTAGAAGCTATAAACCATACAGTCTGCTCATTATGGTTTTGTATGTTACACTTCACTGACACCACAATGTCTCTAATGGAAAGGAATCCTGGTACTTTTATTGCCATATGAATTTTAGCAGAGTTCCCAGACAGCACAAGTACTCTTCTCCAACTCTTAAAAGAGTCAGCATGAGCTGTTGCAGTTCTAGTGGACTACTAGGATGAAACAGAAATTACAAAGCATGTAGGATATACAAAACAAAAAAGTGCTCCAACCTCTTTGTATGATACCCATCAGAAAAGCCATTGTGCTACAATTGCCTTCTATTTAATAAATAACCTTAATATCTCCATGCTCAGAACAATTAAGAATAATTATCTATGCTGATGTCTCTTTAAGTGAACAACATTAAATATTTTCATAGCTTTATTGTATTTTTCTGTGCATATTTTACTTTGTCAGGACAAACTGGAAGTAAATAATATCAGTAGAGCATTAAGAAGGATGAAGAAAAATTCATTCACATGAACTTACAGGATTTTCTTTGGTTAACAACTTGGCAAAATAGCAAAGTTTCACCAATAATAATTTTCCTCACAGCCAAGCAATACCTGGTACAAGAGGAAATTTTTTTAATTATGATTTCAAGTGCCTCCTAACACATTAATAACTTAAAAAGGGTAATTCTTTCTAAATCCCAGAAGAAGCCTCAACATTTGCAGTGGGCTGGGGAAAGGAAAAAGCTACAGAAAGTTGCTTTGGGGAGTAAAAAGCAAGATGTATCATTGATTGTTTAGAAGAAATTGCCACTGTGGTTAAAAAGATGCATTTCAAAGCAAAGAATCATGAAAAAGGAAAGAATCATGACATAACCAACAGCCCCTTAAGTCCTTGCTCATCAGCTGACAGTTAGTAATGGGCTTAGGTGATTACTGACATCTAAAAGACAAGAACAAAGACAACCTAACTTGTTACACCAACTAAAGGAACTTTCTTGAAGAAGTTAGTATTTGCATCCAACTTAAAGTATGAGACTTCTGAAAAACTATGCAACTGATGCAGGAAAAAGACAACCATGAGTTCAAAAGTAACTAGGTACATTAGACAAATTTAAAGATAAGCTAGTAAAAAATCCAGTCTGAAAATAATGAATTTGTAAAGAAATTTAAATTGCCAATAATTAACATTTTTAAGAGTAGCTGAAAAATTACAATAGTCACAAAAGTTCATTTATAATTACTGACTATTTTTTCAATGTGTTCTGCCACATTTAACTCATTTCAGATGAAACAGAGGGCTGTAGAAACCTATTGCATTGCTACACACAAAACAAACCACTAATTTGTCTTAATACACTTTCCTGTAAAATCACTTGAGCTTTCTAGTTAGAGTGCTTCTAAAGCACTCGACTCCTCAAGACTGAACACCTGAAATCTCAACAGAAAATTAATACTCTTCAGGAATTAAATTGAACTATTTTATTTTAAGTCTAAAATCATTAAAAGCAAAACGACCAAGAAAGAGCAAAGCAGCCAGCTTCAAGTGTAGCCACTTTCCCTTTAGAGTACTTCTAAGTAGCTGAAGGTATCTATTAAAAATTGAAGTACAATAAAGGGAAAAATTCCAGAATAATTGTCATTATGATTCTAAAACTGTAATCAGTTAAGAAGCAGTGAAGAGTTTTAGCCAACCTCACTCAGAAATCAACTGAAAATTCAAAACAGAATGAGTAATATTAAATTATGAGGTGTATTTAGCATATCGTTTTCTTGATAGTAATACTGAGGACACTGATTAAAAACACAGGAGAGTGCAGGAATGAGTCTGGCACATACCCACATGCATCTCTAAACCCATTTCTTCTGCTTCAGGGGAGCAGCTCTGCACTGCACTGCAGGGAAGAGACAGCCCTAAAAGTGGGATAGCTATTAAAGAGGATTACTGCAAGTGCTGGGGAGCCCTCCAGCGGGACATAGTTACTATAGCGATTTCTCCACTTCTCTGCTGCCTCTGGCTCCAGCTTTGAGCAAAGTACATTGATATTTGCTGCACAGATGAACTCCCTGGAGAGCCAATCTCATCTGGAACAATAAACACATTGTTCCAAATCACATGAGGGAATTATCCAGCACATGTAGAAACCAGCATCAGAAAACAGTGAAGCAAAACCACTGTTACCCTAAAGCTGTGAGCCTGACTAGGAGGAACTGAAACTCTTTGGTCAGAGCATGTCCTTGTGTTCATGAGGGCCAAGTTCAAGACCCTGGTCTATCACGGGGTTAAGAAAATCATTGTGTGATCCATCACAGGGTTAGGCTAGAACACCCTCTCTCTGCTGAAGGACAGAGATCCAGTTGTACAGGAGAGTTTTTAAAAATAAATACAGTAGAGGTTGTTGAAGCCAGGCTGCCTACATGTACAGATATGTAAATACGACAAAAGCTTCAAAGTACAGACAGCCAGCTCTACTCTGGTTCATCTCTGAATCCTTGCCTCATTTCTCAGTGACTACTGCTGCATTTCTCAGGAAAGGCCATTAACTGTAATGAGTCAGAACACATCACAGAAAATAGAACTTTTCTGTAAGAAGTACCTGAGGATTAATGCCGACATTGATCAGCGTTGATCTAAGCATGGGTCAGCTGTTATCCCTCCTGTGTCAGGGCACATAATGAAGCCTAAGCTGAGGTCCTAAGCCACAAGAAAGATCTCAAGCAACATCGGAGATCTCCACAAGAGATACCAAGGGACTGTATCAGGCAGTTGGCACTACCAGGTAAATTCACAGTGTCCATAGCCCAAGGGAGGAGCACACCTGTAAGGATACTCTATCGCAAAGCAAATTTCATACTTCTGGTTGCTCAGTCTACTCCCACTCAATTTGATTTCGCCTCATACTGCTTTGGTAAGGGAGTTTGTGTCTAAATATCCAAGGAAAAATGAGGTCAAAGAAATAGAATTTGAGAGTTTTTGCTTTTCAGGTATTTGGAGGCATGCAGTTTTCCTAAAATAGTCCATGCAGTAGGAGCAAGCTAGCTTTTTTGTGCTCCATTTCTCCTGTAATTTCAGATTTCAATTTGACCTCCAATTTCTTTAGTCACTTCAGAATGCAAACCCTTCCACTAGTGTAAATCACACAGCTTTCAGTTCTTAGTCCTCATGCAGACATCCTCTTGACTTCAACATAAAGCACGAGTATATTCAAGTGGTAACAGAAAAGAACCTGTGCAGTTGTAGTTTAAATTTCATGGTTCACAAAGTAAAAAAGCATGTGAAATTATTCCTGAATATTTCTAAAATGCCAAAATTATTAAGAAACTAGGCCTGGCTCAATTTGCAATTTTTTTTGTAAAGCACAGAAAATATTGTTAAATTCTAAGAGCAAAGTGGCAGAACATTGGCATTTCAAAAAGAAGGCAAAGACTAATTACTAAGAAGTCAAAGGAAAAATATGGTTTTGTTCTACACTTTCAATCTTTTCAATTCAGCAAGAATTAGAGCTAATTGTATTAAAATATTTCATTAAGCCTTGAATTTTCAAAAGTAGAAACAAGCTGTTCAGTGTTTAAATGCTCACAATACAGGAAAAATAAAATAGTGTAATCAATATAATTACAGAGAAAGAATAAAGGAACTGTTATTTCCTTGATCTCAAATAAAATCTAACTTGTACAAAATGAGTGGTTACATCATCACTGTATCAATTTACCAATATTAATCTAGAATACATTAAAAAAAATCATATGTATACAGTTAATCTCTTCTAAACTAAACCAAACCCAAGGAAATACAAAGAAGTGATTTATAGGGGAATAAAAAGAGCCTTACTTCAGTGTTCAACATGAAGTTTTAATTTCTTATCATATTCTCAGCACATGCATGCAACAATACTCCTGCCCATAGCTTTAATTTACAGAATAATTAATATCTAGTATTGGGTGATTATGCTGCATAGCTTCCCACCGTTACTCTAACGAAAGAGCACTCTAATACAGAGAGTAAACTCTTTGAATAGAAGATTATACTCTAATAGAAGAGTATTTAAAATAGAAATTAAGGTAAATATATGCATAATTTAAAGAAGATATCACACTGACTAGCTAATTTTTAATTTAATCTTCCAATAAAAAATGTCTGATTCTTACAGAGTTTACAGTTTTACAGTGTAACTTCTCTGCTTGAGGGGAAGGGGAACTAGGGCAGCCCTTTTCTGCTATCAGACCCAGCAGAGAAAGACCATGCACACACACACCCCCCAGACTTTCTATCCCTAGGGCAAACCCCATCATTGAACTTTAGATAAAAATTAAAAATTTTTAACTTCATTAAGCTGGGACCTGAGAGTTTGGATTGACAGGAACATGAGCCAGCAGTGTGCCCAGGTGGCCAAGAAGGCCAATGGTATCCTGGCCCGGATCAGGAACAGTGTGGCCAGCAGGACCAGGGAAGTGATTCTGACCCTGTACTCAGCACTGGTGAGGCCGCACCTGGAGTGCTGTGTCCAGTTGTGGGCCCCTCAGTTCAGGAAGGATATTGAGGTGCTGGAGCAGGGCCAGAGAAGAGCAACAAGGCTGGTGAAGGGACTCGAACACAAGTCCTATGAGGAGAGGCTGAGGGAACTGGGGCTCTTTAGCCTGGAGAAGAGGAGGCTCAAGGGAGACCTCCTCACTCTCTACAACTCCCTGAAAGGAGGTTGTAGCCAGGTGGGGGTTGGTCTCTTCTCCCAGGCAGCTATCAGTAAGACAAGAGGGCATGGTCTTAAGCTGTGCCAGGGGAGGTTTAGGTTAGATATTAGAAAGAAATTCTTTACAGAGAGGGTAATCAGGCATTGGAATGGGCTACCCAGGGAGGTGGTGGATTCTCTGTCTCTGGAGGTTTTTAAGATGAGACTGGATGTGGCACTTAGTGCCATGGTGTGGTGGTTTGGGCTAGGCCTTCCTTGGTGACCAGTTTGTAACCAAGGAAGGGTCCAGATTTACCCAGTATTCCCTACGATTTTTACGTAAGCCAGATTATAAGAAGAAAGGAGGAGAGGCCTTCGCTCTCTTTCCTTCCGGCGGCTTGGAGGTGCAGGTTCCCTGCTGTTGAGTCTGCCGGGTTGGGGAGCGAGGCCTGGTAGGGCCTTGTCGACCTTGGGAGGCGGAGGCTGCCGGCGATCGTACCGGAGCGACTCTCGGTTGTCCCAAGGAGAGTGGTGGGATATATATTTTCTTTGCTAACTCTTAGTTACTAGATCTCGGGCTACTGATTGGGATATATATATATATATATATATATATATATATATATATTATTTTGGTTTTGTTCCCTTTCCCTTCCCCCTTCCCCTTCCCTTGTGAAATTCTATATATTTTTAAATTGTATATATATTTCAATTGTAATATAAGTGTAAATATATTTATATATATCACTTTAGCTGTCTCTCTCGTTTCGGGTTTTCTTGGTTGGTTTTTTTTTCTCCCTCTTCTCCCTGAGGTTTGGGGGGGGGGGGGGGAGGGGCTTCTGGTGGTAAGGTTTGGAGACTTGGCAGGGAGCCAGCTTCAAACCATATCACATGGTCTAATAACCACGGTGGTAATGGATCAAGGGTTGGACTTGATGATCTCAGAGGTCCCTTCCAACCCGGCTGATTCTGTGATTCTATGATGAAGCTGTTGAACACACCTGTCATGTGAGTGTGATCAAGGAAAGAAGATATGGCATAGAGTGGCTTGGTCCTTTAAGGACCAACTGGGCATTTCATCATCTTTCCTTCCAAAATTTGGTAGGACCTGTTGAAATCATGTTGTGACATGTTCCTGAATGATATTTTGGATTTACCTGCTGTGGGGTCTGTACATAGCAATGTCCTGATGCTACAAAATGCAATTACCAGAAGGAGGCAGTTCACCACACACTTGAGGTTCAGACTCTGCCTGCTGAAAACATAGGAAATAATCTACACTGAAACATTTCTCACACTAACTCAGGTAGGTATTTAAGTTTTATAAACTATTTACATGGAAACAAACATTCAAGTTTGAACTCACTTTAAAAAAAATTTCTCTAGAAGCTAATTTTATTTATTCAAAACCCACTCCTCTTTTGGCAAATAGAACAGTTTTACCTTACTTTGTATCATTAAGACTTAAATTTGCAGCATCATTAAACATTAAAATGTTTTTAAATGTTTTTCAGACAGCAAAGAGAAAAATAATTTTGCTTTTTTTTCAAGGACAAAAATTATCTTTAAATTTTGAACATAACAAAGTACGCCACAAACCCCACAATGCTGTGTGAATAATGAGGATGGCAGCTGCCTGACAAAGCACAGCATTACCCATCAGGAAATCCGATCGGGACAGTTAGTAGGAGCTAACTCACTTCCAGACTGATCCGTTACATCATATATTGTCTTAATACTTCATTGATTTATTAATATTAAGTTGCAGTCCTGTTAGTAGGAATATTTTGGAGACACTGGTGCTTTCACTGGCTGAACTGCTCTCTTAAAGTGCTCTGTGGTAGATGAGATGATTCGTAGTCTTGAATATGCCAAGTTTCCAACTTTTATTTGAACTACACAATAATACAATATATGCTACAGTGATTCTGATAACAATTTAATTCCAGATCTCGGGGTCAGGCAGAAGCAAGGAGAGAGGCTGCAGGGAATCGAGTTCTGGGAGTGCATGAAGCCATGATGAGGGTATAACTCATGTGGAAAGAGCTTGGAGTTGATTTGTACTTATTTTATCTGTGACCTGGTCTGACCCTCAACAGCATAATTTGGTCAAAAAGTTCACTTGGAGTCCTCTCATTTCAAAATCAGCAACAAAACAAGAAAAAAATGCATAACCTGAGGGACTGTCAGTTGGTTAAACTGCTTTTGCTACACTCACTTCAGTAGAGTTTGATACTAATTTACACCAGCTAAGAATCTGTCCTGATATGTTTCATTTACTCCTGAAGTCCTTTAAAAAGCCTACCACATTTACCTACGAATTTTGTCCAAACTTTTGAGGTCACCCCTGCCTATTTCTGAGCATCTCTTTGAATCAGAATGGGAATAGTACAGTTTCTCTGCATGGAAAGAGATCGATTCTTCCTAATTTATGAAGATTTCAGTGAACAAAGCGATGATTCCAAGTGATATCTCATAAATGAATGTAACAGCAGAATCAGTGCTGTTGCTAGCTATTCCACAGGAATAGCTATCATGATAGGAAGCTATCATGGCAGGAAGTTATCATCCCTACTAACAATATGTCAATATGCTTAGTTAAGGACTAGAAAGAAGAAGAAAGCCCAAGTTCATGACAGGTTTTCAACCCAAAGATCACAAATGCACACTTGCATCCCAGGAGACAAAGAAATTACTCAAAAGATAGCAAGTTGCAGTCCAGGAAAAGCTACTACTATAAGATAAACAGTGATATGACCAAAATTAGTGATTCAAAACCAGCTTAAAAGTAGTAAGAAGTGCTTCTACTAGTACACCCATGGAAAATATATTTCCCTATTGAAGGGCAAGGAGGCAAGAAGGAAAAGAGGATAATAAAAAAAATTAAGCTTAGAAACTTATACAGGCTCAGTCTCAGTGAGACTGACAAATAGAATTCTCACTGTGTTGTAAAACACTTGAAAAGTAACTTGGAATTTTCTGGGAAAAAAAATTGGAAATTATCTTAGGTCTAGAGATAATGACTCATCTAGGCAAATGAACATACTGAAAAGCTTTCTGCCAAAACAAAATACAATTTTGTATTTTGTATCACCTGTGGTGAATGGCATTTTACTTCTTAAGTCATATTCCCCATAAAACAGATAATCATTGGTGTATCTCTCATACAGACTGAAATTTCTTTAAACTGCAAAAGATTCTGGAGAGAGGTAAGAAAAGTCACACACTGCTTCATATCCTTCTGTAATTTCCCTGGATATGGATTAGCAGAATCTCTTGAATCAAGGCCAGTGCCTCCTAACAGAGTCAATCAAGCTATTTCACCTTCATCAAATGCATCTAAAATCCACACCCTTCTGAAGGTTAGGAACCTTCTTCTACTATCCAACCTAGCTTTATCCATGGAAGAATGAATACATCTGGCTCACCTTTTACCATTCTCTTCTGTTGTTTCCTAGCACTTACCCTTTATATGTTTCTACTATGCAATCAGATCTTCTCTTGCTAGACTAAACAAGCCTATTTCTTTTAACTTGTTCTGGAAAGACTGACTTTACATTCCCTGGTCATCCTAGTGCCACTTTTCTGCAGTGTTTTACATTTTGAAATAATTTGAACTCAAGGAAGTTATATGACAGTAAATCTAAAGTAGAAAGGAATAGAATGTGGTCTATGGGATAGACTTAATGGTATCTGTGTGCTCTGGGTTATATTTGCTGCTTATAAGGGAGAAAAATAATATTGAGTTAGTAACTTGGCCTCTCTAGTCTCATTGCTTTCCCTTGTTTCCTTTCAAACTGCTTTATTATTAATTGCAAAGAGCAAATCATAACAAAATTGGAAGGCAGAAACTTGGCTGTGCCAAACAAAAAGCCCTTTTCCTGACCTCAAGGACATTTTGCCATTAGTAAATGCCTCGTATAAAACTAAAAATAAATGCATGGACTCAGCTTACAAGATTTTCTTTCTACAGCTTCTACTCACTGCCAAACCACAAAAACCAGACAAGGGCAAGAGAGCCTTGGGTGCCCTATTTCCTCTCCCTGAAGGTTGTAATTGCTTATACGTTAGGTTATGCTTCAAGAATTTTCAGTGTAGAGTGATAAACTCATTATTATGTTATTTCTGCCTTGCTTCATTTTTCCAATTATTGTTAGATTTAAATGAAAATGTATACCAATGCACATAATTTTCTATTTTTATAATTTATATCCCTGAAGCCTTATAATTTTATTTGTGCAAACATATCTGTGTTAAATGGCCTCAGATGCCACAGTCAAAACCTCCAGTCCCTTCATTTTTCTTGTCTTTCAGAAGATTGAACTAAACTTTGTAGAAAATGCCCAAAAGATGTGAATCATCGCTGTTGCTAACTTGGGTTCCACTGCTAGATCAAAATTTGCCACATGAAAAAGGCAATTTCAAAAGCAGAGGCAAATTATGGCAAGAAAGCTTTCCTGAATTCTTTAGTATTTTCATAGGACTCATAATTTCACTGGTCTCAGGCTGAATCTCTTCTATTTTTTCCTACCAATATGTGACAATACAGCCTAGATTAATCCAGTTGAAAAAATTACCATCCTTATCAGTTCCCTCCCCACTAAGTTACAAAAAACAGATGTGGTAGGATAAATACAATAATATGCACACTGGTGGCAATGACTAAGGATATACAGGCCACTTACAGCAACTTTGACAGCCTTACTATGCAACAGATAACAGCTCTAGACTTAGAAAAATGATGTACATTTTATCAGTTAAAGTAATTTGCTGACTGAAATAGGGTAAGTATAGCCTGATAAGGTTGCTTCTTAGTCAGCACAGGTACCTTGATTATTTCTTGGTATTTCAGAATCATACGCTACTTTGAGTTGCAAGGGACCTAAGGGGGTCATCTGATCTGACCATACAACAGGGGAAGATTTGCCATTAGATAAGGTAGCTCAGGGCCTTATCCAATTGAGTTCAGAGTATTTTCAAGCACCTTCCACAAGTTCTTGAGGCAACCTCCTCAAATATCTGATCCCCTATGTTTTTTTATTTCCCAGTGTCTAATTAATGTTTTCCTTGATGCAGCTTGTGTCCGTTGCCCCCCATCCCTTGCCTGTGTACTACCTAAAAGACACTGGCTCCACCTTCTTTTCAGAAGGAAAAAATCATTCTCCCATTGGACAGCTGAAGACATCAATTTATGCACAGAAAACAGATAGGGATAAAGGCAAACATCACTATTTTAACAGTTGTGATACTTTAGAATATTTAAAGATTCTGTTACACAAGAACTGAAAAAGACAGGTTCACTCCACAAATAAAAACATGTGTTGGTGATTGCTAATTTAACACCAGTAAGATTAACCTTCTCAAGAATGGGAAAATGATGTTGAGACAGGAAGCCCTGCAAAAAGTGGTTTATAAATGGGTTTTCTGTTTTAGTCCTGTTACCTTGCTCTGTCTCAACTCCAAAATGATATTTCCACTGTATGAAAAGTGGAAAACAATGAAAAAGATTTAAAAGACTCATTAAACTTTGGCATGCACATTATTGAGATAAAGTTCATACTCTTCTTTCAGGCAAGCCTTAATGAATTGCAAATTTTTCATCTGAAGCAACAGTGATTGGATATTGATTTAGGAAAGGTAAAGGGATGTGATTAAAAAACAAACTACAACAGAATCAAATTACAACAATGTGGAATCTCATTGTATGATGAAATGTAATCATCCTACTCAGCATGGGAAGAAAAAAAAATGCACAGTTCTTTATCTCAGAGGAAGCAAAGTAAGGGTAGAAAAGTCATCATGAATTGTAGAACAGTCAAAATCCATCCCTAGAGTGAGCTACCTGAGGTTTATCTCAGTCTCCACATGGATTAAGCCCTCTATTTCATTCTTTCAAATTTGTCTTTGTTTTTCTCTTGTGTAAAGGATGCAGGAAAAACTCAAATATTTTTTTTTTTCAAAACAAGCATTATTCTAGAGATTCTACCATACTAAGAGTGAAGAGATTCAGTGTGTTTTGTGTGGCTTGAATATCACCTGTGTCTATATTTACAGATGATTGTTTAAATGCAGAAGGACTGCTAGTTGGAAAGTACCCTTAACTTATGGTGATAATTTGGTTTTAGGGAAATATGTAAATTGAGCTGAACTGACATATGCAAATCTAAAAGCATTTAACTTCATTTTCCTTTCTGATTTCTGCTCAACTCTTTTTAATGTCCCTCTCTCCCTCAGGATACCTCAGTATTTTAGTAGACAAAGTTTTATGCCATATTGTCCCCACACCAAACATAACCCTAATTTAAAACAACATTCCAGAGTTAACTTTGCCTTAGCAGAATACGACTTCATCTTAACCCTGCAAAGTTTGCAAAATGCACCAATAAATCAATCTCTTCAGATTCCGATATCCCTAAATTTAATCCTAACCTTGACTGTTAAACTATTACACTGGCTCCTGTCCATCCCAGGTGTAGTCAGAGGGAGGTCACATGCCCCCTATCCTAGCACTGTGAGCAGACCAAATTTCCACCACGGTCTCAGGAATGAGTGCCTCACTAGGATAGGTCCTTTCCTACTCTTCATGCAATAGCTATATTTCCTCCTTCCTTCACCCTACAAAGACCTACATCTTTCCCTACATATTTTTAAAAAAAATAAAAAAAGTGTACATAAAGATCTACATTCTGTAGATGCTGAACGTTGTGTGCACACGTATACATATACAAAGGTGAAACCTACATTGCTGTGGAGAAAAAACATCTGAGGACTGATCCATAGCTCTGAAGTCAGAGGTTTCACACCTTCAATGCAGCCAGAGGAGATCACATTCATTTTCTTTCTCCCTACCCAATCCCTGGAAGTGGTCCAGGCCTGGCTGGATGGGACTCTGAGCGATCCAGTCTAGTGGATAGTGTCCCTGCTTGTGGCAGGGGGGTTGGATCTAGAGGATCTTTAAGGTCCCTTCCAATCCAAACCATTCCATGATTCTGTACCTTCATGTTTATAACTACCTTAAATAATTCTTCATCATCAGACTGAATTATCTCACTAGTCACTCCTTTTTTTTGAGACTATTTATGGCTATGTTAAACAGTACAGATCTATTTGATAACATTTTATCAATGACATTTCCCTTTTTGGGAAATTGATTATTCCTGTTCTTCACTTCATAGTCTTTTAACCTCTCCCAAAAAGTAACTTTCATTTTGCCTGATAGCAGCTTAGTTCTTTGAAAGAGCTTTCAGTTAACATTTGGGTCAAAAGTCTGTTGGAACTCCATGTCTCCATGTACTGTGTAACAGGATGATCTTTATTTATGCATTGGTTAATTTTTTCAGAGTTACAGTTTTAGAAGACATGATACATTAATATAAAAGATAAGAATTGGTTGGATTTTGTAGTGGGAGGTTAAGGTCAGGGAAAAGAATTAAGACGAGGTGGGGACAGAGGGGAAGAATGTGAAGAGAGATTTATTGACAAGTATTTGAAGACTAATAATGCATAAACCAAGACCTGCCGTCATAGAGATGTTGAGTTACAGCTGATCCCTAGGCAGGTAGGATGCCCAGGTATGTACAGGGCATATCCAGGTCACTCAGAATCACCCGGAATTGCTGGATTCTAAAAAGTACATGTGATAGAAAGAAAAACTGCAAAGTTTAAACAGAGTCGGGCTGACAGAGACTGGGGAAAAACCTCAATCTAAAGTCCTGCGATGGTTTCACCCTAGGCCTTCCTGGAGACCAGCTTGTAACCAGGAAGGAACTAGGAAAGTGACTCAGGAAGTATTCCATGCTATTCCTTTACATAACCTGGGGTATAAACAGATAAGAGAGCTCGCTCTCTTCCTTTCCAGCGAGGTTCAAGAACGGTGGGTCCCTGTCTCGGTCTTGCTTATCTGGAGCTGAGGCCTACAGTGACTGCTGTTGTCTGCCATGTGTGAGGGGAGAGTGCTGGGCCGCACTCTGGCTGTCCTGCTTCTCTCAAGGGAAGTGGTGAGATTCTGCCAGTTCTTTATTTTGCTTGTTACCAGGTTTTTTCCAGACTCCCCTTGAGAACACCCAGAGGAATTGTTCTAAGGTCACTTGTACTGCTGTCTCTTGCGACAAAACTCATCTCTGTTTTCAGCCACAGGGTTCAGGAACTCTCTGTCTCCTTAGTCACTCCTGCGGGGCTAAAATCTGAGATAACTGTATCTTCTGCTTAATCATCTCCAGCCTTTACAAAGGCTTCTTACCTTAATTCAAACCAAACTAGAGCAGTTATATGGTCTTAGGCATCTCATGCTTCTCATTGGTTAATGATGTATCCCCAAATGAACAATCCATTTCAGGGCTAGTTACAGATATCACAGGAGGAAGATTTTAATTTATCCAGTGCTGTGAACACTCCCCCATCTATTGCAGGTTCCTGTATCCTTGCAGCCACATAAGGTCTCTCTTTCCCAGGAGCTGTTAGGCAGAACAAGAACTGCTGCTATAATTGCTACATAGGTCAAGAGCTGCTACTATTTCTGTCATCAGACACTCATTATTCACTATCTTGGCCATTTTTATTGTATTTTAGTCTGCATAAATGGGCTCTATTTCCTGTTAACCAATACAATAAAAAAAGTTTCAAGTCAACCTTTCTCAACTGACAGCCACCTTTATCTCAAGGATTATTTTATCCAAAGCTTTCCTCACCTAACATGGAGAACTCTGAAACTTCTAAACTGAAAATTAGCTTTTCTGGGCTGACTGCCATCAGCTGTACCTATTTGTTAGTCAGCAGAGCCATTCACCTTTCCCAGACTCATACAGTGGATTCATACACTCTCTTTCATAACCCTGATTCCTTTCTGTCATCCTTGTGAGGAACAGACCAATAACAGTCTCTTCCCCATCATCATCCCATTCTTACTAAAATTCTGAGTAATTTGACAAGAATGCACCTTCCTCTTCAATAGGCTGTTCCACTCATTACTACTTGCCATAGTTACGTTCAATTTGTCCTCGTCTCTCTATTAGAATTGGAAAACTTGACAAACTAGAAAAACATAACTAGAAGAAGCCAGGTTCTGCTGTACATCCAAAGGAAAAAAAAAAACAACCAACCAAACCAACAACAACACAGAGCTCCTGGCTTGTACCCAATCTACTGACTCACAGCACATTGGTTGAAACTGTAGGTCAGATCCAAGGGCCATGTCTAAGGGCATGCTCAGCCAGCCCCTGTTAGCAATAAAGAAGAGTACACAGACTTGATCAGAGATCAACCTCATATGCTTCTGTATCAACTGAATGCTTTCTGTGCCAGCTCAAGAATGGCAATACCAATGGTGGACCTGGAATGGGAATGCATGATCATGTAATTCTCCTTTCAGGTATGATGCTGTATCCTGTTGTCTGTGGACAACTGCCAGTACCTAGAAGGAGATGCGAAGAGCTGGTGGCTCTTGGTGATCCAGCTTTAGAAAGAATTTCCCAGATAATGGCTCTATGAAACACCCTTTTTTTTTCCCTGGGGGAAGAAGCCATACACCACTCTACTGACTCAAACCAAGATCATCTTTTATTGTCTGCTCATACTGTCCCAAACAGAGCTTGCAAGTTAAGAGTCCCTTTTGTTAGCACAGGTGAATCTGACAAGACTCCATAAGAATCAGGGTAAGATTTTTATATAAATATGGAGTTTGCACATAGCAAAAGGGGCCAGGAGGGGGAAAGAGAGAAATAGAAAGAAAGAATGGAAAGCAAGCAGGTCCAAGCCCAGCACCAGGAACCTTGACTTCACTCACTACAGAAGTTAAGGTCATGTGTAATCCTCACTTTATTCACATGAAAAAGTGAACCTGGTCTGTCTCACACACATACTTCACCCTATTTCTTTTTCCTAACGTTCTCAAAAACTTCTACCTTGCTGTAAGTCTCTTTAAATTGTAATGGCAAGAGCTGGAGTTAAGCTTCATCTCACAGCAGTGAAGTTGTTATGAATACTTTGCAGAGCAGAAAATAACTAAAGCTGAAAAGAGCACGCTCATAGAGGTACTAATTAAACGTTTGGAAACTCATAGCAACTTGTGATAGTCACATTAATACAATCAACTTAGCAAATCTTCTCTTAGGATTACTTAGCTCTATTTGTGTGACTTGGTTCTAACTCTAAAATTTATTAAATTATCTCCCTTCAGATGCAGATAAAAAAAGGTAAATTAAACAGAAGGTAAGGTTTTCCCTGCAACATGGAAGAAAATTGGAACAGGGAAACAATTTTTAGATGAAAATGAGAGAGACAATGGGAAAAGCAGTTCTTTGTTGTTGAACTTCACTCTATTTTATAAACCAATAAAAATACAGATTAATAGATTCCTTGTGCAATAAAAATGGAAATAGGATAGATATATTTCCACTTTGCGACTCATTTAACTTCTGCACTGTTCTGCAAGAAGTACCTTCTCTCTAAGGACAGAAAGAGAAGGAATGTAGAGAAAGGTAAAATTTTCTGTGACAGAAAACCTGGAAATTATCCAAACTGTATCTGGTCCCTGCTCTATTACTAGAAAAAACAATGATCTTAAATACAGGATTGAAAAAGCAACTAGCAATTACATTTGATTACACTTTCTTTAAATCACTTCATAAATAGAATCAGTGCTTAAAAAACCAAGGAAAATAAAATGTTCTGTGAAAATACTGACCACTCAAACTGAGACCCCAAAGCAGTTTTATACATCTCAGCTGGACTTAAAGATATTCCACATATTTATTCACCATTTTGTCCATTACTGCCCACAACTACATTCTTGCTTTTCACGGTAAGGTACATTACTTTGGGAGTCCATGCTGGACAGCTAATTAGCCTCCACTGCTTCCTCTTCACTTTCCTGCCTTGTGGACATCCACCAGGACATTCTTCCCCACAATAGGAATGGCCAGAGAATGTACAGCCTCCAAACACAACCCACTGTTGGGTTCCCATGATAAGGGCTGTGCCAAGAGCAGGAGTCACAAACCACCATGTACTTCTATTATGCCTGGCTCAACAGCCAGTGTAAACCACATTGCCAGAGCTGCTCCTGCCTGGAAGTTAACAGATCTCTGTTGTAAAAGTTCGAGCACTTCACTCTGTCAAGATCAACTTATGCTAAAATTTCCCAGCGAAAAGTCAAGCTCTTCTCCCCAAATTTATACACTCTTCAGTAAATAAGCTCCATGTGGATGCTTTGAGGATTGTTTCTTTAATATCTAAACTACTGGCTTGCACTCTTAATTTTCTATCCCTGGGATGGGAGGAAGAGAAGAAGAAGGGATGGCCCTCAAGGTAGCTGTGTTGTCATGCTCTGTAGATTAGTGATTCCAACTCACATTTACAAAGAAAGTGATAAATTTGCTTAATAAATGCAGGTCTGTTAATCAACAAAAATCTGCACATTAATGACAGCAAAGG
Organism: Chiroxiphia lanceolata; assembly: GCF_009829145.1. NCBI lineage: Eukaryota > Metazoa > Chordata > Aves > Passeriformes > Pipridae > Chiroxiphia > Chiroxiphia lanceolata. The sequence goes on along the minus strand of NC_045638.1, from coordinate 64,305,322 downwards.
ACACAAAATGTCTTTGAAATAAAAAACAACTAAAAAAGACAACTACTGTATTTTAACTGATGCAACAGGGATAAATGACTATTTTTAGATAAACCATAAACCACAGACAACCAGGATTTGGGAGGATTTTTCTAATACAGCAACAGACACAAGCACACAAAGGCTACAAACTGAACCACAGGCATCCCTAGTTGAAACATAATGCAGTGCAATTTTAGCCAGCATGGACAGAGGTGTAACATATTGCATTTATTAATGAAGACAAACATAACTGAAATTGGAAATAAATCCAATTGGATTTTTTTCATGGTTTTGTACCTTCTATTTCAAAGAAGTTTGTTCCAGAAGTGAGATGCTTTTACAAAGAGCCATTACAGAAACAAATCATCTGAGGTATAAAGGAAATTGCAGTTGTCAGACATACTCCTCTCCATCGCTGTAAGTAGCATTTGCTTGAAATTATCCCTAATGAACAAGCTGTATTCTTAAATTTCTGCACAATCCGAAAAACTTTGATTTAGACATTTTTCATTTAGAACTGGAGGGATTCAGTTTGAAAGACTGCCTGGATGTTTCTCAAAGTAATTACCAGAGAATAACACAGCTCTGTCAAGAGGTGCTGAAAATCTGAGTAATCAACATAAGCACTTTGAAGAACACACATCAGACACAGGAGCTTAGAAATTCTTAGTGTGAATATCAGTCAAGAATTAGGATAAATTTTTATTGACTTCAGAAAGTCTATTAATTCCCCTTCCCTCAAAGATGGAAAAGTGAAGCATACTGTGTTGAGGAGTTTGACACAAAACCTATGTATTTGCTTGACTATAAGTGCTTTCTGTCCAAATAAACATGATTATCTCTTTCTTCTACTCCATAAAACATGGACTAGAATGAGCAGCATTTTGTCAATTTTCCACGTATCTCAGGGGAAAAATAAAGGAATTTTGTAGGTTTAGATTAAGCACTTCAAAATTAAGTATTTAAAAATAACTTGTTATACAGGGCTTCTCATATGAGAGCAATTTTATTTTGTAAATAAAGATCAGAGGTAAAATACTTTTGTTCTTATAAGCTTATATAGTGAATCTGTCAACATTCATAATCCGTGACACTTTTTCACTGTGTTTTGAGCACAGCACGAAGAGAAAGGTAATTTCAAATGTTTTATTAGAACATATATTTTAAAAGTCAAAAAGGCAAAGAGGAGCCACAAAAAGACAAGGAAGGAAATTGGTTTGGCTTCATTTTGGGTTTTGGGGGGGGGTTGATTTGTTTGTTTGCTTGCTTTAGGGAAAAAAGTTATTTACTTCTTACTCCATCATAGAAACGTGAGTTTTGCGCTAATCAAGCTCAACATACAAATTCTGTGAGATTCCTGTGATTCACACTGACCTCTCTTAAGTTGAGGACTACAAAAGCCATTCAGATTTCCTTTCAGAATCAAGTCCTACTTTTCTACTATATGGATAAGAAAACCTCTAATTCATATTTTTGTATATCCTGGACAAAAAAATTCTGCTACCTTTAACAGATTTAAGCCTGAAATTTAGGGATATCAGCATGCAGAGAAATCTTATTCCCTAGAAAAGAAAAATATCCTATAAACCATAGTAAATAACAGAGTATCGGAGAAGCCAAAATTCAGAACAAAGGTCTGAAACCAGAGCAAAACCAGTGTTAAAACTGGTGCTAGAACCCAAAAAAACCCCAAGTATCTGTTATTTCTGAAAGCAAAAGTTTTACTGTCATGTAAGAAGTGATGATTTCAACATTGTATTTGCAGAGTTCATAAACTGTTTTTGAGACAGATGCTTATTTGCAGTTGTGACATTTGTCTTTTGGTATGTTTTTCTATCACACCATATAGATTTTCCAATACAGATCTTCTTTTCCTGCACTACAAAAAAAAGTCTTTAGGACTCTGACACAGCATTCTGGGTATTCAAAAGGAATAAGGAAAAAGGGAACGATTATGATTCTCATTCACATTGTCTGTGTTGCAGAGTAGCACCGAGCCTTGTCTTCCCACAGGGCAGAGGCAGTCATACCCACCACCTGGGGCTGGGTATCTTCTAATGCTCCCTGAGGCTGGTGAGCCAGCATTTTTCATTTATCGCCCATGTTCTCAAGAGCAGGTCCAGGTTCTTCTATGACAGAGGACATGTCACAAGGATACAAATAAAAATCACTTTGCTTTGGTTACACTGGTACAGTCATAGTGTTTATACTACTGTAATCAGTTTCCATAAGGGAAAGGGAATGACTCTTTAAATTATCATAAATCTTTGCAATAGGAGAATTTCTACCAGTATGATTACTCAGGAAGGAAAAAGTATACTATCACATGATCTAGTTTTTAGGCAGAAAACTTATTTCAGTGCATCCCAGGCCGAGGTTTACCTGTGCTAAGATATGCATAGAGAACTGTGTTCTATAAATAGCTCTTCCTTCAAAAGGTAAGCACCACTAGGTTCAGAGTCATTCATTTCTCTAACAACGTAAATATTAAATGACAGGTCTTAGTTGAATGAACAGTGATCTTAATTAAACGTGCTCAACGAACCACAGCATTATAATTCGATCTTGTTCATTTCATTAGATAATGGCATTAGATAAATTGGAAGTACTTTTTGAATTTGCCAAGCACAGCTGAGGTCTCTTCTCCGTAATTCCTTCAATTAAACACATATAGATGTTCAGATCAGACTTGCAGATCGTATTTTGGGGTATTTATCTTCACAGCATATCACAGCTCATAATAAATGAATGCACAGTAAATCTCCATGCAAAGTAAAGTTTTAAATATGCTAACAACTTTTATGTTTGGTACATTCAAATAAGCAGCTGGAGGAACTGGACCAAAAAAGGCTCAATAAACGTAGGCTCTTAAAAATTTATTCTTGCATAAATCCTCAGGTGATGCTTTAATTCTGTAGTACACAGGGAAATACAGAGGAAGAGACGTACTTAAAGTGATGTGGTGAACTAATAAAAAATCAGTTATTCCAGTCTTTCAGATTACTCTGTGACCAATAGAGTCTATTCCAAGTTTTACGGGACAAACAGATATATGTTACAGCTCCTGCTAGTAACTGCTAGCAATAAAACATACCCATTTGAGAGCAAGTCCTGAAGGAAACGAGCATTTATTTTTCATTAAATGGGCACTTCAGGATATGCCTACCCTTATGATTTGTACAGTTTTAACTTTCTTTGGAGGCAGCTCGGAGCTCCCTGTTCCTCAGGTCCCACTGCTGGGAACAGACACATTAGCCCAGCTTCTCTGCTGCCAAGTCAGTGCTCATCAGACTTTGTTAATCTTGTGCCCAAGGCTACCCCTGCTCCTGACATTGTCCAAGACACTCATTTCTATTCCCCATTGGAAACACAAGTAGCTAGCAGAGAGATTTTCCTCTGACAGCATTAGAGTACTTTGCTTCTGGGTCCTACCATATCACATATCACTGTCAGTGGATGTCTTCCCTGCCCTACTTCATTTCAAAGAGCATATTTAAGATAAAAAAACTGCTTCATACTGGCAATATCAACAGTGGAATAAATAACCTCTTCTACCCTAGGCTCAGTTGCTACTGTCTGAGTTTTGTGGTGGGTGTGCTCACTCTTTGCCCACCTTTATATTCAAAGTAGAGTTTAACAACCAGTCAGGTCAACACCTTGTTAAGAAACATCGGCAGGTTGACACAATTCTCCAATATTTGCTAGCAGAGCACTGTTCTGTTCTGTTGAGCAACAGCCACCTGGCATACAAGGAATATGAGTCAAACTATTTTAGAAATATATTAAATTCACAGTAGCAGCATTAAGCCAGGCTTAGAGACTGAACAATCCAGGTCATTCCTTCCATCAGAGTGATATCCTTATCTCTGCTTACTTGAAATTATTTTTAAAATAGCCTGGGTTTGGATATTCCTAATATTTTACAATATTCCTAACTGTAAGACTGGGGGGGGGGAAGCATAGACATTTTAATAGTAAATACCACATGGTATGTTGCAGTAACAGGTACTCCCTGCCACACAGTCCTACTGCAAATCTCTCTTACTGAGCAAAGGTTTCACTTACCTTCTGTAGCACAGGTTATTACTGTCTGAGCCCCCAGCTACTGGAATAATTACCTCTTGTCATTATATCAACTAAGCTTTGTCCTACCAATGTTCCTTTGTGCTCTACGGTGATTAAGGAGACAAAAGATGATTCAAGAACAGAGCAGTCACTGAGTGCTGATACTCTTTATCTGCAGAAGGCCAACAAACTTACTGACCTGGACGCCAGTAACAACAGGAGTACCACAGGGGACTACCCTGGAATCTGTCCTATTTAGCATCTTTATCAGTGACCTGAAAGAGGCAGTGAACTGGTTCGTAAAACGTTTGCAAGAATACCAGACTCAAGGCAGGCTGAAAGGAGAACAAAGTGATATGCTCGAAGGCAGGGCTACCATTTCAATGGACCCAGACAGGCTGGAGAAATGAGCTGATAGGAACCTCACTAAACAAAGGACAAATAAAAATGCCAGCACCTGGGAAGGAAGAACCCCTTGCAATGCTACAAGCTAGGGACTAACTGTCAGAGGGGCAGCTCTGTGAAGAAAGACCTGTGGATACTGGTAGACAGTAAGTTCAATGTGAGTCAATGATATGCTCTGGCAGCAAGGAAGGTCAGGAGTATTCTGGGCTGTATCAAGAGAAGCATAGACAGTAAATCAAGGGAAATTATCATTCTCCTTTTCTTATGTCTCATTAAACCCCACTAGAATATCACATACAGTTTTGGGTTTGCCAATACAAGGAAGACAGCAGTAAATTGGAAGAAGTTCAGTGGGGGGCTACTGCAGTGGTCAACAGCAGGGCCTGTTCAGCCTAGAGAAAAGACAGCTGCAGGGGGACCTATTCCTAAGGGGTGATTTATCAAGATAGTGGTGCAGGGCAGGAAGACAAAAGACAACCACCACACACTGAAGTAGGACAGACTCAGACTGTATGTAAAGGCAAGGCTTTCTTCCCCATGGAGACAGCAAGTCAAACATTGGAGCAGGTTGCACAAGAAGGTTATGTATCTGCATCCCTGACTGTTTTCAACACTTGACTGGATAAAGCCCTGAGCAACCTTATTTGATTTCACAGCTGACTCTGTTTTGATAGGAGGTTGACCTAGAGATACACCTCCTGAGGTCCCATCTAACCTGCACTGTTCTGTAGTACCACACATGCTTTTTCCCTGACCACTACAAAAAAGGTATGCAAAAAGACAAGTTTAAAGAATTAATCAATTCAATGAAGACATGTACAGCTGAATAGATATTACTGTACACAACATAAGCATGAAGGATTGTGTGAGTCATAGAACCTCCTGTGACAGCATGCTACCACATCATAAATGATTAATGGACATGATGCACAGAATATTGTTCTTCCAAGCCCTCATTCAGCATAGTTTAGAAAAATACCTCAAGGGTCAGATGAGAGTTCTTTAAAGTGAAGGTCAACAGTGACACAAGCACAAGTGTGTAAAATTGAATATGCTTAGACTGTAATTAGAAGATCTTTAGCCTTCTGATGAATTAAATTCTGGAACAATCTGGTAATAGAAGTAATAGGGAATTAGAGCTAAGTGCTTTCAAGAGCTAAGGAACTTTATCAAAGGGATAAGTTAATCGATGTCCACAAAAAAATATTAATGAAGATCTCATATGCAGAGGACTCAGGAGAGTGCTATTTGCTATGCTGAAAAAATACCTGGATAAAAGTCTGTATCCTATGTGATCAAAGTCAAAACTGCCCTAAAAACATATTAAAATGCAAAGTAGCACTGATAAGCAGACTTTGATGAAAGGATCTGAGACAAAAGTACACAGTAATATTCCCCCTGCCCAGTCCACCTCGAACCAGAATATTTATCCTCTTTCACAGCATTTTTTACCAGGAAAAAACAACATACCAAAACCAACCCAAATATCATTATTATTCTATATTACACTGGCTTTAAATTGTAGGTGTTACATCACCCAGGGAAAAGTGACAAAAATTACTAATGTGGTGGTTAGCAGTCTACAGATTGCAGGACAGAAGTGCCCCAACTGAACACTGTAGTCCAAACACTGCAGACACATATTTTCTTCAGAGATACATGGATGACTCCATGGGCACTTGTAGCCCAAACAAGCATGATTGTAGGAAACAAAGAAGCAGTGTGACTCATCATTCATGAATGTTTTGTCCACCATAGGAGGTACAAAAATTACAGGAGGAGACATCAATATTTTGGTCAGATGAGGACATAAATTCAGTTATACAGATTGGCTGGGCTTCAGCACATGACCCACAAATCCTCCCTAAGAGCCTATATGGTCTGCTCTTACTAAAAGCGTGGTCTTCAAACATATCATGGAAACAATAACTCATAGCCACTGTCACTTCTAGCCATTAATGAAAAGAGAAAAAAAATAATCCAGTGGCAGACTAGTCATATTGGCTTACTGGAAAATAACACCTCAGGCAAACAGTGTCATAGGCCTTCTTAACATCTGCATCAAGTTAATCACATTACTGCAAAACAGTCAAGTCAAACAAATGGTGTCAATATGGCTGACATTCAAAGCATCTTAAATTTGAGATTCTTCCTATAAATACTGTGCATTCTACCCATTAGTGTCAGCATTTCAGAATGCTAAGTACTTTGCAGATGGCATACTTTATTTGGAAAAATTGTTACCATATCATCATTTAAACAGGTATTTTTTTCCACCTGTCTTGTCCTTGTTCCAGTATGCACAACTGCACTTTGCAACACATTAATGATACAGCATTCACCTTCAACAACTATTTAGCCAGAGTGTCACAGCTTCTTTCACATATTCCAGGTATGGAGTATAGCTTCTCAAATTAAGTCTGGAGGTACTCACAAACCAATATCAGTGTCTTAACCTCTCTCTCTATATTCATCCGATACTCCCAGTTGTTGTCTGGCTTCTTGCAAAGTGCTGTGAGAGAGTGCCGGAGACACGAAAGCCAGGTTCCTCACCGGGTAGAGATTGAATGAAATGCTGGGATAAGCTGTTTTCAAATACAACTATTCTGTATCAGAACTGGTCAGATCTTCAACATTTTGGAAAAAAATGCCAGATTCCATATCTATAGAACATAAATGTTCTCAGCTGATGTGCATGGCAAGTTTTCACATTTCACAACTATTCTAACTTTCTGTTTCTTTCTAAAGATGCAATAGGCATCAGCTTCTCATTTTAAACTTAGACACATTTTCAATGGTTTATGTACAGCTGTAAGAATGTCTTTTTTTTTCCTTTTAAAAAAGAGAGTTCAAAGTTAAACCAACTAAGCAAAATGGAGCAGCACAACTAAATTCTATTATCATTTCTGCAGCTGTAGTACACTGAAACTTAGCTGTAGCTTCTACTTGTGATTAAAGTCAGCATGACATATCTCATCTTTGCTGTGTACAATGTTAAATCAAGTTTTGTTATATGTTTTACTCCAATAAATTGGAGTAAAAAGCACATTTAGCATCTGGCCATCAAGAATATCTATTATTGGGAGCATTTGATCATTAGACTGATATGGCAAGAGCAATGACATGTCAGCGCAGATCATCTGTCTTATCCCATGAATTACACTGAGCTCGAATATTTTTTAATTAGCAGCAGGGGAAAAAATTTAAAAATATGAATTTTGAAGAAAGCTATTTTACATTCAAATAGCACACAGAACATGGACTTTGTATATGCTATCCTAGTCCCCCAATACAAAAAACACTTTCATTTGTGGCATGCCAAAATGATAAGCATTGCTTATTTATTCTGCTTTTCCGTTTTATCATTATTGTAAAGAAAACAAGTTCCTGTAATAAATAGCTACAGAAGAATATTCACCACAAATATAGTTAGGTTGAGACTTAAGTCTGTGCACAGTCATGTTAGATTACAGCTGTTTTAGCAGAGGCATTATCTAATGACTAACAATATACCTGGGGTTAAGACCATTTCAACTATAAAAGAAATATAAAATATTATTTATGTTCTCTAACTTTTGCAGTTTAGAAATACATGGTATAAAAGCAAAGTGTTCACGATCCCCGGACAAACTAAACTGCCTGCAAATTGTATTATTATCTTCTGCACAACACTTACGTATGCATAGGATAAAAATAGATTAGTCAAGTTGCACAAAAAATGACAAAGCACTATAAAATGACTACAAATATTTCCTTTAGAAGCACCTGCAGAATTTTTTTCAACCATCTATAGTGCTCTGTGTTGCTATTATACACTTAATCATTTGCTCTCCCACAGTTCCTGTTTATTTGAAGATATGTAAGATTTATTTTTAATATATACTAGATTCTGGTTTCACTCATACCACTACAATTTCCAAAATATAATTATGTCCATCAACAGCCAAGTGTTTGCATGGAAACTGACTTTCATGGCCTCTCAATCTTGTGGGAAAATTAAGTATTGATGTAATTTCTATCTTTAGCCTTTAAATTATTTTGAAACATTCTCAAAACAAAATTGCAATTTAAAACTAAAACAGGCCAATATAAGCAAATTACATGATGTAAATATTGAAAAATAAGACCAATTATGAGTCTTTACCATTGCTTTGAAGGATGCCACTTGTTACACACAGCTTTTCACATGCATATCATTCTATGAGAAGGTCAGTGCCTACATGTTTGGAGTACCTTCCATAGTTTAGCTACTCTCCTGCAGTAAGTTGCTGTAAAGCATTATAAAAAAACCACCACAACAACAAACAAACAAAACAAAAAAAAAACCCAAACAAAAAACAAAACAAGAAAATACCTCAATAGTTGTATAGCAAGGTAAAAGCTAAACTGAGCCTAATTGTGCAATTCTTCAAGCTTACATAGCTCTCTAGAAAGTTATGGTATTTTACTGGAGTTGGCTCAAGTCGTGATGAAAGGACAGTCGCACTAGGATTCTTCTTAAAAAAAACATCTATAGGAGAATCATTCCAAACTATATGTTCTTGTTTATGCATAAAAGCACTGGAGATTTTTCTGTATCAAACTCCTTCCAACCATAATGCTAGAAAGGGACAGTACACCCTACACTGCCAGATTCTTTAGCTAGCTTAGTTGTTTGGGAGTTCTCTTGCAAACATGTCTTCAGATTTACCTCAAGCTATATCTGTATGTATCTAATGCCAAATACATCTCACAGATAAGATCTGTCCTTCCTGTGATATCAATGTTTTGCCACCCAAGGAAAACAACTGTTATTGATACTGCCTTGAAAAGCCATATCCCCAAAAAGTTCAATCTCCATAAGGCTCAAGTCATCAGAGAGAGATTCTGCAGAGACAATTCCAGCCATGTTCCTTGGAAGAGCGACCTTGACAAATGATCCTTAAAATGCTTTGCACAGTTGTTGCCAAAGACTTAAAAAAAGTACCTGCTAGTGACAGAAGGAAAAGCTATACTAAAATATATATATATGGATATCTATCAGAAGATGTTAGACCAAAGAAAAATTTAAATATAAATATGATTTCAATCAGATTTTAATACAAAATTCTGAGAACCTGTAAGATAAAACCAGAACACTTCCACTCTTTGTTTCAAAGTTATTTTGTATCTCAACCATATAAAAGGGGAAAAAACCCTCCATGCTCAATGATAGTATCAGCAACTTGGCATACAACTTTTAGAATAATTTAAACCAGAAATTCCATTTTTTTTTCATTCAGTAGAAATGTTATACACAAGCTCATGGCAAGGAAAACATCTCATTAGACTTGCATTCCTAAATTTAACAGAAATTTTCAAAAGCTGTATCTATAACCCTAGTGAAGGAAGGCCATGGACTAGGGACCTATTGGTTCACAGGTCAAAAAGCACAGGTTGCCTCATGTCCAGCTTGCAAAGGATAATGTTCCTCTGTGACAGGTTTGTCTTCGAAATAGCTGGTAAAGAAAACTCCAAAATAGAGTCACAAATCAAGTTAGTAACTAAATAGTGTGCATGACCAGGATCCAGTGCTCCTTAACAGTCTTTACTGTTAAACTACACAGATGTGGCCACACAAAGTTTAGGAGCTTGCTTTTGCTGTTACTTTTAAAAATTAGAAGTTAACTTTCACATCAGTTTTGAAGACCCATCTAGACATGACAGGTACACAAAAGCTAAATAAATTAATCGTGTTCTTGTGCATGCAAACTTTACTACATTATGACTGGCAAATTACTGTATTTTTGGTTTTGATGGACTATGCAAATCAAGAAAATAATTTATATACCTACCTATTTTATCATCATGTTTCCAGATACAGGAATGTATGAATTCTTGCTTTTCAGAACAGATTGAAAATAGTTTTTAACTACTCAAACATCAGTTCTTCAGATCCTAAACAAGCAGAGCTTTCGGAAGACATTATTTCAGCCAAAACCAAAACAGTAAATAATCATAAAACACAGGAAGAGTACGTGACTTTTCAAGAAGACTCTGGAGCTGTTTGCTTATTCTGGCTTTCCAGTTCCACAGCACCAGTGAAAAGACCAGGACATGGTCTTTACTGTTTTACAAAGAAAAACAACATTATCAAGGACATTTCATTTTCCTACAGCTGTACATCCATGTGGTAATCTCCAAATGCTACAATCACTACAGAGAAATGCTACTTCATATTTGTAGGCATTATTTTTTATAGTTCACTAAATCAGACTATAGTTTTCAGAATTTTAGGAATTAGTTCACAGCAGGAATGAAAGCCCAAAAGAATATAAAAATTATTTTAATTTCAGAAATTGTTTTGGTACACTGACTGTAGGACTTGTTTAATGCACATCCTATTTGCAAAGAAAAATCAAAACTGCTTTTTAAAACAATGCTATGGCTGCATTTTTTTATGAAGTTGAATAGTTGCTGTCAGTGGTCTTAGCAATAATACTGGAAGTAAACATCCAACATCCAAGGTATTAGATCTATAGTTTATTTATTTGCTGGTACAATTTAGCAGAACCGAGCAGGATGATTCATAGTATTTGGAAAGTGGTTTCTAACTTAAATCTAACAAACTTCATAAAATTTGTTGTGTGTCAGTTAAAAGTGAAGAACTTTAATGTTGTACAGCTCATGTTTTAACTTCCAAAATTCTTTAGAATTATTAGTGTGTTGCATCATAATTATCAAGAAGCTGCTTAGGATCCACTAAGGCAGCAAAACATTTGGTTCCTTACTATTCTGCAAATATTTATGTGATTGATTAAGATGTGACTGCATTCAGACAGTAATCCACATTCTGTACTGCAGGTACATTCAATTACATCCTCAATATAAAAGGTCTTATCATCCAAATAAACAAGGTTCTATTCAAACAGAGTTTTGTATGAGCACTCAGAGAAAAATTCAGTAGAATTAATTGTACAACTTATACCATCAATACATCTCTCAGGTATAATTCTATCCTTATAAAACTACCTCAAAACACGTGCTATTTCAAGTGATCAGAATAAAGCTTAGAAGGGATTTGCATGTTACATAGATTTTGAGTGCTTCTCAGATAAAGAAATAGTGAAATTTCAGCTATTTGTCATAATCACATAAGATTTGAAGATACAGCTTAGAATGAAAAGTAGTTTGACATAAGATTCTTCCAAGCATCAATGACAATAGAAAAAATTCTAGTAATATGAAGCAATAAAAGCAGAGTTTAAAGCTGCAAGAAAGTACCTACTATTCAACAGCTCACACATGTGTGCATGTATACACATAGTTATGCTTAAAATGGTCGTGCATCTTTAGGTATTTTTTGTTTAAATGACTTTTCTGTACCTTTTAGAAATATTTCTATTTCTGTAATATAAATATTCCTAAAAATAAAATGTTTACCTAAAATTATTTAGAAAAAGACTATTGAAACTGATGTTTTTCTTTTCTCCCCTTTGATCTTCTGGTCACAGATCATGAAAAACATAGTAGGCAAATATGTAATTTGACCTTCAGCAACTTTGGAAAAAAAACCCACAGAAAACCCAGTCAAAACCTATTCAGAATTTTACTGTACAATAATTAGCTGAAATTTTTTTAACAGGTTTACTAATGTTAGCCAAAAATCTAAATTAAATGCCCAATCCTGTCATCTTTTGAGAAAATATAAGTTTTAATTTTATTTTACTAGAAGCAATATTAGAATCAAAATCAGTTCAAAATTAATAAAAATCATGATACATTATTATGTTAACTAACAGTGGAGGCTCAGTAAAAAGAATACAAGGCAAAGAATAGAATAGTGCACTGTGGTTTTATTGATGGCAGCAATGACAATTTGCCTCTTTCATATGTAAAAAGTATTCAGCTTCATTTATCTAAGAACTTTAAAAAAGTCTCTTGTGGTGTCAGGTCCAAATTCCTTCTGCTCACATGAGCTTTCTTTGTTCCATCCTGCTGTCTGGAAAAAGCCAGAACTTCCTCTAGAAGTCTTCAGCAAGTTGGAACTGCCAGTGAATTTCCGCCGACTCCAAGAAAGTTTCTAAATGAAAAAAATAAAATACTTTCGATAAGGATAAAAAAAATAATAGCACTCAAGAAACCATCGCCACCCCCCCATTCTTGGGCTCTTTGTGCAACATATGCTTTATTGTTAATTCATTTTCTTCTTCCAAAAGACTGGATATATGCTTTTCAGTAATTACAGGCAGAAGTCTTTAGAAGAATAAATCAGAAGGCTACGCTTCAGTGCAATAAATATGATTGGTCTAGTACAAAGAATACTTTCTGGTAATGACTTCTCTCTCACAAAAACACAGTTTCTCCATTGTTAAGGACTTTGAGACAGATTTTATAGCAAGTGTGACAAAGTTAAAATTAATTCTATCAGAGAGCAAAGGAAGACTCAAGAAACATATAATGACCAAGCACTCACAGGTCCACACTCACAGGTTCTTTCAAGCTCCTCCAAAAGCTACAATCCTTCAAAACACTCATTTCTGATTACTTGTTCCTCTTCTTTTTCAGACTATCATGACATTCTACATAGAAAGTATAACATCAGGATGTATTTTTATTATTTTCAGATTCTAATTCTTATATCTTGACTCTCCAGGAGTCAAGATTTTACCTTATTTTACAGACCTGTTAAAGCTAGTATTTGAATCATACCCACATAAAATTCCTTCTGATAAAATTCTGAGTTAATGTTCTCTACCTCACACTGCTGGATATTAATAAAGGATAATTTATAGGTCAACTGCAACCACAGTGAGGTACTGACTACCCCATACTTCTGTTATTTCACCTTAACATGTCTACTCTATTCCTCTGTCCTCATAAAAATCACCAGGTCAAGACCTCCTGCAAGTCTGCAGCAATTGTTCTTTAATACCCAAAGCTTTTAACACTGTGGCAAAAACCTCTTCAGAAGGCTAGAATCAGAATAGTTTGTGTTGGATGGGACCTCTAAAGGTCATCTAGTCAAACCTCCCTGTAATGACCATGGACATCTTTAGCTATACCAGGTTGCTCAGAGTGCCTTCCAGCCTGACCCTGAACATTTCCAGAGATGGAGCATCCACCAACTCTCTGGGCAACCTGTTCCGGTGTTTTGCCACTCTCATCAAAACAATTTTCTGCCTTGAATCTAGTTTGAATTTACCCTCTTTTAGTTTAAAACCACCACCAATATCACAAAAGGCCCTACTACAAAGTCTGTCTCCATCGTTTTTATAAAGCCCTTTTAAGTACCAAAATGCCACACTAAGGTCCCTCTGGAGACTTCTCTTCCCCAGACAGAATAGTCCCCTGGATACAAACTCCACTTTTAAAAAACATCTCAGATTTTTAAAAACTTAAACCTCCTCACACTTAAAATCCCATTACACTGTAGATGCTGATTTTTAAACTGATTATTTGGTAATACTAACTCCAGACTTGCGTGTGCAAATTCAACACCCGAATGAGTGTGTTGAACACTAATCCAGGAGGAAGAACAGCTTCACTGCTCCACCACTGCTAATAAGTCCTCCCTGTCAAGTCAGGTAAGATTATACAGGTAGATCTAAGAGATTTGGGGTATAAGGTGATGCATCTACTGTATGGATTTTATGCTTCATCTTTGATACATCTCTACCATACTCAATACAAATATGGCCAGCAAACTTCAGTTTTAGTATTGTCTAAGTTGCCTTGTAGAACCCTTGATGATTATTATTTTATATTATAAATTCGTAAATTCTGTAGAATTTTAATGTTGTAGTTCATAACATTTAAAATTCCAACGTCTTGTTCTCAATCTCTCTTCACGAAAAAGACATTAAGTTACTTTATATAATAGAGAGATACTCCCTTTCAGTAAGTAAAGGTGTCATTAATCAATGATCTGTTGAAGAGGTAAACATCCTTCAGAGGAAAATTGTGGTAAAATTACATCTTACTGGATCCCTTAAAACTTCCCTGATAAATCTTGTCTTCATTTAACAGGTTATCAAAAACTTGAAGTAAGAACAATATGCCATGCTCTCAAAGGCTCTAAGGAATAAAAAGGAGGCAAAACCCATGCAAGAAACCCACTTCTAGGAACTGACATTCAATATTCCTGAACTTTTACATGTCAAGACATTAAAGCTACATTGGTATTGTACAAGTCCAGGTAGGCTGAAAGCAACTTAGAAAAGGACTGCCCACATTTAAAATCAGGGAAGAACTGATTACATTAACCCCTTGTTTTTGATGAAGCTCAGTAGAAGGGAAAGGCTGTAATGGCTTATCTTCTGTAGCAGGTAGGTTTTGATACCACATCTGCTGTCCATTTAGATCAGGATCCAATTAGAATCTTTAAAACACCTGCAAGGAACAACTACCTGTACCTTAGAAAGGTTGTTCCTTACTTGCCAACAATTCATTCACTTTTCTTGAGATACAGGAGTCACTATCACTCTCCCTTGTCCCTCATAGCTGACCAAAGCTAGTACAGTTTTCCAGATTTATACTGTAAAATTAGAGAAATACCAAAAATATTACCTAAAGACACAAAAAAATTCCCTGGTTTTGACTGCTGTGTACACTTGACACGTCTCATTCAACTGATCACACTGACACTCCTTGGAGCCAACTGTGCAAGTTAAAACTTTACTTAGTGCATATGTCAGATTAATTTCTGCAGAAACTATCTGTAGGGATAGGCACAATTTTGGGAGAATCTGTGACAAAAAGCTAGAACTCCATTTCACTTAGGAAGACTGTAAAATGCCTTCTCGAATGGGTTAGATGTTTTTTGTTTTCCTTCCTTCTGCATTTCAGAGAAAGTTGCAGGGAGAAGCTGTGAGCAAGCTCTCTCTTTCCCTGCTATGCAGAGAGAGAACACGTTTGCAGATATGTACAATACCGGGCCAGAGAGGGTGGGAGAGCAGAGAGACAAGATACAAAAAGCCTTGGAGACGGTGGGGCATTGCCTTTTCCTCCTGGGGGCCCGGTGCATGCAGTATCGTTAAGAAGTGGTCCTTGTATCTGAAATAAACCCTTTTTTTAATCCTTCCAGTGCCTTGCCATTCTTGGGAAGAATACCTGTGCATGTTTTACCTTACACTGTCTCTGACATGTTTATTGATATTGATGATACACTTACTTAAAATAGAAAATCAAATTATATAGGTAAAAATAGAATAATTTTCACCTTGGCAAGAGCCAGAAATAAAGTACGCTCTTACATTGCCAATACTGCCCCAAATGAAAAAAGCATTTGAGCATATAATCAAAAAAGTAGAATCATGTTATTGCACATCAGAAATATCAAAAGGTGCAGAGATAAGCAACACCTGTTAAGCCAACAGAATGTGGAGGACTGGAGCAAGGAAAAGAACAAAAGTAAAAATAAATTGGCTAGTAAGTAAAAAAAAAAAAAATCAGATTCATGACAAAGAAACCTTGTAGATGTACATCAAGTAGCATGTGGCTTACCAAAGCTTTCTTTATTCAAGATGCAATCCTTTGTAAATTAAGGATTTAGAAAATTCACAAGTAAAATGAAAGCAGTATAGTTTATGTGATTTGTTTAGTAAAATTACTGTAACTGTTTTATCTGGCTGGCCTTTTCAAATTTCTGAATGTATGTATCAGGTGTATTTTCTGAGGATGATATACAACCCCTTAATTTCTGGTAATTAATAAAGTATAGATGCAAGTATATCCTCAAGATTCAGAGTATGGTAAAAATTCTTTGGCCTTGTACCTCCCCATTCAATGGTGAACTCACAGATTTTATATTTTAGTGTTGCAAATTCTCCTTCTCATGCAAGTAAAACAACAGAAAGGACATTTATTCCCATGAATGGCTCATAAAAAGTAGAATATGGGATCTTGGACAGAGATAGACAGTTCTGAGTTGAGCAAGGACTGCAGCTACTTATTTCAGAGAAGCAGCTGGTCCAGTGTATGTGAATGAAAGAATCTTGCTGCTGCTCTCAGGTGAAAAAGTATCAGGTAAAAACTTGCTGAGCTGACATGAGTCTTGACATAAAGCAAAACCAAAAAGCTATTTACTGAAATGTTTTTATCGCCTTCCCTCTTCCCACAGGTATATTAAGTCTCTTTTTAAACCACAAAATGCAGAGAAACAGATATCCTACTTCTATAATAAATATACCAATATCCCTAAAAAAAAAAAGTAGAGAACAATCCAGACCTGCTTTTCTTGAAATCTAAACACATACATAAAATGCCAATCTCTTATATTTACCTTTTTTTCCTTACTCATCAGTTTCTAGCTCTGGGAGGTTGATAAAATTGTTGAGTAGGTCGTGTGGACCGTCTTGGCTGACCATCACCTCCTCTGCGGAATTCTAGAGTTTGCTCATATGTTTCTTCTTCGTCCTCCTGCAGGTAAATAGCATTGTTTTAAATAGAAGAGCTGGGAAATGCATTACACGTGAGTCGTTATACGCATACACACATCCACACACATATACGTGTATGGATGAATCCATGCACACATAGCAACTGCTGCTTCTGTGCTAAGGACCACTTAACGAAATAAGTGAGATATGGGAGTCGGTTTTTCAAACCTAGGAAAGCTAACAAAAACAAGCTGGACAATCTCAAAACTCAATCACCCAGGGAAGCAGTAGAAGTTATTAAATATATGCGGGGGGGGGGGGGAATCATACATATTAAAGAAAAATTATTTTCCAAGAGTCATCCAGGCAACAAACTCAACCTTGATAACCTGCCAGAGCAAGAGAAAGCTTTCAGGAGTTCACAAATGTGTGTGGAATGAAATAAAAGAATTAGGAAATGGAAATACAAGGAACAGCATCTGTCAACATGCATGTTAGAAACATAGATCTGAAACAGCAGATAAAAATCTATGATGCAGTAAAAATGAAAAAAGCCTACAAGTATAGTGAACAATTTAGAGATGAATTTTCTATATGTTGCAATAATAAATATACCCCCTGAATAATGACAGGAGAGGTAATTACATATTTGCAATATTGCATTCACTCCTAGGTATCTCCATACCAGAAAGATATTGACAAATTACACAGAATTCAGAGGGGGGGAAAAAAAACAACTAACCAAAATGCAAAAATAATCAAGATACTGGAGAATGACTTACAAAGGAAGAATAAAATAACTACATATTTACTTTGGTCAAGAAATATTGAGTGGAAAAATATCCATCTGGTGGAATATTTGAAGGTGGTGCACATTTAAGACAGAGAAAAATTTTAAGAGCATAAGAGTTTATAACATAGAGAAACAGAAGAAAAAAAACACAGGCTGAAAAAAAAAAGTTCCTGAAAATGATTGTCAAACAGTGCCTCAGAAAAACAGTTATATTTTCATTTCTTTAATATCTTAACACTACACTGTACTAGACACCAAATCTAGTGGGAACATGCTGGAAGAAATTTGCTTTTGGGAAAAAGTACTGAGTATGTAACTCTTAATCCCTTTCATTCACATCATAGGAACATAGAGCAGCACAAAGCAAGAGCACTGAATGATTCATTAAATGGTCATCAACAATTCCAACACCCAGCAACTGTCTGAGAGTGCAGCATGCACATAACAGAATAAGCAAGTCAGAGCAGTAAAATATTTCACTCTAAGCGACAGAAAGGAAAATCCTACAGCCTAAGTTTCTTTCTGTTGCAAAAAGTCAGATCTCACTCAAGAAACCCCTCTTTCTAATTAGTTTCAATATCAATAAACATGCGTTTTTGAAATAACAGTTACAGACAACCACATTCCTCATGGTAAGGTCTCCTATTTACAGGGCATATCTGTGGTCACAGAGATATTTCAAGATTAAGCCTTACTACAGAGAGTCTTTCTGTAGAAGAAAACAGGTTTTCAACACAACTGAATATGGTATAAATGATTTATATCTTTTACTTTCACTGAAGCCAAAAGCTGAAAAGCAGAATTCTGCCATAAGACTTAGTTTTCTCAGTGTACTTTTACCACTCATAGCACTATCAATTCCCTCATATAAAGAAGTTCAGAGATACTGACTATCAAAAAAAAAAATCAACAAAGTAGATGTCTAACACAAAGGTGCACACAGTTTGCAATATTACTAGCCCTAGTACAAACACTCAACTTAGCATATCAGGTAATCTCCTGTCACTGGCAACGCAAGCCACACTAGGATCAAAATGTTAAAAGGTAAGCTACATGACTGAAGTGGTCTAAATACCTTTAGCTCTTTCAGCATACTCTAAGAAAGCTGAATAGCTGAAAATAGTTTCTATTGCCAAAAGAAAGATGCAATTGCAAGCCTTCTTAAAATTCTATGTCAAAGCTTCAGTTGAACATAAAAGCACTCATTCTTCAAGAAAAAAATGGTGAACTTTCTTGTGCTCAGTATCTGGATTTCTCCAAAACTTGAAAACTAAATGGCATATATACATGACTAAAAATTTAGCAATGTATATTGGTGTTTTCAAGAGACTGTAGCAAATCAAACATGAATCTTTTATTTGGACACTTGGTAGTCTTTGCTCAGAAAGCACAGAAATTAAATAGTGAAGTGTATTGCACCTCATCTGTAATAGTCAACTTCTTTCTGAGGATTAGCATATCAGAGTAAATTTCTAGAGCAGCAAATCTTCATCAAATATCAAATTTAATGTTGTGGATCCTTTGAACTCAGTAAAATCAAATTAAAATGAGAATTTTCTAACACATTTCTATTTTGGTGTAGTTGTCTTCACAAACAGAAGGAAAAGCTTCAGATGCATGCATTCCAAATCAAATATTTTTACTGCAATAGGCAAGAGTGAAATGTGAAACTACATTCACTTTCTTAAGGTTCTGAATGAAATGGCAGTGACAAGTGCAGGAAATTATAATAACAAATGAGTAAAGGAACACCTTTCAACTCCATACTCAGTGGCTCCACACACAGTTACAGACTGCCTTGTTGAAGTCTGCCATCTTCACGTCAGATGACACATTGTCATTTGTTTCTTGGGTCTTACCTATTCACATTTGATCCTAAATGGATCTGACATTCTCCAAAATAACAATTTGCCAAGTCATATCTTTATTAAACATTTCTTGCTTTATAAGTAATTGAATTTCTTTTCTGTCACCATTTCTTAATCACCGACCCTCAATCCACCACTGCTGATATTTCACCCTCTATTGCCATTTCATTTCCACAGAATCAAAGAATGGGTAAGATTCGAAGGGACCACAGTGGGTCATCTGGTCCAACCTCCTGCTCAAGCAGGGTCATCCTAGAGCAGGATAGCACAGGATTGTGTTCAGACAGTTCTTGAATATATCCAGTGAGGGAGACTCTACAACCTCTCTGGGAAACTTGTTCTAGTGCATGGTCATCTGCATAGTAAGGAAGTTCTTCTTCATATTCAGGTGGAACTTCCTGTGCAGCAGTTTCTGCCCATTGCATCTTGTCATACTGCTGGGCACCACCAAGAAGAGTCTGGCTCCATCCTCTTGGCACCCTCCCTTCAGATACTTATATATATTATTGAGATTCCACTCTCAGTCTTCTCTTCTCCATGCAAAACAGGTTCAGCCTATTCATCCTTATTTCTATTTTAAGGAAATTCCTTATTTCCTTAAAGAAACCCTTAATTCCATTTTAAGGATTTTTATCTCACTTTACTTTAAAATCTCTCCACCCCACACTAAAAACTGCCATCCCTCTTCTGGAACACCATCCACTTTTTGCACTTACTATCTCTTATGTTCACTTCCTTGATTTTTCCGTTCTTCAACCAAAACCTTCACTTGTCTGCATTTCTCCCATTATAACTGCATTCGGTTAGGTCACACATCTTGCTACCAACTCTACTTTTCCAATCTTTCTTACTGCTTACTTTCAATGTATCAGTTGCTTGTGACTCATTCTAAATTATTCTTATCCATATAAAATCTAGATTAATTTTATAAAACAAAGGTGGCCACAAATCTTAGAGCATTTTCATTCTCCTTCTATTACCAGTAGAGGTTTTATATTAGTACACTGCTCCAAAAATTTATATATTTTATAATCTCCATACTTCATCTTATTATTCATTAACTAATACTCTAGGATCCAGGACTCAGTATGCTAGTACTTAGACAATGCCCACCTAGGACTATGAACCCTAAGATCAAATGATAGCACTAATCATAACTGCAAAAGACAGCAAAAAATGGCAGATCCATTGGCAAAAGCAAGGAAAGGTTCCCAGTGCAAACAATGTAATTCAAAAATAAATTTCTGCAGTAACAGGGTTAGACTGACATGAGAGGGTGGAGCATGTCAGTATTCTTTAGGTATTTAAAAAAAGAGGGTGAACAGGGAAGCATAAGCCATTTCAGCTTCCACTCAATATTCTGCCATAAAAATCTGCAGTTACTTTTGATGTTTTTGTTCCATCTCATAAGACAGGCAAGAACTAAATAAGGGTGAAATGGGAATATATGCATACCTAGTGCTTTTATTTTGGACCCATATATTCTGAAGAGCTTGTACCACCACCATCATACTTGATCAGCTGAGCTTAGTGAATCCCACAAGTAACTTCAGTCCAACCAAGTGACTACCAGCTTGCTTTCACATAAAAAATTCAATGGATTTCATAGCTGCAGAATATAGTTCTAAATCCAGCATCTAAAATACTTTAACAACCAATTTACTCCTAAAATTAACAATATTAGAGTAAATGTATACTTCATTAAAAGCTTTCTCATTTCAACTGCAAGACCTCTTTCAATGCATTCAAAAGAACTGTTTAGAAACTCTTCTTTTTAAACACAGACCTTGCAGTGAATACTTACTGTATAACTTCTGAGAACAACGAATAGCTGGATTACATTAAAGAGCCAGACAGAAGTTATGCATTGACAGAAAAGCTTTGCTGAATTCTGTGCTCACATATATTTAGGATGCAGTTGCAAGCCACAGCTGAGCAGCTCCTGCACTTTGCCACTTACAAACTAGTTACCTCTGTCTATTACTGCTTACAAATGGAAAATTCTGCTCCATTCACTGGGCCCTTCTATTAAGGCTTTTCAATTATAGCTCTCTGTGGGCTATTAAGAGATGAGCACTCAGGCCTGTGCAAGGAGGCATGGAGAAGCAGAGTGGGGCCAGGGACTGTGAGACAAAGAAGAGACAGCAAGGCAAAGAAAGCAGAAGACATTTTCCATTTCAATAGTGTCAAACCACTGCTCCAGTTTAAGCTGTAGTTTTAACTTCACTCACACACTCAGTGTGGGGAACTTTCTGGATTCAGTATAAAGAGTGTTGGCTTCCTTGCAAAGTGACCTTTACTTCCATGACCATTTCAAATTCTATTTCATAATCCAGATTTAATGCCTCTTTGCATTGCCCACTATGCTGCCAACTGCAGCCTCCTGCTGTTAACACACAAGTGATTTCTTTTTTGCTGGTTGAATTCCTTTCTTAAAATTTGCTTCTTTCACCTAATCATCCAGTGTTGATCTCCTTGAGTACTTTTTTTGGTTTTGCATTTTCTACTTACTCATGCTTGTATCAACTGAAAACAGATTGCAAGATATTCCAGATGTAACAAAAAACAAAAACAAAGAGAAAAACTATACTATGTCCATAATGAGAAATTCACAAGTCCTAGAAATAGCTAATTGTAATTATTTTATATGCAATATATTATATATCCTATATTTGCAAGGAAAAAAATAATTGGCTGAAGTGCCTACAGTATTTCCTTAAACTTTTACTTTATCTGGATTCTTTGTACTCCAGACTAATTAAGAATGAAAAAGGATTTTGTAGGGGAAAAAAAAAAACAACTTAAAGTTACACAATTTTATAGTGGCTTTGGGCCATAATTTCAAAAATTACTACCAAATGAGGTGTAAAAATTCCAAGTAAAAGGGAAATTATGACTGAAATAGATTTTTCAAGGATCTTAACCAAGTACTGACCTTGTAACAGAAGCTTTTTGAAGTGTCTATTACAGAATTATTCAACATATTTGTTCTTGATCAATTTTCTTTGCAAGTTAGGTTTGTTAGTTAAAATATCAGTTCCTTTCACAGAGTAATATTCCAGAGTAATCTTCGTGAGCCTGCAGATGCTCACAATTTTATTTTTTTTTCCACAGTACACATCTATATTAGAGTGGACCTGTGGGCATTCAAATTTCTGAGTTAAATTATTAATTACAGGACCAAGGTTATACTACTAGACCTGCACACAGATGATCCCTCACTGACATCAGATCATTAATATAAACTCATAGCCCTACTAATGCATTATCTTCTGTCTGTAAAGGATACGCAGGATAAAAAATTGTAAAGGATTTATAGGGTATACAAGTTCTTCTACTACTTGAAAATCATGATCCAATAAGCACCTCAGTGCATATAGGACATTACAAGCATTAGATAATTAGTACAGGTACTATACAGATGCATATAAATTCATATATGCTACATGCATAGTCCTCCATATGTAATTCTGCTTTAACTTTTACATCAAAACCATCAATAGCTTTGCTGAAGTTTTTAGGTTTAGCTTCATTACAGTAAACTATGTAAGACTGGTGATGGAAATGTCAAATGTTTTACAGCAACTTGTAGGAAATTTACTGCAAATTTAATTGTCCTTAAAGGGAAACAATTGATTTACTGTATGGTACTGTATGATTTACTAAAAACATCTAAGACTGTGAACTGCAACTACACAATTACTGTTTGTTGCCATTCTGTGTACAAAACTTTTTAATCTACTATACTAGTGACATCTTTCTCTCCTTTAATGTTTCTCAAATTCTATTAGATTTTGCTGTACTATACAAATAAAACCCTACAAATGTATTTTCAAGCTCCGTACAAAGCCTTTTATGCAAGTCAGAAATACAGTTCATTGCTTCCCTAATAGAGGAGCAGTCAATTTCAACAGTTACTGACAATTTGTTACAACAAACTTGCTGTAATGTCATTTAAAAAAATAACACAGAACAGTAAAACAATAAAACATATACCCATTGTTTCCCTTATCTATAATTAGAAAAAGGAAATGATCCTTATGAGGGTATGCCTTTTTCTCCACCAAACACACATGGGCCACAAGAAAATATGTTCCTAACTATGGTATGTAAAACTAGGTCACATGAAGCTGTACCATAACAACTGCTGCTTTTGCATTTTCCAAATTTCAAGATGACCCTTCCTCGAGCAGTCTTTTCTTTAGCATCTGAAGTAAATTTATGGTAATAAATATTAATAAATATAAATAAATATTTTATGTTGACTTTCACTAACCAAACATCAGAAGTCAAATAATTTTACATTTTCTAGCCAGTTTTTGTAAAATTCCACAAAGCATTCTTCAGGACGAGCAATTTATCAATTAATGTCTTATTACACAGTAATTAGAGATACTAAATTTATAATAAAATTATTTGATAATCCTGAAAAAAATTAACATACACTACTATTTTTAATTAGAATTACCTCATTTTTCCTCTGCTGAAAATATAAAGCAGCTGAGCTTCAAAATCAGATAATTTTTCAATTATTCTGTTAAAACCATAACACATCTTGACTTTCAAGTGAAGCAATAACCATTAGATAGTAAGTGACAGAAAATCTGTAGATTCTTCAGAAAAAAAAAAATCAAGAAATGGAAAATAAATGGATGGGCATGGAAAATTATTCTGTACTTAATCTGTTCCAACTAAAAGCAACACAACAGTTAATGTGGAATCAGACATGTCTTTGTACTTCATTGTTTCAACTGTGGAAAAAGTAATGAATTTTAAAAATTCCTTACAAATACATTTTTAAACCATTCAGACCATAACCATTTTATCAGTAAAACCTTCTCTACTGAGCAGTATCAATATCAAACTATAAATATTTAAAGGTTTATTCTCAAACAATTTCTAAAAGAAAAGTGGATGCACTAAAGTGACTTATTCTATAAAAATTAACACGCAACCAATGGACACATAGGGTTTTCTCAATTCAGCAAGAAGAAAGCCATAAAGTGGAAGTGGAAATGTTTTGAACAGGATAGTAATACAGACTATCCTAAATATATAGCAAAAAAGAATATTTGCATAGACTTGGGAAAAATTCAGTTTCTTTGCACTAAGTGCACTTGTGAACCAAACTATACTCTTCCATGGAAGGGGGTGAGGGGGAAGTATTTGCTGTATCACTGGACTTATTTTAGCATGTAAACAGAAAATCCTGCCAACAAAAATTTCAGAAAGAAAGGCATGTTATGAGAAACTATCTAATGCTTTCCTGATAGGGCACAAAATCACTACCAAAACCTAAACAGGGAATAACGGAGCTTTGGTGACATTTTAGGTGAAAAAGAAGGATGTGTGCATATCCTGACCCATGGCATGATTTGACATATGAATTCCCAAAGTCACACACAGAGATGTATATTCAGTAAAAAAAAGCCTATGTGAATTTATTTGTGAATAACTGCACACACACACACACACAAAATATTAGAAAGTTAAACATGGCAAAAGGTATTTCAGTAAATATAGAGAAAATTTTAAACAGATATATATCCTAACTCCGAAATAAAAACCAAAACAAAACTGCATACAGGTAGTGAAGACACAAAAATTTAAGGGAAACTGTCCATGAAACAACACAGTTCAGCCCCATAAAAGAGAGAGCATCTTAACTTGAAAGTTAGGACCTCTACATTATTTATATCCCATATGCTTTACATTTTTAAATAAAATAGGCCGAATTGCACCTTTTAGTTAATAACCATGACTTAAAAAAAAAAAACAACCAACCAAGGGACCATGTCACCCTGCAAGTTCTGTAATAAGTTCAAAAAATGATGATGGGCAAAATATGCTTAAAAGCATTAGGAACCTTTTATACTGCTACAGGATAGAACAGTTGGTGGCTGGTCACAGGTGGTGTTCCCCAGGGCTCAGTACTGGGGCCAGTTATGTTTAACATATTTATGAGTGATCTGGACTAGGGGATCGAGTGCTCCATCAGTCACTTTGCAGATGACGCCAGCTTGGGAGGTAATGTTGATCTGCTGGAGGGTAGGAAGGTTCTGCAGATGGATAGTCTGGATCAATGTGCTGGGGCCAATTATATTAGGTTCAATGAGGTCAAGTGCTGCGTCCTGCACTTTGGCCACAACAACCCCATACAGCACTACAGGTTGGGAGAAGAGTGGAAAGCTGCCAGGTTGGAAAGCTGCCTGGCAGAAAAGGACCTGGAGGTGCTGGTTGACAGCTGGCTGAACATGAGCCAGCAGTGTGCCCAGGCAGCCAAGAAAGCCAACGGCATCGTGGTTTGGATCAGAAATAACGTGGCCAGCAGGACCACAGCACTGATCATCTCCCTCTACTCAGCACTGGTGAGGCTGCACCTTGAATCCTGTGTTCAGTTTTGGGCCTACAAGAAAGGCGTTGAGGTGCTCGAGTTTGTCCAGAGAAGGGCAACGAAGCTGGTGAAGGGTCTGGAGCACAAGTCCTATGAGGAGCAGTTGAGGGAGCTGGGGGTGTTTAGCCCGGAGAAAAGGAGGGTCAGGGGAGACCTGATCACTCTACAACTACTAGAAAGGAGGTTGTAGCAATGTGGGGGTCGATCCTCTCTCCTAAGTGACAAGCAATAGTACAAGAGGAAATGACCTCAAGTTGTTCCAGGGGAGGTTTAGATTGGATATTTAGAAAATGTCTTCATAGAAAGGGAGGCCAAGCCTTGGAGCAGGCTGTCCAGGTAAGTGGTTGAGTCACCATCCCTGAAAGGATTTAAAAGATGTGTAGATGTGGCACTTAGTGATATGGTTTAGCGGTGGACTTAGCAGTGCTGGGTAAATGGTTTGACTGGGTGATCCTAAAGGTCTTTCCCAACTCAAACAATTCTATTATTCTAAATCTGTAATATCCAATCTTCAACAATTTTATATCTACACAGAATGAGGTAATAAGTTAGGAACAAAGTAAAAAAAAAAAACAACCCAAAAAACAAAACACAAAATTTTCCATGTGTAAGAAAGTAAAAACACTGCGTAATAACCCCTCTCCAGAACCAATTTACTCACATTCACAGTACTTCCCACTTTGATATAGGGGGAAGTCCATTTCCAGGTTGAGTGATGAACCTTTGTTGAGTAGCTCCCTCCTTTAACTGGTCTGGACTTGTGGGAGATTCAGCTCTGTCACTGGGGACTAAACTTCTCTCCCCAGACAGTGTATGAAACTCTAGGACTTACGATGCAATTTCCAATGGCTGGACCTTGAAACACCCAGCAGCGAGGATTGCTGACACAACCTGATGTGTGTCCGACATCAAAAGGAGGTCGATTATGTGCACAGGCAAAAGAAGTGAGACTGGAATGTGCCAAGAAGGAATGCAAGCAAGAAGGGAAACCTCACAAGTCTGCATCCAATAGCCTGAAAAAATTTTACTTTCCACCCCAGCACTCAAGAATGCTCATCAGCATAGCTACTTGAAACACCACTGCAAGAGCTCTGTCAGGAAAGGAACAAAGATTACTGCAATAGCTAAACACTACTGCTTTCATTTGCTCCTATATGCCATTGGAAGTCCTATATGAGCAAATACAGTCTAGGGAGAGAACAAAAATGCCCAGATGAGAAAACAGATGACCGCCAGAAACAAATTCAAAAAGGAAACAGGATACTATTACATAACTATATAAACCTTTTCAGCAAAATACTTTATCATCATGAACCTGTATGAAATAAGCTCTCAAGATTTTCAGTCAGAAGTCAGAAATAACATTTCCAATTAGGTACTACAAAAAACAAAACAAAACAAAACACAACCCCTCCCCACATAAACAAACAAACCCCGCTAAAAAAAACCCACACCACGATAAAAAGAAACGACCACCAATAAACGGGTTTCATAAGTGTGGGAGAATCTGAAACAATCTTTTTGAGCAATGAGATAGTCCCTGATATCCTCCTGCATAACAGCATGTCTCAAGTTATAAAGTTAGAAGATCCTATCATGTTTGATCTTCCACATGTGACATACAAAATAAATGCATAAAACATGGGAAAAACCACCCTCTATATAGCTATCACATTTATTGCTTTCTTACTAACCAGCTCTCACTCTTACTAGCGAAAAAGGCATTCCCTTTGGCAAAGAGCTCTTCAACACAAAAAACAAAACCAAAACAAAACAAACAAACAAAAAAACCCCACAAAAACCAAACCAACTCCTTCAATCTCCCAGTCTTAAAAAAAAACCCCAACCAAAAGAATAATTCCCTATGCTCTCACACTTGTGAGGAAAAACAAATCACCTTTCTGAAAAAAAGGCATGCCTTCAGAGTCAGCTTCTTCTTTTAGTTTTTACATTACAGAAGATTTCTTTTTGCAGATATTATTACTGATAACACTTGCAGGTCATCAAACAAGGAAAAATCCCTCAAGCATTCCAGATATTAACCATCCCTGTACAAGGAAACTTCAGTGCATTAAAGAATGCGTCTATTCAACATGCACTGTATACACAAGCAGGAGTAAGATCTGGTATCATACACACATAGCCCACTACAGATTATATTTGTCATAGGTTCTCTTCTGCAATACCAAGCCAAGAGTACCACGTCTCTTGCTTAGAAAGCAACCAGTCAGGAATACTACACCAATTCCTCCAATTTCCTTTTTAATTAAAATCCTTTGAAATAATCAGTAAAATGTGGACAAACTCAGAACACTGAAAGGTGAAGGAAACAGGAAACGAACGATGAGAAGAACAGTCCAGACAGTTTTACACAACAAACTTCTTTTACTTACTCAACATATTCAATCCCAACACACGCAATACAGAGAAATCCAAGCATAAATACTCCAGAATTCTCAAAATGAGAATCTGAAGAACTTTTAATCACATGAGAACAGGATCAAAAACAATACTTAAACCAGGTTAAGCTATGCTATCTCAAAACTGCAAGTCACTTTAAAGGAAGGTACTTAGTGAGAAACAGTGTCTTTCAAAATAAGCGAACTAAGGAGCCCACATGCAGCCCCGAATAATGATTCATCATTGTGTGCAATTACAATTAATAACAAGGGGCTGAGGGGACAAGTATAATACTCCAAGTGTGCTGCTTTAACTTTCCCAGCTATTTTCAATAACTATAAACTCCAAGAAGAACGTGTTCCTAATCCAACTTGTACAGCTGGTGATAATTTGATAATAGAATTTCATAGTCTGATGAATATAAAATGCTCAAATTGAAGACTCAAACATATTTTGCAATGCCTAACGATACAGACAGAAAATAGAAAACCAGTTTTATGCCCACTTAGTATAAATTACCTCCTCAACTGAAATATGCCTGCTTTTAGTTTATGAAAAAGCAAAATGCAGTTCCTTAACCACCTTTCAATGTCACTTATTACATTTCTGCTAAGGGTTAGTAACTTTCAGAGTCAAACTGTGAACATGTCTATATTCCAATGTGGATACAACATGCTAGAGTTTGAAAAACTATGTAGCTTCTCACAGGATATAGGTGCTAAAGAAAAACACTTACTAGCAGATTAACAGGATAAGTGGTTTCCACAATGCTTGTCCCTAAATAATGCCCCTTAAAAGAAGGTTGGGGAAATAAATAAATTACATAAAGAATTATCCTGACAGAACCTGAAGGTTAATTGTGTGTAAGGCATGTATGATGATGCTCTGCAAAAGACATGATGGAATTTGAGGCAATATTTCCACTAAGTACAAAAGGTCTCTGGTAAGGGAAAAAAAGTTTAAGACAGACTCCAAAAAGCAATTGTTCAGCCTGGCAGGACAAAGGCAACTGAAATCACAACATACTGATGAGATGAAAAATAAGGCACATCCCAACAAAATTATTGCATATATCTCATTTGCTTTCATAAAGCTAAATTATATCCTTTTGTGGAAACTAAGTTCACACTAATAATGTTTTAGATGGATTTCAATAAACATCCACGACCAGTACGGAAGATGAGCAGTCCAAAATACTCAGCCTTCATTAATTAATTGAGTCACTGAATTATTATGAACTGTAAAATTAATAGAGAGATTTTCCTAACATTAAAGAAGCCAAAGAATCAAGTTCTTCTCTGATGTAATAGTCAGGGACATTTTTTCTACAGGAATCTTAGAACTGATCAAGTAGACTGTACCATTCTCTTTTAACAGCTTTGGTTTTAGTGGAGTCAGTGAGGACAGAAGCTAGATAAGAGACCCAACCAACACACATATATCTACTGCACCTGCTTAATTATTTAATGGGAAAGATTTCCTGCTTGACCCACAACACAAAAAGACCACAGTGTGGTGCCGAGGCCTTCAAGGCTTAAGAGTCATAAAGAAATGGCACCCGATCCTTCAAGGAGGTATTTGCCTGTCATAAATAAAGACACCGGAATAGGTTTAAAACCTCCATAAAACATATAGGCAAAAGTCTTCTCCAGCTTAAAGAGGCAGCTGTAAGCCTTTGCCATTTAGCAGTTTTCAGTTGCTATTTACGTTGCTGGAGAGAGGTTCAAACACGTTCAGAAAACTCACAGGAGTCTTCACTTACCTGAAACAGGGGACAGGTATAAGCAAGACCTGAATTATAGTTTTAAGGTAACTCAACATATGTAGAAGCTCTTAGAGCTCTGTGCAAGACACAAAGATATCAAATCTGAGCTCTCAAATGTCTGCCAGAATGAATTAACTGTAATCCAAGATCCTTTGCTATTTTCTTTCCTCAGCTCATTCATTCCTGGAGGAATGAGTTGAGGAAAGCTGCAAAGTGGATTTTCAGTCTCCACTGAACAGAACAAATTACAGAAAAACTAGGAATATGTATAATACTTATGCCTTAAAAATAATTTTTGCTTTCTTACATCTTTATGCAGAAATACAGTGCGAGATACAAAAAGAAGAAACTAATCTAAACTACAAACTTCATAATTAGAATTTTTAGAGTAATTAGAAATACTGTAAGCAGAGTTCATATGAATTCTAGCTTCTTTTGAGAGTAATCAGATAACATATATAGGTGAAACTACATAACATATATAGGGAACACTATGATCTTTATTTCCTTCATACAGTAACAACAAACAAAACAAAACAAAAAGGTAATTGTAGTGTAAATGGGGTGGGAAAAGGCCTATCGTAAAACTAAGGAAATAGAGGACTGAAAACAGAGTAAGGACTTACTACGCTTTAGGGAAAAATGTCACACAACGAACAATTAGGCTACAAATTTTCATAATTTATTGAGGAAAAAAATCCTACAAATTAGAGAATAAAATTAAGACTTAAGAGTTTAAAGTATTATCTTGACTTTATTTTTTTTTCCACAGAACAAATTAAGTGATTCAGGAAAGTCCTTCACGTTCCATGCTTTTCCGTTGTTAGCATAATTTTACATATTTTACAAGAAAAAACAAACAGTTCTTATTTCTACAATGGCTTTTCAGTGATTTTTTTTTTTATTTGGATTATAATACTTTCATTAAGTGACCCCTGCTACATTGAGGGAACTAGAGGGATACAGTATTGTAGTGTTACATATAAGACACTTATAAGAACTCTAGAACAGTGGAATCCAAATGTAATTTTATTATTAAAAATATTTATGAATTGCATACTTAAGACATATTTTTCAGGCACTAAGAAAAAAAATAAACAGTTTTAGTGTTCTTAAATATATTTATATTGGTATTGTATGTGATTACTGAAAAAAATTCCCCACTAGCTTTTTGGTTTACCTAATGTAAAACTCAGCTTTATCTTCTGTACTTTTAGCCATCAGAATAAAGAGCCGCATGTAAGGTGTCAGAGAGACTGAAAACTTACAAGAACTCTGGGCAAACTGGGTAAGGGACAGTATACAATCAATTATCAAGGAGTCTTGATCATCTAGTTACACTTTTTTCGTTAAGGTGGTAAGCACAAACCCTGAGAATATGAGGCAGACGCAATCTACAGTCAAGAAAAGACAAAACAAAACAAATTTTAAAAAAAAGACCAAAAAAACCCCCTCGACTAACCAAAAAACCAAACCAAACCAAAACACCACCCAAAACCCATTAAAACAACAAAACTTGTACTAATGCAGTGCGGTTAAGTATTGGAGAGACAGCAGGAACAGAGAGCAGAAAGTTAACTAGTAGAAGATGAAGTGAAAATGAAACTATATTAAACCTACTAACAATGTAAAGAATTTTCATTAATTTGCTATTTTTTAAAATTATAAAAGTTGCCAAAAGCAGATCAGAAGCTTAGGTGCTTAAATAATAGGTCACATCATCAAAATAAGGTCCTTGTGGTACTTTGGCTATTTTTTCAACTGACTAGTTGAGCAACACTTGGCTTTTCCATTTTTTTCCCTTCCTCCCAGTGGTATATTTTCATCAGTTTTTATTTGTTGGACAAAAGATTAAATTCAACACATGATTACCAAACAGTGTGCTGAAACAAACAGTAAAGATAATCAATTCTAAGAAGTTGACTAAATGTATGCCTATAAGTCAGTTTCCCAAATCTTTTCTCAGTATCAACAAGTCTTTCAAAAAGGAGTCTGAAAAACTGGTAATACCAGGACGTCAGGGCTAACATACAATATATTTCTACATTAATAACAAGTCTTCAATACAGACAGCTAAGAAAGACTTAGAATCGTAGAATATGCTGAGCTGTAAGAGATCCATCAGGATCATCAAGTCCAATTTCTGGCCCTGCACAGGACCACATCAAGAATCACACCATGACTCTGAAAGCATTGTCCAAATGCGTCTTGAACTCAGACAGTCTTGGTGCTGTGATCACTTCCCTGGGAAGCCTGCTCCAGTGCTCAACCACCCTGAGTGAAAAACGTTTTCCTGATACCTAACCTAAAACGTCCCCTGACACAGCCTCATGCTGTTTCCTCAAGTCCTGTCACTGCTCACCACAGAGAAGAGATCAGTGCCTGCCCTTTCTCTTCCCCTCACAAGGAAGTTGTAACTGCAGTGAGGTCTCCCCTCAGTCTCCTCTTCTCCAGGCTGAACAGAGCAAGCAACCTCAGTCGCTCCTCATATGGCTTTCTCTCAAGGCCCTTCACCACCTTCATTGCCCTCCTTTGGACTCTCTCTAATGGCTTCAGATCTTTCTGATATTGTAGTGCCCAAAACGGCACACAATATTGCAGGTGAGGTCGTCCCAGTGCAGAGCAGAACTGGACAATCACCTCCCTCGACGGCTGGTGATGCTTTGCCTGATGCCCCCCAGGACACAGTTGGCCATCCTGGCTGCCAGGGCACTGCTGACTCATAATCAGCTTGCCATTGACCAGGACCCCGAGGTTCCTTTCAGTGGCACTGCTTTCCAGCATCTCATTCCCCAGTCTGTATGTATACCCAGGGCTGCCTCATCCCAGGTGCAGAATCCAGCACTTTCCCTTGTTGAACTTCATATGCTTGGTGACTGCCCAGTCCTCTAATCTGTCAAGGTCTCTTTGCAGGGGCCTTTCTGTTCTTGGGGGATTCAACGGCTCCTCCCAGTTTGGTGTTGTTGGCAAACTCAGTGCTCCTTCTAGTCCTGCATCCAGGTCATTTATGAAGATGTTGAAGAGCACAGGGCCTAAGACGGAGCCCTGTGGAACCCCACTAGTGACAGGTCTCCAGTCTGATGTCACCCCATTCACCATTACCCTCTGTAATTGGCTTGACCCATGAGCCAATTGCTCACCCAGCTCATGATGTTTTATCCAGCTGTGTGCTGGACACTTTGTCCAGAAGGATACTGTGCGAGACAGTATCAAAAGCTTTGCCAAAGCACAAAAAGATTATATCTACTGGCTTTCCTTGATCACCTAGCTGGGTTACCCTGTCACAGAAGGAAATCAGATTTGACAAGTAGGACTTTCCTCTCATGAAGCCATGCTGGCTGTGACCAATGACTGTGTTGTCCTCTAGGTGTTTTTCAATACCTCACAGAATAATCTCTTCCAAGATTTTACCAGGCACTGAAGTGAGACTGATAGGCCTGTAGTTTCTGGGGTCCTGCTCCTTGAAAATCAGGATGTTTGCCAGCTTCCAGTCAGCTGAGACCTCTCCAGGTTCCCAAGACCGCCTAAAAATCATTGAGAGGGTTTGCAATTACATCAGCTAAATCTTTGAGCATTCTGGGATGAATCCCATCAGGCCCCACAGATTTGCAGGGATCCAGCTAAAGCAGCAGATCCCACACATTTTCAGGGTTGACTGGGAGTTGATCATTCTCATAGCCATGGTCCTCCAGCTCAGGGCACTGAGACCCCCTTGGTTCATCATCCATGTTGAAAACAGAAACAGAGGCAAAGAAGGTGTTAAACACCTCTGCCTTGTCTCTGTCCCTGTTTGTGAGGTGACCATCCTCATCCTATAACAGGACTATGATATTTCTATACTGCCTATTGCTATTAATATATTTGAAAGAACTCTTTTTATTGTCCCCCACATTTCGGGCACCTTCAGCTCCAGCTGAGCTTCGGCTGCACAAATTTTCTCCCTAGAGCAGCAAGCGGCACCTCTGAATTCTTCCCATGTCACTTGACCTTGCTTCTGCTGGACATATACCTTCCTTTTTCACCTTATTTCCAAGAGAAGGTCCCTATTCAGCCAAGGTGGCCTTCTGCCTTGTCTGCTTGACTTCTGACATTTGGGAATTGCCTGCTCCTGTGCCCTTAGGAGGTAACATTTAAAAAGTGACCAGCACTGATGGACCCCAGCACCTGCAAAAACATTTTCCCAGGGGGCTTTACTTAGCTATCTGAAAATTATCTGAAAGGACTGAAATAAAAATCAGCATAACATTTCCAATAATGCAAGTTCATTGGTGACAACAACATCGATCAATGAAAGAACTACTGAAGTCAGTTTAAAATTTGCTTTGTTCTCTTGTAACAAGGAAATATCATAAAGTTACTTAAATCTTATGTCAAAGAATTAAGTACTAAGCAGCATGAGAACTTCATTTTGCATTTATGCATGCTATCTACATTTATATATTAGTATGAACACTGAGACAAAGAAACTGACCAACAGTGTTCAGCTTAAAAGACAAACCTGAGTATCAGAGTATGACTCCAATGGGTGACAAAGAACTACAAATAAAAGAGGACTAGACTTAGTATCCAAACACAAAGTGAAGAGCAAGGCCCTAACCAACTTTCTTCAGCAAAAATCCTATAGCTGCGAGGACCTTCTAGCAACAAAACAGTAATTCATCAGAAAAAAATCAAAACCATAGAAAAGTTGTTTACTGTGAAGATGTACGATTGGCAATTATTTATCTTGTGTAATTATTTAAAATCTAGTTGTTTGAATGTTTGAATGCAATTCAAAGGACCTTGAGAAGGGTATCTTTCATTTCTAAATGGACTGAAAGTCCTTGGAAAATCTTCATTTGTCCCCAGTAACAACAGAGGAAGCCTCAATGACTCGATCAGGATGCAGCACGATGCTAGGATTACACTACTTGGCAGCAGAATGCCCTTTCCATACATGGTCCCACCATTTTGTGTCAGCTTTAACAAATTAACTGTGAAATAAAACAAACAGTCTGGGGGGAACAAAAAAGTGGTCCATTTCATTCAACTCATCCTGTGGCTACATGACTGATGACTCAACATGTGAGGAGAGGGATGAGGAAGAACACGTGGCCAGATATAGGCAGAAGAGGCAGGGAAAATGACCACTGCTTCAGGTTGGCACCTCACTACTAGGATCAACTTAATCTTAATACTAGTCCAAGTTCTTAGACTGTGAGAGATAACTTTCAGAGGGTTAAAGTAAAATAAAAGCCACTCGTCAAAATTGTAGTCAAAACCATGAAGAAAAGGCTGATTATTAACCCTGAAAAAGGGTCAAAGTAAGTACAATCATACAGTAAGTAACTAGCACCTTACAGCTCAGCTAGCAGGACAAAAAGAAGGGGAAAAAAGGGTAAATTTTAATGGAAACAGCAATGCATCAGCTGGGAAGAACTTTGAATATCTTTTTAAGTACAACAAAGCAATCTCAGAGGTCATTAGGGCATCTGAGAGCTACAGACAACAGTACATGTCAAGAGACCACTGGCAGGAAACAGGAGTTGACTGTTCGGCCTCTGCAGCAGTAGTAGCATGGCTATATGACCAAGAGGTAAGAAATTAAAATTAACACAGTCAACTCATCATTAAGGAATCAATAGGCAAATATGTTTGGGGTTTTTTGTGCAGTTTTTTATAATAAGAGTAAACAGCAAAGAATTGTGTAATCCTAATATTTTTTTTAAATCAAAATGAATCTCTGTTTCCATGACATTGACTAATAAAGCCTTTTGAAATTTCCAAAAGCCTTTTGAAATTTCTATAAGGCTAATACATTCTAAACTTTGTAAAACACATTTTGAGGCATAGACATCTACCACAATATTTGGCAAAGAAGAAATCATTGAAACAAGAATAAAACCATGATACAAAATAAAGTGATACAGATGTCTATTTTTTGTCATACATACACACATAGTGAAAAGCTTCAGAACATGTATTTTAAAAGACTACTTCCTAACCTTTACAGAACAACATACAATGTACATGAAATAAAACAGAAAACTGGGTTGAATAAAGTAACAACTTTTAAGAGAAAAAAACATGCACAAAACTGTTTGGCTGACAGATCAATTATTCATTTTCAAACAATACAATTGAAATTTATTTATTATACAGGAAGAATACCACATCATAATACACTTCTACGAAGTTTTATATAGACAACTAAAATTTGAGATTTTGTTCATGTATTCACGTAACTATTTCTCTACACATGCAAGTAGCATTCTTTGCATGAGTAGGCATTAATTTCTAAAGAGTTACATACTTCGTACAGACTAGGTAGTTTATATTTTTAATACAATTTGTTATGACATACCCATGTGTCTGCATGAACAGGCCTGATGTTGCTGAGAAGTACCTCTTCATAATTTCCATAATCACTGAATTTAACAACTGCAGTTGTCCCAGAAGAATGGAGAGCTTCAATTTCTGCCCGGTAGAACTTAAAAGAGAAATTTTCAAAGGTCATAAAATATTATTAGAAATACCACAAACAGCCAACAATTACCTTTTCAATTACCTTTTCATATACATATATATGTATGTCTCTGTGTATATATATATACTTAGTCTTAGACAGTATTATGTTTTGAATTAAATTTGTACCAGATATTAAACCAGGTATCTTAAAACTTCCACAAGGTAGACTGCAAGGGTATGGTAGAATGTATTTAGAATACTCCTTGAGAAAATATGCAGCTTATCAAAGTAGACTGAACATTTAAAAGACTTGTTTTCATTTCTCTGAACAAATCCATCACTAACACAAATACTGCTGTATAGAGAGAAGTGTTACTGTAAGATGTTTACTTAAAATACACATATCAGTAAGTGCTTATCAGCCATATACACTGTACGTACTAACATACTTATCACATAATAAAATACGACAAAAATATTATAAAACTGCCCCTTCAAAAAGTACTTTTTCTAAACATGAAACTTGATTTTTTTACACTTATGCAAATATAGCTTTCTTGAAGATATTCAATCACTTCTATCTTAGTGAACACAAAGAAATGACTGCCCCCTAACATGGTTAAGCTTAGTACTGTATTGTATCATCATATATCAAAATTGCCCTAAATGTGAGTAGCAGCAATTATTGTAAATACCAGGAAATTAATTACTGCCCACAACACTCCTTCTAATGTGCTGAATACTCTTCAGACAACAGTCTGGGATAACCTCGTACGTATTTATTTTGCAAGTTTTTACTTTCCAGAATTTAAAAAACTCATCTCACAGTAATGCAAGTATGCTTCTCAAAATAGGAAACAATTCAACAATATGCCATTATACTTCACACTAATTCATCCACTCAAGCTACAAATTCCTATTTAAGAGAGTCAACTCACTATATGTTGACACTACCAAAAAACTTGTATGGCTTATCATTTGTTTTAATTATACAAGAAAAGGAGAGAAAAAAGTCATAAGCTGAGCTTAGGTGGACCAAAAGAAGGAAAACCACTTATAATAAATAACATAAAAAATAGACTGTAAAAAAAAAAAAAAGACCAAAAAAAGTGTGAATAGGACCTACTCAAAGAACAACAATATTTAAGGTAGTTCCCTTCTCAGATTATCAGAAAGAGTCAAAAACTAAAGAAACTGCCCAAGAAGAATGACAGAGAACTCCTGAACAGATAATGACAAATCAAACAAAACAGTCTAAAACTCTTTTAGCAAAGAAGAAAGCAAAGTGTCCTGCTGCAAGAGAAATCTTATTAATGGGAAAAATAGCTAAAAAGGAAGTATTCAAACTTTTAAAATATCAGTAAAACAAAATTATCATGCAGCATAAATCATTTGTTCCACAAATTCCTCAGCTAATAGTCTACTAGTGCTAATCAAAATTAAGCCTTCCTTTCTGTTATGACTGAAATTAAAAGAGGGAGTTTTTTCAAACAGCCCCATTCCTGCAGACTCTGAGCTTCCTTTGAGCTACTAAAGGTTGCATGTTGACTTTTTCCAGAAAAAGGCATTACACATCTACCATTCAAGACTATTTTTGTTCCTTGGCAAAGAACATGAGCACCTAGATCCATATTCATCCCTTCAAATACTTGGCACTTAAGTAAAATGCTTCAGTGAGGAGCTTAGTCTTCCTAAACTCCACCTAAATGAGAGAAAGGACTTGATTTTAGCATTTAAAAAAATGAATATAAGTGACATATCTCGCAAATATAAAAAATAGACCACGGAGCTATCCAAGAAGCAAACTGCACACCTACAAACAATGTCTCTGTAGCAGTGTGCTAAATATCTCCTACAAGTGTGTAAGAAAACATTAGTGGTATAATTTGAGGTAATTCTCATTTGGCAAAGGCATACCTTGTTGTCTTCCCAATAAAGAGCAAAACATTCATCCCCTGGTCTCCAACTTTTTCCATACTCCATGTGAATAGATGGTTCTAGTATTTTCTCTGGTTTTATGGGACCAGTTCTTCTTTTGGGACCGGTGTTGTAATACAACATTTTATCATCAAAAGATGGGATCGTAGTGGGTCCTGATGATTTGACAGGTCCTACTCGTCTTCCTTTCTGATGATGCTCAGTATCTCCATTTGGTACAGTATTAAAATTATCAGTCCTGCTGGGATTTTGGTAGTCATTATTAACACCAAAATGTTGTTCACTTTTTACCATAAAGGCTTCACCACTTATTGTTCGTGCCTTCCTATCACAAAAATTTTCAGAATTGTGTGTTTGGTTTTCCCTTTTCCCACGTTTCTGGTTATTGTTGTCTGTAGTATCTTGAGCAGCAGAGTTTTCCTTGAATTCTGTGAAAGACATGCCTTTTCCTATTCTGTTTTGCATATTGTTATCTCTTTTCTTGAAAGTAATATCACTCTGGTGAGTGGTTATGGGATAACTCAAATCCTTTGGCCTATCATTTCTAGGAAAATGTCTGTCACTTTTATTTTTTTCATCTGTCCAATGTTCTAAAGAGCTGTGCCTTTCAGGACCTCTGTTTCTTGGTAACCCACTACTTTCCAAAGCCTGTCTTGAATTCTGAAAATCCCTTTGAAAACGAGGGGGTTTCTCATTCCTCAGTTGTCTCGTGTCATTGCGTGAAATGTGTCTTGAATGATTCTCTTTGATGCCATTCTGTTCTGTATTCATAACTTTGTGCTGTACTTGATGTGGTGGTTGAAATTGTAATTTTGGTTCTAGAAAGAAAAAAATTATTTCATTGTTAATGAACATATTTTAGATGTAGTGTTTCAGATTCTGATAAAGCAACAGTATCCTTTAGAAATGTATGCAGTATTTCTGACACAGAAAATTTAGCAGACACATATGAACTGTAATTCCCAGTCACTGGAAAATACACACTACTGTGGGCTGCACTTAAAACCAAACCACCTACTAGAATGAGAAAAGCCAGGCATTTCCAGAAGTTTACTCATTCCTCTCTAAAACATCAACAACTCACTTGAATAAGAGCCACTTAAGACAGAAAAGCAGAATTCCAAAATGGAGAAAGGAAGAGGGAAGAAAATGAGGAGGAAAAAAAGGAATCCTTCTAATCTGAATTGAAACTTTCTGTAAAAATAAGTTGCTAACAGCTATTCAGTATAAAAGATAAAGGCAAGAAATAGAAGTGGTAAAACGAACAAAGCTGCCAAAATGGAGATAACAGGAGTAGCAACAGAGTCCAGAATTCTGGAGACTCTGATCAATGAGCTGTAACAGGAACTGCTCAAGGATTACCTTCAAGAGCTTCAACCAGAACTCCAACTGATGAGAATGCCTGCTGGAGAGGAAGGTAACTATGGGTATCTGTGAAACTTTTCATGGAAATATGGGGGGGTTTAGGCAGCCTTGGAATTTTTAATGGGTTCTTTAGGTGAAAAGCTGAAGGAGCAGAGAGATGAAACCAGGAGAAATAAGTGCGAGAAAATAAAGAAGAAATGAGATTAAACAGGAGAGCTGCAAGTAAGTAGGCTCTCAGTCAATACACTCCTGCAAGTGATCACTGTAACCTGTCTCTTCTCCTTATTAAATTCTAAGTTCTCTATCGTGTGTGTGAGTGTTAGGCACCAGACCAGTTATTACTGGGTCAGAACCAACTTGCGGGGAGTGTGTGTGTGTGTGTGTGGAGGGGGAAGGGATGGGTCAAACCTCAGGGAGCTGGGGTGACATTGTAACCCTCATGGTAGACCCCAGGAGCCCACACAAGGAAG
This sequence comes from Chiroxiphia lanceolata, assembly GCF_009829145.1. Taxonomy (NCBI): domain Eukaryota; kingdom Metazoa; phylum Chordata; class Aves; order Passeriformes; family Pipridae; genus Chiroxiphia; species Chiroxiphia lanceolata. The sequence goes on along the minus strand of NC_045638.1, from coordinate 64,265,053 downwards.
CCCCGGAGTAGCTGTCAGCCACAAACTGCCTGGGAAGACTATAACACACCACACCTCCTGCAGCTCCTAAGCCAGGCTCAGATTGGCAGGGACAGTGAGGACACTGCCCCTCATCCTGGTCTGGAACCCCAGAGTGGCTGGTGGGTCACAGAACCCCCCTGGAGGGGTTGGCCATAGGGACCAGAGCAGATAAAACCATGGGCATGTGTTTGCCTCATGTCATGGCCCTGACACTTGGACTTGCGAAAGCTCATCTTCTACAAGGCTTTGGTGGTAGCTATATAGTCTGTCTCCTTCTCCTTCTCTCTTCTTACTCCCTCTGCTTCTCATTCTTTACTCCTTTCTTGATGCTTGGGGGTAGTTTGGAGCTGGAGGGGTTGGATCTTGATTGAAGTGTTGTGGAATTGGCTGGATTTTGACTTGAGTGTTGTAGATTAATAGTATATGTTGAACCAGTATTGTAGTGGAACATTTTGTCTAGCTTGTGTGGTGTCCTTTTGAACTTTGGCCAAGTCCCCTTATTTACTCTCCTAAATTAATGAAGAAATTCCTTGGGAACAAGCTCGTGGCCTATTCTCTTAATCCTATCTCAAAGTATTAAAGAACCATATATCTATATATTTAACTAAAACTCATAGCCAATCCCATGAGCCGGCAGCTCCTGGGGCTGGAGTTTTACAGTGAGGGGACGTGTTTTTAAACATACTGGCAAATTTGAGACAGAGTAAGCTGGCAACTGGGACAAGGAGGACCTGGCAGCTGAATACTGAAGAGACCATGGGTCTTGAAGGTCATCTACCACAGAGACCACAGGTCTGGGCTCAAAGTGGTCAGACCTACGTAATTTCACTCGTGTAACGCTTCTACAAACTTCAGGTTGTACTACCCAACAAGCTGGACAAGAGGCATCTGAGATGCCAGAGGTTAAGGGTCTCAGGACCAGGAGAGACCCAAGTGAATACAGGCATGATAGCAGCTGGGTATGAGATCCGCGATAGCAAAGGAAAACAAACCCAATAGAGTGATTTATATGAGCAATTTTGTGTCATGTGGGTGACTGCAAAGGTGTTGTTCCCTTGCCTGTGTATCCATGGTATCTGGCCATGGATATATTGTTTGGATGAGCCCAGTGGGCATGGTGAGACTGTGCACTCAGTCTCTCATACAATCCTGTGGGAAAGGAAAACTAAGAACTTCAGTTCACGTGTTACCACTGGAAACAATGAATGCTGATACCTGACAGCAAATGTATCACTTTTCATAATTAGATATACATGGTAAGAGTTAAAATTAAAATAGAGATTTTCACTTTAGTCAAAGCCTTGAGAAAAAAACAAAACAGACATATTCTTCGATAACTGGAAAAAGTGTACTGAAATTTCTATTCAATTTCATAGCATATAATAAGTAATTTTAGCTATTGTCTACCCAACATAATGTGATCATAATACTAAAGTAACAAGCTGATTTGAAAGTGTGTTGAATCCGTCAGTTACAGATTTCTTTTAGATAGCAGTGAAAAGTTAAAATAATACTATATGTTGGACAGTAAGTAAAGTGACTAGAGAATTTCAAAACAGTGAACACAAACATCTTTTTTCTAGGTGTCTTTACTGTGACACACACAGGGTGCTCAAAAAACACCTGACATTTTTCTACTCTAACTTTAAGGTATGTGAAATCCAATAAACTTATATTTTCTACGGAGGTGCAGTTATTGTGCTAAAAGCTTCCCCATGGACTAGTCATACACGACAGCCTTGACTGAGCAGGAGACGTTAACCCACTGTTTAATGTTCAAGCACAAACCATTCACAAATGGAAACTGCCAACTAACAGTAAATGTTACTTCGTCAACAGTATTTAACAAAAAAAGCCTAGAGATGAGAATAGTACTGATTCTTCATGTATTTGTGCTGATCACCAAAAAACTGAAGGGATTCTAAAGTTTCTTTAAGAGAAAAAGTTAAGCAACAAGGGATGCTATTCACAGATTGCCTATTTCAACTGTTATTCCTTCCTTCTACTTCTTGCCCCAACTCCAACAAATCATTAGCTAATGTTCCCAGAAAAGTAATGCTTCCTACAGAGCAATAACAAACAATTAATAATTTGCCATTTAACAAGAAGATTTGGTAAGCTTCTTTCAAACAGCAAGATGTGTTTACCCAGTCATCATCACTGTACCCAGAGGTTTGGGAACAAGTTCTGGGAAAAAATACACTTCAAAATTAAAGACAAGGCTTTTGTCATCTTTGTGAAGCTTTAAGATGATGATTAGCATTTGTCAGTTTGAAATCCTCACTCAGTTACTTTACTCATTTTAGCTTTTGTATGTGATGACGCAAGAAGACCGTACAGAACCAATCACATTCTCTTGATTACAAGAAACCAGCAGGATCTGCTGCACTTGGAAATCTCAGTCAACACAGTTTATAAAGCATTGCTCCATGAACAATGGAATTTAAAGAGTACAGTTTCCTGTGGCTCTCTCCTGTGGATTTCATCATGTTTAATAATGTGGTTAAATTCAAAGACTGTGGCCCTTCCCACACTGGTGGCAATGACTTGGGTTTCTCCTTTCAAGCTGAATAATATTTTTATGTAACTGCATAGAAGTGTATCTTGGAGACAGCTACCTCCAGGGCATGTTCTGTCTCACACTGGACAAAAGATTAAATAATTAGAAGAAAATTAATGATGCATTTGCACACATTTCATGCCATGGAACGAAATTCCCATTACTCAATAGCTTTGTCAAGTTAGATAAATATCAATATAAGTCTTTCTAAAATGTAGTAACACTGAGGAAATGGAACCTGAGGTCATGTTTCTGTTGAAACAAAATAAATACAAGTTGAGGAGGAGGGTGAAAATGAAGAAGTGGTCGAAAAATTCCAAAGCATTCTGCAGTTGCATTTACTACAAACTTTAACTTACAAAATTAAAGGACTGGAACAAAAAAACAATATTTTTTTTATTATTCTTTAAAATGTATGAAATTTACTATATTTTTCTGTTTTATATTTAAAGAAAAAATAAAAATACAAGCCTCCTAACATATGTCACCAATGCTAACATATTACTACAACAAATATAAGTGATTTTCTTGATATTCACAGTTAACACCACTGAAGTTCCATTTTAAAAGTAAAGCTGAATAACAAATGTGACTATGGTTCAATCTGGATCTCCTGTCAATAGGGCACACCATATTTGTTGAAAACATGGTTACTAAATGGTAAATTCTGAAGGTAAATTTCCTCTAACTCCAAAAAGTCAGACTCTTTTTTTTTCCAAGTGCCCTCCCTCCCAGATATTCAAATCAATTGTGACACCACAAAATGAAATAAATATATTTTAATTATATTGTATTGCATTACTGATTTGTTTTAAACCTTTAACTTCTTTGGGAATATATAAAGCACATTGTGTATTATTCCTTAATACTACAGTCAGAGCTCTTGGTACCGTTTTGTTCTCTCTGATAAACGTTGTGTTTACTTATTTAAGTTGGCAAAGATGGATGAATTGTTCCTCATAACAAAAGAAAAATATAAGAAGGAGATTAATGGAAAAATCTTTTGTGCTCAGTGGCAGAAATAATCCAAGTGCAAGCAAGGGCAGCTAGTCGACAGCAATTTTGTCTATTATTTGTGTTATCTCTTGCAGTCAGGAGGATTTTCTTGCCAACCAAAACTTAAACTACTTAATTTCGACACAAACATTTTCATAGGTGCCACCAACCATTCCCACTTAATAAATAAATAAACATGCAGCATAAACCTATGGATACGTTTGGTTTAATTCTTTGCATTTCACTTACACAATGTATGTTTACTGTACGCTATGTTTTACATTGAAAGAACTAGCAGATCATGGAGTCAGGTATTTAATACTTCCAACAGCTGTAATTACTTCAAACAATATTTGATTAACTGGCAAAAAGGAGATAAAACATAAACAACCATTGCAAGACACCGCTTAGGGGGCAAAGGACTAACAACTTGCTTTCTTATAACTAATTTGTATTTCTTTTTAAAAAAAAAGAAAAACTAACACCAAACAACAAGAAATTTAATGTGCTATTTTATCTCTAAAAAGGAATAGAAGTACATCCTAAAAAATACAAAGGTATTTCAATTCATAAATGTTTTTCTACTTAGTCTAAATCCAAGGATGAAAAGGTACGAAATCAAAGATAAAAAATTCAACAACTGTTCTGCAGTTTCTGTTCACAAATTGTTCCTGTTATTGCAAACCTAGAAGTAAGAAATTCTTCACAGTACTGAGGTTTCACGTGCAATTAGAAACAGTATAGAAGAAAAATAGGGAGGGATGCATAGAGAAAAGCAAATCAATCCTCTGTGTACTTGAAAAGATTTTACTTTTCAGACATTTTCTGTCCCCAGATCACATAAACAGATTTTGAAAAAAATGCAGCATAGCACAGAATTAAAAAATATTTATCTCAGTTTAGCAAAACTGCCTTCTGTTTTTTGGCTTCTATATAGATTCTCAGTCATTTAGAAGAGATTACAATCTGTCTGAAGTGTACAGAAGTTTCACGCTTGCAATAATGATAAATACAGCCATCCCAGGTAATCATATGCTCCTGGTCACAAGCATTCATGTAACAGGAGAGACATTCTCATTTATTTAAAACCACTACTGCTATACAAAGGCCATCTCTGAATATCTAAAAAACAATACAGTATTTTAGAGACCATATAGGACAGTGAGATTCCAGAAATACTGCAAAATACAGAAGATGTAGAACTATCTTCTTTTATACGTAGCATAGTACAGCCTTTAGTGAATATAAATGGAGAAAAACCTGCCAGCCTGGGCTCTCCTTAGTGTACTACTATGCAGGAAAATCAACGAAGAGATCTTACTTTGGTTATGTAACATTACATATTTGAGTCATTTTGATCAATTTCCCCAACAAGCCTTTCATTTCTGACCAATATTTTTCTAATTCTAAGTGAAACTACATATGTCTACTGCTAACAGTCGACAGGAGTACCTTCTATATATATAGAAGGTACTATATATATATATATATATATATATATATATATCTCCTGTCTTCTGCAGACAGTTGGATGCAGACGTCATCGTGAAAGAGTTCACAGTGGTCACTGCACATACATCACTCTGCAAACACTTTTAACACTCCTGTCATCTCAGTTTAAATGGAACTTAAGACAACTAATAATTAAGAATTTAACCAAGATGGTGTTCAACCACAGAGGGAAAAAACTAGCAGAAAATTTACTTTCAATATATCATTTCAAGGATGTATTTGAATTCATCAGACTGCAGAATTTTCCTCGAATTTGGCAAGGAAAAAAGCACTTTTAAAAATACAAAATACATATGCCTACGTATTTCTTGAAAAAAATCCATTTGAAACAGACTTTGTAAGACAAAAGTAAAACCTGGCATAGAAACGGAGACACAATCCTATGGGCTTATACACAGTCAGTAAGGAAAATAAAAACAACATGAAACTAAGCAACAAGTTCAAAGCCTTACCAATTACAAAGAACAACATCTTTTTCTTTTTCAGAAGAAAAAGGGTAAAAATATCTAAAGAAATTTCATAAAATAATTAGAACACTTTCTGAACTCTTCAAAAGTGATAACGAGTTGGGTTTGGTTTTACTTTTCAGAAAAGCAGGATTCAGGAATAGTACAACAGACTGCATATTGATCATTCAGATAAAGCTAAAAAACCCCAACACAGTGGTAAAAAACCACAAAAGCAAAAAGCCTATGTCATGCTAGGAAATACGTCAGAACCTTTGACAATTGAAGGAGTACAAAACCTTTACAAAGTTTTAATACAATTATGTGTCTTATTATGATCACTTATGGAATCTTTTTATTTTTATTTAAGAGGGGAAAAAACACAGAAAAGCAAAATGTATTTATCTTTAAAAGACAACATTGAAGATTATAAACTGAAATACATATAACCAATAAAACCAACTTTTTACTGACATAACACTACGCTTCATTGTCTATGTACACGTACTAAATCCCAAGATCACAGAAGTCCCCCCTAGCAATCCATAATACCATTTTACAAGAAGCAATTCACTTATTTCACAAGTCTTGGTAAACTACCATGACTTACGTACTATATAATTACTGACAGTAAGCAAGTTATATAACGCACAGGGATTATTTCTATTATTTTCCTTTAAATGTCTTTCGGTCACACAAAAAAGCCTTCTCTAACCTCTCAATATAAGCACAAAATGTATCCAAAGAAAAATCAATGTTTGCAATGTAAGTGAAAAACACCCCCATTGTTTTAATTTCTGTTCACTGTAAAAATCTAATTCATCTTTGGTAAGAGAAATGAGTTGCCAAGATATATCTCAACCATCATTCCCTACACCTGCTTTCTGAATTATATTCATTACTTGAATAGTTTACTAAATCGTATCAGCTAATGCAGAATGCTTTTGTATTTGAAAGGTACTTTCTTTGAATATTTTAGATTTCTGACAAATACAGGGAAGACTCATGATATCATGAGTGAAGAGTCATGATTCAGGAGGAATGCCATCAGACTAACAGACTGTGATTTATGCCATCTTATTTCAGATTACTTACTTTTAGACATCTAACCATCGCAGTGCAATTTATTTGACCTTTCTTCGAAGGAGAGGAACTGCTTTCCAAGCACTCTTTTTTTAATGACTGAGTGTGGAGGAAGTTCTAGGAATCACCTTTTAGATGACATAGATAGGAAAGAGAATTCCACCAACACTGTCCAATATTTGTTCCAGATACATTAATTTCAGTAACTTACCCTCTACAGTTAGAGTACCCATTTTGGATTCCAAGAAATCAAACAGTGTGCTTGGTGCAGATGGTCTGGCATTTCCTAGCTCTTCTTCATCTTCAGGTCTTATTCGGCCTCGGCCCTTCCCTTTACCTGTAAGCATCAAAAGTTTTTTGTGAATGGGTAATAAATAAATAAAAAAGTATAAACTTTTTCATTTGATTTACAAAATGTTTGTATCTTCTGTCTTTAAAAAATTCTGTCATGGACAAAATAAATAGAACAAGGGAGAACATTTTTAAAATAAAAGCGATTTACATTATATGTTAAGAAGAAATTCTTTAATGTGAGGGTGATGAGGCTCTGGAACAGGCTGTCTATAGAAGCTGTGGATGCCCCACTCCTGGAAGTGTTCAAGGCCAGGCTGACGGGGTCCTGGGTGACCTAATCTAGTGGGCGGCATCCCTGCCCGCAGGGGGGAAGGTGGAACAACATGATCTTTAAGGTCCCTTCCAACCCATGTCTTTCTGTGATTTTAGGATACACATATTTCCCATTTAAGGATATTCCAATCTGTGACCTCCAATTCAAAAATTTTGACAAGAATATAAGGCACAGAGGTGTTTCTTAGGTATTTGCTTTCAGGTTTGCAATGCATTCTAACTTTAAGAAAAAAAACATGCAGATATGACTTTCTATAACTACATTAGTAATCCAACATACACAAAGTCCTTTGCTTGTAAACACTGTTTTAAAGCACCTGTTTTCAAGTTTTACCTCTAGGTGGTGGTCCCTGAATGGGTTTCTGTTTACTGTTGTTCAGAAGAAAATTTAATGCTGCCTCTAGGCTGTTACTGTTATCCATAAGTGCCTGCCTTGCTGCTTCTTTGCTGAAACCCATTTCTGTTATGTGTTTTAGAGCTTTTTCATCAACCTGAAATAAAAGGTACACACACAACTAATAAATACAACAAAGATTCTATAAACCCACCAGACTTTACATTATTTTTTCTTTAATTTTTACTTGAAACACTATTTCTTATTTAATTGATGATAAATATTTCAGTTTTGTATAAAATCTTCACATACAATCTCTCTTAGGTCCAACCAACCAGCTAAAAAAGGTTTGGGGTTTTTTAATATTATTATTATGATTTTTAATTCATTAGTTTTCAGTTCTACTATTATGTGCTGTCAAGCACAAATTCTCCTAGTCTAGATGAAAACTAAAAAGAATATCTCAAAATAATACTGGTATCAAAACGAGCTGTTTGGTCCTGTTTGAACCCTTTCACAACTTTTACAGACAATACAAAACCCAGTTACACATTTCTTAAAACATGGAGAAAATAATTGGCTAAAGGTTTTATAGAAGAAAACAAAGAAGCACAAACAATTCATTTCTAAAGAAATGCAGGCTTTGTTATTCTAAACTGTATAGAGCACAATGACAAAAAGGCAAAGCAGGAATCACAAAGCGTCAAGTATAGAAAATAGCCTGACATCTGCTTTAAAGCACTCTAGTGAAAACTGCCTCTTCCAGTACAGACAGACTTACATGCAACAAAACCAAAATGGGACTAGGCTCTCTGTTCTTCCTTATCCCATACCCAACCAAAATGACACCAGTTACCCATCTACTGGAACAGCTGCAACCAAATACATTCTTAACTGGAATCCATGAATATAACACTGTGTCTGCAAGTTCCAAAATAGGCATATTATGACCCTTCAGAAAAACAACTTCCAAACCTAGTGGAATCTAACCTTTAGATACACATTTAAAGTTTCCTGGATAACTGTTTTACTCTCAAATCACACTGAAACTCCTATCTTGGTAAGGTACAAAAACACCTTAAGTTTTCTAAATAGACTTCAAAATTATTGAAAGTCATTATTCTTGAGGTATTTTGATTTTATTTTTGTTATATTTGGGTTTTGGGTTTGAGTAGTGAGCATTTAAGGTTCCATTTAAGTCTTCCACCTTACCAATTCTCGGTAGACACCTTCATTCTTCCCCTCAGGTTTTGCTATCTTCTCTTTCTGGAACAGTTCCCTGTTTCGATTCCCTCCAGCACTCACACTGAGATTACTTCTGCTACTACCACCGCCTCCTCCGAACGTCTTGGTCTTCAGATAAGCACAAAAACAAAATTTCAGCAAACAGAACTTAAAAATAAGCCTCAATATTAGCTAGTAGAAAAAGTGCAGCAAATTTGTTGCAGTGATATTTTTTATGATTATGCTTTGCATCAACAAATAAAGCACTAATTTACACACACACAAAAAGATTAATTTATTAGGTCTTTCTTTCTCTGTGCCCAAAGGAGGCTGTTAAAAGAGTATATAATTCTAGTTTTTATTACTTACAAAGTAGATTTCAAAAATAAAGTAAAAGGAAAACCAAAGGAGGACAAAAACCTGACACACTAGAACTAAACTTCCTAGCTATTCTTTCAGACTGAGTGCAGGGAATCACCGGTTTTTGAGAATTGAAAAAACAGATCAAAACTGATAACCTGCATTAATTACTTAAATCTTATTAGCTAAATTGTAAACCCCACATTTTTTAGTAGTGGTATCAAAACCATATCTTCAATAAAACATTATGATACATTTATTGGCATTATTAAAAGAACATAGCCATCAATCCAAAATGACTCTCTGATTCTTTGTAAAGATACAGGAGTAGAATTATAAGCAGGCAAATATCAGAAAGCATTTGTCATTTAATACTTAAAATAACAAGAAAAGATCAATCACGGTAAGTAAAACGCTGTAGCACATGCATTCTAACCTCCTTGCTCTTTGCTACTTCTGCAATAGCAGCTGTTCTCTGCTTTTCAAATTCATCATTGTCCACAACAGTTTTTACAGCATTTGTCATTTGCAGAGTCTTTCTGCGATCAAGGTCTCTGCTATCCACTTGCACATGAGATGCACATTTCTGAAAATGCAAAAGAATTTTTTAATTAACTCTTCTGCCTACTGTCATTTAAAAAAGATCAAAGTATTATTGCATTAGATTAGCACAACTTAAAGAACATGATCACCAAAATGTACACCCAGGACATCTAGATCTGTTTTTCCTAAAAGCATACTCCTCTGGTCCACTAGAAAGGCCAAAAAAAGACTTTTACATTTTAAGCTTAGTTCACAACATGGTTGGTATGATTCCTGGAAGTACCTCTGGCATTTAAGAAGGGACTACCTTAGGGCCTACGTGATCTGACTGGCACAATCAAAGGCTCCACATATGAAATAAAATTAAGTTTGAAATTGGGAGGAAAAATGTCAAATAGAAACTGGTGCCACAAAGTGACAGGATTAACACAATTTTTTTTTTTTAAGTAGGCACATTTTTTATATCCAAGTCATCATGATCTAAGGTGTTTTGATAGCCTTTATCTAACTGGAACCAGGTACCCTAGATATCATAATACAGGTTTCTTTCATGAAGTGACAAAGAGAAGTACACTATACCTGCCCAAAAGGTACAAAAGGAGGAGGACCGCCTTCTGTTCCAATGTTACTCCTATTGTGTTTCGCCAAACTCTGTAAAAGAACACTGATGATTAATAAATTGCAAACAGAAAAGAGATGATACGTTAAATGTCTACTTCAGAAAGTATAGGAAATTTGCAAGATGGACATTTTAAGCAGAAAAAAATAATGATATTCTTAAAATCCTGGGGTAATTAAGAAGAAGGTTAGATGACGGGCAGAGAAAAGAAGAAAATTATGGAATTCTGCATAATCATTACGGCAACATATAGAGCAAATATAGAAAATTCAGTTATATACCAAAACCTACACTAGCAGAACAAAGCAGCACACAAATAGGCAGCAGACGTTTCTTTACATAGTGCCCAGTAAACCTGCTGTCACTAGAGATTGTAAAGACACACAGATTCAGCATATTTAAAAAAGGCTTGGACCAGTTCAGTCTAAAGAAGGTAAGGTTCACAGGCATCTTATCAATTTACACAAACAACTGAAGGGAGAATGTAAAGAGAATGGAGCCAGGCCCTTTTCAGTGGTGCCCAGTGAGACAAAAAGACAATGGGCAGAAACTGAAACACAGAGGGTCCCTCTGAACATCAGAAACCACTATTTTTACTGAGGGTGACTGGGCACTAGCACAGGTTGGCACAGGTTGCCCAGGGAGGTTGTGGAGTCCCCATCCTTGGAAATACTCAAAAGTTGCCAGGACACTGTTCTGGACAACTGGCTCTAGATGGCCCTGATGGAACCAGATGATCTCCAGGCTCAACCATTCTGTGAAATTCATGATCCCATGCATAAGCAAACACAGAAAAGATGAGTCAGAATTGTATCCCCTGATAAAACATAATAGAGAAATTCTGGATGCTAAGGCTTCATAAGAGCTCAGGCTGTGCTCTCTCCCTAAAAAACATCTTTTTGCCACTGCTGGAAACAAAATACTGTGCTACCAGGAAATTTCCCCAATAACCTTATAAAAAGTATGGTATATAGGCTAAATTGATTAGGAGGTCTTTGGATCACAAAGACCATAACAGTAAGCATAACAATTACTGATACACAGCATTGACAGAACAAGTGCTCTAAACCCTTCGGTTTATCGATGACCTAGGCCTGAAAACATAGCATTCTCCAATAATACAATTACTTGTTAACAACAACAGCCAAAAGATGGATTTGTAAAACATTGCATTAAACTATCTGTTCATAAGTTAATAAAGTTTTTCTCATTCTCTACAAATTACAAAAACAGCAATAACCTGGAAGAGAAAGAAATTCACTGTAACTGACATTTGGTTATGTGTTAATTATTGTGTATTACACAGAAATATTTGGTTTCAGAAGTGGAAGAAGGGAAGAACAGGTCTTTAATGCTGTTAAAATGCTCCAAAATTGCACGTCATATAATGCATCTGTTTTATCATCTTCATTTTATATTATCTTTTTTCCCCCACTGGACAGTCATGCATGATTACATACATCATTTACTACTCCCGACTGGCAGAGACAGTATTATTTACTTAAGACTATATATGACATTTACCTATATACTTATTACACTTATGTAAAATTGATTTAAATACATCATGTGAGAACCGTAGTACAAACACGAACATGCTTTAAGCCACTATATTATCAGAAAATTTTTTAAACTAAGTAATGGATCAATTTAGCTAATACATACCGAAATTAAAACTTTTGGTCCACTCCTTTCAAGTTAACTACTTTTATTGAGGAGCCAAAGACCGTTTTCTAAATCATTTATGGTTATTAAGTCCTTTCAAGGTTGAAAAAAAATAATAATCCTTTTCTTCATGCCTTGGAGCAAAAAAACACTGATAAAGTATTTGATAAATTATTCAAAACAAAGCACTTAGTGCAGAAATCATAAAATTTTTCTGCTTTAGATTTGATCAGTTCCTTTAAAGTGCTGCCTTAGAATTATGAGCTAACCAAAGGATGATCACTGTAGCATGCTCATACCTTTCTGTATCTATTAACTGAAGCAGCACAGTACAACAGTGATTTCATGGCCAAGCTGCTTCACTTCCCCAAGGAAGTCACTCTAGGTCCAGTAAATCCTACACTTATTCTGGTTTTTATTTGTTTGTTTGTTTGTTTGTACCTAGAGAAATGCAAGCAGTTTTGGAATGAACTCCCTCGCTGAATCAATTTATAATTAAAAAAATATTAAGTGCTAGTCTGAGAACTAAAGCATCAGATCACAGTTAACTCCTCATGTCCTACAATCAGGAAGAACATGCTGAAATTTAAGATTAATTTTTTTCTTTCCCGTAGAAGAAAATGACTGTTCTAATCTACTGCTCAAACATGCAATTGAGCAAATAGCAAAAAAGTACTTAAAATTGACTGCCTATTTACTACATTTAGCTACATGGATTTTGAATCGTAACAATTTATTGCATAAAGCCATAATGAAAGAATTGTAATGTTCTAATGGTAAACAAGAGCCCTGACACTTTCTTCCCAGGTAGTACTGTCTGCTGAGAAGTGAGAGCAGCTGCTTTGGAAATTGCATTTTGTATTGCATCAAATACAAAGTAACTTGACAACAAGAACAGTATTTTTTTAAATTACAATTAAATATGCTCATAGCACAGCAGTAACTATCATTTACAATAAACTTTGTTACAAATACACTTAGTATGCTTCTTTTATCCCTTTTGCTGTATTTGCATTGTGATATTAAAAACCTATTTCCTAGGGAATCTCTTAAGAAACAAAGGTTTTACAATATGAGACTGAACTAGATATTATGTTCTACTGTACCCTCACACTTCTTTCTAGTATGAATTTTGAAGTATACATAAAACTACTCCTTTTTCCCATAAGGCAACCTCAATATTTAGCCTCACCTTCACCAAAACAGAAGACTCATTAAGTAGAGTAGAGAACTTTACTTTTAGATAATTTGTAATTCAACAGATTCTATGTTTTAAAAATATAAGAGCCTATCAAACACTCTCACCAATCATCTCAGCAAAATTTGCTTCAGACTCCACTTACATATTGTCTGATATTTTGATTAATGGAAATACAAAGTACTGTTTTTTCATAAGAAGGGTACCAGCAATATCTCACAGACATTGACCCTTCATGTTTGAAACACCAGTCACCACCAGAACATAAGAAACTCCACAAAGCAACAGTTATTTGGAACTTTATTTTCACCTAAAGGTGTCCATGACACTTTATCTTGCATTTCCAAATAATCTAGAAAAAAAGATCTCACAGTAACAGTCTCATTTCCTCCTTCCTTACTTATATACTGTTACTTAAATACTGATGCTTGAAAAAAATTGAAATTTGCAGACAAGAATTTACCTTATGATAAAATTGAATGCTACAAGGAATAGCAAATTCATTCCTCATTCTGTGTGATAATACTGCATTCATTCTGCATATGCTATATTTGTTGTGTGTGTCTCTCATTACTAAAACTTGATTCCTCCTGAAAGCGATTTGAATGGTCTGAATGGAACAAAACAGTAATGAAATGTAACAACTAGAAGCTGACAGGCAGGTGCAAGGGTAATAACTTAAACTGGTTAAACAACTTTAATTCTAAAGTTTCAGAATATTATTTGGCTTACTAGCACTAACTTTACCCCTTATTTCATCATCTACACGAGAAGCCAAACTAACATATCTCAGACATTCTAGTAGCAAGAAAATAAAAAACTGGCTTCAAAATCAAAAAACTGGCTTCAAAACAAGTCATTTTAAATAGTCCCACAAATAAAAGTTTTCTGTCTTTTTATGCTAACACAATTCAGCATTTTATTTATGCTTCAGCAGCACGATTAGACAAGGAGTGGCAATGTCCTTTGTCACCTCTCAGGTATTTTAGCAATCCTGCTTATTTGTCCACTGTTCTCTCCTGCAAAGCTTTCTGAACAGGAGAGAAATATTGAATTCATGGGGAAATGGTTATCATGTAGCATCTGGCTTCTACAGACTTATTTGAGCCCTATGTGTCTAGCTGTCAGTCTGGATATAAAACTGGAACTACAATTTCCAGTGGTCATGGTTCACCTGTCCAAATTGATTTGTTGTCACCTAGAGCTTTTGACATTGGCCACATTCATGTGCTGTGAGCTGGTCAACAAGAAAAAGAAAATGATACTCGGGCAAACTCCAAGATGGAACGAGAGAGTTGAGGGGATAGCAACAGGCAATAGTTAACTTTCTGTATCTTACCAGAGCAAATGAGTGACAGCTACCACTCAGTTAAACATACCCCATAAAGCCAACAGAACCGGCTCACAACAAGTGCTAAAAGGTGTAGCCAGCAGCACACCAATGGTTATTAAATGGTTTGCTTTCTTGCAAACAAAACATGTTCCAAATTATTTCTTGATATTTATTTCAAAAACAAAATAATAATTATGAAGTAAGAATTATTTGTTGAAGTCCAGATAGAAGAAATATGAAAACAGACTGTTAATCACCAAGAAAGCCAACCAATTCTATTGACCCTTGTCTTACAAATTAGATGGCATTCTTAAGAACATATTAGCTCTATGTGTCTCCCTTCTGTCTCCATCAATATTAAAACTCACAAGACTTTATGTTAAATAAGAAAAAAATTATAAACTGGGATATTTCTGCTGTTGGTCTCAGAACTTCTTTTAAAACCAGGAATAGCTTTTAAAAAAAAAAAAAAACAAAACCAACAACAAAAACCAACCAACCAAACTATTTTCCACTATAAAAGCACAAAGAAGATGCCAAATAGAATCTATGACAATGGACACTGTGTAACTCAAACATTCAAATAAGTTTTGGCTCAGTTTGATGAAATCTAAGAAGTGCAACCAAACGCCAAAGAAGGCTACTTACAACAAAAACAACTGAGTTCCACTTAACATTAGCAACAACAAAAAAAATGCTTTATACAGAAATGACCATCATGTTCATAAGCAGCTACTCCATTTCACCCATCAGAGATGTGGATGCAAAAATGCAGAGATGAGTGTGGTAGCAGTAGCGATAACTGATCTGGCAAGTATTTGGGACCAAGGGTAGTAGGGTCACAACTTCCTGCCCTAAGAACTTCCACCCATTTGTGAGAAAATGTATGAAAAAGTATTCCTGCAGCCGCTTTTGTTCTATTGGGAGTAAAGGATTTATGGCTTGTTGAAAGAATTTAAAACTTCCAATTTGTCTTTGTAACCACAAATTTATCTAAAGTACTGATGAAATCTGCAATACAGAGTTCGTATTAAAGGTTACCAACTTCAGTGCTTTCTGTACACTTATTCCACTATTTTTACCTCAAAAATACACAGTCTGAAGACGGTAATTGTAAAAGGTAGCATTCTATAATATTTTGGAACCAAACACTTTGTTTAGGAAAGCAATCAGCCATGACTGTACCAAAATAAATTTAATATATTTGATTAACAATTTCAATCCCTGCAGAATACAGAAAGGAATCAGTTCCCATGCAAAGATTGCTTTTAATTTCTTAATTTGCAACATTATACATAAGACCTACTTACACATATCTGTCTGCAGCCCTATAACTATTTCGACAGTACACTCCTAAAAGCTTATCATAAAAAAGTTCACAGTCAACACATTAAGCTTGATGTCATGAAATGTAATATGCATTCTGTAAAACAAGTATTTGCAGTGGTGTTACCTCACCCTTTGTAATTCCCACTTTTCTATAAGATGCTCCACTTCGCCTCCAAGAACTGCTGTGTTACTGTCATTCAGTAGCAAGAACCCATTTCTCACTTCAACAATTCCTGAAAGCTTAATTTTTGTTCCAGGTGGAGTGTTCAGGCTAGAGGTAGAAACAAAGCCAAATATTTCAAATACATTTATTAATATTCTGCCACAAAGAAACATGTAAAAATACTTCTATTATACTTCCAACATTTCATATGCCATAACAAAAAATTAGCATCAAAAACCTTTGCAATAATTCCTTGAGTATACACAGTACTTTTCAATAGCTGTATTGGAACACTTCCAACTCATTACACAAAAACGCTATACTGCAAATTAGACTCTAACAGAGATGAATGTTTGCAAATTGTCTGCTTGGTTAAAACCCAATTTCACAATACCAAACTAAGGATGTGATTTGTTTAGACTAAGAGAAGATAGTCTTAGACAACTGGCTTTAAGATAAGTTCCTCATCCTAGTATGTATTTATAGTTAATAGAGGATCTCCAGATGGTTAATCATCTCATTTTTTTTTAGACATTTAACTTAGGAGAAAACAAAGAGCGGTTAGAAAGGAAGCTTTCTATACGTTGCCAACAGCCAGGACTGTACTAGAATAAAAATAAAAAGCATGCAACTCATAGTGTTTCTTCTCTCATTACTTTGTAATTTAAAAACATTATGAATACTTTCTGTCATCAGTTCCCACAAGGAGGTACCTTATCTTCTCATGTGAATCTACCCTAAGAAAAGCAACACCAGAAGTGTAAAAGAATCATGCATCTCCAATCCATAACAGGAAGACGTGACAAGCAGAACAATCTAAAGACTGGTCTTTCTTATGAGAAATAGGACACAGCCATTTATAACTTTTCAACTGAGAGGCAATAATATCTTTAAAATATGCTGAAGCTACTGTTGCAATCACAGGCCCATACTACATGGTGAGGCACACTCACAGTGCAGTCAGCCAATTACAGCACCAGTGGCATTTAACCTTAGCAATGTTAGTAGGTTTTCTGTATTGTGCAGATAAAAGCAAAGAGAATGAGATCAAACAAACAAACATGCAAGAAATACAGAAAAAAAATTAAAATTATGCATGGGGAGAGGGGTAAAAGAAAACCATAGTCATTAAAAACTTACAATTTAAAATAAAAATATGATTTTTATTTATTAATTTAAAGAAACACTATGTACTGAAACAGTACATTATTCCAGGATAACGGTCCCGTTTCAAACCTGAAACAACTACATGTAACACAAATTGAATTTTCATATGTTACACAAAAAGAAGAGCTCACAACATTCCTAGAGTGATGAGTTTGCTAACATTTTTCAAATTTTATCAAAAAGCTTCCAAATGATGTCTTGTACTGTGTGTTCAATTAAATATTTTGTGATCTAGAACCTACTTACACAAGTCTGTTTGCCTTCCTTTACTGCTCTCTTTATATTCGCATTGGAATATGATATTTCAAGTTCTGCTGGCTCAAGCTAAAATTAAAATATCATTAAATGTTCTGACAGCACCACTCTAAACTGCAAGCTGGCTCCTGCTCAGAAGGAGCAGTTTAACAGTAAGAGATGACATTCAAAAATTAAGTGTGTATACATATATATATATACATATATAAAACTGTTGCAGCTAGCAGAAAAAGACAGAGGAAGATTATTGTTTTTAATCAAAGTAATCTGAACTAGAAAAGTGCAGAGCACACCATGACTCTAGAGACTAAACACTAGAGATCATTTTTAGCATCTTCATAACCGAACACACAAAAAATCCCCATGTTCCACAGTAATTTAGCTCTCTTACCCTTCACTTTTAACTGAAGTAATATTCAAGTTAAAGGCCTGCCCACAGTTAAGGAGCATTAGTTGCATTAGCTTAGGTGTGTCAGGCCTGTGACACTCCTGCTACAAAGGTCAGACAAAAGATGTGCTACTATTAAAAACTGGGAACTTGGCTCAAGTTTACATACACCCAAAATGCTGTGTGCCGTGAAACTACAACTCAGTAGATGGCTGCAAAAATCCCCTTTCTTCCACTATGTACTTCAGCATAAACGGTACTGTAAATTACATTCAGATCTACCTTGGCATGCTGAATTTAAGTTTCTCCTTTATATTCAAAATCCAAGAAGGAAGTTTTGTCAAGTGATTCTTTTCATATATTATTAAGGACACTTCCATTACTTTAAGGACATTTAAGTATTGAGCAAAACTTGGACAAGAAAGTTGTTCACCTTATTTTTGACATGCTACTGTATTCTATAGCTGTGCAGCTTGTGTGTCCATCCGTCATCTGTAAACGTAACATTCTGGGAGCAGCCTGAGATTCTTCGTTATCCTTTGGTGCGGCAACATTGCGAATTTTCTGTATTTGCAGAACACATGGCCCTTCTAGCTAGATATGTGAAACAGAGAAGACAAGACTGTTAACACTGTTAAGCAAACACTGTAATATCTAGACACACTAACAGATGCCCCCAGGCAAAGAAAAGTGTAATTTTATCAGGCAGTCATGTTCAATTTCTATCACTCATGTACTGCATGTTCTAAAGCATGATAAAAATGGCTTTTTCAGAGAACAGTTGTCATGTTTCATACATCTCTGAAATATCAATGATGAAAAAAAAAGTGAATGAAAACAGTTGAAGAGGCAAACAAACAAAAACACAAATACTGTCACTTCTAACACAGTATGGAGTCCAGATAATATTTCACATGCTGTACCCACAGGGTCTCACTGATAATGTCTTCTGAAGAAAGAAAAAACAGCTTTAAAGACTATTGGTTTGGATCAAGAGTAAATTTTGAGTACAACTGCTTTGTAAACACTAACTACAAACACACCTTCTTCAAACAGTGGCAATCAAAATATACTAACTTCAGGGGACATCACTTATCTGTCAGTTGTAACAACAAAAAAAATCAACCAACCACAAACACAAAACACCAAAATAAAACAAAAGAAACCCATCCAAAAAACCACAAACCAACTAACCCAACCACTATCGCATTTCAGCTATAGTTGAGGCATTTTGATTTCTCTGAAAAATAAAAAGTAATTGTCTGTTGCTGCTCAACTGATCTCTAGCTCCTAAGAGCAGAAAAGATGAAAAAGTGAACACTTCATTAGGTTCCAGCATTGGAGAAACAGAATAGGTAGCCCAGAAGAACACAAAGCAAGAGTAGAAACCAGGAGGTAAATAGAAAGAAAAGAGAAATTAATAAATAAAAGAATAGAAGCCAAGTAGCTTTACTGTGATGACAACAGAAGGCCTGATGTAGCAATCACTCTCGCTGGAAGGAGGTTTATTAAACACAGATCATTTTTAACTCGAACAACAAACCTTATCAGCATTCTGGAAAAAAAAAAAAAGGAAAGAAAAAAGGCTGTAGGAAACCAAAATCCACAATCAAAAACTAATGAAACAGAAACTGGGAAGCATATAAGTAAACTTAAAAAGAAATTAAATTGCTGGTAACTTATGTTTTTAACTGCTTATCAATAATTTGTCGGTACTCAGAAAGGAACTCCGAGTTCACAAATTAAATCCTTTCCGAATGCTTCTTCTGGAATCAATGTTTCCATTGTAATCTTAGTTCTCAAAAGAAAACCAGTAACACCTTAAATGTAACATAACTTAAATTATATATTATAACTTCATAGTGTTATTTGCAGTTTTCTTCCATTAAAAATACTTAACATATATTTATGGTATATAGTCATCTAGATAGAAAGGGGAGGGTTCAGCTTTTCCAAATCCTATGCAAATGTGGCCATCTTGTGGTTAATGCTGGTAATGCTAACTTTTTTTAAATCCATACAAAACACAGATATTAATAAGTGAATGAAACATTTCTGTGTATTAATGACTGAAGTTGATAACCACCTATAATGGCCAAATACCCATGTTGTTTCATACTAGGACTCTATGCCAACTTTTATGCAACTATTTGCCTGTTATAATAATACTTCAGAATAAACTTATTTTCTATGCAAGATGGAAATAACATATATTCTCAAGATATAGATAACATCGATCTTAGTCTTCGATGAGAGGAACAATAGTATCACATAACTTCTATTGTCTCCTGAAGCATTTCTGAATCACAGATTACTACTTTCTACTGAGAGATTATATTAAGTTGTTCCTGCCCCATAAATATTCTTCTTTATAAACACATAGCTCTGTAACAAAGCATTTGCATACATTGAAAGCTAAATAGCAGCACTGTTTAAGTCGTCAGATTTGCTTTATGTTACTCAAAAAAAAGGAAACACTACAGTTAAGAAAGTAAGGATTCAGTACAGTATCTAATAGCCTGAGCTGAAATTTATAAATAAGAGTTCTTCTCAAATACAGGTTTTTTCTGTGCAATCATTACTTCTTTTCAAAACCTGAAGGATTATCACCCTCCAGCAAATGGTTTGCAAGTGTCTGGTTCGGCGTTTCTTTAGAAAAATTTTCTAAGATCTATGATCAAAATAAACACAGTTGATCAACATAAGACTAAATTTTACTAGAAGTTCACGTTAAAAATCCTTGATCTTTAACAATACTGACAGAAGTATGTAAATCGCTACAATTTAACAAACAACATTTGTTTAAAAAGATTGTCTTTAATAAAGACAATTAAGGGCCATTTTTTATTTTCTGGGATGTTCTTTTCTACAAAATATAGATGCATTTGTGTGTGTACAGGTGCAAAAGGTTTTTTTCC
The DNA here is from genome assembly GCF_009829145.1 of Chiroxiphia lanceolata. NCBI lineage: Eukaryota > Metazoa > Chordata > Aves > Passeriformes > Pipridae > Chiroxiphia > Chiroxiphia lanceolata. The sequence continues at coordinate 64,244,312 of NC_045638.1, read as the reverse complement.
ATAAAAGAGTAGCTCTTATTTCACAGGTATTTTAAAGCACTAACCACCAGAGTTTTCCCTCATTTTTGTGCAGAGGTTTTGTATTTAAAGGAAACAAATGGCACAGTTGCACCTTGCCCAGTTTAAGCTGAGAACTATGAAAAACTCAAGTGGTGATCTGAGCAGCTTAAACTAGAAGAAAACATTTTAAAGCACGTAAGTAGATTCTCACATGTAACCTCTATCAAAGCTCTGAGGAAATTACTCACACTTCAATCTTTAACTGACCACTTGAACTATGTAACAACAATAGAAACTGAGAAAACATTCTTTTTAAAGGAAATGGACAAATTATTAGGTGCATTCTCAAGTGATGGACGAAAACTTGACAACTACCTCTAAAGAAATCTAATCATAATAAACAAAACTCTGAAAAAGCAGTACTATTAAGGTCATTTTGAATTTTTGAACTGAAATCGTATTTCAACAGTAACACTAAATAAGGCAAGCATTACCACATATATAACCTTAATACCATGGAGAATTACATTTAACCAAATACATTTGGACTTTGGGAATATTACATAATTAAGCAACTGGGAAATGAACAGTGCAAGACCAAATGACATTTAAAGCAATTATTTTGCTTGTTTTCTGTATTTCAAATAAAGGATACTGAAGAGGACAAAAAAAATTAGAATCATAGCTATAAAAACCACTAAATCAAATTCATTTAGGTCGTAAAAAATTCTTCAAGCACTTAAGTATCTTCAAGAACATGTTATCCAGAAACCTAAACAGGTAAACAATCAGTTTCATAAAACATCATCTTGGTTTATTTTTTTCAAGTAATACCTGAAAAGAACATAGCTCCACATTATAAGAAATGAAGTTAATAACACTTCTCCCATAAACTTAGTTTACTAAGTGATACGCTACACGCACAAACTGCTGCCTAGCTAAAAACTATGATCCTGCAACAGACCATCTCTCAAGTGTGCTTTTCATACATGGCAATAATGTTCCTGCTGTTGTTCTTGTAGAAATCTGTGCTTATGGCACTTACTATTCCATTTAGACAATAGCGTTGACAGAAAAAACAAATGCAAACAGCCTCTCTCATCAGTCTTGCTTTCTTAAAACAAATCCACCTTAACTTATGACTATTTGAATTTCAACAGTAAAGAAACAGGTTTCCCCAGAATTTTCACATCAGTGACACAGACTGTCAATATTTGGAAGTTAGGGATAATGAACTGAAGTGAGAACTACTGCTTGATTTAAAATAAAATTACTTCATTTATTGACTCTCTATATTGCATGTAAGGAACAAAACAGGAAGGGTATACGGAAGGGGACAAAGTTAATTTCTATCTAAACACACAACGTACATTAAAAATCTAGGACACCCAAGTTTCAAGTATAATACTCTAACACAAACTGTTACACCATCTAACACAGTTTATCCTCATAACTTACAGGATACACAGTCATAGCAAAATTACATAAAGCATATACCTATAATCACGTATGTCAGTATGCCAAGTAATACAGCATGAACATTTATCACTGTGCATCATAATCAAACAGCTACTTTGCTTTTTTCCTGACCTGCTTTGTTGCCCTCGTAGAATAATGGAGGGGGGAAAATGAACTTCTAATACCACGTCAAAACCAAAGAGGCTAAATGACTTGTCAGTGATAAATGAAGGTGCTAGGATTGGTCACATTCTTATTTAAACATTTCAAAGGTGTGAAATAAAAAAGAAAGCACCCTCTTTTTATGAAGTTTATGTTCATATATACATATGAACATTATATACTATATAATACTATATAATAGATATAATATACTAAAATACCGGGTTCTTTGTATGTGAAATAATGACAAAACCAGACTAATGCACCATAGAAGGTTGTCATCACACAGAAATCACAGACCACAGAAAAGTGAAGTAAAAATATTGTCTACCTTTTCCACCTTTCCACCATTGATGTCACTGGGTAGGAATTTCTTGCCAATCGTTCTTAAATCTGTCTGAAATTAATACAGAAGACAAGAGAATATTAACCTAAAATATCCCATTTCCAAAAAAATCATTGTAAAATAAGAAAAAGAAGGGTACATTTTCCATAATGACAAATATTCATTACAAAAATCCATTCCTTTAACCCTGTATGATGAAAAAAAAAATTCAACAACTCAGAGTTTACAAAAGAAATCATTTTGCTTTTTAAACTGTATTGTTTTAAGTACATTTTCAATGTTGATTAAAACGCTTCAAACAGGTGAAATGAAATAACTAAACATAACTATGATTAAACATAACTATGAGGTTTAATAGAGGTAAACAACTTTCTTTACTCTCCACCAGAAAAGTATTTTTAGTTTGTGACTTTTTACATGCACAAATCCTTCATAAAAGGTTGAGATGATTTTTGCAACTACACTTGGGAGTAAAAGTTTATGTATTGTCATTAGATGTTTTTTAACTTAAATGTCTAATTATTTCTTTTGGAAGTGAGATAGACAGCTACATGACATTACTCTGCAACTGTGCAATGTGGCCATTGACAACATTAACCAAAAGAACTCACACGATCAAAAGAAAAAATCTCTGCCCTTTCCTCACCTAACACTGTTTGGACAAGCACATCATTCAGGGTGATGTGAGCTAAAAGGGGCAACATGTGAAAATAGGAAATAGAATAAAAATTAATGAAACTTCACAAATTACCTTTTTAGTGCACTGACATATGCTAAGAAAAAAATATAAGGCACAACAATGCAAGCTACAACACCTGTGTTTTTTAAACTCCAGTGCTTGAAATAAGTTTGTTGTTTTAAATAGAACATGCTGATGCAGACTGCAGTAGTGAAGCTGAAGAGCCTCCTTACTTATTTTGATCGAAAACAACACTTCTAAAAGAAGATGGGCTAAATGTAATTACTAAAAGGACTTGGACACTAACTTGCCATTAATATATGTCAATGGACTACAGTTCTGACATCCTGATCTAGAACTGAGCAGGGTTAATATATGAAACATTGTAGACAATTGGTTTATGCTGGTTTTCAGTGAGAAACACTCTACAAATAAAAAATTATTGTAGGAATGCTCTTTTAGTGTATTTACTGCATATCTACAGAGTGGACAAATGAGCAACACACTTTCTGTTGCACAAGACAGACAGTCTTAAGAAAGCACACTGAGTTTTCAACCTGAGCCCACCTGAGGAAACTGATCTCTCAGTCATGTGTCTCTGAATAGCACACAGGGTCCTATAAACTGTTCCCATGTGTTCTATATCCATATCATAGAATCATCACAGAATAGTTTGGGATGAAAGGAACATTAAAGATCAGCTAGGTTCCAACTTCTTGTGGGCAGGGACACTAGACCAGATTACTAAGAGCCCCATCCAACCCAGCCTTAAATACTTTCAGGGATGGGGCATCCACAACTTCTCTGGGAAACCTGTTCCACTGCCTCACCACCCTCAGAGTAAAGAATTTCTTCCTAATATCTAATCTAAACCTACTTTCAGGTTGAAGACATTCCCCCTTGATCTGTCACTAACTGTCCTTGCAAAAAGTCTCTCTCCATCCTTCTTGTATTTTCCTTTCAGGTACTGGAAGGTCACAACCAGGTGACTCCAAAGCCTTCTCTTTTGCAGGTTGAACATTCTCAGTTCTCTGAAGCTTCTTTCATAGGAGAGGTTTGATCAGCTTAGTGACCCTTCTCTGTACTCGCACCAAGTGGTCAATGTCCTTCCTGTGCTGGAGACCCCAGAGCTGGATGCAGTACTCCAGGTGTGGTCTCATGAGAGTGGGGAAGAGGGGCAGAATCACCTCCCTCAACCTGCTGTCACACTCCTTTTTATGCAGCCTAGGACACAATTGGCTTTCTGGGCCACAAGCACACACTGCTGTCTCATGCTCAGCCTCTCGTCCACAAGCAGCAGAGCTGCTTTTGATCTGTTCATCTGTCAGCTTGTACTGGTGTTGGGGGTTGCCCTGACCCCAGTGCAGCCCCTTGCACTTGGTCTTGTTAAACCTCATGTGATTCATGTAGGCCCACTTCTGGACCTTGTCCAGGTGTCTCTGGATGGCATCCCACTCTTCAGGTGTGTCAACCCCACCACTCTTCTTGGTGTCACCTGCAAATCTGCTGAGGGCACACTCAAACTATGTCATTAATGAAGATGTTAAATAACACTGGCCCCAATATGGACCCCTAAGGGACACCACTTGTCACTGATGTCCATCTGAGTCACTGACCAATACCCTCTGATGTGACTGTCCAATCAATGTCTTATGCATTTAACAGTCCACTCATCAAATCCATCTCTAATTTGCAGAGAAGGATGTTCTGAGTGACTGTGGCAAAGGCTTTACAGAAGTCCAGATAGATGACTTCAGTATCCCTTCCCTTGTTCACTGATGCAATCACTCCCTCACAGAAGGACACTGGGATGGTCAGGCAGGACTTGCCCTTAGTAAAGTCTCCAGAAATGTGCTTTGCAATCAGAGCAGCAGGAAGGGGACACAACAAATAAAAACATTTGAAGTACTGAAGGTACATTTATGTTGATTTCATACTTATTTGACCAATTCATACACACACACAAAAAAAAAAGGTAAAAAAGTTCATATGACTTCTTGATTTCTTCTGCCCAAAACATGGCTCTAGCAGTCAAGGAAGGATTTGTGAATTTGTAAGAAGTCAAATATAAACTCACTGTTATCCTGCCATTAAAGACACACAGCCCCACGTACTCAACAGACAAGTTAATCTTCTGGGCATAAAATCAACCCACTTAATGACAAAAACAGTGATAAAGAATTAAATCGGGCTTTGGAGTGCTTGTGTTAACATTTTTATTATCTATCAAACAAGCCAGAAATAACAAAACAGTCACAAATGATCATGTCAGTACTTGTTCCAGCACATTATTACATGCAGGGTAACACCCAGCAACTTAGAAGTATTTCTTAGGGCTTTTTATAAAGCAGCAATGCATTCTCATATATATATGCATGCTAATACAGTCCAGAAACCAAATGCTTACCCTCTGCATGTTTTGTATTACATTCTTTGCACCTTTGCATTATAATTTTTCTTTAATTCTTTTCCAATTCCTTATATGAATTGGTGCCTGCATACATGTGAGTGATTGAACATATGCTTTAAAGAATAAATGAAAGGAGCAGAGGGGACATTTTCAGAGTATTACCTTAAACCAACTGGTGATTGAATCTTGAGAATGGACAAAATAATCCCCCCTCACACAATTCCATTAAGAAAGAACACTTGTCTCTTAAGCACTCTACTACATTGATTTTTTTCCCCTTGAAACTACAGACAGTTATTACAAAGCACAAAGTTTACATTAAACCATATATAGTGCATTTAAGCTTTAAAACATCTAAGTATGGATTTGATAAAATACATAAAAACAAATAACAAATACACGGATTAAGAAAGGTAGTAGACTTACTAATGTTTACCAACATTATATATACTAGAATTCTGAAAAAATAGGAATTCACATGCACATTTTTCTCACATACTTAAAAGTATTATGGTTTATTGCTTCCAAGATGTTTCTCTATCTTGTATATTCCTGTGTTAATTTGGCGTCAGGAATAACGACTACTAATCCATACTCCTACAGTAAAGCAAGAAACCTGTTTATAGTTAAATATGTATTCAACAGGATGTACAGTTTGAATGTGCTTTAAGGAGTATCTTGCCCAGAAGTTAAACTAAGTAAGGATGTTTTATTCATCCCAACAAACATATTTTGTACTACAATTTCATACTCATGTCAATACATAGCATTTCCAATCGTATTACAGCTTGTACTTTGACTTTAGTTTTACATTTTATAAAACAAAAAATATTCTCCTACTGCAAAATCTGTTAATATTTCTCCTACAGGTTTCAGACTTTGGAAATAAAACTCACAATTCATACAGACAAGGAGAAAGATAGGTACTCTGTCCTTTACATAAATCACACAGAAAACAGTACACTTAATTAGACAAACAAACCTATACTTAAGCCATTAGTTATATCATTTTTAGCATGATTTGTCAGAAAAAAAAATTCCACTATCATAACTTACATTAAGGGCAACTAGGATTATATCATTTGTATTAATTTTTTCAGATGAACTTAAGCAAGCTTCAATTCCTTCATCTGAAAGATACCTGTGAAAGAAAAAAAAAATTAGAATATCACAAGATGCATCAATTAGACAAACATTTTTTCTGTACATGAGATTGTCTTTAGTTCCTATCTTTTCTGCTGGTGAAGCATAGATGTAAAAATACTTGGACAATTATGTAATCAGTTTCCTTACACTGAGATGAGGTTGAGACAGACTTCCTCTTCCATAATTTCTAAACAAAAGAATTTTTTTTTAAATGCAAGCAAGAAAAACAAGTTCTACTTACAAAGTAACAACAGCCATCACGAATAGGGTAACACTAAGCTCCCCATGCCCATCCTGTCAAATTACAGGAACCTGGTTTCAAAATCAACCATTTGACCTTTACTTGACTTAAGTGGCATACTTTCACTCATGCATTTGTAAGGGGAAAAAAAGCAAAACAAACAAACAAAAACAAAAAAATCCCAACCCACTCAAAACACAACCATATCTATTTCTAAAGCCCAAGATTGTACGGTTAATCCCTCAAGGGCTGGGGCACACAACACTGTGCCATGAAAATGTATTTTGCTTGCCTGGGCTACAAAGAAACTGATAAAAATGAAAGTGCATTCCAGTGTATGAATAGCCAAATATAGTGAAAAAGATGAAATAAAAATCTCCTTCACGACCACATTTGGAAAGGCTATTTGTGAGCCTGATGGTGGTAGTCCAGAATCAGTATCTTTCTGCAAAAATTCTGTAACTATATATTTTTCATCTGAAAACTAAGTAATTTCTGAATTGATTACTTGAATCCATTTAAAAGGGCTGACCTATTCTAACCTCCAAAAAAACACTTTGAAAAAGGATAATTTTAACTTGAGTGGTCAGAAATTGTGACATTTGTTGTTTGTTTAGCCTTATATATTCTATTTGCAGTCCCAGTTTTCATTTTTATGTAGCTGGCAACCTGCCTTCTCTGCACAGTTCCTCATTTTATTTAAGAACATCACAGCAACCACTAAATAATTGATATTTGCTAGATACTCAGTCTGAAACACAGTACTTCCTCAAATAACATTTAAATAACTATCTACCAAGAAATCATTATTCCCCAAATAGTAGAAGAATGATTTAAAAAACAAAGAGTAATATACATTAAGAAATACTAAAAATAAATATTCATGGGTGCTTCAAGAAATACTTCGTTTTAAAGAAAATAATATATAAACAAGGCAAAACACTTGAAGGAAAGTATACTTTACAGATCTTTTTGATTCTAGCCCAGGTGACTTTAACATCACCACCTCAAGTCCTCCCAGTGTTCCCAGACTAATTAATGATCACAGTTGTGCTCTAACCCAGACACTTGATGGGATATAACTGGTCAAACTGGACACTGGCATCTAGCAAATCCTGAGTCACTAGCCACCATCACCAAAAAGAAAAGAGAAAAAAAAAAACAACTCAGATGAACTGAATGGCAAGAAAATGCATTTATAAAAGCATAAGAAGAAACACTTCTATTTTTTATATAAAAGGAAGATGCCTGAGAGTAATAAAGTGGTGAGACTTGGTAACTTGCATGGGAATATAGGATTTCCCACCTGAGCAACTCTGAGCTCAAGTACTACGATCTATGTAGATTTATCCAACTACTGTGAATTAACAGATCTCATTAGCTGGAGTCAGAAGGTAAAGTAGAACAGCATTCCCACTCTGTGCCAGGAAACAGATATAACCAACAGACACTATCCTGTTCTTGAGGCTTCAACTGTGGCTTAATTACACCAAGAGACTTCCTAGAAAGAGCAATATCATAAACTCTACACATTTACCTTCTGTCATCTTCAGTATAAAACTGAGCATAAGTTTAATAGCAGGGGTTAGGGGGAGTACAAAATCCATAAGTTGAGTTTTAGACTGTTGGGTAAGTTGTGGAAGGTTTCCTCCTCTTCTGCTCCAAATGTAAATGAAGTCATTCTTCGTTCTACTGAAGCTAGTAGAACTGTACTTCTCTTACAGAGTTACTTAGCCTAGTACTTTGACATAAGCATTATCATTTTCCAGCAAATAAAAATGTTTTTAAAGAATGAATAGACAAGAATCTGACCTAGAATTAAACTTTATATAGGACAAGATAAATTCTGCTATTACAAAATTCACTGCTGAGTCATGTTTTACTTTCTCACCTCAAAATGAAGACTGACTCACGGCTGTCAAAATCCCACTCTGCTTAAGTCAAAATTTTCAGTTTATAACTTCTTATATATAAATCTATATATAAATTTTCTGTTTAGTTTGTCTCATTACTTTGGAAAGTTTCTGAGACACAAGGATAAAGAGAAACTCACTGGAGAAGACCAGTAGTTTTTGACTTGTGCTAACTTAAGCAATAGCACTTAGCAAAAACATTGCCCACCTGACCGAAATCTCTGCCAACCTCACTGAGGCACCAACCATGAAATACTGTTGGGGACATCTGTTAGTTTGATTTAAGCAAACATCAAAGCTTTTCAGCAAAAAACCTGATTTACTTAGTTATTAAAACAGTTTTCAAAAAAGCAAAATCTGTGAACATTAATGTAGGGGGAATATTTTATAGTTTGAGGTTGGTTGGTTTGGTTTTTAAAGATGCTTATCACATGAAAGCATAAATTACTTAAATGCAAAAGATCAGCACCAAAATTACTTTCAAGAAAAAAGATCAAATTAACAACTCTGACAGCAAAGTTTTGCTGAAGTACTTCAACAGAATAAAAAACGAGCTTTCCAGGTGTTGTTTCTATGCAACAGGACACAAAAACAGGTTTCGTAAGAAACAGTCAGAAACTGGCCAGGGAACAAACTGCAAAAAAAAAACATTACACACCAGAATTAGTCAAAGCACAGATTTCTCCTTTTTTAACAGAAGCTTGGAACCAGTGTATGTCAAGCTACTCCTTTCCACTTTGCCCTAATAACATTCTTACACAGACTACTTCATACAGCAACAAGTACTCCAAATACATGTTTAGATTCTCTACAACCTTACAGAATGTTCTTATTTAAAATAAATTTATTTTCTCCTCATTGTCTGTAACATCTCCTACAATAACTACTATTCAGGTTTGAATATTTCCTGCTACAGGTCCACAAAGTATTTAAGAAAATAAAAATCAGTATTTTTATAAAATTTATTTTAAAATAAATGTATTTATACAGAAAAATTTTCATAGGAAAAGGGAGTTAACCCTAGATAACAAAAGGTGAACTACAGAGTGATCACACTGCTGAAGTGCTCCTGAACTCCCAATTCCCAAGATGTACCTGGCAGTGCCATATAAACAGTGTCTCTGTCAATGCTTGCCCTCCACACCTGCATCCCAAGCTATCCCCACCTTTCCTTTATAAAGCAAGGGGGCACTGGGGATAACCTGGCACAAAAATGCTGCTGCCACAATCAACAAACTTCCCTTTGTCCTTCCATAAACAAACATTTCAGAATTATGCACTTGTGCTTAAAGTGAAGGAGTAAATAAATAAAAGACAAAATAAATGGGTGAGAAGCATTGAGTGAGCAGCAGCCAAGCTCCACAAAGCTCTTCTAGAAGTCCAAGGCAAGCCAGTGGCTGACCACTGACATCTTACACTGACAGCAATGACACAAATTATTTCCTTAGTATACAATGCAGATAATACTAAATATTAAAGAGATGTTTATGTTTTTGAGGAAATAAATAAACAGATTTCTTTAAGAAAGTTTAAAACCACTGCCAAAAAAAAAAACAAACCACAAAAAACCCCCACAAAAAACAACAAAAAAACCCCAACACAAAAAAAAAAAACACAACAAAAACAAACAAACAAACAAAAAAAAAAGCCCCACCATACACACACCCCACCACCACACTGAACCCTCCACTATGAGGACTGGTAACTAGATTAACATACACTGCAAGAAACTCTAGTTTTCAAGAAATAAAGTACTCACTAGACTTCTTTCATGCACATTTTAAAACAATCTTAAAAGTTACATTTTGAAGTCATGAAGAGAATTGCAATGATTTCAAGGGAATTTTAGTAAGCAGTGCTGCATGAGTCACACAGGGATTCTGTAGCCTTGGAACATTAATACAAATTAAAAGAAAAAAGAAATAAAATCACAGTTTACAACCAAATGGGCATAAAGCTGCCACAAGTGGTTGAGATGGTTATTTGTGGAGCATTCTCGAGAGAAATAAAATCAGAAGAGAGAGGAAAATAAATGTTTCTACTGCAATTCCTTCGCATTATGCTTGTAGAAACCTGAGGGATATCTCAGTTAGTCCTCCCCCTCAGCCCGGTTCCACTCATGTGAGACATGTAGCAGTACAATCCTCTTAGCAACAGCTTTTGTCAGAAAAGCATCTCCTAGGAAGTACCTGCATTCTTACCTTCAAAAGAAACATTAAAACAAAGCCATTAGTAATGAATCAGCACTTTCTATGTTAACCATTCACATATAAATCCAAATCTACAATTTTTCTGTCAAAATGTTCTCATTCAACTTCTATAAAAAACAGATTCCAGTAATTCTTCCTTTGTAATACACAGAAAAAAATATTACATGAGTGACAGGTAGAGCTGTTTTCCCACTGCTCCTTCATATCAAGTATGAGATCAGTTTAAAAATCATTTTTGCACGTTACAGATGTGCACATTCTCCTTTTCAGTATTTCCCATTGCTAAGGAATATAACTGTAGTACCAATCTCACCTGTGCCTCTATTTATCTCGCTTTATGTTCTGCTTTACTTCATAAAGAACAAATTACACCTGACATGGCCTAAACAGACAGATTTCTGTACTGCTACTCTATTACCATCTCTGCCTAAAACACAGAAGAAACCAGTGGTATCAAAGGAAGATGCATTTCTTGTCTGTTCTACACTGCTGGATCAAACACTTGATCTGCAGACGAACATGCATCTGTATACACACACACACACTTGAAAAGGTTTAAAATCAGAGCCTTATTCTATAATTAAATCCACCAGGTAAATAACTTTCTTAATAATAGTTATTTTTCATGAGCAGCTTTCTTGAAAAGCATGTTTTCTCTAATTATAATTAACAGTTCATGCACAAACACAAACCTTTAAACTTCCATCCTTTTTCTATCCCGTATTACCATTTTTCTATAAATCCTCTGTAATTTTCTCCTATCATCTCTAGAATTAACATTTTATTAAGCAGAAGTTTTCTTTAAGGAAAGAAGTAAATAAGGGAAATTAATATTAATAAATATGCTCTATAAAATGTACGCATTTCAGATTCACAACTCTTCAGAGAATCACTGTGATACTGGCAGCAAATATAAACTGCACTACCACTTCTGATTCAGTGCCAGCCACACAAAACAACATGTGAGTACTACAGTAAATTTTATATAGCTATTTTCAATGTGCATATGCAAAAACTAGAGTGTTCATTCCATTACTTCGCAACAGAAACAGATTTATACAATCATGTCATAAAAAAGGTAAGGTTTTGAAAGAAAAAAATCACCAAAAGCTCTCAAATTTCTCATACTTGGTAACACCACAATAAGAGAGAACAATTCAAATAATACAGCATCGGGCAACTTAAAGAATGCACTAGTACAAGACCACCACTGGGTGCCAGTATTGTTCCATAACAGAAAAACCGTATCTCCTGTACCAGCTATTTTAAAAACCTGGGAGTTCTCTTAACAGGGTTTCAAAACGTTTTGCTGAATTTCAGTTGTATAAAGAAATTACACTACAATGTTACAAATTTTATTAAGAGGTTATCATTAGAGCTGTTTAAAAAGGAAAAACAACCCCATTTTAAGATATTATTATGCTAAATATGAAAATCAGATTTTCAAGAAGGTTTTTCCATATCCTTTAACCTGCATAGCAATACTGAGAAGGCAACTGGCACTGTTTTTCCCTTCAGCTTCTGTGCTTTTATTTAAAGAACTAAATGGCAAAAATTAAGGCCAACTGTTCCTTTATCCACTCAGCAAACGTCTGTAAGGAATGACAAATGTAGATTCAAGTGATATTCTTGGCAACTTTACTATTAATATTCTACACAAAGAAATGCCTTTTTTTTTTTGCAATTGCATTTCAAGACTTACTTCCTACATCTTGTTCTTACCTTGCACATTTGGTGTATCTTCCTCTGTATTTTGTACTTTCACTGATGATTATTGCTATATACTGTATTTTTGTTCTCCTATCACTTTTCAGTGCTCTGACCTGAGCACTCACAGCTTTGCAGTTCTAAGGAGCTTTATCTCGTGTTTGAGCTTAGCACTTCATGCTCCATCATCTAGGTGTTTAATCACAGTATCAAATCAAACATGACCTAGAACATGTTTTCATGTAGCCTCGGATTTTGACAGTGAACCATCCATAGCCATTCTTTCTAGTATGGTCAAATTAGTTTTATAATTGCCTTACAGGAACTTAATCTAAACTGTTTCCCAATTTTACTCCTTGAAGATGCAAAAGTAAAATATTAAAATAACAGAACGTGCTGTATTATAACACTGTTAAAAACCCACTAAGTTTTAAGTGTACTTATGCTAGCAAGAACCTATTTGAACCATCCAGAAAGCATATTGAGAAATACAGAATTTTGGTTACAACTAGGTAAGCTTTACAATGAACAGACACCACGGTACAAGTCTACCTTTAAAATATTACTGACATTTCTAAAACTGGTGCACAGCCACATCACCTCAGTTCCCCAGGCGGTTAAACTTGCATCCCCAGCTACCTAACTTTTCACTCCTGGCAACCCACCACTTACTTAAGTGCAGCCTCCAACCCAGGTCAAGCTGAAACCCCAGAGGGGAACTCATAAAATATGCATTCTCAAGCTCATGTTCTCAGATGTTTAGCTGACAAAATTTAAGGCCTAATCCTCTCTCAGATGCCTGTGACACTTGACTTTCAATGAAAACATGAGCTAAGAAAGCTAATGTATTTTTAGAACAAAATAAACATAAAAAGGTAGGGGTTTTTTACATTACATAATAAAAGCAGAATGACTCTCATTGCTGTCCCCCCTCTTCTTTTAAATGTGAGGAAGTAAAACCAGTTAATTATCTAGCAGTAAAATCTATTTTATTAGTAAAATCGTGACCTAAGAAAAGCACAGCTAACACTTGGAGCCAAGGAAAAGGAAAAGAAAAAACAAAAAGAAAACAAAACCTGAAAGTGCACTGTCTTAAACAAGATCAATGCATTAGTTTCTTCCTGGGTTACTTCTACCTGAAACTTTCATGACAAATGGGATAAAGACCACTTCATCACATGGATGGGTGATGGGATAAAGACCAATGGGATAAACGGGATAAAGAATTTATGGGATAAAGACCAATAATTTAGCAGTGCTGCGGTCCTAAGCATATGCAATACTAAACACTACAAATATTATTTCACTGCATAAGCAATACAAGTCTGGCAGCTGGTGATGAGGCCCAACACAACCACTCACTGTGCTTCTCCCCCAGGAATCTCCTGCTCCCCCATCCAGCCTACCTGATATTACTGCAGAGCCAGTCCCTTCCCCTCCTACCAACACTATAGAGGCGAACAACCTAGATAGGAACTGCTCTCCCTAACAATCAGTGTTTTCCCTCTCTCCTACAACACTACAGGAGAGGAGAGCTGCCTTATCCCTGGGTCAGTAGGTCCTGAGACAGAATTTGGTGGTAAGGAGTTTTCTGTGAGGGGTCAGAGGCAGAGGACACCCCGGCACTCCCTGCAAGACTTCAAGGGCTTCAAAGTCTGTATTTCTGTCATGATTTTTTAGTTGCCTTTACCAACCCAGCCTCTCATCCATTTCCAAAGACAAGGACCATTTTCATACAAAAGTTTGAGTAAACAGTAATAGTTTTAGAATTAATCTTTCATACATTTGACATGCAAAGAGAACTGTAAGTCTATTATTAGGTTAGCCCGATGGTCCATCATTCTATCTCACACCTCCCTAGACCCACACACCACACTTCTCCTTTTAATTACTGAAACATGTATTGTATTGGGTTTCTTCCTCTCCAGCCTCTCTAAAATTACATTAAGCATCAGAAGCAAGTTTTCAGCACACTCTTCATCAAGTTCTTGCACAAAGAACGTGAATTTTAAGGTACTTTTTAACAGTTGTGTTAGTGTGGTCTTTACAGTAGCACCTCCCATAGTGTGATACACAGTGTGATGTGTGTTCTTTTTAAGTCTATTTTCTTCTATAAAATTCCTACTGCTGGGAATGCAACTTTTTTTTTTTTAACACAAAAAGTTTTAAAACTATGAGACTGGCAGCATATCTTTCACAAGCACCTCCCAATAGAGAAAACAGGAAAAACTTTGTTCTCGAACCAAACATAAAACTTATAGCACCTTTACAGCCAAATTACACATCTCCAGTAATGCCACCATCACAAACCTCACACTCTCCATCTGCTCTTTCCAAAACACAATATAGTTCATTCACCAAATGCTTTCTCTAAACTACGTAAACAGAACTAAAAACCAGAACCAACCTTCCTTTATAATTTCAGTTCCCAATAGAAGATCACAAAATAATCACTTGCAAAGCCCTGAACCAGAGTCAGAAATCTCAGAAACTGGAGTATGTCTGATCATACAGTTCTACAAGAGGCTGGTGTCAGGAAACCTACTGTTCTTTTCGAAGCCAACAAGTGGAAAAGGAAGAAATACATGCGGAAAAGCCTCACTTGAATTGACAAATTCCTAGGCAGGGCACTCTCTGAAAGGACTGTGCAGCTGTTGAACTTACTTCCTTATGCTTTCAAAAAGCTCAAAAAACTCAAATTCATTGAGTGATGTAATGTTCAGCTCTTCACTGGCATCTCTAAACAGGGTGAGAAATCACTGAAGGACAGGATAAAAGCTACAAATTAAGATGCCAGATCTGCACGTGGTAGGTTCTAAAAAATTGTACATGGTCTTATTTATGATAAAGTTTTAAACTGCATTAGCAGCACTGAGTATATGTAAAGGTAATTACCCTCAAGGCTTACATAAGTAAACAGCCATTAAGTTTTAAATTTTAAAACAATTGCAAAAGCTACTGATAAATACTAATAAAATAAATGACAGGTGGTTTACATTCAAAAATTATCTAAGTATAAATTTTTCATATTAAAGATGGCAAAATTTGAAGCACTTCTTAGGAAGTAGGGAATGAAGTAGATTGAAAGGATGAAAGCAAACAGAATTTTCTGCCAAATAAAACACTGCTTAGCATCAGTCTAGAAGGAACTTTTGCTCATCTCACTCATGACTGTATTTCTACTTCTTCAGTCCTGCATTGACCCGGGAGACACAAAGCATAACTTTCTCCACTGGAAGTAACCAACCAAGTTCCATAATGCAACAATAATCATCAATCACATCGAAAAGCAGACACAGAAATCACTTATTTCACCACCATGTATGTAAGGCTAGGAACATCTGAGTCAAACTGAGAATGCTATTCTGCTTCAGTATCCAAATACTATCCTTTTATTGTGAAGATTAAAAAGGTATTGAGCTCTCTCTTTGCCATGTAGTTACATACAGAATCTTTGAGAGAACGAGTTGGTAACCAAGTTTAAGAAAGATCAAAAGCTCAGGACAAATCAGAAAGTTAAGACATAATAAAAAATTATAATCAAACTGTGAGGAATTACTATTTCATAATTAAATAAACATGGTTTCATGTTTTTGTGACTTCCCAGAGAACTTTACTCCACAGACATTAATCCTGATGGCTTTGACAAAACAGTAAGGAGGTAGCAAATTTTGTATTTAAAATCAAAAAAATAATGAACATCTTTCAAAGGAAAAAGAGAGGGTAACGATACCAACCAACCAAAAAAAAAGAATTCAAAAGAAAGACTGAAGAAAATATTCTGGAGGATTAATTTGATAAAAGCTAATAATAAAGACATTTCAAAACAGATGGAAGAATCCTGACAGGTGACAAAGAATGCCAAAACACTGAGACGCAAAAAGATCGATTAAAAAAAAAAAAGTTATACTATGTAAGTTGGTTTCCTTTGGGTTTTGTTGGGGGTTTTTTATTTGGGTTTTGTTTTGTTGTTTTTTTTTTTTTTCATTATTTCCAAACTAAATCTCTACAGTAGACATTCAGGGGTTTTCCAAACTAAAGTTCTTGTTCAAATACAAATCTAAGCAAGTTTCTCAAACTCATATTACAATAGAAAAGGCAGTGACAACAAAACCCACTGGGATCAGCAAGTATTCACTACAAGAGCCAAAATCCAGAACTGCCGACATGTTTTAAATTAACACCTCTACCAGAAGAATGGAAAACAATAAAACATCATACAATATTTTTAAAACAAGTAATCACATGAAATCCTAGGAGTTATGTAGACCCTTATGAGCAAACTCATATAAGCTATAGCAGAGACTAGAATTTGTAGTCTCATGAGAACCCTGGGAGCTCTAGGGTAAAGACAATACTTCTGGCAGACAGAAGATGTCCCACCTACAGCTATTAGACTTCTCTGAAAGATGAAGAAAATAGCTTTGGCAAGATCCCTCATCAGAAGTTCTTAAAGAAACAGAATTGTTAAGGCACAAGAAGAAAGAAGAATCCTTTCTCACATACTAAAACATGAAAGAAGGGTATAAACACAGTGGTCTCTCTTCTAATGGATTAGTTATCACTGGATATCGGTTTGCACTGCATATCACAAATTTTAAGGTAAAGGACTGGACAGCAAGGTAGTAATTGGTGATGATTATATAGTTCTAGATGACACCAAAATCTATAGCTCATTTCTCTCTGTGGTAGTAGGATATGACACCAGGTGAATTTCAACATTAATAAACACAAAGCACTGCACAATGAGAAGAAAACAACCCTCACCCAATGTGCACAGCCCTGAGCTCTAACTTATCATTAATAAAAAATATGCAGTTGTGAGGTTATTTTTGAGACACTAACTCATGGCTCAGTAGCAGTCCAAATCACTAAGAATACTAGTATCTGTTTTGAAAACAAGACACAATATTACAAAACAAAGCAAACCAAATCAAAATTACTAAGCAAAAGTGTTGCTTTACTCAACTTTTGGTTGTAAAAGTTGAAAATTTCAAGTTGTTTAATTTTTAATGCAGACTTCCACTACTAACACTTACAAGACATAGAGCAAACTGTTGATGTGGCCTCTGTGTAATCAAGCTGATTATGTGAAAGATTACAGTCCTCTGCTTTTTATAAAAAGCCAGACAAGAATTAACTAAGACCAGCTCTCAGCATTTACAACACAACTAATGAATTGATAATTTAACTTTACAGCAACTTAGTACATATTTTGATCAACTAATGAACTGGGAAGTAGTTGAGAATCACTAATGCCTCCAATACTAAAACAGACGTGTAAAAAACTATCACAGATATAAGTAGGTGATGAACTGTTTGTGTTACCGATATTAATTCTTCCCCTCTCCCCCAAAGCAGTCACAACTACAAGTTCTAAGTGTTATAAAAGCCACTTTTAAGAATCCAAACATGATTTTGCAATTGATATTTAGAAATTTTATTTGGCTGGATCTTTTAAGGTCATTTTGCTCAATACCTGGCAGGAACACAACAATTCATTCCCGTCTACCAACACCATCAATCACCCAAAGCTAAGATCCCACTAGTATTTAATTGACTACATGATAGAAGCCTGAAGTTTGATGGTACACAGTACCTAGATCATAACCATCTCTGATGTCTCTAACTGGATGTCAGCACTGAAAAACTTGACCAGACACAACTCTTTCACCCACAGAAACCATTCTCTTACTTAAGACAGCACAAAAAAAGGGCAAGATTAGAATTAGGATGCAGAGAAAGATGATAGTAAGGCTACTGAGTAATTAAGTATTACCAGCAGTACACTGAAGACATAAAACTTATCAAAAATCCCCTCCTGATTTGGCATAAAACCATATGAATTTTAAGTTATTTTGCTGTCAAATTCTAGGTTGCATCTTCATAAGCATAGATTTGTCAATATGTAGTTCCAGAACCACCTTGGTTATTTATTTTTTTTTATGTAATTAGTGCTCTTTCTCTTTTTCTTGTGCGCTCAGACTGAAGTTTGCCTTCTAAATTCATGTAATTTATAACTACTTTTTTCCAGATTATAAAATGAAGGTAAATACAACAATTATAGTGCTTATGTTAAATTATTATTAGAAGGTACAAAGTGAGGCTGTGATGCTTCTGGCATTCCATTGCACAGAAAAGCCAAGTCTGCCATCAGACAACAACTAGTGCTCTGCCAAAACAAAAGAAAACATTTAAAAATTTGAAACACAAACTATGGCTGGAAAAAGTAAATTACATTAACCAAATCAAAATTCAGACAAAGGAAAGGCAGCTCCAACATAAACACAACCATGAGGTAATCACCATTTTTTTTTCTCCTCATAAAATAATCATTAAAGTATTTGTTGCTGCTGAAGTCCATAAATTGTTTTTAGAAATACTTCCTAATAATCAAAATCAACATTTTTGTTTCAGTGTTCTAAACCTCAAAGCTAATAAAGGGAAAGTAACTGAGTTTATCATCAACACCGACTAAAAACTTCTGCAAAATCTAATTTTATGTTTTGAGATTTCACCTTTCCTATTACAGCTACAAAGGCAAGGATCTCTGTAAATGCCGTCCTTTCTAGCCTGCCTCTGTTTTGTTCATTTTGTCTTCAAGTAGTGACAACGTAAGTAAAGCTATTACTTTTCAACATTTTTAATTACCTCATGAGGATGATGCCTTTCCTCATTTATCTAAATAAACATACATAGCACTTTTAATGGCAGAAGGGTTCATTTCTATTTCTTTCCCTTCTCTATCTTCCTCTTCCCCACAGATCCAAACAGTTCTTATTATTACACTGAAGGACTGCAGAAAAAAACTAAGATGATCTTATATGCAAGAAGGCATGTAAGATAGCAGGGCTTTACAATCAAGATATGACATGACAGCTTTCA
The DNA here is from genome assembly GCF_009829145.1 of Chiroxiphia lanceolata. Classification (NCBI taxonomy): domain Eukaryota; kingdom Metazoa; phylum Chordata; class Aves; order Passeriformes; family Pipridae; genus Chiroxiphia; species Chiroxiphia lanceolata. Next base: position 64,225,155 of record NC_045638.1, on the reverse strand, counting down.
GATGGGTTGTTCACAATATTCTCAGAGAAAAAATCCACAATAAAAAAACATTCCCTTGAAAGTACACCATTCTCCATGACACTGCAGTATTATTACACTCATATGCACAGGATTTATATTCTAGCCTATAAGTCACGGTAATTTACCTACTCAATTTTTTATTTTCAGTATTGGACACACATCAATCATACAAGCAAAATAAATCTGCTGAAATCTGTAGATGAAAATGTAGAAATAGGTGCAGAAATCAGATGTACGTTCCTCGGCCACACCTTGATCATTACTGCCCTTCAAGTATTACAGTCAGATTATTTCTCTACTTAGACTTTTTTTTCTGTCTTCCCCTCTTTCATGCAGTGCTATACCCAAACTGGACACTAACTCCAGCTACTGCCTTACAGCAGTGACCAAGGTGAAAGAATCTTTTCAGGTATCTTACAAACACCATAATTAACAACCGGAACAGCTGCTTTCTACACCCCTTTCAACAGTATGACACTACATCATACTCTGTATGGTATATAACAAAATATAAAAAAAGAACCGTCCAAATATTCTTCTGCAGAACTGCTTCTCATGCATATCTCATATGATATGCAGGTGACTAATCCTACCTACACCCGCAAAATAATCTGCATTAAACCTATTGAAATACATTGCTTTTGTTTCCTTTCCATTCTATATCCTTTTCAAAGTTAATTTTAAATTCTAAAGACTTGCCGCTGAAGTGCTTGCAACCCTTCAGGTTAGACATTGTCTCATACTGTAAGTAATCCCCCATCTTACAAGCAACTGTGTCTGCTGTATAGAAACTACATTTTCTCTTAAGTACCTAAAAAAACTCGAAAAGCTTCATTAAAGAAACAAGACAGTACTGCTTTTTCCTTGTCAAAACTTGTCATGCCTTGTTTCCTAAATTTCTGTTTGTGGTTGCTTGCCATCCTATTATGTTTGTCTATAAAAACAGTGAAAATTATTAAACTGTTTACAGAACAACATGTTAGTCTGAGTGTTTTAAGATTCTCATATTTACAGAGAAAAAAAAACTAAAGGAGCAGTAACAAAAGCTGAAGCCCATGAATCTTTTCTCCCAGTGTTCTTCTGCTGCCACATTTACGGAAGTGTGAAGTGTGAATCATTCAATTTTACATAAAGTGAAAAGTAGGCACTTTGGAAATAATCTTGTTACCCAACTCTAGGCACACAATCTTTACCTAATCCTGGATAGAGATAATGCAGATGAATAAATCAAAGACATAAAATGAAAAAGGAAGAGTACTTCATACAATAAGACCCCCATCTTAACCTGTTCCCCATGATACTTCTTTAATATAAGAGGACATAAAGAATTATCTTCTGGAAAGAAAAGCCTATTTCTCCCTCTAATTAATGTAAGTTTAGAGGGGAAAAAAAAAAACCCCACAACACAAAACATTCACCAACTTCTGCTTCAAAAGATTTGCTCTACTGCTCAGATTTTCGAAAGAGCTGGTAATTTAAACTTTCCCTCTTGTTAATTGCTAATGGCTGGACTCTGTGGTTAAGTACCAGCATTCAAGTATGGCATCTTAAACTTAACTGATGTCAGCTTACCTTGATGTCAGTATGCCTTGCTGAGTTTACAGTCTTTGCATGACATCCCACATCACAGGTCACATCATCTTTCACTTAAATGTTGATAGTTACCGTTCGTGTCATATGTCAGATGAAAGTGAACAGACACGAACTGCAACTTGTTCCTGCACATGACACTATTTCACTGACAGACACCTTACTGATACTTCCATATTCAATGACTCAGTCATGAGGAATCTTAAGGTGAAAAAAAGGATTTACTTTTTACAAGGGTAGTTTCTCACAGACATTGCCTCACAGTGGGGAAGCCTCTCAGCAACAACTGCTAGAGGCTTTAATTGCATAGTTTGCATGCAAGCTATCGAATACAGGCAGAGTATTCCTACAAATAGACCAGATTTATTTCCCAGAGACAGCGTGTGTTGATTTGAGATGGGTTACAAAGGTTAACCTACACATGATTTGGCATCAGAACTTGGATGTCGTCTATTCTTGTTGTGGGATGGCAGCCAAGTAGCTGCTGGTAGCATCTTACAGCAAAATTTTTGCTAATTCAGGTGACTGTACCAGTACCATAGAGAAGAATGAATGTATCTTTCCAAGGGAAAAAAAAAGGGAACTATGCCTATCTGTAGTAGTGAAATTCAGGGCAAAGATTACCTGGAACCTCTCAGTGGCAGTCCCAATCCTTTCTATAGAGACGTGGTATGCTTTTGCCATCAAAAGAGCAGCTTGCAGGTAGTTCAAGCAGCTACAACCACTTTTAGCTACAAAAGGTAAATCCATTCCTTTCCTTCACTTAAAGTAGTGTATTTCTGCTATAAAAATATCTTTGCTTGTAAAAACACTTCTGTAAGCTTGTTAGGCAATTCAGCACATTTCCCCAATCCTAGTCCATGCAAACTCTCAGGAGGTTACTGCTTTTAACTCGAAATACAGGGGCTTCACAACCTTCTTAAGCCCATTTGTCCAGCCTTTTAATCAAAAGAGAAATAAAAAGTATCAAAGTCTAAGCAGTGAAAATGAACTGCACTATACTACTCAAGTATTTGTTTAATTTACAATTAAATGTTCATACCTATCTGCTACTATATAAGCAGTGTAACAGCCCTCATGAAAACTCACAGCATAGTAAGCTACAAAAAAACTGGGCACTAAGCTGTGGTGAGTTGACCTCAGCTGGACGCCAGATGCCCATTAAAGCCGCTCTAGTGTTCCCCTCCTCAGTTGGACAGGGGAGAGAAAATATAATGAAAAGCTCATGGGTCGAGCCTTTCATGGGAGAAATCACTCAGCAATTATCGTCACGGGCAAAATAAAGTAATTTTTCCTGAAGTTGACTCTATTACCCATCAAATCACAGTAGAGTAATACATTAAACCAAACCTTAAAAACCTCTTCTCCCCACCCCTCACTTCTTCCTGGGCTGAACTTCACTCCTGATTTTCTCCACCTCCTTTCCCCTAGAAGTGCAGGAGGATGGGGAACGAGGATTAAGGTCACTTTATCACTTGCTGTCTCTACTGCTCCTTCCTCCTCCTACTCTTCCCCTGCACCAGTGCGGGGTTCCTTCCATAGGAGACCATCCCACATGAACTTCTCCAACATGAGTCCTACCCACAGGTTGCAGTTCTTGACAAACTGCTCCAGCGTGGGTTCCTCTCTCCACGGGGCCCTAGGTCTTGCCACAAGTCAGCTCCAGCGCGAGCTTCCCACAGGATCACAGCCTCCTTTGGGCATCCATCTGTTCTGGCATGGGGTAGCCCAGGGTCTGCAGGTGGATCTCTGCTCCCTTGTGGACCTCAATGGGCTGCACAGGCACAGCTGCCTCACGAACGTCTTCACCATGGGCCAGAGGGGAATCTCAGCTCTGGTAACCTGGAGCATCCCCTGTCCCTCCTTCTGCACTGACCTTGGTGTCTGCAGGGCTGTTTCTGTCACATATTCGCACTCCTCTCTCTGTCTGGTATTTGTTCTGGCACAATAACTTTTCTCCCTATTTAACTCTGCTACCCCAGAGGTGCTGCCACCGTTGCTGATGGGCTTGGCCTTGGCCAGTGGCGGGTCTATCCTGGAGCTTGCTGGCATTGTCTCTGTGCACATGGGGGAAGCTTCTGGCAGCTTCTCACAGAAGCCACCTCTGTAGGCCCCTGCTACCAAAACCTGGCCATGCAAACCCAATAAACAAGCTGTCATACTTTAAGTCTAAACACAACAGAATTGTAACAGGTCACATTACATGCTTTCGACAAATGAAAAAAAACTATGCTTGCAAAAAAATGTTATGTTTTCTTTGTATAAACAGATGTAGTTTTCAAAGTTTCCTACTTTAAAAAGAAATTTATTTATGCTAATCAACAATTAATGCAAAAATTTTCAATTCAGACTGAAGATTTCTGTTCCTCGGGGAACTGGACGATTCAGATGCTACAGGAACATGCCAAAAATTAAGGTACTCCAATAACAAGGATCTGGAAATCTTCATGTGCTCAATTTAAACAGCTCTCTGTGAGGGTACATAGTAGTGCTACGTGAGACATCATCAACTTCCAGCTCAGATGCACGCCAGACTCCTGTAAGCCGTGTCACACCTGCCAACTCTAGGTCTCCACCGGCATTAGACACCCACCTGTCAGGTACCACAGCAGAGCCCTCGCGCCTACAGGACTTGGCACTTGGCTCACATGGGCACGCTGCCCACTCCACTCACAATGAAAAAGCAAAGCCTCTGCCACAGCTGCCATCCATAAAAGAGCGATCCATCCAAAAAGGAGCGATAACAACATCTCTCTGCCTCACAAAGGCACTGCAGGGAAAATTGAATTTGAGGTGGAAACCATTCAGAGACAAAAAGTGGATATTTTTATGAACAAATTTGGAGTCTTTTTAATCAACAACTAAACATTTTAAGCAACATAGTTATTATACCTTGTACTCAAAAACACTGCAAAGATCACACACACAAAACCACATTCCTTCCCCTGTTTCTTCCTCCACATCCTCCAAGGAAATGCCACAAAAAAAGAGTACATTTATTTTATATACAGTGATATATTTCATGCTATAATTAAAAACATAATTAAAAGCAAAACCAATTAATATTGTCCACCATGGTAAAAAAAATTAAATCAGTGTACTGTATCACACATCCATCTTAACTACGGCTAAACAACCCAGAAAACAAATACTAAAAGGAACTACCACCGATCCTCTAAACTGGGCCTCCAGAACCAAAAGGTGAAGCAAATAACAGGGACTCATCCATACCTCTAGAGTCCCAAATCCACAAAGCAAGGCCTCACACTTAAAAAGTACAGAATCATTTTGGTTGGAAAAGACCTTTAAGATCAGAGTCCAGCTGCAAGCCTAACTCTGCCAAGTCCACCACTAAACCATGTCCCTGAGTGCCACATCTACATGTCTTTGACAAACCTCCAGGGGTTGAGATTCAAACCTCTTCCCTGGACAGCCTGCTACAAGACTTGACCATCCTTTCTGAGCAGAAATTTCTCCTAATATCCAACCTAAACCTCCCCTGGAATAAATTGAAGCCGTTTCCTCTCATCCTACAACTTGTTACTTGGGAGAAGAGACTGACTCTCACCTCACTACAACCTCCTTTCAGGCAGTTGTAGAGGGCCCAAAGGTCTCCCCTGAGCCTCCCTTTCTCCAAGCTAAACAACCACAGCCCCTCTTAAGATGAATGCTTCAGACCCTTCACCAGCCTCATTCGTCTTCCTTGGACACACGCTAGCATGTATACATATATATGTAAACATATATAATGTGTATATATATAAATAAGTAAAATTTACACAGCTAGGAATGGGAAAAAGCAATCTGCAACTAACTAGTGCCATCTGAACAGTTCTGATGAAATTCAGTGACCCTCGCTGCAGAGGGTAGGCTGGATATTTGAATCTGAATGAGTCACTGCCCCATTTGCAATCACCACAGCAATTTATCTTTCTTATCTTGGACATCTAGCTTAGAAAGAGATGAATGGTCTTCTGGAGGTAATTATTTCTGTAAATTTAATGGAGACATAAGAGTAATCAGCTCAACATAGGCATCTAAATTTTAGACAATTAAATTTGGACAGAGAATTAAACTTGTGTCTACTGTTGGAGCACAACTCCAAGACTACACATTCCTGACAACAGCCATCAAGATGAGCTATACTTTGCAAAGCACAGGCTAATATTTACCTACTATTTGAATGCAACTGCAAGAAAAGCTTTCAGCTTGTCAGAAAATACAAAGCTTCTGAAAAATCGGCAGAATCATAACACTAGGGAAAAGAAAATTCTGTCATATATGTATATAAATAAAAATATGTATATACATATTCAAACTCTTCTGGGAATCCTAAGAAATACCTTAGTTTCGTGAACATCAAAGAAAAAGTTCTTAAGAGGAACTAAACTTCTGCTTCCTCCTCTTTCCTCTAATACAAAGACAGAAACAGCTACTACACAGTCAGTCTTGTAGAGGACTTACACAAGAAGTTAACAAATCATTTTACCGTCCTCCACCAATGACTGAACTTGCTGACTCACAGAAATTATACAGCTCGATCTGGAGGATTTCAGGGAAACTGCTACTTCCAACACTGAATTACTTTTACACCTAGAGTGCTAATGGCTGCCATAGATTCCAGAAATATGCAGAAGAGAGACAGTGTAAGTCGAGGTGACTGAATGATGATCACCATCTCCGAGCACACACAGCGCCACAACTCCCATAGCAGATCGAGAGTATTTTACCACCAGAACGTAAATGACTGCCTCAATATTAAAGAAAGAAACCCCTGACAAGCAAATAAGGCACATAACTGTAAACCTCTGAAAGTCCACTAATTCACGTCTGCTTTCAGAAAAAAATTGCTGTTAACATTTTCACTGAACAGACGCCCCCATAAATTTCTACTTTGTGTAACTCAAACTTGACACAAATGGTATGCAGACAGTTCACAGAAGCAATAATGCAAAATCTTACAAACTCTATCCTGTTGCATCCTATGCATACCACAAAAAAAAATCTTGCAGTGCCTCTAGCAGTTTTCTGAAGTTGATTTTATAACTATAGTTTCACATGTAGATAGAAAATTCAGGAATAGAAAAATAAAGCTCTCAATAATTTATCCAATAGGATAAAAAAACCCTACAGGTTGTTTTCAAAACCTATGTATTGCTACACAAAAATTATATTAAAGACACACAAAGACAATACCAAAAGAGAGAGAAAATGCAAACATTAAAGGTCAGACTGAGGTTTTATAAACAGTATTTTTACATGTATTTACTCACACCACTTCAGGCATAGGCAATACCATAATATGCTGTAACTCTTGTCTTCAACAGCAGTCCACACTAAATACATTATGCCAGCCTTAAGACTTGTTTTTTTTGCTACTGTTTCATGGATATTGTCATCACAGAATCCATGTGAACAATATGAAACAATTAAATGTCTTCAAGTGCTTCTATAAGGTGAGATGACATTTCTTTCAGAAAATGGAATTAAACATAGTCAGATTTTAATCAGAAGCATCAAAAAGACAAGCATCACTTTGAATGTCCTGCTTGAAACACCTACAATTATTTTTTGTCTGAGTAGTAGCATTTTAATATGAATTTAGAGGTACGCACTGAATGTGCACTCCGTACTCCTGAAAACCAAGACTCCAGCCTTCCTCATTGCTCTGTTTTCATCTCTGGTCAAAATTCCCACCCTTTCACTTCTATATCTGATGCAAAGCAGTCTTTTCTCACTCACTGTCCAAAAATAGAGATCATCAGTAAACTGCTACAGAGATACTCAATAACATGTACAGGGAGGCTGGCAAAGAGCACTCCAGTAAGTGTGCTCAAACTAAGCAACTTGGCATCTGGCTTGCCATTTTTCTATTCTGGCAACACCAACCTAAGTGGTGCAGTTGGCACACCTGAGGGACAGGACGCCATCCAGAGAGACAAGCTCAAGATATAGGCCCATAGGAACCTCAAGAGGTTCAACAAAGCCCAGTGCATGGTTCTACACCTGGGTTGGGGCAACCCCCAGTATCAATACAGGCTAGGGGATGAAGGGATTAAGAGCAGCCCTGCCAAGGACTTAGGGGTGCTGGTGGATGAGAGTCTGGACATGATCAGACAACATGCCCTCATAGACCAAAAAGTTAATTGTATCCTGGACTGCATCAAAAGCAGCCTGGTCAGAAGGTAGAGGGAGGTAGTTGTGTCCCTTTACTCTGGTGAGACCCCACCTGAGTACCAGACCCAGCTCTGGGATCCCCAGCAAAGGAAGGACATCGACCGCTTGGTGTGAGTCCAGATGGGGGCCACAAAAATTATCAGAGGGATGGAACACCTCTCCTGCGAGGATAGGCTGAGAGAGTTGAGGTTGTTCAGCCTGGAGAAGAGAAGGTTCCAGGAAGACCCTATTGCAGCCTTTCAATAGTGAAGGGATTATGAAAAATATGGGGACAAGCTTTTAAGTAGGGCCTGTGGTGATAGGAGGGTCTGTGGTGATAGGACAAGGGGTAGTGGTTTTAAACTAAAAGAGGGAAGGATTCTAACTAGATATAAGGAAGAATTTTTTACAATGAGAGCGACGAAACACTGGAACAGGTTGCTGAGAGAGGTTGGTGGATGCCACATTCCTGGAAACATTCAAGGTCAGTTTGGATGGGGCTCTGAACAACCTGATCTAATTGAAGACATCCCTGCCCATGGCAGAGGAGAGGACCTTTAAAAGTCCCTTCTGACTGAAACTATTATTATTTTATTAATGGCATTAAGTCAGATATGCATGCTACAAAATTTCCTCATGAACTTAAAGGTTCAGAAGTATTTCTGATACACCAGAGCTGTTCAATTCACACAGAACACAGGGAAATACTTTTTATATCATTCACTAAGACACTCAATAGAAGAGACTTCCCTTCCCCCCCTCTCTGTATTCCACTGACAAACTATGAATGCCTGTCTAAACAACCCAATAAGGACTTCTGTCTTCCTGTACACTCAGACTATGCTTACACTTTATGGACATCTATTTGTTTTGTCTTTACAGATTTAAGGACCCAAGCACTGTCTGCTCAAAAATAAAATTAAAAAAACCCATGCTCTTCATAAGACCATTTTCACATCCCTCTCCACAAACATGATTTCCTCCCATTTCTTTGACATTACTGCCTATGCTTTGGCAAGACTATTAACCTGTTTACTACTGAAAAATTAAGAGAAGTTAATGCTTTGACAACAGAAAATTTGGCCTTCATGCAGACTGGTCATAGCCATATGACTCACAGTGCTGATCTCATGAAGTTGCTTTGTCTATACAAATTTAATCAGAGAACTCCCTCTGTACTCACAGACTTCTTCCTGAACCAGGCATCATCTAGTTCTTCCACAGCCTCTGCTACGCGTTTTGCCTAACTTCACATGTTATCATGTACACCTATATCTCCTCTAAGTTTAATTAATGTATACATGTAATTCCCTATCTCTGTGCTAACAACTGCAATCAAAAAACTTACTGCAAAGAGTCCCACCTCACAATAAGCTGTACAATAGCACACACATCAGAGTATTCTTGACATAAATTAAATTCATGCTCATAGGTCTGAAAATTTTAAGTGGTCTGAAGTAACTGAACTCCAGCTCCATCTTCTATAGGCAACATCACAATATACCATCGAAACTTATATAAGCACAAGCGTATCCACAGCCCCACCTACTTCTTCAGGGAGGTGAGATGGAGTAATTTGTGAGCAAGCCATGGGATATAGAGGGGTGTTGTACAGGGACTAAGACTTGAGACACTCACCTCTATCCATGAGCAGCATTTAGACCCTGAAGCTTTCCCCTGACCAAAACCATCTCTTTAAACTCCTCATATGACTGAAAACTGCAAGCTTTGGCATAGAGAGATGCAAAGGACACAGATAAAAAAGAGTGACAGAAGTGAAATAACGGTGAAGAACAAAGTTAGAAAAAAATGACAAAATAAGTAAACTTGTCTCTGCCTTTTTTTTTAAACATTGCTTCAACCGAGACCATTCATTTTTCTGCTGTCTGATGTCCTGTCAGCAGCATTCAGAAAGGATATGCACAAAGAATGGAGCAACATGAGGCCTGTCTTTATTGCGGTGAACAGGTAACTAGTATGACAGCCATTTTGTCAGATAACTAGTTGCTTTTTTAGAATGATTTTCTCCTCTTTTTTCTCTTTTTGCTTTAGAGTTATTTGACTGGAGCTAATATGTCAGCACATGTGGAAATATGGAAAGAGAAGACCCATGTTCTTGTTACCTATTCAGTGTATTGCTGATTAACTGAAAGTCATAATCACCAGCAATTCTGCAATCCTTCATTAATACACACCCACCCGCACTCAGCTACTTCAGGTTCTCTTTTTCTTACAAGTTTCACAGACAGTTAAATTCCAGTCTACTTTCACCTGAAGTATTAAGAGCTAAACACCTTAGTATGCACCTGCTCTTGATCTCTGACAGGTAAGGTAGGAGGTGTTAAGAGAGCAAAACTAATGCTTCAGAATAAACAGAGAAGTTAAATTCACAACTTCTACTTTCTGGTTCCCAGGGAGAAGAGAACATGGCTAACTTGCAGTTAGGACAAGTGGTGATCATCATAAGAGTGGGGAAAAAATAAAATTTGCAAAGTAATGCAAAAGACCATCACTCTCCTTATTTTGAAGACATTGCCTCAAATCAAGATAAGGTCTACTGAAGCTATGAAGTTAATCCCCTCAATAATTACTCTCTTCTGCTCTGTGAATAAACATATAAGCCCTATAAACTAAATCGTGAGAACATCATCCCCTGAGCCATTTTTATTTTGGACAAATTCTGATAAAATCCTTTCTACAACTGTTGAAATTTTATCTACCTCAATCTTTCAGGAAATGGTCAATTCCAAGCTGTCTTGACTGAAGAGCTTAGCTTCTGCTTCTAAAAACATGAAGGGATTAAAAACATTTTACCACAGATGCATGTTGTCCTAGCAAAGAATAACTGCAGTGGATAACTGTACAACAAATAACATTGTTCACAAAAACTAGACTTCATATTATAACACTGCATGAACATAGCATCTCTCCGCAATTTCCATGCTAGGTATCTGAGTCTTTGTCAATTCCTTCTGTTGAAGCTGTTCTAAATGTTAAAATACACACAAAGAGAAAAAAAAAAAAAACAAACCCACAGACTGACTCACCAAGCCTAAGGGGTAATTTGCCTGAGATCCTGAGGCAACTCTGAAGAAAGTTTGATTATACATAAAATGGGGAATGGCATCAAAGAAGAATGACTATTCACAACAGTGGATATTACAAATTCACAAAGCACAGGAGGCAGAATACATGTTTCAAATCCCCAGGGTATGAGTTGGTATGCATTTCACCTATACTGAAACACTCCAGCTGCTGAACTAACGAGCATAAGGCAGAGACAGGCACTTTTGCCAAATTTCTCTTCCCTCCTTTTGTATTCACTACTTGGAAAAAGCAAACACATCATAGATTAAACAGACAAACCATTTCACATGAAGTCTAGTTTCTTCATTTTTGTTTTACCAACCAAATCCAAAAGTTTTTAAAATGCAGTTCAATTACCCTTGGAAAACAATGATTATATGGTATGCAGTCTATCCAGCAGCCATGTCACGCAGATGAATTCTAATCACGCAGGCCAATTTTAGCCAAATTTGACAGAGAAACAGAGATCTCAAAGACACCTAAGTTTACCCTAAGTTTCATGGAAATCAGCTGCCGGGTAGAAGCAAGACATACAAACTAGCAGTTGCATTGTGGAAAAGGGAAACAGAACTTGGCTGCCATCCATCTCGAGCAGCAGCAATCAACTGGTCAATTGAAGCACTCACCTCGCTCCAAACAGCCATAACACAGGCTGGTGCTTGCCAAATGCAAGGGACGTGAGAGGAAGCCAAATGTGTTCTGGGGCAGGACAGACCACAAGAAGGACATGAAGGCACGACAGCACACAGGCACTGGAGAGCGCCAAGGGCACTGCAGCAGCCAGTCACGGGAGTTAAAGGGGAAAGTTTACAATAATTAGTTTAATTTTAACATTCAAGGGCACAAGCTCAAAGATAACCACACTTTCAGATTTCTACAGCTCTGAAAAGCTTACTTTCAGTTTGGTTTTCAATTCATCAATCGAGCCAAGTAATCATATGATGCTATGGCTCAAAACTGGACTATTTACCTTCTTTAACACAAGAGTTTTAAAGCTTGTGCTCTAGTATTCTGAAGAAATAGTGAGATCAAGTCTGTGTCACAACATTTAGGAACTAATATTAAGCTAAAAGGTACATAGCAAAATACACATCTGCATCCTGCAGAAAAATATAATTCACAGTACATGATGGGGGCAGGCAAGCAGGAACCAGCAGAGATAAGACATCTCAAGCAATAACCACTTCTAGGCTGAGAAGTAGGAACTGATGACACCCTCCATCTGCCAAGCAGTAAAACAGGTAAAAATCTTCACAGAGAGAGATGGCATGATAAAGCTGAACCTTTTTTTTCTGCATAGGAACATACCAACATCCAGTCACCAATTCTCACAGAAGCCTGTACAAGCCAAGTCCTACCTCTTGTAAGACCCTGAGATTAGCATGTTGGTTAAAGCATGGTGCTAGTAACACCAAGGTTGTAGCTTTGATCCCTGTATGGACCATTCATTTAAGAGCTGGATTTGGTGATCCTTGTGGGTCCCTTTCAGCTCAGAATATTCTGTGATTCTAATTCAACTGTAAATGACTGTTGACACTCTTCTATCCAAAATCACAAGTACATGATGGGCTAAAAGGCATCACTCTAAGGTCACACTTGTCATTTTGAAACTTTCATTGAATCTACCATGCACTATATTTAGCTTAATAACCTGTTAATTAACTTTATTTTTGAGGGGTAGGAGATTGAATAACACTACATCTGCACCACATCACATTTTCTCAGTCATTTGGTACTCTTCTCTATAATGACAGAGATGGAATATGTATCTCCCTTCATCTTACTCTTTCTCCTTGTCCTGATCTTCTTTTCATAAACTCTCCCTCCTGTCTGCCCTTCTCTACTTGACAGTAACAAAACAGACTGAACATACCTGTACAGCAGTCAAGACTAAGGACATCCTGGGCTGCCTTAGCAAGACTGCCAGCAAATCAAGGATGTCATTATTCCTCTCCTTGCAGTGCAAAAGCCACATCTAAAGTATCAGGTCCAGCTTTGAGAGTCCCCATTATGAGAGAAGATCCACAAACTGAAGACAGGCCACTAAGATGTTTTGGTGACTAAAGGCCATGTTCGTAAGAGGACACACTGAGAGCGCTGTTTGGCTTGTCAATTTGGTTCATCCCAAAGAAGAGCAGACCAAAGGAGGAAGCCATTCCCCTCTCCTTGCCCCACTATCTGAAGCCAAATCTGAGCGCTGTGGAGTGAAATGATAAGTACAATAAACACACGCTGAAAGACAGGAAATCTCAACTGGACATAAGGGAGAGAAAAATTTTCCCAGAGTGGATAAGCACTAGAGCAGGTCACCTGAGAGATATTCAAAGCTCAACTAGACAAGGCCTTCAGCAAGGTGACCTAGCTTGAGTTAGCCCTGCTCTGAGCAAGGGTTGGGACTAGGATGGCCTCTTCAGAATTTGTCCAGGTAAACTCTTTAATATACTGAGTATCCCAAAACAAAGCAAAACCTGGTCTCTTCATAAGAATTAAATCCCAAAAATGCTTTCTCAAAGGAACATTCTGTGCCTCTTTTTCCCAGTAAGGATACTTAAAAGTTGGTTTATTGAGACTGGAATATGTAACATAATATTCTCACATATAAATAATAAAAGGTTCTATCTTTAATAAACCAAGTGTAAATTTGATCATTTTTAATCACCTTATTTAGCCTATCAACTGTATTCATGAAGGAGACTATTAATATTTCTCAATTCAAGCTGTAAAATCTTATTTTATTACCACACAGAAGCAGCACTGAACCATTAAACTACGAAGTGAAACTTGGAAATGTTATTAATTGGTATTTTGTTATTAAAGTACGTCTTCTGTATCAGTGTCAAAGACCTGGACTACTTCTGCTTCAAGACACTTCATATTAATTTTGGAAAAAAGAAAAGTGTAACATGCCCAGTGTTTGCTGACTCAAAAAGCAAGATGCTAAGCAAATAACTTTAGTTTTCTTTTGAAACATTTAAAACAGAATTTTATCACCAACAGGAAGTCACCAAGAATAGCTGCTATAGTGGGTACTGCTCTTAGAGAATTGATTCAAGTGCTCTAAGTAAAAAAACTAACTTTTCAAGACACCCAAAGCACATCCCTCCCTCCTACATATCAAAACTGACACAAACAAACAAAAAAAGAAGTTACAATTGCTCAGAAGACAAGGATGAAAGATGAGACTCACTACTGAAACAAAGAGGCATACATTAAAACTGAAATGCCAGGCAGAAAATAATTTCTTTTACAGCTGTGGTCATCAATGCTTAAAATACACACACCCTTATTACTATTACTGTATAATTTTAACTCAGTACAGCAAATTTTTCTGCATACAGAGAAGTTATTTTCAACCCGGCAAAGGTGTCCTGTTTCTTTTTATTCTACTTTATGCTAAAATAGCCATTTCTACAGACCTTTAAAACTAAATTTATAGCATATTTACAAAATATCACTCAAAATATGCAGCATGAAGGTATGTATGCTGGCGTTGTAAAAGAACATACACAAAGACATGTTTACAACTAATCTGGAAAGCTCTACAGCTACAGAGATCCATATATTCCTAAAACTAAAACAATACTACTGCATCTGTTAAATGGCTTCCAATGACTACATCCAAGATGCAGTTAAACCTGCTGGTTTAACCCAGCAGGTAGCTAAACACCACACAGCCACTCGCTCACTCCCTGTCCCCCCAGCAGGATGGAGGAGAGAATTGGGAAGAAAACGTAAAATTCAAACAAGTAAAAGTGAAAAAACAGGCAAGGTAGACAGCTGTTTAACATCTTCCATCTCCAAGGTAGCTGTACTGAAAGCTCATTGGTACATTTTTGGGTCATTGAAATGCCCTCTCTTGAGGTAGTCTGTGCCAAGGATGCATGGAGCCTCTGGGCCAGTCTCAAGAGGGCACTTTTGCCACTCAGTCCTAGTCAGGCTCACTTCAGCCTCTGATACAGTCAGTTGTTGGAATCAGCCTTTCACTCCACAAGTACAGATGCCTTCTGTCCCTTTATAGCCTGATGGCATTAGGGTACACTTCGCAGCAGTGTCCACTAGAGCCTTATACTCCTGTAGGTCTGATGTACCAGGTCACTGGATCCACCCAGTCCAGTAAGCCTGGTTGTCCCTTTCCTCCACCTGGCTGGAGGCAGAGCCACTCTAGTCTGGTCATGGTATTCGCTACTCAATTCCCATAAGTACAGATCAGAAGTTCCTTCTTCAAGATCAGGAGCATGAGCCATTCTACTTTGTCTGGTGAACTGCCAACTGAAGACTAGAGCTGCAATTTTCCTGGAAAACCTCCTTTTTGTGATAGCTTTTACTTGCAAATCATATACCCGTGCCTCTAGGATCATGGAATGTTTTTCCATCTCACTTCCTCATGTCTTCTACATGGTCATGCAGGTAAAAGCACAGGGTGCCCTGTAGTATGTACCCACTATATCTTCTCTCTTGACCAGAAGAGTGCTTACTCCTAACAGCAGAAATACTGGTCTAGACAGGTGGGGAGTAGGATCTATCCTCTGCGTTGCTGTTACCAGGTTCTCCATAGCTGAGGCAATGGGGGAAGATAGACTTTCTTTGTACTGTTAGAATTGGCCAGCCAATTCATTCACCTCTTGTCCCTTTCCATCTTCCCAGGTCCTTACTGCCAATGACTTGGCATAAGGCGATGGTGCACTTCCACCATATCAGTTGCACACACCTGACTTCGTCTGAATCTTTAGATAGTTGCTTGTTGTCCAGATCATCATAAACCATCTCATTCCCTCAGGTACTGGATACCTCTCTCTGGCTGACATATAGTAGCTTCTTTGAAAGGATATCTTTCCTTCACTCCCGACAGGAATCCCCTCCAGACACTGAGGACTTATACCCCTTTTCCAACTGCTTTGTCAGTGCCCCCTTCCCTAGAAAGGAATCACAGCTGCATGGCTTCCCTACTTTCTAATTTCAGGCTACTGGCTCCATTATCCCAGTATCAGAGCAGCCAGATGACCATGTGCTCACCTGTGTGACAACTGAAATCCTTTCACATAACTCACAGCTCACTCAGGAACAGGGATAAGGAGGTTACTGCCTCATTTATGAATTTTTCCTCTTACTCCTCCCCAAACTGCAGCTGGACTCTATTCTTCCTCCTCCTGTTATTGTGATGGTCCTGTCCTGCTTTGGAGCAGTCTGCTTGTCCACTTCTTCCTCTTGCTCCCTCTTAAGAAGAAACTCCTTCATCTGGTACTAAATGAGCTGACTTCCACTTCTAATATTTTGTCTTGTGTACAGGGATGACTGAAAGCAGCACAGGTTGGTGCTTTGGTTCAGACGCAGTGCCTGTTGTAGGGGTTGGAGCAGCCATAATGCCTGTCATTTTGTCATCAGACTCAGAGACCTTCTCTTCCCCTTGAGGGCACTGAGTAGCGTTAAACAGGATTCGATAGGCATAGGCCAGGGCCTAGCACACTGCAGTGATTTGTGTCTCTGGAGTTGCCATGGTGGCAGCATACTTTTTCCAAATATTTTATCAGTTTTTCAGAATTCTGCATTTGCCCAGGGGTCAAATTGCAGAATTTGGAGGTGACCACTGTCCTAAGTGCTTGCCTGTACTATCCCATACACCCTAATACCCAGCCTTGGGGCAAATCTCTGGGTGGTATTCTTAAATAGTTGTTTAATCCTGAACAAGACCTGAAACACATTCAGGAGACACAGCAACAGGAACATGATGGTTTGACCATGCTGAGGTATTAAAAACTCTCAAGAGCTACTGTAATTTGCCTGGAAGAGAAGGGGAAGATGAAGGAAGGTATCTCCCCCTTAGCCAAGGCTGTCTGAGGAGAAAAGGTACGCAGTGCAATTATTCCTGGTTTCCGTAGATGGCTCCGGAAGCTCGGAGATGGTGGCAGTGCTGAGCACACACACCAGATCTATCTCACAACCACAATTTTACCATAAGGCAGTGCTACACAGTACAAAATGCTAACCTTAACGCAGCCTCCAGAGGTGGTAACAGCACAACATGGAACATATACAGCAAGTATAGTTACTCACACATATACAGTCATACATATTAAGCAAGTATTGCTGTTATGCAACACAACACTGCAACAACGCCAAAACCAAACAAATCAACATTATAAACTAAGAGGGTAGATTTAGATGAAATATTACAAAGAATTTTTTACTATGAAAGTGGTGAGGCACTGGAACCAACTGCCCAAAGAAGCTGTGCATGCTTCATCCCTGGAATTGTCAAGGGAAGATTGGATGCAGCTTTGAGGAACCCAGTCTAATGGAATGTGTCCCTGCCCATGGCAGGAGGGTTGGAGCTAGATGATTACTAAGGTCCCTTCCAATCCAAACCATTCTATGGCTCTACAACTATGACAGATTTGACAAATTTGTTTTAATGTACTCCAGTCAGAGCTGTCACTATCTCAAACTTTTATGCTCCATGTTGGCTGCCAGAAAGGACTGTCATGGTTTAACCCAGTAGGTAGTTAAACATCACACTCATTCACTCTTCCCATCCCCAGTGGGATGTGGGAGTGAACAGGGAAGAAAAAAAGTAAGATTTGTGGGTTGACATGAAGACAGTTTAACAGACACAAAAGGAAGAGAAAATAATAATAATTATAATCCTAATGAATTAGAATATACATAACAAGTGATGCACAGTGTAACTGCTCACCACTCGCAGACCAAGGCCCAGTCAGTTCCCTCGGTCAGCAGCCCTCGGTCAGCTTTCCCCCTATACTTACGGGAGGATGATGCCCTGTGGTTTGGAATATCCCTTGGGACAATTGGGATCAGCTGTCCCAGTTGTGTCCCATTCCAACTCCTCCTGACCCCCAGCATCCTCACTGGTAGGGCTGGGTTAGAAGCTGAGAAGTCCTTGACAGTATAAACAATGCTTGGCAACAACTAAAACACCAGAGCATTCCTTTTCATACTTAAATGTTCTTTGAAATAACAGGTAAAAATCAGGTGTTGAAATAGCTCACTGCTAGGATTTATTCTCATATTCTTTGGTTTAATTAACAGTTTCAATTTAGTATTTTGGCACTGCAGGCTGAGGAAGAGAAAGAATTTAAATTAAGGGCTCTAACACTCGAGAGATTCATCTAACCTCCCAGCCAGACAATGTGCAACAGGAGAACAACATACTGTCTTTATTCTCCCTGCTTTTTTTGAACGATCCTCTAACTCAAGCTTTCACTTCCTTTCCTTCCCAAGTCATTCACAGAAACGTTTGACCTGAGAGAAAATTACTTTTTTCTGTTCAGTCAATAAGTCAGGGGAGGAAGTCAGTTATTACTGCTAGTAGAAGATAAAAATTATGTTATTAATTTAAGAATCAAACAACAGTGGGACACAGTAATTATTTTGAACGGAGAAAAAATACTGGAAAACACTTAAAAGTGGAATTATTCAGTTATAAAGCACTAAGTTCATCTCTAGTGCAATAGCATGAACAAAATATGATCACAGCTAAAATGTAGCAGCAATTACTCTTCTAGACTAAATTAAGCTTTTTCCATTTCTTCATGTTATTATCATATGGTGACATGGTTCAGTTAGGAACTAAAATATAAATTAAGAAAACAGAAGATAGAGTACTGAAGTGATCAGAAAGATATTCTATTCCTTCCTCTTTCCCATTCCCAAATCTACAGAAACTTACACACTTGTAAACCTTTAACAGCGTTCTCCAAGGAAATCTTTTCCATCTCAAAACCACAGAATAGAGAATCTTTTTGCCTAAGCGTCCAAGGTCATAATGAGCATCAATTGTGAGTTTCTGCAATAGTTATGATCAAGACTGAAAACTTGGTGGATTAACAAAACTCAACACCTCAAGCCTAAAAACAAGTTCAAGTTCCTGTTTCCTTATCAGTTTATTCCACAGTGACTCTCTCCATCCTAGACAATTCTTTGAAATAAAATTCTGAAATGTATGCAAGAAATATTTCCGACCAATTTCACAGTGAGAGATTTCATCAGCCACTAAGAAAAAAATTAATTACCAAAAATTGTTACTTATTATTTAATTACACAAAAATTGACTGAAAGCATTATATGCAAAATATTCAAGGATGATTTAATTATTAAGCAAACCCAAACCTGCTTAGTTCAAAATATTAGTATAGACAATGATGCATCCACTTCCTTCACTTCCTTAGATTTTCACAGTTGCAAAAAACCAAATCTGATATTATTTTGTATCAAAAAGTGCAGATAGCACTCAAGTGAAAAGCTGCAGTGGTATCTGGCAAGTACTTCCCAAAAGGCAGAACTCTGAGCTGTTTCTTACACTAGCTGAACTGCCATTCTCAAATCTATCAATATCTACATGTGTGCTACACTGATGTCTGTGTATTAAACCTTACATTTGAATTTAAAAACACAACTTTGAATAAGTTTTTAAAACCAAGAATCATGACTATGCTCATTATACATTCTGTTTTCAATGAAAAGCAGCTTGATGAATCATATTTTTACATAAGGATCCTCAGCATTCCTTAGCAGCTCATTACTTCAACACTAAGTATGCCTCGTTCAGAAATCACTACTCTGCACAATCAGAACCAGATCCTTGAAAATCACCCACCTTCTCTTCAGCTCCTTCACTGATGTTGTCCCCCCTCACACTCCCCTCCAAATAATGGAAAATTTCACACTTGCCAGTACTTTCAACTGTAAACAAGAAGGTGTTTCAAGAAGTTGAAAAGTGTAATGCTTCATTAATATTACAATTCAAAAAAGTCATTTAGAATTCACCTCTACTTTTTATATACAACTGTCTTAGATGCAGGATCACAATTACGGAAGTAAAAAAAGTATGTACTTGGAAGCTGCAAGTAAACTTAACTGCCCTGATGCCTTCTAAAGTCTCCCACACTCCCAGTGTACAGTGATCCTAACAGTAATTATGGCAACATCAACCAAAAGAAGTAAGTGTAAATGTGCTTCCACACGTGGTAATTTCTATTTCTATCATTCTAACACACAACACCACAGAACAAGGTGATCTAACTATTGAAAAATGTATTTTACCCACTCAGCATACTGCCACCAACATCAGAGCTAAGTGATTCCATATCCTCATTAAATAGGAGATCAATATTATTAATACCCTTGGTAAGGGTACTGGATAGCTTACAGTTTTAACCCATGCTTTAATGCTGTATTTAAACATTGAGATCACAACATATTGTATTTTGCAACATTAGAAGAATATAACAGACTGAAACTTCAGCAGATTGAAAAAAAACAAGTTAACATGAGTCTCTAACAACTCCCTAACAGAAGAGTGATAGCATACACGCACTGTTATCTAGCAGTAAAAGCTGCGATGCAAAAATGTCAAACTTTTCCAGGTAACACACAGAGATGTGCCCAAGATAACCTCACTAACTCTGAACTTCGATAAGATAAGCTTCCAGCATGCAGTACAGCTGTAATACAGCAGATGGTAGAAACAGCCCCTGCAGTCAGAAATTGCTGGACAAGAGCTCTTGCATGCTTTGCTCCTTGAGAAGATTTGCTACTCCATGATTCAAAACGGGCCAACAGTCCACAGCAATTTGACATACAAAAGTCACAACAATGAGAAGGGTTTCCTTTGTTCAACTAACAAAATTCAGTTTGTTTGTTTTTCCTCAGATACAAGCTGTGAACACTGTTTCTCACTCACATTTTCCCAAGAAAATGCTGGCAGCCACCCTAAAGTGTTAAATTGAACACAAATATTCTAAGTCTGGGGCTGTGCCAAAGGCACAGCTGCCACACCACTGAGAGTATCTTGAAGCTGCCTGAACACACATGGCTTTTTCTCCTCTGGCTTTCTTCAACAGCTCTTTTTCAGATATGACACAGCACTATAAACTCCTAGACATTCCTGGAGCACTATGAGACAAATAACACAAAAGAAAAAGGCGGCCTTGACCACAGTCCCCAGAGAGCATTTCCTGACAAAGAAGTGAGTTCAGCGTTCTGTTCTCCAATTCACAGGAAGTCTTTGCTTGCTGTC
Source organism: Chiroxiphia lanceolata (assembly GCF_009829145.1). NCBI lineage: Eukaryota > Metazoa > Chordata > Aves > Passeriformes > Pipridae > Chiroxiphia > Chiroxiphia lanceolata. The sequence continues at coordinate 64,204,268 of NC_045638.1, read as the reverse complement.
AGTTAACGCCATCACTCCCATTTTCAAAACCTATGCTACATTTCCCAAAGCGAAGGACTCAAAATGATATCAACACAAGAATGCCCATTGTGCTTCAGTTACTTACCAATGTTACAAAGATTATTTAAACCAGTAACTTTCTTCTTCTTTAAATGTGCAAAGAAGCTCTAAGGTTGTACATCAGTCCTAGAGCTGTCCAGTCTTCCTAAATTCTGACACCTTGTGACTATGCATTACATTAAGTACATAAAAAGTGATTAGAAACATTCACATACCACTCATCTTCCAGAAAGTCTTTCCTTTTGCCTGTCAGCTCTGCTAGACTTACTCTTACTGGAATTCTACTTCTAATTCTTTTGCTCTAAAGAAGTAGAAAATGCACTGCTCCTGAAAATATGAACAATATGCACAGCTTGGAGAATCAGTCTTAAATTTATGTTAATTATATTGTTATTACAATCACAAAATAAGCAAACTCTAAAAAAATAACCAGTATATAGGATATTTAATATCCAGCATTTCTAAGTGTAACTATAGCTAAGTAAAACTTCAGGACAGCTTCATACTTCTACATACTCCTACATGTATTATTTACATGAAACCGTATTTTATTCAGCAGTAAGACATGAAATATGCACATAGAGAAACCTACTGAATAGCACTCTGTTATCAGTATGAATGATAAGAGTACCTCACTCCAAAATCACCAGTTACCCTCCCACCAGCTTGCTGCTCAAGGACTCAGGGTCTGGGGAGTGTGAGCACACAGAAATTGTAGAGAGAAAAAAAATCTGTCTCAAGAGTCTCATGACATGGTTTCAGAATGCAAAATCTTTGCAAAGGGCTTTCTCCTGAGAGCTGGTTCATCTATATGCAACATCTACTCAAAATGCCTCAAATTTCCACCGTCTAGAAGGCATAGGCTTTCTGACTAGTAATTTAAATTACCAGGAACACATAAGTTTAAAACAACCTACCTTTTCTCAAATTGTAAGAGATACTGACTACCAAAAAATACAGACTTCTTAAATACATTGCTGTTTTTATGAATTCACTCTTCCATTGGGAAGTTCATTTGGGTTTACTGGAAAAGGCAAATAATAATCAAGCATGCTGCTATTCTATCCTTCCTTCAAATCCTTACCAAAATCACGTTTTACAAGCCTCACTTACGCTACACTGAGAAACAAAATTTCTGTGAGGGAAGAGGTAAATCAGCCCAAAACAGTCAATCATAATTATGTAATAAGCTCCACTCAATCATCTTGTTTAAGTGTTGATATCAATTATTTTAACAACAGACAAACTGATAGAAAATACCGTGAAACTCAGCAGACATCAAAGATAATGTGCCCTGTTCAATACGAGTTCATCAAAGAGCACTGACACAAAAAGAGATGGAAGGAAACTACTGTGTCACTGAGTCAAACCCATTAAGTGACACTTGTCGTAATAAAGTATTTGCATCCCAAAAGGACAGCAAAGCCTAAGAATTACATGGCTAAGTAAATAAGTTCTGAAACAAGACTCAATCACATTCAAAATTCCAAGGACTCCAAAAAGGAGACTAGCTATGGAAAACCTACACACTCCCACAGAAATCATTGATTGGAAAGAATCAGACACACTATACCAAGACAAGTAAGGCCACTGAAAAGGTGGGTGTTAAAAAAGGTCTGTAACAATGTAAAGGACTTTCAGCTTTTGATGTGTTGCAAGTAGAGTAAGCTTTTTCCTCTCTTTTCTTTTATTCAGTAAAGATTTCACAGTAGCAACAACTTCACTCTAAACTGCAACAATTCTATAAATCAAGGACAGCTTACACTACTGCTTCAGCTTCCCAGCAGAGAAACCAGCAAGTGAAGTCTGTGTTCCCAAAGATGATGCATAAATCGATTTGAGATCTCACATAAGATGCTGGAAGGAGAGTCTCGCCCAGCAACTAATGAAAACTGGGAGGGTGAGTTGCAGTAAGGCAGTGCAAATCACAGCTGAGACTGAGCTCATTGGAGACTGTCACACTTGGTTTGTCTTTTCCCTCTGTCCTGATTTCAACAGTCCGGTTCATTTCTCTCCAAATTCTCACTCCCTCTTCCCTCATCTCCAAGCAAGGGCAAAAATCCTTTCTTCAGCAGAACAGTGTGAAGACACTTACCTAACAACATAAAAATAAGAACATAAATGGTGCTTTTACTTATGCAGTCTAGGTCTATGCAACCCTTTTTTCAAGGGTGACCAGAAGCAGATTATTCAGGTAAAAAATGTAAAACACCACAAATATCTAGAAGTAAGTGCCTGGAATAATTCCTAGCCTTCAGCCATTTTACAGCTGATAGTCCAGCTCCACTGTAGAGTTCAGTATTCAGTGTACATATCCCTGTCTGACTTCGCCTAATTACAATTTTAACCCACTTCTATTTTTTCTGCTCCACAATATCATGGGGCAATTAAGTTCCACAATTTAATTACACATTGCTTGACAAGCTACTTTAATTTTCATTGGGTAGCAAGTTTAATTTGCTATGTAGCCTAATTTTTGTCCCAAGAAGAACAGCTACTGTTGCTTTCTATTCATCATTTCTGTGTGATCTACAGATTCTATAGACCTCTATCACCTCTCACCTTATTGTTCTCTTTTTCACACTAAATATCTTCATCTTCCCAGCACAGAGATCTTCCACACCTCTTATCCACTTTTTCACTGTCTATGAAACCTTTGCTGTGCTGGGGTGATTACATTAACGCACACTGTTAATGATTTGGACACACCACTGATACACATAATCACCTAACAATTATTTAATTCTTTGTGAACAATTCCCAACAGCTGTCTGACCACTGCCCTTCTCTGAGTAAGTAACATGAGCAAATTTAGAGCTCAACACTGTGTGGATAGGTCTGCATTATTTTCCCCTGCATGAGCATCATTTGGCATTCACCAGAACTGAACCACATTTCTATGTGAAAGCACTGGACACAGTGCCGGCTTTGTAAGAGTTTGCTGAAATTACCCAATCGGTTCAGATTTTACCAATCCCCATAGATCAACAAACCGGTGTGGTGTCACAACACTGTCATTCCTTAAGAATTTTTTTTTAATACAATGAACTCCTAAATCCCAGCAGAAATCTACCACTAACGTTGTTCCAAAATGAAGCAATCATTTATCTATCTAGTTTCTCATCTTTAACCAACCGTAGTAATCCATAGGATAACCATTTAACCTTGGCAAATCAGCTCTGGTTGAGGTCCCCGGTCAACAATTTTACCCACTTTTAAACCAGTCTGCTCCTAACTTCAGTTAAGTGCTTTCCAATTCTACAGTTGCAGCGTTCAGTGAGCAATAATCATGCAGGATTTGGTGAGTAAAAGTTCTACTTTCATTATATGTACTGCCTGTAAATTACACGAACTTCACTAAGTTTTCTCTTCTGCAAACTGAGGTGTTTCAAACATGTCAGTCCCCTACTTGCTTCCATCTCCTTATTTCAGCTATCCTTCTTTGCATCTTTTCAATTACAATTAATTACAGCCCTCGACTTGTTTCTTGTAAAAGTTGTGACAATTCCATCTAGTAACAGCTGTTTTTCAAACACGTAGCATCTTCTTCGAAAAGAAGAAAAAAGAAGTAGGATCTTTATTAGTTTCTTGGGGTTGTTTCCCTTAACAGAATGTAAAATGCTGGACCTTTTCTGCTCCTCCAGAGTGAAAATGACAAATAATTCAGGTTCTTACTACCCATTATTTGTGATCCAGGAGGAATGTAAACAGATCAGACCAGCCAGTAAGGGATACACCTGAACAAACAAAAAATGCAATGATGTGGCATTTTGTTTTGTGCTGGCATTTTGAGATTTCATGGTACCAACCAAACTTAACAAAATAATGTGCATCACAAAAAAAAGTGTCAAGAATCTCAAACCCACCATGTTACGCCTACATCTAAGGAAAATCTTGTATCCTGCCTTGCAGGGACCAATTTCAGCTGAGATTTTCAAAGTCATTTCAACAGAACATGAGGGAAAAGCAGATCCATCTTGCAGGATCCTGGAACTGACTACTTTGCCAAATGCCTGCCGTACGCTTAGGAAGAGGTGTTAGATTCACCCCTGTGAGCACTTCCCTGTGTTTCCAGGCATACACCTACTTTTGCTTTAAAGCTTGGATCATACCAGATGATTACTCCTACGGGAGAACATATTTGAACAGACCAATCTTAAATCTAATGTTACCCAGTACACAGCACATTACTTTTTGAAAATATCAAAAACTCAGTTTAAAAGTTTGCCGTACATCAACTATGTATTTTTCACTTACAAAGTACAGAAAACCACATTGACATTGATAGAAGGGTTTTCTTGTGGATTATTAAGCAGTATTCTTTTGTTTCCAAACAACCAGTACAATTCCATTTCCTCTTCATCTCTGGAAATAACTTTTCACAGTCACAATGTTGTTTACATAATCTTCAAAATATGGAAAATTTTACAAGACTATATATTTTTGCCACAGTTACTAATTTTTATGGCACCATATACTGCAATAAAAAAATCTGTACTGCTTGACAAGGAACTTGCATGTACATTTAGTTGTACTAAGAAATTCTTTAGTTACACAGTTTGCACATCTTGCTTTCCCACAGAGAGCAATCACCAGATCCGAGATCTGTGGAACCACAGGCTAAACCTGCTGTAGGACATGGCATATTGTTTATTTTTGACAATATACTGTCATTTCTATGTAATAAATTCCCAAGTTATGCAAAGATCTGGGAACAACAAAGAGGTCTTGGCTTGTCATGTTCTTTTGTGAAAGGCCACCCAGGAGACATCCAAAAAAAACCTAACAAAAAACTCTGTTGCAAGCCAGCAAGAAGTGCTTTTTCAACTCATTGTTTACATAAGAGGATGCATTCTGCAGTCTTTCTGAACGTCATTTCTAGCAATAAAACTGCATTCACTAACTTATGTTCCATTAAGGTCTATATTTTAATGGGATCACTGGAAAATTCATTCCAGAATTCATGAATGTAACTATAACAATACAAAAAGGTAATTCTGCCCCTTAGCCTTCCTCCTCATAAGTGTTTGATAATTAAATCAAAAGTTAATACAGAACTTCTGTTCCAGGAGTGAATATCTTTTCCATTGACATGCAATATAAACACACCTTACCTCTCCCCTAAAGTTGGAGTCAATATCTCATTCCAAGGTACAGTGTAGTAGTGCATAATTAAAAGAACTAGCATCAAAAAATGCACATTTTTAAAGAGAGCTGCAAGGTCACATCTTCAGAAAAACTACAATTCTGCACACAAACTACAGGGGTCTTTTACAGATTTTCAAGAAACATCCCAAAAAAGAAAAAAAAGGCTCTCAGCTTTAGCTACCACTATTACATTTACTAGGTAGGGCTACTTCACCTTTCAGAAGCTGACAAAAATGTAATTGATACACTGAAGCCAAACATTATAAAATTGTCTGTGAATTTGTAACAGGTGACTCTTACAATACCTAGTTGGGGGAGAAAAGTAAATATATAGTTACTATTCTATAGTAACTACACGATGTTACTGGTTTACTTGAAAAACACCTTTATTTTTACTTCAGAATCATAAAATGTAAACACTAGTCGCAGAAATCGATATAAACAAGTGTCTACATTAACTCTTCTTACCTTGAAAGATTTAAGGAAGTAAAGTAAAATCCATAAGTACAGGCAGTATCTTACAAGCTACCAGATTTGCAACTAAGCAAGAACGTTTTATTTACCTAAAGTGCCATGCAGGGCTTCTGCAGCTTAAGTGGAGACAGATTTTAATATATAAACTCAGTTTTGGTTTTGTACTAGAAAACATATCATCCTGACATCAGGTGACAGCACCAGTAACAACTAATTTGGTACAAAACACGATTTAACCACCAGGGTAGTCAAGCATAGTCAGAAACACACTACATTAAATATCACCGAAGGCTTACTCATACAGGTGTTAAATAACTTTAAGATCTAATAATACGAGAAAAGTCACAAACATAAGAGCGACAGCAAAACAGTTGGAAGCACGCATGTCTAGGTTACTATATTTTTAAAGAGCACAAACATTTAACTAAACTAGATTTTTGAATCATTATTTATTTTCCACTCCACCTCACATTCCTCAGAAGTACATGCATTAATTCACCCCTCTTGCATACTACTCTTCCCAGCGCAAGAAGGTCAAGGCATAATTCCAGTGGACCTGATAATCAGCCCATTACTCACCCGATCACCATGCAGCCTCTGGCTCACACTGTACTACTCCAAGAATAACAAGTCTTTATGGCCATTCAGGAGTATAAGCCCCCAAGGAGGGAGGGTGAACACTGCAGAGTAACAGATTGTTTCAGAGGCACCTCACATTTGTACTGCCAAAACCTCAAAACCCTTTACCAATGGCACTCATTCAACTGAAAAGAGAGTAAAACAACTAAGAGCTGAAAACTGTGCAATAAAATTTTGAAGAGGCAATAGAAAGAAAGAAAACTATGAAAATAAAAACCACTTCTATGGAAAACTTCTGCCTTTTCAGAGAGGAGTAAGTACAGAAGAGGAGAGGGGTTAGCTTCAAGTTAACAGTCAAAAATTCCCATTAAATAAGATAATATTATGAAAAGTAGCAGAAATAACTGATTCTTGCAATTCAGTGATAGCCAGGAATCACGGGATTGTGCACTCTGGAACCACTTACAACAGTATTTTTGAAAGTTGATACACTTATCCAAGAAGCAAACTTAAAGACATTGTCAGTATTATCACAAAGTAGCACTGCAAAAGTTGGGATAAAAAACACAGCCACACCAGCTGGTTAAAGGAGGTGATTATCCCACTGTATTCAGCGTTGGTGTGGCCTCATCTGGAGTAATGTGTACACCACTGGAAAACTATGTGAAAGTCCTTGAATACGTCCAGAGGAGGGCAACAAAGCTGCTGCCACGTGCTTTGAGGAGCAGCTGAAGATTTTGGGTTTGTCTAGTTTGGAGAAAAGGAGGCTGAGGCATGACCTCATTGCTCTCTACAGCTTCCTGAGAAGAGGAAGTGGACAGGCAGGTGATGATCTCCTCTTCCTAATATTCAGTGATAGGACAGACAGGGATGGTTCAAAGTTGTGTCAGGGAAGGTTCAAACTGGATATTAGGAAGCATTTCTTTAACAAGAGCGTGATCAAACACTGGAATAGGTTTCTTAGAGAGATGGTCGGTGCCCCGAGCCTTTAAATGTTTAAGAGGTATTTGGACAATGCCCTTAATAACGTAAAGATTTAGTCAGCCCTAAAGCAGTCAAGCAATTGGACTAAATGATTGCTGTAGATCCCTTCCACATGAACTATCCTTCTTTTATTCTAACTCACATAACATCTGCTTTAATTTTTTACATCTTAGCCATACATGAAATCACAATCCAGAAGACCCACAAACAGCAAAACAGTAACATCCTCAGAATACCACTGGTAATAACCTTGCTTTGTGAGAGCAGTTTTTCTTAATTACATCCAAAGTCTGTCACTCTGTGCTTTGGTGCAGTTAGCATTAACTTTTGTTTTGGTCAAAGACTTCCAAGGAGGTAAAGAAAAAAGTCAAAATGACAACTAAGAAGCAAGTTACTTTAATCAGTAAACAAACATGTAAAAAACCAACAAAACAAAACACATTCCTACAGTGCAAAATCCCCTCTAGGCTAGCAGATAAGAGTTTGCAGTAGGTATCTAAAAAGTGCAACTCGTCAAAACGCTGTTCCGAAATGGATCTTGTGTGCCCAACGATTAGGGCTGAGTAGAAAACACAACTACCCGAGTTCAAGCCTCACGTATGCCTCATTTACCCTACATTAGTTTCACCTTTTTCATCTTCCCCTCCTTGCTGAAGAGGCGTACAGTGTAATGAACAACAGCACTGTGGTCAAGCGCCGGGCTTCCGGCAGAGCAGGCCCGGGGCAGGCAGGAGCGGGCAGGCCGCCGCCGACCCCGGGAAGGGTCTGGGCTGGCCCCTGCTCGGGCTGTCGGCCCTGCCCGCAGGGCGGCCGGGAGGGCCCGGGAGCTGCTCCCAGAGCGAGCCCTCGCCGGGCCCCGAGCGCGCCGGGGGCAACACAGACCCCTCCCCGCAGCCGCCTCCAGGGGCTCCGAGCCGGAGCCTCAAACACAAGGGCCCCCCGGGCCACCGCTCGCAGTCACCCCGAGGGCGCGCTCGGCGGCGCGGCCCAGCCCGGCCGCACTTACCAGCCCGCCTCGGAGAGCGCCGCCCGCGCCCTGTCGGCCATGGCGCCGCCCGCCGCCGCTCACCGCAGCGCTGGGGCCGGCGGCGCCGCAGGGCCCCCCGGCTCTCGCTCGGAGCAGGAGGGACGCGGGGCCTGCTCGCTCCTTCGGGCCGCTTCGGGCGCTCGGGCCGGGCCAGGCCGGGAAGGGAGGGAGGGAGGGAAGGAGGGACACGCGCGGAGGGGAGGAAGGAGGAAGGGGCGGGGGCGGCGCAGACAGAGACGAACAAAGCCCGCGACCGGCGGCGGGCGCTGTGCTGCCTGCCGGGAAGCTGCTGCCGCCGTGGCGGAGAAGGGCAGCAGTGAGGGCAGCGAGGCAGGGGCGGGGCCGGCCCCGCGGCCTCAGGCCCGGGCGGGGGTGGTGGCGGCAGTGGGAAGGGTTTATTTTAGGCGCTTTTCTTCTATAAATAATACTGTTAATAGTAGCGTCATGTTGAAAAGGACTTTTCCCCATGCCCTGCAGACGGGTGTTGCGGGTTAGGAGCGGTTTTTAGCCTTCAGAAAGGTGAGGAGCGGCTGGCGGAGCTGGGGTTGTTCAGCTTGGAGAAGAGGAGGCCCGGGGGAGACCTTGTAGCTCCCCACAACTCCCTGGAGAGAGGCTGTAGCGGGATGGGCATCAGTCTCTTCTCCCAAGTGACAGGACAAGAAGAAATGGCCTCAAGTTGTGCCAGAGAAGGTTGAGATTGGATACGAGGAAAAATTTCTTTTCAGAAAGGATGAAGCACTGGAACAGGCTGCCAAGGGAAGTGGTGGAATCACTGTCGCTGGAATCATTCAAAAATTCCACCTCGTGTAGATGTGGTGTTTAGGGACATGCTTTAGTGCTGGACTTGTCAGTGCTAAGGTAATGGTTGGACTCAATCTTGGTGGTCTTTTCCAACCTTAATGATTCTATGTGAAAGCCTGTGCTTATGGGGTTTGTCTATTAAAGATGGAGTTTTCTTCATGGGTCATTCTCACCCTTGAGATGTTTCAATTTTCATGCAGCATCTTCAAGTCAAAGCTTGCAGGTTGGTAGGATGAGGGGTTTTTGTATCCATCTGAAAACCTCGCTTTGCTATACTGAGTACAAGGCACTCAGGATTTTTACATACAACACTCTGGGCTGCTCATTCCTGGTATTCCCTTTTGTATCTATATACTCTGGGACAAAGATTTTGTCACCAGTGCATATGGTATCCTGTATGGCTGCTATTTTAATGACACATATATCTTGAAGTTGATAGTTATAAAAAGCTTGACAAAGAAGAAGGAAACAAAACCCATATTATTCAGGCTCAACTGAACAATGTCTAACATTACACATACCCCTGAAGCTTTCCTGATCAGGAGCCTTAACAGAAAGGTGTACTCTAGCCCTAAAATAAAAAAAAAAATAAAAAATTCAACTTAAAATAGAAGACTGAGATACATGATCTCTGCTAGCAAAATGTCAAAACAATATTGCAATCAGGGAAGTTTTAATTGACATGGTGGTCATTAAAAAATAAATTAGCAGAGGGAGCGTTATTAATTGGGGAAAGTGCAACGCTGCATTTTGATGTCAGTTCATAGAGAGCAATCACCAGAACCACCTACTCAGAGTTTGGTAAAGTGAGCCAACCTGACCTTCTATATAATTTATGGAGTGAGTAACCATACCATGTGTTTGGATTTTCAGAGGTTGTGCAGTCCCAAATCATGACAAGGCTGTGGGTGAATATGAGCTTCCAAAGGAATAATATCTAGGACAACTAGCTAACGTAAGAGCCTTGAAATAGATCTACTTATGTCTGTACCGAGGAAACTCCCAAATGAGTCACGAGGCATACCCTGAAGTTAAGCAGAAGAGTCCCACTGAAATATTAGTGGCCAAGTCACACCCTTTTTCCACACTTAACAGTAGTGGATACTGACATGGGAAAGCACTAGCAGGTAGGTGAGAGTGTGGTTCCAGTTCAGACACTTATGCAAAAGAAATGGGAGTAAAAGCAGCTTGCATTTGTAGTCTGACCTGTCTGCACAATAGATTATCAAGGAAAGGTTGTAAACATTACTGTAACTCAAAATGGGGTGCCCAGAGAGCCAATTAGCAACGGATGGAGTATGACCTAGGAGAAGATGATGAGAATTACAGACTTTATACATTACCTCATGTTAGTTTAAGACATGGAGGCCTTTGCTTACTTAAATCTTCATTGAAATCACCAGGCAATTATACCAGCAATTTATACCAGCAAATGGCTAGCTGTTGTACCTCACAGGACAGACTACCATCTATAAAAAAACATAGGTGCTGTCCTTAGAGGTCTGCAGCCATCTGTTCTAACAAATTTATTATATGCAAGCTGAGATGTGTGTATATATATATATACACACACATGTACTTCCTTTTGTACATGAGAGGTCCCCATTAGTGTTTCTCTGCCCACGGAGGGCACTACCTGATCTTGGCTGTTTCTAGCAGCTGTCAGCTGTGCTGCAGGAAGGTGAACAATTAGGTCCACGGTAAAACAGAAAGTGATACAATGCCTGCCAGGCAGTCAGAGAACCACAAATAGGAGGGATAAGACCCTCTGTACCAACTATTCACAATAAAACACTCTTAGAGCATATTCTCTGTATCAATCACCTTTAGAATAAATGACGTTGCTGAAGCTAAAGAGCATCAGAGTACCTGGGGCTATACAGGAACCAGCCTAAACTCCCACACACTTGTAAGGGGCTCAGTGCCTCTTTAGCTTTCTCTGACAAATATTACTCAAGATGAGTCAGTGCATCACTGTTCACAAAATTCACACGGACTCCCTCTGTCCAAATTGCCTAAAATGCAGTTCTTCTGGACTACTGCCCATGTGACGTGGGACAACTTAATCTATGATAAAGAGGTTATTTCACAATGCTCTGTAATTGTAAGTACCTGAAAGGTTTGGTCTACTTAAGCACCCCTCTTAGGGCACTGGTGAGACAGAGAACAGATAGAACTAGCACACAGGTCAAGACAGCAAAAGCCAGTTTTTGAAGCAGCCTTACAGGCTTACAACCTGTGGATTGATTCATCCTTGTTGCCTTTATCTCTTGCCCATTCCAGGCCCAATCCTCTTGGTTCAGCAGTGAGCTCAAAACCAGGGAGCTGAAACTGTTGACCGCACCTGCCAGTAAAGGGCAAGAGCAGAAAGCTGCAATGCTCATTGTGAGTTATGGCATCATTCACCCCAACCTGATGTGCTGAAACCAACAACAGTGGGATGGAGACCCTGCACACCAGATTCAACGGGAGGTCCCCACAACGCCAGAAATGCTGTTTTGGTCTCAATTTTTATTTTCGTCTTTCTCCATTACATTATCTGAAGGTAAGAGGTTGTTTTATTGAATGCAAAAGCAGGTGATCCTTAGCCTGGATCTGTAGCTGAAAGTAACTGGGCACCGAAGGTAAAGAACCTTCCCTTCTGGTCACTGTATTTCTAGGAGTGGGCTGGGGTTTCAATAAAAGTGGCTCTCTCAGCGTCCCATGATGGGCTGGGTCCTAAACTGATTTGACTGCAGTCAGAAGGATTGCCTTTACTACATGTATTGTTGTATTTCAGCCAAAATATTGTGAATGTTTTATCTGAAGGGGGAGGACAGCAGTCAGCACTCAGTCTTTCTTCTCATCCTTCTTCTGTCATGAACTTCCCTAAATTGTAGACAAAGAGCAAAGACAGCTGGTTACTACAAGCATTTCACACTGATGGTTGCTCGTGGCAGGGACTAGACCTGGCCTGTTGGGTCTCATGGCAATCAAGTGTCTGTTATCTGTTATGGCAGCTGGAGAAGGAATTGGCTTTTCATACAGTAAAGAGAAGAAGGGAAAATTACAGAAGTAATGGGTTTTTTTCATTGGGGGAGAAGGAAAGAGGCTTGAAAAGGAGCAACATGAAGGAAAGAGACAAACAGTAGGCACATTTTCAAGCCTGGAAATTGTAAAGGGCTATGAAGTCTCTGACGTAATACCACCACCTATAGGCCACAGATTGTAGTTAAGGTGGTGTTGCAAGGACAGATAATTTCTGCTAAGGCCAAGGCTAACATTTTTGTCAGGCTGCTCTAACTGATGCGTCTGGAACCCTCCAGTTTGACCACACTCCCCACTTTCTCCTGCAAATCACTAAGAGTATGACAGACCACCATGATCTTAAAGGTGTACACTGGCATCATGTTAGTCAAAAAACCAGCATCAGTGCACTCACTGAGACACAGCGGTTGTCAGGATGGGGACATTCATATATGGCACGATGATACTGTTGTCAGGTCTGTGCAAGGCTGCTTATCAAAATGTCAGCAGTTCAGACCTGAAAGTGCAGATGAACACTGTGATGATCACAAGGGTACGATGGATCACTAAGTACTGCAGAATGTAATCTCATATAATTATGGTGCTTCTGTCTTCCCTCATGGGCCAGCAGAAGGGCTTGTGTTTGTCAGCGATTCTGGCACAACTCAAACTACTGGTCCTCTGGACACTGAATTGGTAAACAGCCAGGGAGCAGAGGATCAAACAGCATATGGCTTTGCAGACTTTACCGGGCTGCAGTAAACATTCCAGCCCTGAACAGCTGTCTCTTGCCTCTAACAAGATTACTTTTAAGAGACTGATACCTTCTGGACTGGATGGAAATCTGGAAATAAGCATGCTGCTGTCAGGGCTCTGAGTGCAAGAGGCTCTGCAGCCTCTTCCCCCTGCCTTGGGGTTTGGCTGCCCATGCTCCATTGCAGCTCTGATACTGTGCAGCTGTAGCCTTGGATCAGGCTGCTGGGGACAGAACTGTGTGAGAGGGAGCTATGGGAAGCCTCTTGGGGGCCTCCTGTTCTTTGCTTGGGAGCTGCATTGAACTCAGGCCTCTATCCTTGAGACTTGCCTTAGGTATACCTGTGCCTGTCCATGTGATCCTGAACCACTGATTTGACTTGCTGGCTTGACCTTGCACCTGCTTCATCACTGCAGACATGTCTTGTAGTCTTGAATGCTGGCTGACACTGCTCTCTAGCATGGTACCTGCTCAGATACTGTGGCATTGTGCCCACCTAGTGAGATCATTGCCCTACCTGCCTTGCTATTGCCCTCAGCTCCTGGTTTCCTTCCCTTGTGGGACCACCCATGCTTGCTGCTTTCCGAGAGCTCCTATCCCTGAGCTATGAATATGGTATGTTACACGCAGAAGTTAGTGTCCCTTTGGCAGTCACTCGGTGTCTGAAACCGATACACATGATGCAACTAAACAAAACTCAGTAACAGTGGAGACTCTACTGAAGGCCAGCTGCCAGGCATACAGTCACTCAGTGACTTGCTGTCACAAGACAGCAGCACTGCCCTCAGATAGAAGGAGACCAGGTGGGGAATGCCTGGTCCTCTCTGCAGACTTCTTCTCTCATGCTTCCCCTGACTTTCAAGTTGAATTTGTCGTAACTTGTCTCGGTGAAATAAAGGTCGATACTAATGAACACTGCTGGGCAGAACTGCTCATGAAGGACTGCATGTTGAAATTGTGCTATATATATGGGCAGACGAGTGAGGGAAAGCACTTTTAGGGCCTTCACATATGTGCTAAAGACCTTGTGGAGTAAGTGTCACACAAGAAGACGCCTCACACAGTGTCAACTTTCAGCGTGATGTAAAATACCTACAGGGATTTTACATGGATGGAATACGTTATGGTTGCCTATCCAGCCACGTGGACATCCCTGTTAAAACTAGACCAAATTCTCTAGAGTAGGACAGCAACAGCCAAAACAATAAGGTGATGGAAGCCTGTAGATTGACTTGTCAGAACCATACAGGCGTAAATACCATCATCCTGCATAGTACACAAACAGAATATGACCTTAACTATAAACATAGATTAGCTTGGGGAGCACAGCTGTGAAGCAAAACAGTGACTACCTATTACACAGCAATATACGTGGCTCTGTAGTAGCTCTGTATATTGGGTTTGCTATTATTACTATTAAAAGCCATAAAGTTTTCATATTTTTAGTCCTCAATACCAGAAGACATCATCTCTGTTGAACAGTTTGAGGCATAAATGATCTGGCAATCTGTGTCAGCACCTGACTTAATTGCAAGGTGAGAGAAAATGACTGAATAAATAATTACTGTTTCCTCATGGAAATCTGACAAGATTACTTTTGGATTATAAAAGATTCGCTGTGTGGTTTTCCTCAACTGTTGTTGTATGTTTGTGCTTGAGGAAAAGTGAGTTATTGGAAATCTATGCCAGACTCCAGATAAGCAGTTGACTTTCTATCCATGATTTAATACACACTAAACAGGCAAGAATGCTTCTGTGCTATTTCCTGGCAGTGAAAAATTCAGATGTGGCAGCTTTTGCCTACAACTGCTCTTTCCCTGTAGTCTGCAGACCCAAAGCAGTGCAGTTTGGAAAAATAATTAAATTTCTTAACTTTCAGGAAGCATCAAAATCAACACTTCTAACAGTCAAGTGCAATAACTGGGCATGCTGTTTGCTGACCTTCACTTATGAATGATTCCTGTCTCTTCTGAGTCTGCTTTTATTTATGTATCTCTTCTGTCTCTGTTGATTTTAGTTATTATTCTGTTCTCTGTGCTTCTTCTTTCCTGCCTGTTAGCAAAATACAAGAAACCAAAAGAATGTGAAAGAATCATCTGATCTTCATAGTAGGTTTTTAATTTTTCAAGAGAGAATTGGGCCCCATTTTCTGAGTAACTGTAGAATTATGAAGGGAATTACTTAAAGCAGCCTTAGATATTGCAAGTTATTGAAAGCAACATATTCTTTTTCCAAGTATATTTCAGCTAGCTTCTAGGTTAAATTCTGCTGTTCTCAAATGTAAAGAATGAAAAGAAACAGAAATGCTAGAGCCCTGAGCAACTTCTCATTATTTGCAAGTATACACTTGGAACTTCCTTGGCTTGGATATTTATCCTGACTGCCTAAGACAGTTCAAATGGAGTCCACACAGCAACAGGGCATAAAAGCAAAAGGAAGAGCTTCAGAGACTGAAAAAGGTGCATAACCCCGCATTTGCAAGTGAGCTCCTGTTGCAACAGTTGTTTAAAAGTTTTAATTCCTTTATTTCAGTATGAAATCATAAGTTCATTTTTTCCACAGCCTGCAAAAATCCTGATTCGGCACAGAAGCAAATATATGTGCTAATGCAGCAACTATTCTATACAGAATCCAACAGTTGACAGTCTGGGGGACACAAATGCACTCTAGAAAGCACAGTGCTGTTTGGCAAATTAGTGAACCACTGAGAATTGGCACTCACCATGAAAAATGACCAAAAACAGGAAAAAGAGAGGAATGAGAGAGCTAAAGAAAAAGTTCTGGAGGAAGACCAAAGAAAATTGAGAGAATAAAGAAAAGTTGGCAATAACTGGGCCACGGCATAGTGCAGCAATTTGGGATATCTGTGTCAACTGGAATTCAGACCACTAAAATAAGATGTGACAAATGAAAATAATCTCTTAAGCAAACCAAAGTAGACACAACATAAAAACATACAGAGAGGTCATTAAGGACTCCCTTTTTTCTTCTCATGCAAATAGCTTTTTGGTTTGGAGGGTAAATACAGATTTTATAAGTTTATCTTTTTCCCTCATCTGGCCACAAATTCAGAAATAAACAGTACTTTGTTCCACCCTCTATAAAATTCACCGAGGCATTTCTTTGATTATGTTTACATATGCTTATGCTTGTGGGGCTACTGTGTGAATTGGGCACCTGGCTGAAAAAAGGGAAGTTGGAAAGAAGAAGTGCTGAGGTTTTTACTTTAAAGTGGATCTCTTTTCTGGTCTGATTCACATTGCAGTCCACACTGCTTATGTTGACATAGGGGTAGAAATTAATTAAGTCAGTACTGATGCTGGCGACAGTATATCATCAGATCATTACCTCTCTGGAAAAAAACAAACCCATTACTTGGGGAGCAGTGTAGCTGCAAATTAAAGGTGTGAGGAAAACACATAACTGAGGGGCATATGAAAGGCAAATGTGAGAGGGACAGGAAATGTGTGTTTGGGAAAAACATTTGAAAAACAACAGAGGGATAGGAAGAAGAGGTATAATATATGATATCAACACTTGGACCGACTCACTGACCATTTCTATAGAGCCTAATAAAAACTTCCAAATTTTGTTGGGTTTGTCTTATTTTCAGATTTTCTGCAATTACTGCTGTAAGTTGCAGGTTTATTTTAACAGAACACAAGCATAGGCTAACACTTACTGCTAAAAATGGAACAGTTCTTTCCCATCAAAGCACAAGAAGCAAAGCAGCAGAGCAGAATCAACTAACAGTTATTTACTAGCAGTTTTTTATCTATTTCAGTGCTCACAACCACGCTCACTTAGCCCGATAAATAGGGTGGCCTGCTGTTAACAAATATTGCCTGAAGCAAAACACTAAACAATCTAAAAGAACCTTTTATACCTATTTTACATATTTACTTCCAAACATTTCCTAACAGCTCCAGTTAATGCATTAAGGTGCCCAGTCCTTACTGGCTGCACAAATCAGTCTTTCATGCTGACGCCAGCAGTATTACCATGGTTACATGATTAGAGTGGCTTAACCTGGCAGGTGGCTTAGCAAAATGCCCAGTGCCAAAACAATCCGAGCACACAATCTATAACTTTCTATCAAACAAAATAGGGTATTGCATGCTCTGTTGTCCAGATCATGGTAGGGTGGGTTATTTTTTTGTTTGGTGGTGA
Source organism: Chiroxiphia lanceolata (assembly GCF_009829145.1). Lineage (NCBI taxonomy): Eukaryota > Metazoa > Chordata > Aves > Passeriformes > Pipridae > Chiroxiphia > Chiroxiphia lanceolata. The sequence goes on along the minus strand of NC_045638.1, from coordinate 64,187,265 downwards.
TTTTTTTCCTGAGTAACAATGTTGTTCTCAAAATTTTACCACTTATCAACAAAAAAATTGCTAAAAATTATTTTCTGAAGAAAAAAAAAAACAACAAAACCAGTTTACTCACATTTTTGTAGATCTAAGACTCTCAGTAAAGTCAACAACCAAGGAAAAAAAATCAAGTATTCCATAAACCGCAAAATTCCAATCTGAGGTTTATGTTTATAACTGCATTTAAGGTTGGACTCTAAATCTGGAAAGATCCCATGCCAGCTGGAGGCTGGCCTGCTTTTGCTTATTTGAGAGGATTCTTTGGGAAATGCAAAGCTCTGTATTATTATTTTTTAATTGATGGTTTCAAAACTGAGATCCTGAAGTTTTGCTGATAGATTCAGCTGTAAACAGTTGTGGTTGGCAATATCAGAACTGCTCCATCATGGTATGAGAATATTTGGCTGCCAGGTATCCAGACCAAGTTATTCACATACAAATGGCAAAGTGTTCCATAGGACTGAAAGTGAAGTGCCTTCATGAGAGGAGAAAGTATCATAGGAATACAGAATGTGAAAACATAATGAACAGATCGGACTTTGGCAAACAAGGTACTGCTAGCATTTTCTTAGATGGAAGCTACCAGACTTTGCAAATCACAAACTAATACAAAGCCTTAATACCTCAGTTGGTATTATTTTAGCTTTAATTATAAAGATATTATAAGTGTTATATATGCTACATGCAAAAACCTTCCTTTGCTTCCTCTTGTTGAGTAGGGTACAATGCTAAAAGAGCAAAGAGGCAGTTTTCATTCTTAACACTTTCACACTCCTTGCCAAAATCCATTTTCTGATCTGAATATAAGACCACATAGTAGCTTAAATATAAATACCTAAGGTGTAAGAACGCCTTAGAGTGTGTAGAAGTTTATAGCTGTTTTGTAGTTTCATTCATACTATTGCCCTATATATTTTCTGTCTCACCTCTGAAAAAACTGATGTGTTGTTTTTCACAGCTTGTGTGCTATCTCCCCTTTCTCATGCTGATTTCACTGCTGCATTGATGAAGCTCCAGTCCTCTGGTCTTTATACTGTAGCATTCAAGTTTATAGACTCTGAAGCCTGCCTTAGAAGTGACTCAAGTAATTTTTCACATTGGAGGAAAAAGCTGAAAAGCCTTCAATATTTAAATAGAAACATAAGTTTCAAGTGCAGTATAAAGGCTTCAGATCCCTTAACTTAATTCATCAATTAACATATCTGCAACAGCTGGGGTTTGATCCATATTTTCAGAGAACAGTAATGTTGCTGATACAGCATTTCCAGTTCAGTCACAGGAATACTGAAGTGCTTTTCAGAAGATAATTTAAAAAGTACCCAGTTGACAGGATGTTTCTTCAGGGAACCATTGATCGCATTCTCAAATTGCAACAGAACCAGAGATGGTCTTCATTTTAATTTCAATATCAGGAATGCCTTAAGTGACGATCACAGCTAACCCATTTTAATGACAACCCTGAACATTTAGAAGCTCTTATCTATTCAATATACTTCTGTGCAGAGCAACAAGAACAGATGGATGCTTCCTTAACACCTGCTGCTGTGGGAGTCTTCTGAAACACTTGCAAGTAAGAAATTATTACTGCTATAAAATGTCTCTCCGTTTTATTTGTTTAGAGGATTTCTATAGAACATATATGCAATTTATTTTAGGCTTTCAAGTTAGGTTGTGCTTTTGGAAAGCTGAGGAAGGATCACTTACTGAAGGAAAGCTTATATCTATGCCTCATAAAAAAAAGGTTTTAGGGTATTAAATTGAAGATTTACTGCAACCTGTTGTGTAAGGAAGCTAAGGGATGCACATGGTATGCTACTCCAGAAGCGGCCGAATAGCTCCAGGGCAAAGAGCCCAGTCCTGCAAAGCAGGAGGAGTCCCAGTGAGGAAGATAGGGCTTTTTAGAGGAACTCATGGAAAATTGAAACCTAATGCTTTTCTGACTAGGAACATCACAGAAAGATGAAGTGCAGAGATTTTAGTTCATAATTGTCCTAAGAGCTTTCCATGGGTGATCTAAATGTTTCTCTACTTCCACGGATAGCCAAAAGGCGAGAGTCAAATTATTTCCTAGATTTGGAACACTGTTCTCTTCTGAAGTTATATGCATAATGTTTTCTTGGATTTTATTTGTTTGGTAGACTTTCAAACACAGTAGATTCAAGAAATATAATGTAAATTCAAAGGACCCAAATGTTATTAGAGACTCTAATCCACCTAGATTATTTGAGTTTCATTTTCATTATGCTTAGTGGTCAGAAATTGCCTTTAAAAAAATGAGTTAATTGCAATATGAGATACAACCCAAGCTGAAATATCAAAAGAAGACAGTCTAATTTTTCTTATATATATATATAAGAAAAACAAACAAACAAACAAACAAAACCCAAGCAAACCATATTTTCTTCCTGCCATCTTTTGGCACAGATGTTATAATAATTAATGCAGGTTATTAGAAATTTGAAAAATTGAGAGGATGGCAGCATCTGAGGTAGAAGTGAGGTGTTTATTCCAGTCCAGGCAGCCATTGGTGACTAACTTTGTAGCATATCACTCTGGTTCTGCTTTATACATCCACAGATTTAAAAACTGAAGTAACTACTCTGACAATTTACTCTGAGCTTTCACAATACTTTACCCAGTAATCCCTGACCTATAATTTCTGACTGGGCTGGAGAACGTATCTTAGAAAGACACACAATCATAATTTAATGGCTTCACATAGTGATAAATTCCTTAATTATTATTAAAAGAAGGTAAGTTGTTTTGACTGTAAATTGCCATCATGCTAAAATGATGCATATTATTTTAGCTTGAATTGATATGTTTGTCTTCTAACTACAGAACTTTATATGTTACCTTATATTGATTTCACAGTTCTCTGATCTAAGTCTCACCCCAGTGTACAAACTGACAGACTATGGTCAAATAACCACTGGCTTTCCTGTTGGCAAAATTTAATAAATGAAAGTCATTAATTGCTTCTGACTTTTAGGTGTGGTTTCCAAACCTTAACAAATTAAAAAAAATTCCAAAGAAAGCTGCAAGTATTTTTAAAGACCAGACAGAAGAAAATAATGTTGCTCCTTGTTCATCTCTGCAATAATGCCACATATAAGCCTACGAATACATCTTTGTTAATTTATCTAAGGATCACAGCAATTACTTCAGACACTTTAAATATTAGGCTATCCTACCAATTTACATGCATCTAGGATAGATCTTGTAATTTGTTTTGGCTCTTCTGTCTCCTGAACACAAAGATAAGTTTGCTATATGTCTAGAACTTGATTTTCAAGAGCAGAACACTTTAGGATGTTTGATATACAAGTTTAGATAAAATGTTTATTTACTCTGAGTGATTAAAACCTGAAGTACATGACTTTTGAGGAGAAGCTTACAAGAACTGAGTTTGTTTAGCCTGGAGAAGACTGGGGGAATTGCTGTCTACAAATACCTCTTGAGGGGTCTTGGGAAGATGAAGCTGGACTCTCCTTGAAGATGCAGAGTGAAAGCAGGAGATGGAGTGACCACAAACTGCTACAAAGGAAATTCTGGTAAAATATTAAGAGAAAATAAAATTACTCCTACTGAGGGTAAGTAGCCACAAGTATCTCTACCCTGAGGAACCTCCACCTTTAGAAATACTCAAAGCTTGACTGGACAACCTGAGTAACCTGACAGACCTACTCTGAATGGTGGATCAGACCAGATCCCTTACAGAGAAAGGTTTCTTCCAGTCTAAATGACTTTGACTCTATGATTAATTAATTAGTTCTGCTGGCCTAATTCAGTGGTATATGGATGCTGTAATTTAGGCTCAAAGTACAGATCTTTTTCCACAGATCTTACCTGATACTTAACAGGAACAGGGATTTTTATGAGGGTCCTGACTCATGCAAACAAAAGTCTACTCAGCAGACAAGAGCTGAATGTCCACCTCTTCCATCCATGATGCTTCTCTTGAACATCCCTGTCTCTCCTGCATAAACTAAACTACTTCACTTAACACCACAACCTGTTATGATAAACTAGGATAAATTCCAGTTCTACACAATAGACAAGTTTTAGTTCCTCATACTAGACCACATCATAATTTCCAGTAGCTCCTGCATAAAACACTGACTTCTTCCCAAGGCACGTGGAGGGCAGATGATTGAGAGGTAATGGAACCCTGGGCAAAACCAATTTCTGAATCAGGAGCCTTCTTTTTTACTTTCATTACATCTAAAAATTGGTCCAAAGAGTCACGTTCTTGATGAAGCTACATTCTGTGCCAAAGGTAAATGTTATTGAGCTTGCTT